>NW_027361726.1:2500-602500 GCF_039654945.1 Dendrobates tinctorius | reverse complement strand
CCCCAAGTGCCCTCCTAGCATGAGGGTGTGAACCATGTCGAACACCGCCCGACGGTAGGATTGGGGCACCACCTCATCCCGGACTTTATCCACCCAGTATAACAACTATTGGTGGATAACATGTGGGGAAAATCTGTCTCAGCACCAGGTATCCGTGACTCAGGATCTTCAGGTTCCGCGCCCGGAATAGCATTTACCTTGGGAGGGTTAACCCTGGTCTCCCAGAGGGACCAGAACAGGGGCAGGTCTCTTCCCAACACAGTCCCATATGGAAGAGTCTTTACCACTTGCATATACCACATGTCTAATTTCTCCACATGAGGTGGAAAACATAACCTCCGCGGTCGGGTAGTCTCGGAGTTCCCCATGTATGCATACCACCCCCACTCTCCATCCATTGAGGTTGCCCCCAGCAACAAGGGACCCATGAACTAGAGTCACTAAGCTCCCCGAGACCGAGAGAGCATCTGTCTGGTCCCCGTTAATGAGCATCTGGCACCGTTTGGGTTCTCTGCCTGTAGTTGCGGTGCAGACGGGCTGGGCGTACATAGACACTCGGCGAATATACCCACAGTCCATGGGTTCAGTTGTTAGGGGGCAGTTGGCAGCCACATGTCCGGGCCCTTGGCACCACCAACACTTAATAGCTGCAGTACGAGTGGACCTTGGGACTGATTTAGGGGACACGGGTCTGTCACTCTCCCTTCAGGATACCCCCTCAGTATGGGCTCTCTCCAGATTGACCCCAGTGGAGGGTCGTGGACTTTTCCCAGACTCCTGGGCTGGCGGGGCCTTACGTGAAGCTGAAGTGGAGCAGTGGCCCGTATACTTTAAAGTCCTGAGTGGCTGTGTAAGGGGATGAAGAATCAGAAGGGGGTTACCTCCTCTGCTCCGTGTCCGGAACCATATAGCTGGGCAGCAGGGTTGCCGGGGGGAAGACTTTTGGACCTGGACCAACTGCATCATGGGCCTGTCAGTAGCAGTGGGGAAGGTGAAAGGGTGCTAGACAGGGAGCAGTGCAGGCCGAGGGCGTGAAAGCGGAGCACACACAGCTCAGAGCAGCGTGTGCAGCAGAGAGAACAGGTTGCAGCCGCAGGCACGGAAGGAGAGAGAAATCCCGGTCAGAGGGATAAGACAGTAGGACGTGACATATATGCTGCTGTCTATGAGAACGTGGATGAGGAGTCAACATTGACTAGAGGAATATGTCCTCCTGACTGTGCAGAGATGGAGACCCGCGCATGCAGCCCCGGTGCCCGCGGTGATAGGTCAGAGCCCCTGATTCTGGCAGAGAGACTTAACAAAAGACTGAGCATCGTTCCGGCTGATAGACTGCTGGTTTGAAAGCAGAGACTCAGAGCAGGGGAGACCCAGTTTGGCCCAGTGTCCCCCCCCCCCCCCACACACACACACACCTTCCTATTTAACCCCTGAGGCTCCGGTTACCCTCTAACAGAGACTACAGCACTTACAGAGACTACAAGTGCCGCTGTTGACAGCGCCTACGTTGGAGAAGACGACCCTTCAAGCAAGATTTCTTCAGACTGAGAAGTTGCAAGAATACTGTTAATTACTGCTGTTCTGCTTGACTGTCTTGATAACTTTGTCTCGTTTACATAAACCGTTAAATCACTCTTCCTTGCCAGTTTAACCCCCATTGTTTTCTCCCTACGAGGAGATTCTGACCCCTGTAAATAAACCCTTTTAACTTTTGGTCTGTCTCTGTTCCGTGGTGACATACTCAGCACCTGCACATTATTACAGCTGTGTACTGCTCAACCAGTCCAGCCACCTGATACAGAGTGCCCGGGTCACCTTGCCCCACCCAACGCTGTATGGCTGCTGGCAGAACTCTCACCAGCCGGTCGACCACCACCCTCTTTACCATCTGGATGGGAGTTAAGGTCTCAGGCTGGAGCCATTTTTTAACCAGCTGTAGCAAGTCATATGCCTGAGAACCTGGCGGGACGCGACTCCACAAAAGACCACTGGAATAACTGTTGTGCACATAAATGTGTTAACCCCAAGTCGGGCAAGGATCACACCTCTCAACTTCTTATAGTCCAGTGTATAGTCCCGAATGAGGTCCAGGTAGGAATTCTAGGCATCTCCCATCAAAGCTCTGCAGTGTGCTCGAAGATGGTGAGCAAAGCCTCCATGTCGTTCTCAGGACTCATCTTCCTCAGCACTGACCGGACTTTGTACCAAGCCTCTGAATGGAACGTGGTCGCTGGTGTGGACGTCTCCTGCAGAGCTGCGATCTGCTGCATCAACACGTTAGTTGCCTGCTGCTGTTGCTGATTATGTAGCTCCTGCTGCTGTTGATGATGCTCCAGCTGCTGCCACAACTGCAGCGCCTCTTGCTGCTGCCGTGGCTTATGCTCCTGCTGCTGCCACTGCAACTGCAGCGCCTCTTGCTGCTGCTGAAACTGTAGGTGCTGCTGCTGCTCTTGCTGCCATTGCAGGGTGAGGCCCAACTTCTTCAAAAGCTCCTCAATTTTGTCAAAAGGCTTGAGCTGAAGCGTTGCAGGTTTAATCACTGACATGCAGCACGCTTTGGGGTATGACTCAGTTCACAAAGCTCGCATTCTCCAACCATATGTATTGCAGCGGTGTCCTCACTGTGCAGTGATGAGGTAGTGACTCAGAAAAGTTCAAAGTAAACGTAGTTTTAATGTCCAAGCAAAACAACAGTATCCTCCGGATCGCAGCCGGGAAAGAAGACAGTTTGTAAATGCGTCCGGTTGCCGATGGTGACTGCACCATCATATTACACTGCGGGGTGCCAGGAGTTCGCTCTGCTTGCTTCTGTGTTCCCTCACACAGGCTGAGCTTTTCCTGAGCCATCTGCTTTGCACCTTGCAAACTCCACACTTACACACCCAGGCCTCTGCTGCAGGGATTTTTACAAAGAACCTGTGGCCAGAGGCCACATGGAAAACCCAGGATGGTGAGGAAACGGACGGCCCACTACTTTCCTGTAGTTTGGCTTTTATTTTTTAAACAATGGCAGATTTTCCTAAATCTGCCTTGGACAAATAACTTGCCCAAAACCAACACTCGCTTTTAGGATTGAGTCACACACAACGTATAAAAAATCGGTCCGTTTTACATGGAAGAGAATTGAAGAAATGTTCCCTGAACAGTGATCTGTATGTCATCCGTGTGCAATGCGAGGATATGATTTTCTCGCATCTTAAGCATCCGTGTGACATCCGTATGGCGAGATTTTTTCGCTGGCTTGCAAAATTGACATATAATGGATCCATGGCCTCAATTATTTGTGAAAACGTGTGTGTGTGTGTGTGTGTGTGTATGTCTTTATATTTCATACAGAGCTAGATGGCAGAATAGCCATTAATTCATTTCTCGGCTTCTGTAAAATCATTACAGAACCCTACAGGATAGGAAACATGGTTTACATGCAGTAAACCATTGCATATCAGTAAGATATACAGTGTGTGTGTGTGTGTGTATATATATATATATATATATATATATATAATATATATATTAGTCCCTCACTAATAATGTTAGTGGTGTATGTGTGTAAACTATTGGAGCACGTTCATTACCAGGCCAATATTTACAATTCTGACCACTGTCCCTTTATGAGGTAATAACTTGGAACGCTTCCATGGATCCCGGTGATTTTGACAATGTTTTTCTCGTGACATATTGTACTTCATGTTAGGGGTAAAATTTAATTCAAATAACTTGCGTTTATTTATGAAAAAAAGGAAATTTGGTGAAAATTTTCACAATTTTCCAACTTTGAATTTGTATGCCCTTAAATCACAGAGATACGGCACACAAAAACATAATAAGTAACATTTCCCACATGTTTACTTTACACCAGCACAATTTTGGAACCAAAATGTTGTTGTTTTTTTTTTTTTGCTTTTTTTTGGGGCCACATCACATTTGAAGTCACTTTGAGGGGTCTACAAGTATATGATAGAAAATACACAAAGATGACACCATTCTAAAAACACAAGCTGCGGAGACACCATCACATGTTTCTCAACGCAAGCAATGACTCCATGAGTTCATTCATCCTCATTTTTCACAGTCTTCTACTAGGCATTGCTCCTACTGGCCAGTTTCCTACTCCACACTGATGAGGGGCAATACCCTGAAACAGCTGTCTGTGGATGGATACCATGTTTTGGCATAGGTGGTTTCCTTTATTGGAGACTGCCCTTCCCGTGGTTGTTCCTTCCCGGGGAAAGACCAGGCTAGTCATTGCTTGCGTTGAGAAACATGTGATGGTGTCTCCGCGGCTTGTGTTTTGCATGTTTTTACATATTTCCCATAAGGGATGGGGGCATTGCTCTAGAATCACTGCGTTGAGAAACATGTGATGGTGTCTCCGCAGTGTTGGATGTTGATCTCCATGAGTTTATTCATCCTCATTTTTCACATCATTCTAAAAACTTCACTCCTCAAGGTGCTCAAAACCACATTCAAGAAGTTTATTAACCCTTCAGGTGCTTTACAGGAATTTTTTGAATGTTTAAAAAAAAAAATGAACATTTAACTTTTTTTCACAAAAAAATTACTTCAGGTCTAATTTTTTTTATCTTACCAAGGGTAACAGGCGAAACTGGACTGCAAAAGTTATTGTGCAATTTGTCCTGAGTACGCTCATACCTGATATGTGGGGGGAACCACTGTTTTGGCGCATGGCAGAGCTCAGAAGGGAAGGAGCGCCGTTTGACTTTTTCAATGCAAAATTAGCTGGAATTGAGATCGGACACCATGTCACATTTGGAGAGCCCCTGATGTACCTAAACAGTGGAAACCCCCCACAAGTGACCCCATTTTGGAAACTAGACCTCCCAAGGAACTTATCTAGATATGTGGTGAGAACTTTAAACCCTCAAGGGCTTCACAGAAGTATATAAAGTACAGCCATACAATTAAAAAAATCATCTTTATGGAAAAAATGTGATCTTTTCAACCCCAATTTTATTTTCCTAAGGGTAACAGGACCCCAAACGTTATTGTGCAATTTGTCCTGAGTACACTGATACCATATATGTGGGGGTAAACAACTATTTGAGCGCATGGCAGAGCTCAGAAGGGAAGCAGCGCCATTTGACTTTTTTGGCTGGAATTGAGATCGGACGTCATGTCGCATTTGGAAAGCCCCTGATGTGCCTAAACAGTGGCAACCCCACACAAATGACACCATTTTGGAAACTAGACCCCCAAGGAACTTATCTAGATGTGTGGTGAGCACTTTGAACCCCCAAGGGCTTCACAGAAGTTTATAATGCCCGGGCGTGAAAAAAAAAAATCACATTTTTTCCACAAACATGATCTTTTAGTCCCCATTTTTTTTTATTTTCCCAAGGGTATCAGGAGAAATTGGACCCCAAAAGTTGTTGTCCAATTTGTCCTGAGTACGGTGATATCCCATATGTGGGAGAAAACTACTGTATGGGCACACGTCGAGGCTCGGAAGGGAAGTAGTGACGTTTTGGAATGCACACTTTGATGGAATGGTCTGCGGGTGTCATGTTGCCTTTTGAGAGCCCCTGATGTGCCTAAACTGTTGAAACCCCCCACAAGTGACCCCTTAAGGAACTTATCTAGATGTGTGGTGAGCACTTTGAACCCCCAAGGGCTTCACAGAAGTTTATTACGTAGAGCCATTAAAATAAAAAAATCAAATTTTTTTTCCAAAAAAAATCAAATTTTTTTTCCAAAAAAAATGATATTTTGCCCCCAATGTTTTATTTTCCCAAGGGTAACAGGAGAAATTGGAATCCAAAAATTGTTGTGCAATTTGTCCTGAATAGACTGATACCCCATATGTGGGGGTAAACCACTGTTTGGGCGCATGGCAGAGCTTGGAAGGGATTAAGCATCGTTTGACTTTTTCAATGCAGAATTGGCTGGAATTGAGATCAGATGCCATGTTGCGTTTGGAGAGCCCCTGATGTGCCTAAACAGTGAAAAACCCCCAAATGCTAACTCCAACCCTAATTTCAGCCCTAACCCTAGCCCTAGCCCTAATGGGAAAATGGAAAAAAATAAAAAAAATTTCAATTTTATTATTTTTCCCTAACTAAGGGGATGATAAAGGGGGGTTTGATTTACTATTTGTGGCGGGTTTTTATGTTTGGCAGCTGTCATATGCTAAAAGATGCTTTTTTATTGTAAAAATAGTTTCTGCATCACCACATTTTGAGAGCTATAATTTTTCCATATTTTGACCCACCGAGTCATCTGAGGTCTTATTTTTTGCAGGACGAGTTGACGTTTTTATTGGTACCATTTTCAGGGACGTGACATTTTTTGATCGTTTTTTATTCCGATTTTTGGGACGCAGAATGAACAAAAACCAGCATTTCATGAATTTCTTTTGGGGGGGTGCGTTTACATCTTTCCACATGTGGTAAAA
Source organism: Dendrobates tinctorius (assembly GCF_039654945.1). Lineage (NCBI taxonomy): Eukaryota > Metazoa > Chordata > Amphibia > Anura > Dendrobatidae > Dendrobates > Dendrobates tinctorius. The sequence continues at coordinate 596,088 of NW_027361726.1, read as the reverse complement.
TTGATAAAGCTGTTTTATTCTTCGGATCAGTACGATTACCTCATTTATGTAGTTTTTTTATGTTTTGGTGCTTTTATACAATGAAAACAATTTTATATAAAAAAAATAATTATTTTTGCATCGCTTTATTCTGCAAGCTATAACTTTTTATTTTTTTGCTGATTATGCTGTATGGCAGCTCGTTTTATTGCGGGACAAGATGACGTTTTCAGTGGTACCATGTTTATTTATATACGTCTTTTTGATCTTGTGTTATTGCACTTTTTGTTCGGCAGTATGATGATAAAGCATTGTTTTTTGCCTAGTTTTTTTTTTTTTTGAAGGGGTTCACTAAAGTGGTTAACTAGTGGGACAGTTTTATAGGGCGGGTCGCTATGGGCGCGGTGATACTAAATATGTGTACTTTTATCGTTTTTTTTATTTACAAAAAAAGAATTTATTAGGGTTTTTTATTATTATTTATTTAGGATTTTTTTTAATAAATTATTTTTTACACTTGTGCGAATCTTCCCTAATTCCCGGGTACACTGCGATCATGTTTGATCACAGTGTGCCAGGGGTTAACATACCGGGGCGGTTCGTGACCGCCCCTGACACATAGTGCCGGGTGTCAGCTGTGATAATCAACTGACACTCGGCCGCGATCAGCGGCGCTCCCCTTCAGGACATTGGGGGACATATATAAATCTTATGCATATGCAATTGTTTACTGTATGTAAACCATGTCTCATATCAAATGAATTATCACCTATTCTGCTATCTATACTATCTATATCTCTCTATGAACTATAAATGTGTCAATGACATATATATATACCTATACTAGGTGTATATTTCTATTCTATCTATTCAATTTTACCCTGAAAGTGTGATTTTACTGTATCACGCACTGAATTGCCAGCTTTTCCAAAGGACACCGGTGCATATTTCTCATAAGTCACACGCATGGTCCGTGTGTAATCCGTTTTTTTTTCTCGCACCCATAGACTTGCATTGGCGAGTCTCGGCCGTAATATGGTACAAATCGCAGCATGCTGCGATTTCTTTCGCACGTATAATAAGGGCGAGAAATAAACGGATGATGGGAGCTGCCCCATCGATTAACATTAGTCCGAGTGCTATGCAAATTTTTATCGAAGAGCACTCGTCCGAACTCTATGGTAGTGTGACTCCGACCTTATTCTGCATTGCAATCAAAGCTATTCCTGTGACTGCAATGCACTCCCACGGCATCAATATGCTTCTTTGCGCCTCCTGGGGGACACACAGTGACCCTCGCATATGACCCCGGTCACTGCCTCACAATAGATAGATAGATAATATATAGATAATCTGCTGAGTCGGCCGTCTGCAGCCAGTTACCTGCACAGGACACATACTTGTTACTTATGGCTTTGGAGTGGAAGGTTCTGTTTATCGCCATGATATATTACATGTAATGACACCGCACTGTTGCCATGACAACAGAACTGAAATAGCTTACGGAGGATGCTGTATAAGGTGCAGGGAACGTAGCAGTCTATGGAGGCAGACATTGCATTAATACTCGCTGTCGTGTTACGTATATTGGGTTACATTTGCATGCCTATCCACGTACACCTCGCTCCAAAATCCCGAGAAAATAAGCTTTTCTACAGAAACGGACTTATCTCAGAATATTTATTTTTGTCCTGAAAGCAGCGATTTGTAAATCTGCTCGCCCCGATGCCTGACAGAGGGAGCATTGTATTTATGAACGGCATTAGGAAAGGGAAATCTAAAAAGAACAGGGTTATTTTAGTGAAACCAATCACTGGGTGGCTTTATCCCCTCTCCTCAGTCTGGCACAATGCTCCGCTCTGTGCTCCACACACAGTTAAAGCTGTATGATTTTCAGCATCAGAAGAGTGACTGGATTGTATGGTTTGTTTTTTTTAAATGGTGCCTTCATATAAGGAGTAAACATAAATTACCTTGTAGTAATCAATCATTATACTAAAATCTAATTGGACCCTGGGAGCCATGGATGAAGCACCACATTAAATACTGGGGAATAACTGGTTCAATATCAACCAGGAAAGCCTGCAACGGAGAGTGGTGCTGTGTCTGGGAAAAAAAAGTTAATCTTCGTATAACTTAAAAAAAAAAATGTTTAACTCTTGAGTTTATGCCCTATAGTAACAGTATTGTTACATTCATTTCTAAAAAAGAAAAAGGAAAAATTTCTAAACAGAAAATGCATAAAGCTTTCCTATGCACATCTTTGGTCCTGGAAATCCATTGCCCTCAAGTGGATCAAATGCACAAAGTGGAGACAGAGAGTTTGATGTAAATTATATGAAGCAATTAAAAGAGTGGAAACAAGAAAAATTGTATGCTGTGTGATCAATACAGAATACATTATAGAAAATGATAACATGTTTTATAAAAGGTCTAGTGACCAATGCTATATAGTATGAAGCATTAAAGAGGATTATACAAGTTGATATTATAGAAAAAAAGACAATGAAACTTAGTGAAAAGTAATAAATGTATTATAAAGGGTGTAGAGATGTATATAATGTATTATAGAGGGTGTAGAGAGGATACAATGTATTATAGAGGGTGAAGACAGGATCCAATGTATTATAGAGGGTGTAGAGAGGATACAATGTATACTCCAGGGTAAAGAGAGGATACATTGTATTATAGAGGGTGTAGAGAGGAGACAATGTATTATAGAGAGTGAAGAGAGGAGACAGTGTATTATAGAGGGTGTAGAGGGGATACAATGTATTATAGAGGGTGTAGAGAGGATACTATGTATTATAGAGGGTGTAGAGAGGATACAGTGTATTATAGAGGATGTAGAGAGGATACAGTGTATTATAGAGGGTGTAGAGAGGATACTATATATTATAGAGGGTGTAGAAAGGATACAGTGTATTATAGAGGGTGAAGACAGAATACAATATATTATAGAGGGTGTAGAGAGGATACAATGTATATTCCAGGGTATAGAGAGGATACAATGTATTATAGTGAGTGTAGAGAGGATACAATGTATTATAGAGGGTGTAGAGAGGATACTATGTATTATAGAGGGTGTAGAGAGGATACAATGTATTATAGAGGGTGTAGAGAGGATACTATGTATTATAGAGGGTGTAGAGAGGATACTATGTATTAAAAAGGGTGTAAAGAGGATACTATGTATTATAGAGGGTGTAGAGAGGATACAATGTATTATAGTGAGTGTAGAGAGGATACTATGTATTATAGAGGGTGTAGAGAGGATACAGTGTATTATAGAGGGTGTAGAGAGGATACAGTGTATTATAGAGGGTGTAGAGAGGATACTATGTATTATAGTGGGTGTAGAGAGGATACAGTGTATTATAGTGGGTGTAGAGAGGATACTATGTATTATAGAGGGTGTAGAGAGGATACAGTATTATAGAGGGTGAAGACAGGATACAATATATTATAGAGGGTGTAGAGAGGATACAATGGATTTTCCAGGGTATAGAGAGGATACAATGTATTATAGTGAGTGTAGAGAGGATACAATGTATTATAGAGGGTGTAGAGAGGATACTATGTATTATAGAGGGTGTAGAGAGGATACTATGTATTATAGAGGGTGTAGAGAGGATACTATGTATTATAGAGGGTGTAGAGAGGATACAATGTATTATAGAGGGTGTAGAGAGGATACAATGTATTATAGTGGGTGTAGAGAGGATACAATGTATTATAGAGGGTGTAGAGAGGATACTATGTATTATAGAGGGTGTAGAGAGGATACAATGTATTATAGTGGGTGTATAGAGGATACAATGTATTATAGAGGGTGTAGAGAGGATACTATGTATTAAAAAGGGTGTAGAGAGGATACAGTGTATTATAGAGGGTGTAGAGAGGATACAGTGTATTATAGTGAGTGTAGAGAGGATGCTATGTATTATAGAGGGTGTAGAGAGGATACTATGTATTATAGAGGGTGTAGAGAGGATACAATGTATTATAGTGAGTGTAGAGAGGATACAGTGTATTATAGAGGGTGTAGAGAGGATACTATGTATTATAGAGGGTGTAGAGAGGATACAGTGTATTATAGTGGGTGTAGAGAGGATACTATGTATTATAGAGGGTGTAGAGAGGATACTATGTATTATAGAGGGTGTAGAGAGGATACAATGTATTATAGAGGGTGTAGAGAGGATACAATGTATTATAGTGGGTGTAGAGAGGATACAATGTATTATAGAGGGTGTAGAGAGGATACTCTGTATTATAGAGGGTGTAGAGAGGATACAATGTATTATAGTGGGTGTAGAGAGGATACAATGTATTATAGAGGGTGTAGAGAGGATACTATGTATTAAAAAGGGTGTAGAGAGGATACAGTGTATTATAGAGGGTGTAGAGAGGATACAGTGTATTATAGTGAGTGTAGAGAGGATACTATGTATTATAGAGGGTGTAGAGAGGATACTATGTATTATAGAGGGTGTAGAGAGGATACAATGTATTATAGTGAGTGTAGAGAGGATACAGTGTATTATAGAGGGTGTAGAGAGGATACTATGTATTATAGAGGGTGTAGAGAGGATACAATGTATTATAGAGGGTGTAGAGAGGATACTATGTATTAAAAAAGGGTGTAGAGAGGATACTATGTATTATAGAGGGTGTAGAGAGGATACAGTGTATTTTAGAGGGTGTAGAGAGGATACTATGTATTATAAAGGGTGTAAAGAGGATACAGTGTATTATAGACGGTGTAGAGAGGATACCATGTATTATAGAGAGTGTAGAGATGAGATAATGTATTGTAGAGAGTATACAGTGCATTATAGAGGGTGTAGAGAGGATACAGTGATTATAGAGGGTGTATGGAGTATACAGTCTGGGGTGTCAACATGCATACGCTGCATGTGTATCATCTCAAACCAAGCTCAATTTTTCTGTTTTTTCTCTGTATTTTTTGCATTCTGTGCAAGCTGGGGTGTGGCCTCCCTCTCCTGAGCTGGAAATTGTATATAAGGCTTCCCCAGACTGGTGTCTACTGTTTGGGACCCAGTCCTTTTGTCTGCCCTTGTTCACACATTGAGGTCAACTTTGACACAGAGCAAGGTTTTTAATATTAGACAGTGTAGGACTATCCCGAACAGAGTTACCTTGTCGTGGTGGGATGGATTTCATGCTACTTTTGATCAAAAACAGTATTACTAAAAACTCTGTATTATTTAGATGCACTTTTGCTTTTACTTATTTAGTTACAGCAGGGTTTTTGCTCACTTTGTCTTTTGCAGGTTTTGTGTTTTATGGCCAATGTCAACATGCATTTATACGCTGCATGTGTATCATCTCAAACCAAGCTCAATTTTTGTGTTTTTTCTCTGTATTTTTTGCATTCTGTGCAAGCTGGGGTGTGGCCTCCCTCTCCTGAGCTGGAAATTGTATATAAGGCTTCCCAATACTGGTGTCTACTGTTTGGGACCCAGTCCTTTTGTCTGCCCTTGTTCACACATTGAGGTCAACTTTGACACAGAGCAAGGTTTTTAATATTAGACAGTGTAGGACTATCCCGAACAGAGTTACCTTGTCGTGGTGGGATGGCTTTCATGCTACTTTTGATCAAAAACAGTATTACTAAAAACTCTGTATTATTTAGATGCACCTTTGCTTTTACTTATTTAGTTACAGCAGGGTTTTTGCTCACTTTGTCTTTTGCAGGTTTTGTGTTTTATGGCCAATGTCAACATGCATTTATACGCTGCATGTGTATCATCTCAAACCAAGCTCAATTTTTGTGTTTTTTCTCTGTATTTTTTGCATTCTGTGCAAGCTGGGGTGTGGCCTCCCTCTCCTGAGCTGGAAATTGTATATAAGGCTTCCCAAGACTAGTGTCTACTGTTTGGGACCCAGTCCTTTTGTCTGCCCTTGTTCACACATTGAGGTCAACTTTGACACAGAGCAAGGTTTTTAATATTAGACAGTGTAGGACTATCCCGAACAGAGTTACCTTGTCGTGGTGGGATGGCTTTCATGCTACTTTTGATCAAAAACAGTATTACTAAAAACTCTGTATTATTTAGATGCACTTTTGCTTTTACTTATTTAGTTACAGCAGGGTTTTTGCTCACTTTGTCTTTTGCAGGTTTTGTATTATAGAGGGTGTAGAGAGGATACAGTGTATTATAGAGGGTGTATGGAGTATACAGTGTATTATAGAGGGTGAAGAGAGGATACAGTGTATTATAGTGGGTGTAGAGAGGATACAGTGTATTATAGTGGGTGTAGAGAGGATACAATGTATTATAGAGGGTGTAGAGAGGATATAATGTATTATAGTGGGTGTAGAGAGGATACAATGTATTATAGAGGGTGTAGAGAGGATACAATGTATTATAGTGGGTTTAGAGATGTCTGTAATGTATTATAGAGGGTGTAGAGAGGATACAATGTATATTAAAGGGTGTAGAGAGTATACAATGTATTATAAAAGGTGTAGAGATGTATGCAATGTATTATAGATGGTGTAGAGAAAATACAAGGTATTATAAAGGGTGTAGAGAGGATACAATGTATTATAGAGGGTGTAGAGATGTATGCATTGTATTATAGAGGGTGTAGAGAGGACACAATGTATTATAGTGAGTGTAGAGATGTCTGCAATGTATTATAGAGGGTGTAGAGAGGATGCAATGTATTATAGAGGGTGTAGAGATGCATACAATGTACTATAGAGGGTGTAGAGAGGATACAACGTATTATATAGGGTGTAGAGAGGACACAATGTATTATAGTGGGTGTAGAGAGGATACAGTGTATTATAGTGGGTGTAGAGAGGATACAGTGTATTATAGTGGGTGTAGAGAGGATACAGTGTATTATAGAGGGTGTAGAGAGGATACCATGTATTATAGAGAGTGTAGAGATGAGATAATGTATTGTAGAGAGTATACAGTGCATTATAGAGGGTGTAGAGAGGATACAGTGATTATAGAGGGTGTATGGAGTATACAGTCTGGGGTGTCAACATGCATACGCTGCATGTGTATCATCTCAAACCAAGCTCAATTTTTCTGTTTTTTCTCTGTATTTTTTGCATTCTGTGCAAGCTGGGGTGTGGCCTCCCTCTCCTGAGCTGGAAATTGTATATAAGGCTTCCCCAGACTGGTGTCTACTGTTTGGGACCCAGTCCTTTTGTCTGCCCTTGTTCACACATTGAGGTCAACTTTGACACAGAGCAAGGTTTTTAATATTAGACAGTGTAGGACTATCCCGAACAGAGTTACCTTGTCGTGGTGGGATGGCTTTCATGCTACTTTTGATCAAAAACAGTATTACTAAAAACTCTGTATTATTTAGATGCACTTTTGCTTTTACTTATTTAGTTACAGCAGGGTTTTTGCTCACTTTGTCTTTTGCAGGTTTTGTGTTTTATGGCCAATGTCAACATGCATTTATACGCTGCATGTGTATCATCTCAAACCAAGCTCAATTTTTGTGTTTTTTCTCTGTATTTTTTGCATTCTGTGCAAGCTGGGGTGTGGCCTCCCTCTCCTGAGCTGGAAATTGTATATAAGGCTTCCCAATACTGGTGTCTACTGTTTGGGACCCAGTCATTTTGTCTGCCCTTGTTCACACATTGAGGTCAACTTTGACACAGAGCAAGGTTTTTAATATTAGACAGTGTAGGACTATCCCGAACAGAGTTACCTTGTCGTGGTGGGATGGCTTTCATGCTACTTTTGATCAAAAACAGTATTACTAAAAACTCTGTATTATTTAGATGCACCTTTGCTTTTACTTATTTAGTTACAGCAGGGTTTTTGCTCACTTTGTCTTTTGCAGGTTTTGTGTTTTATGGCCAATGTCAACATGCATTTATACGCTGCATGTGTATCATCTCAAACCAAGCTCAATTTTTGTGTTTTTTCTCTGTATTTTTTGCATTCTGTGCAAGCTGGGGTGTGGCCTCCCTCTCCTGAGCTGGAAATTGTATATAAGGCTTCCCAAGACTAGTGTCTACTGTTTGGGACCCAGTCCTTTTGTCTGCCCTTGTTCACACATTGAGGTCAACTTTGACACAGAGCAAGGTTTTTAATATTAGACAGTGTAGGACTATCCCGAACAGAGTTACCTTGTCGTGGTGGGATGGCTTTCATGCTACTTTTGATCAAAAACAGTATTACTAAAAACTCTGTATTATTTAGATGCACTTTTGCTTTTACTTATTTAGTTACAGCAGGGTTTTTGCTCACTTTGTCTTTTGCAGGTTTTGTATTATAGAGGGTGTAGAGAGGATACAGTGTATTATAGAGGGTGTATGGAGTATACAGTGTATTATAGAGGGTGAAGAGAGGATACAGTGTATTATAGTGGGTGTAGAGAGGATACAGTGTATTATAGTGGGTGTAGAGAGGATACAATGTATTATAGAGGGTGTAGAGAGGATATAATGTATTATAGTGGGTGTAGAGAGGATACAATGTATTATAGAGGGTGTAGAGAGGATACAATGTATTATAGTGGGTTTAGAGATGTCTGTAATGTATTATAGAGGGTGTAGAGAGGATACAATGTATATTAAAGGGTGTAGAGAGTATACAATGTATTATAAAAGGTGTAGAGATGTATGCAATGTATTATAGATGGTGTAGAGAAAATACAAGGTATTATAAAGGGTGTAGAGAGGATACAATGTATTATAGAGGGTGTAGAGATGTATGCATTGTATTATAGAGGGTGTAGAGAGGACACAATGTATTATAGTGAGTGTAGAGATGTCTGCAATGTATTATAGAGGGTGTAGAGAGGATGCAATGTATTATAGAGGGTGTAGAGACGCATACAATGTACTATAGAGGGTGTAGAGAGGATACAACGTATTATATAGGGTGTAGAGAGGACACAATGTATTATAGTGGGTGTAGAGAGGATACAGTGTATTATAGTGGGTGTAGAGAGGATACAGTGTATTATAGTGGGTGTAGAGAGGATACAGTGTATTATAGTGGGTGTAGAGAGGATACAATGTATTATAGTGGGTGTAGAGAGGATACAATGTATTATAGTGGAGGTAGAGGATACAGTGTATTATAGAGGGTGTAGAGAGGATACAGTGTATTATAGAGGGTGTAGAGAGGATACAGTGTATTATAGTGGGTGTAGAGAGGATACAGTGTATTATAGTGGGTGTAGAGAGGATACAGTGAATTATAGTGGGTGTAGAGAGGATACAGTGTATTATAGTGGGTGAAGAGAGGATACAATGTATTATAGAGGGTGAAGAGAGGATACAATGTATTATAGTGGGTATAGAGAGGATACAATGTATTATAGTGGGTGTAGAGAGGATACAGTGTATTATAGAGGGTATAGAGAGGATACAGTGTATTATAGAGGGTGTAGAGAGGATACAATGTATTATAGAGGGTGCAGAGATGTATGCAATCTATTAAAGAGGGTGTAGAGAGTATACAGTGCATTATAGTGGATGTAGAGAGGATACAGTGTATTATAGAGGGTGTAGAGAGGATACAATGTATTAGGGTGTAGAGCGGATACAATGTATTATAGAGGGTATAGAGAGGATACAATGTATTATAGTGGGTGTAGAGAGGATACAGTGTATTATAGAGGGTATAGAGAGGATACAGTGTATTATAGAGGGTGCAGAGATGTATGCAATCTATTATAGAGGGTGTAGAGAGTATACAGTGCATTATAGTGGGTGTAGAGAGGATACAGTGTATTATAGAGGGTGTAGAGAGGATGCAATGTATTATAGAGGGTGTAGAGACGCATGCAATGTACTATAGAGGGTGTAGAGAGGATACAACGTATTATATAGGGTGTAGAGAGGACACAATGTATTATAGTGGGTGTAGAGAGGATACAGTGTATTATAGTGGGTGTAGAGAGGATATAGTGTATTATAGTGGGTGTAGAGAGGATACAGTGTATTATAGTGGGTGTAGAGAGGATACAGTGAATTATAGTGGGTGTAGAGAGGATACAATGTATTATAGTGGGTGTAGAGAGGATACAGTGTATTATAGAGGGTATAGAGAGGATACAGTGTATTATAGAGAGTGTAGAGAGGATACAATGTATTATAGAGGGTATAGAGAGGATACAATGTATTATAGTGGGTGTAGAGAGGATACAGTGTATTATAGAGGGTATAGAGAGGATACAGTGTATTATAGAGAGTGTAGAGAGGATACAATGTATTATAGTGGGTGTAGAGAGGATACAGTGTATTATAGTGGGTGTAGAGAGGATATAGTGTATTATAGTGGGTGAAGAGAGGATACAATGTATTATAGAGGGTGTAGAGAGGATACAACGTATTATAGTGGGTATAGAGAGGATACAATGTATTATAGTGGGTGTAGAGAGGATACAGTGTATTATAGAGGGTGTAGAGAGGATACAGTGTATTATAGAGGGTGTAGAGAGGATACAATGTATTATAGAGGGTATAGAGAGGATACAATGTATTATAGTGGGTGTAGAGAGGATACAGTGTATTATAGAGGGTATAGAGAGGATACAGTGTATTATAGAGAGTGTAGAGAGGATACAATGTATTATAGAGGGTGCAGAGATGTATGCAATCTATTATAGAGGGTGTAGAGAGCATACAGTGCATTATAGTGGGTGTAGAGAGGATACAGTGTATTATAGAGGGTGTAGAGAGGATGCAATGTATTATAGAGGGTGTAGAGACGCATGCAATGTACTATAGAGGGTGTAGAGAGGATACAACGTATTATATAGGGTGTAGAGAGGACACAATGTATTATAGTGGGTGTAGAGAGGATACAGTGTATTATAGTGGGTGTAGAGAGGATACAGTGTATTATAGTGGGTGTAGAGAGGATACAGTGTATTATAGTGGGTGTAGAGAGGATACAGTGTATTATAGTGGGTGTAGAGCGGATACAAGGTATTATAGAGGGTGTAGAGAGGATACAATGTATTATAGTGGGTGTAGAGAGGATACAGTGTATTATAGAGGGTATAGAGAGGATACAGTGTATTATAGAGGGTGTAGAGAGGATACAATGTATTATAGAGGGTGTAGAGAGGATACTATATATTCTAGTGAGTGTAGAGATGTCTGTTACGTATTATAGTGGGTGTAGAGAGGATACAATGTATTATAGAGGGTGTAGAGAGGATACAATGTATTATAGAGGGTGTAGAGAGGATACTATATATTCTAGTGAGTGTAGAGATGTCTGTTACGTATTATAGTGGGTGTAGAGAGGATACAATGTATTATAGAGGGTGTAGAGAGGATGCAATGTATTATAGTGGGTGTAGAGAGGATACAATGTATTATAGTGGGTGTAGAGAGGATACAACGTATTATAGAGGGTGTAGAGAGGATGCAATGTATTATAGTGGGTGTAGAGAGGATACAGTGTATTATAGAGGGTGTAGAGAGGATACAGTGTATTATAGTGGGTGTAGAGAGGATACAATGTATTATAGTGGGTGTAGAGAGGATACAGTGTATTATAGTGGGTGTAGAGAGGATACAGTGTATTATAGAGGGTGTAGAGAGGATACAGTGTATTATAGTGGGTGTAGAGAGGATACAATGTATTATAGAGGGTGTAGAGAGGATACAGTGTATTATAGTGGGTGTAGAGAGGATACAATGTATTATAGAGGGTGTAGAGAGGATACAATGTATTATAGTGGGTGTAGAGAGGATACAATGCATTATAGTGGGTGTAGAGAGGATACAGTGTATTATAGTGGGTGTAGAGAGGATACAGTGTATTATAGTGGGTGTAGAGAGGATACAGTGTATTATAGTGGATGTAGAGAGGATACAATGTATTATAGAGGGTGTAGAGAGGATACAATGTATTATAGAGTGTGTAGAGAGGATACAGTGTATTATGGAGGGTGGTGTAGAGAGGATACAATGTATTATAGAGGGTGTAGAGAGGATACAGTGTATTATAGAGGGTGTAGAGAGGATACTATGTATTATAGAGGGTGTAGAGAGGATACATGTATTCTAGTGAGTGTAGAGATGTCTGTAACGTATTATAGAGGGTGTAGAGAGGATACCATGTATTATAGAGGGTGTAGAGAGGATACAATGTATTATAGTGGGTGTAGAGATGATACAGTGTGTTATAGTGGGTGTAGAGAGGATACAGTGTATTATAGAGGGTGTAGAGAGGATACAGTGTATTATAGTGGGTGTAGAGAGGATACAATGTATTATAGAGGGTGTAGAGAGGATACAGTGTATTATAGTGGGTGTAGAGAGGATACAATGTATTATAGAGGGTGTAGAGAGGATACAATGTATTATAGAGGGTGTAGAGAGGATACAATGTATTATAGTGGGTGTAGAGAGGATACAATGTATTATAGTGGGTGTAGAGAGGATACAGTGTATTATAGTGGGTGTAGAGAGGATACAGTGTATTATAGTGGGTGTAGAGAGGATACAGTGTATTATAGTGGATGTAGAGAGGATACAATGTATTATAGAGGGTGTAGAGAGGATACAATGTATTATAGAGTGTGTAGAGAGGATACAGTGTATTATGGAGGGTGGTGTAGAGAGGATACAATGTATTATAGAGGGTGTAGAGAGGATACAGTGTATTATAGAGGGTGTAGAGAGGATACTATGTATTATAGAGGGTGTAGAGAGGATACATGTATTCTAGTGAGTGTAGAGATGTCTGTAACGTATTATAGAGGGTGTAGAGAGGATACCATGTATTATAGAGGGTGTAGAGAGGATACAATGTATTATAGTGGGTGTAGAGAGGATACAGTGTATTATAGTGGGTGTAGAGAGGATACAGTGTATTATAGAGGGTGTAGAGAGGATACAATGTATTATAGAGGGTGTAGAGAGGATACAATGTATTATAGTGGGTGTAGAGAGGATACAGTGTATTATAGTGGGTGTAGAGAGGATACAGTGTATTATAGTGGGTGTAGAGAGGATACAATGTATTATAGAGGGTGTAGAGAGGATTCAATGTACTATAGTGGGTGTAGAGAGGACACGGTGTATTATAGAGGGTGTAGAGATGATACAGTGTATTATAGAGGGTGTAGAGATGTATGCAATCTATTATAGAGGGAGTAGAGAGGATACAGTGTATTATAGAGGGTGTAGAGAGGATACAGTGTATTATAGATGGTGTAGAGAGGATACTATGTATTATAGAGGGTGTAGAGAGGATTCAATGTACTATAGTGGGTGTAGAGAGGACACGGTGTATTATAGAGGGTGTAGAGAGGATACAATGTATTATAGAGGGTGTAGAGATGTATGCAATCTATTATAGAGGGAGTAGAGAGGATACAGTGTATTATAGAGGGTGTAGAGAGGATACAGTGTATTATAGATGGTGTAGAGAGGATACTATGTATTATAGAGGGTGTAGAGAGGATACAATGTATTATAGAGGGTGTAGAGATGTATGCAATCTATTATAGAGGGAGTAGAGAGTATACAGTGCATTATAGTGGGTGTAGAGAGGATACAGTGTATTATAGAGGGCGTAGAGAGGATACTATGTATTATAGAGGGTGTAGAAAGGATACAATGCATTATAGTGGGTGTAGAGAGGATACAATGTATTATACAGGGTGTAGAGAGGATACAATGTATTATAGTGAGTGTAGAGAGGATACAGTGTGTTATAGAGGGTGTAGAGAGGATACTATGTATTATAGAGGGTGTAGAAAGGATACAATGCATTATAGTGGGTGTAGAGAGGATACAATGTATTATACAGGGTGTAGAGAGGATACAATGTATTATAGTGGGTGTAGAGAGGATACAATGTATTATAGTGGGTGTAGAGAGGATACAGTGTATTATAGAGGGTGTAGAGAGGATACAGTGTATTATAGTGGGTGTAGAGAGGATATAGTGTATTATAGAGGGTGTAGAGAGGATACAATGTATTATAGTGGGTGTAGAGAGGATACAGATAATTATAGAGGGTGTAGAAAGGATACAATGCATTATAGAAAGTATGAAAAAGGAGAGAGAATAATATAGGTATGATGCAAAATATTCTACAAAGTGTAGAAAGTAATATAAGTTGTTAAAAATATTATATAATGTATTAAAAGTGGATTTAGAAGGTGTAGAATTTATTTCTGATGGGTCAGAGTAGATAAAATGTATTCTGAAGATGTAGAAGTGAACCAGAATTACAGATATGGTGTAAAGGATACCTCGGTTGGCATTAGTGACATGATGTGTTGCATGGAGTTGTCAGCAGCATCACTTAATGTACTTATAATGAAGAACGATGTCGCGACAGGACAGAAGCGTACAGAGCAGCTCCATTCAGCAGCAATCACAGAGCAGATACATTGCACTGACATCTTACCTTTCTGTCTCACAGGCTTTGTGGATGATTCTCAGCCCCTGTGTGCAGCTCTGTAGGAAGCAGAAGAGACGCTGTGTGAAAGGGAGCAGAAGCCCAGATAGAGAGAAATCTCCACCCATCGTTTTACTTCGTCGTCAGGAAATTAATGATCACCCACTTCCTCTACATTGCACAGGGGCTACTTGCTCTCACATCTGCCGGCCTGGCTTCCAGAAATTCGCCCTGGCTCATGCACTTGTGGCCAGCTTTGCTGTCATCTGGCCATGGGAAATGTGATATTTCTGCCTTGTCCAGCGGTGTACGATCGGCCTTTCACAGCTTGGATACATGATTTTTATCTTTCTGCTTTTGTACTGCGCTCATAAAGTGTAGGTATAGGTATAAGGCCTGGGTCACACTTGCGAGTGCAATGCGAGAAACTCACGCGAGTCTCAATACCTGGCACTGGAGCCCAGTTGGACGTTGCCTTTTCGTGCAATTCTTTTTATACTTTAATGCATGCATTTCGGACTAAGAATAATTTTTGCAATTAGAGAACGTTGCAGTATTTGGCTTTTATGGGCATTTTGTTTCCCTGTGCATTGCTGGCTGCAGAATGAGTTATGTGAGAATCCATCAGCGAGCTCGTTCTGAAGAGAGAGTTTCTAACTCACTTATCTGTCTTTTACTGAACTTCAATAAACTAATTTATGATTGCAAAGTTTAGCTAAACTTTGATGTGGTCTATGGTCATAAATCAGAACAAAGGAATTTAGAAAAAGACAAACAATTAAATACAAACTCTCTGTCAGAAGGCGCTCACTGATGGTTTCTCAAATAACTCATTCTGCAGCAGCTATATTCAGGTGCTATAGAAGACAAACAGAGCAAATAACGTTTAGCCCCTCTCGCTCCACAAATAGCCACATGACCTTGTCCAGAAAAACATGGCTGCCTTCTTCCAAAAAAAAAAAAGCATCACCCCTTTCTTCAGGTTGTTTTTCATTTATGCACCATTCACTTTGATTTTCCTGAGCTGTAATACCACTCTCAACCTGCAGACAGGGGTGGCGTCTTTTTTGGGAAAATGGCAGCCATGTTTCTCAGATACTGGATGACCCCTTTAATGGCTCTACGTATAGAAAAGTCATATTTTGCTTCTCAGGCATTTTGGTGAATTGGTCTGTTTAGGAAATGTAGGTTAATGTTTTCAGGCTTTGTTTTTTTTTTAAACTTATTTTATTCCTCTGCAGAAAACTCTAAAAAGGCATCTGTCTAATGTGCAGACAACAGATGGCACTTCCTAAAGACTTGATTTTTAGAGACCTCAACCCCTATGAGAACCCCAACACCCCCTTCCGATCCATCTGCCCGCTTTCCTTGTAGCCAGGTTCAGTACATGATTGCCAGCTAAAAATGGCGCTAGTAGCCCATGGCAGTATTTTATTTGGTTCTGCATCATCGTGCACCCCAGATTTGATGACACATTGAAAAAAAAAAAGACTGATTGACTTAAAGGGAATCTGTCAGTAGGGTCAACCCTCCTGAGCCATCAGTATGAGTCTGTAGGTCATAGAAAGCTGAATAAAACAATACCTTGATATCTGCGATCTGATGTCTTATTCCAGAGAAATCAACATTTTTCTTAACATGTAAATGAGCTGTTAAGATCTATGGGCGGACATAGATCTTCCTGAGAATCTGCCTTCAGAGTTTATTCTAAATGAATAGGTTCATTACCAGTGTGAGATCAAGTGAGCCGACTGTCAGTCATTACATGTCTTACACTGGTAACGCCCCCTTTTATTTAAAATTAGCTCTGGAGGCAGATTCTCCAAGAGATCCATGTCCGGTCCATAGATCTTAACAGCTCATTTACATAATAAGAAAAATGTGGATTTCTCTAGAATAAAATATCGAAACTCAAATATCAATATATCATTTTGTTCAGCTTCCTATGACCTTCCTGCCCTCATAGACGACTCAGGAGGGTCAATTCTACGGGAATTCCCTTTAAGCCATTTGACAGCTGTTGGACGAACGATGTTTTGACTGACAGCCTTCTCTCTCATACACAGGACAGCCGAGCACTCCTGTGTTCTTTATGATACCGTTGCCGACTGACACGTCGACTCATCTCAGGGAGAACAAGGCAATGGGCAGTCTGAAATTGGACATGTCCAATCATCATCTCACCCGACCATTAGTCGTCTTGTGCCCCCATATGCATTAGATGGTCGCCCAAACCAAAGGGTGTTGGTCTGATGTGTATGGGGGTCTTTACAGTCGTCCTTCTTGCAAATCACCCCATATCTAGTGCTATTGGCTGTGTCAAGTTTTGCACAGAAGACTTTGGCTGTGAGACTACATGACTGTACAGCTGCAAGTAATAGTATTGTTTTACTATAAGCAATGCGAACCTCCCATTTTATTTTTTTTATTGTGCAACCAAAGTCACCGTACGGCCATATCTGAGCACAGGAACAACACAGTAAGCCTACCTGTATTGTAAAAAACTTCTGCCAAAGAGTTAGGCAAAAAATGATTGCCCGTTTTAGCCCCAGCACTGGGATCGGGTGTTGTGGGCAGAATACTTACCTCCTCAGGGAGATCCTGGCAGACTCATTTTCTTTACAGATATTCCTCTCCCTTTCCCCCCTCCACATGCCATCTGCTGTGTGCAATGGGTGTTCCTGATTTGAACACATGCATGATTAAGAAGTGCACAGCCCACATCATCTGCTTGGAAATGGGATTTTTTTTTTTTTTTTTTTTTAGTCCATAGATTAGAAAGCTGCAATTCAGTGATTAAACCCTCGCAGAACAATGAATCTCTGACACCAGGCAGCTATTGTACTGGCTGCAGAAATAGACCATTGATGCCAGGTGGGAGGAGGAAGGGGGGACAAAGGCGATTATAGGGCCTAAGCCCTGGACTTAACGCCTCGGCTGACACATATCTCATTTATGCCCTACGTTAGAATTAATCTGATCATACATAAAACCCAATTATCCGTCCGTAAGTGACGACTGTTAGCGAATATCGATGGGTCTATGGGGCTATAAACGAGCGTCTGATAAATGAAAACTGTGCAATGTTTGCAAGGATCGGACTTTGCAGAAACTTGGTCTGCGCTTGCTGGAAGATGTGGTTTAGTGGCCTGGAAAAGTGAGTGAAGAACCTTGAAGTTTGGGGTGATAAATGTTGACTTCACGGCAATATTGACTGTTTTGCTTGCATACTATATAACGGTATTATTGGAGGCATTAGCATTTCATGGTGCTATTATTTGCATGTTTTATAGCACTTACCACAGGATTTGTGCACTGTATGGCAATATTAATTGAGTCACAGTTGGCAGAATTATTTGAACTCCTATGGATGTATTATGAGACCGCACTGTTATTTGCACATTTTACTGCATACAGTTGTTCTCAAAAGTTTACATACCCTGGCAGAATTTTGGCTTTCTTGGCCTTTTTTCAGAGAATATGAATGATAACACCAAAACTTTTTCTCCACTCATGGTTAGTGGTTGGGTGAAGCCATTTATTGTCAAACTACTGTGTTTTCTCTTTTTAAATCACAATGACAACCCAAAATTTCCAAATGATCCTGATCAAAAGTTCACATACCCTGGTGATTTTGGCCTGATAACATGAACAGAAGTTGACTCAAATGGGTTTGAATAGCTACTAAAGGTAACATCCTCACCTGTGACTTGTTTGCTTGTAATCATTGTGTGTGCATAAAAGCTGAGTGAGTTTCTGGGATCCAGACAGACTCTTGCATCTTTCATCCAGCCACTGACTTTTCTGGATTGTGATTCATGGGGAAAGCAAAAGAATTGTCAATGGACTTGCGGGAAAATTTGGTTGAACTGTATAAAACAGGAAAGGGGTACAAAAAGATATCCAAGGAATTGATAATGCTAGGCAGCAATGTTCAAACTGTGATTAACAAATGGAAAATCAGGGGCTCTGTAAAAACAAAACCATGGTCAGTTAGACCAACAAAAATTTTGTCCACAACTGCCAGGAAAATTGTTTAGGATGCAAAGAAAAACCCACAAATAACATCAGCTGAAATTCTGGACTCTCTGAAAACTAGCGGCGTGGCTGTTTCAAGATGCACAGTTAGGAGGCACTTGAAGAAAAATGGGCTGCATGGTCCAGTCAGCAGAAGAAAGCCATTAATGCACAAATGCCACTAAGTATCTCTCCTACAATTTGCAAAACAGCACAGAGACAAGCCTCAAAACTTCTGGAACAAGGGAGTGATGAGAACAAAATTGAACTTTTTGGCCACAACCATAAACGTTAATTTTGGAGAGAGGTCAGCAAGGCCTATAATGAAAGGAACACCATTCCTACTGTAAATCACGGAGGTGGATTGTGGGTGTGTGAGCTACAAAGGCACAGGAAACTTGGTCAAAGTTGAAGGAAAGATGAATGCAGCACATTATAAGCAAATACTGCATTATCAGCAAATACTGCTGTGCATAGGACATATTTGGACATTCCAACATGACAACAATGCAAAACACAAGGCCAAGTCGACCTGTCATTGGCTACAGCAGAAAAAAGTGAAGGTTCTGGATTGGCCATCTCAGTCTCCTAACCTCAATATCATTGGGCCAATCTGGGGAGATCTCAAGTGCTCAGTTCATGCCCAACAGCTCTGGAATTTACAGGAACTGGAGCCTTTTTGCCAAGAAAAGTGGTCAGCTTTACGGTTGTGAACTCTCTCGATTTGACTTCTGAGTCAGGGCTCCCTCTGGTGGTTATTGTGGGTAGTGGAGCTGGTCGAAGTCTGCCACCTGGCGACAATGGAAATCTGGGATTACTGACTGGAGTAGTTAAGTGAGCAGGTTTCCTTCAGTGGCCTCTTTCTGCTTTGCTGTGAGGGTTCAGCGAGCTCCCTGCTGGGGCTGTGCTGGACCCCGCTCCATATCTTACAGTTTGTGTCAGTTTGTTCAGTCCCCTGTTATATTAGTCTCTTTTGCTTTGCTGCCAGTTCTCACCAGAATGCTGATATAGTGGGGGAGAGGTCGTGAGACCTCAGTGTTTTTTGTACATCAGACGTGTTGGACTATTTTAGGGTTTTTGCATGATTGCAGACAGTGTCTTTCCTTTCCTATCCTATCTAGTCAGCTTGGGCCCCATCAATTGCTCTGTCTATTTTCTGCCTGCGTTTGTGTCTCATCTTGTCTCACCGACAATATATGTTTGGGGGCTATCTATTCCTTTGGGGTTCTACTCCGTGGCAGTTTAGATTTCACCGTTCTTGCTTTAGGCTTAGTTAGCTCTCCGGCTGTGCCGAGGTGTCTAGGGCATCGTAGGTACGCCCCACGGCTACTGCTAGTTGTGTTGTTAGGATTAAGGGTCTGCAATCTGCTAAGTTACCAACCTTTCTGGTTTCCTGGTGGCCTAACCTATTCCTGCCATCCTCCTCGGTGACCAGTTCATAACACTTTACCATCTGAGAAAATAAAGAACCTCATCCACAACTACCACAAAAGACTTCAAGCTGTCATTGATGTTAGAGGGGAAAATAAACGCTATTAAGAAATGGGTTATGTGAACTTTTGATCAGGGTCATTTGGATGTTTTGGGTTGTCATTATGATTTAAAAAGAGAAAACACAGTAATTTGACAATAAATGGCTTCACCCAACCACTATCCATGAGTGTAGAAAAAGTTTTGGTGTTGTCATTCATATTTTCTGAAAAAAGGCCAAGAAAGTAAAAATTCTGCTTGGGTATGTAAACTTATGAGCACAACTGTATATAGTAATATTTGCACACTGTATGGCGATATTGTTTTGAATGTGAGATGACCATATTATTTAAAGACTATATACAGATAGTAGCCTTGAATGGCATTTTTACGTATCTGTCCTAGATACAGGATTTGCTCCCCTCATCCGAGTCTGTTGAACTTTCTTGTGATCCATGCCGGGCTTTACAGATAGGCCAGTATGATCACATGTGGTCATCTGTCTGGGCCTACATAAGGCCTACCAAGACATACTTGTCTTCCTGGACCTCTGCTCCCTGATCCTGGTCTTCCCAGACCTCTGCTCCCTGTTCTCGGTCTTTCCAGACCTCTGCTCCCTGTTACCGGTCTTTCCAGACCTCCGCTCCCTATTCTCACCAGTCTTCCAGGACCTCCGCTCCTTGTTCCCAATATTCCTGAACCTCCACTCTCTGTTCCCGGACTCCCAGGACCTCCGCTCCCGGTCTACCAGGACATCCGCTCCCTGTTTCCGGTCTTCAGTGCCTCTGCTCCCTGTTCCCATTCTTCCAGGACCTTCGCTCTGTGCTCTCGGTCTTCCTGGACCTTCACTCCCTGTTCCTGGTCTTTGAGGACCACTGCTCCCTGTTCCCGGTTCTCTGGGACCTCCGCTCCCTGTTCCTGGTCTTCCAGGACCTCCGCTCCCTGTTCCCGGTCTTCCAGGACCTCTGCTCCCTGTTCCCGATCCTCCAGGACCTCTGCTCCCTGTTCTCGGCCTTCCAGGACCTCTGCTCCCTGTTCCCAGCTTTCCGGGGCCTCTGCTCCCTGTTCCCTGTCTTCAGGGACCACCATTCCCTGTTCCCCGTCTTCCAGGACCTCAGCTTCCTGTTCCAAGTCTTCGTGGACCTCTACTACCTGTTTCCATATACCCGTGTGTCCACCTGGACCTTGGCCTCTGAGGATCGACCTCAACTTTTGAGCCCAACAAGCTCTGCTATTTGCACATTTTATGGCACTTACAGTAATTTTGTTCACCGTATGGGGATGCTGATCGACATTATAGCAGAATTATTGGAGTACTACATGGTGGTATTATTGGAGGACTGTATGGAGGTGTTAGCACGCTCTGTTTGCACATTTTATAATACTTATTAACTCTTACTGTTTCTCTTATTCATTCTCGTCTCGACTATTGTAACTCTATTCTAATCGGTCTCCCTCTTACCAAACTATCCCCTCTCCAATCTGTCTTGAATGATGCAGCCAGGATCATATTCCTCACCAATCGCTACACTGATGCCTCTACCTTGTGCCAGTCATTACACTGGCTACCCATCCACTCCAGAATTCAGTATAAACTTATTACCCTCACCCACAACGCCCTCCATGGCTCAGCACCACCCTACATCTCCTCCCTTGTTTCAGTATACCATCCTACCAGCGCCCTCCGTTCTGTTGATGACCTGAGGTTAGCATCCTCAGTAATCAGAACCTCCCACTCCCGTCTCCAAGACTATACACGTGCTGCACCAATTCTTTGGAATGCACTTCCCAGGTCAATACGATTAGTCCCCAATCCCCACAATTTTAAGCGTGCCCTGAAAACTCATTTATTCAGACTGGTCTACTGCATCAACACAATAGCCTAATCTATCCCTGTGTGGCACAGCCAAAAGTTTTACCATAACCAGGTTCCCCGCATCATGTTCCCACTTGCTTTATGCATCCATTAGCCCTCTGTGTCTGTACTGTTACACAGTTAACATTATGGCTGGTCCATACAATCAGGGCAACTGTTACCACCCACCTTTCGTGTCTACCTCTTTCCTCATAGACTGTAAGCTTGCGAGCAGGGCCCTCATTCCTCTTGGTATTTGTTATAATCTATGTGATTATTGTTATGCTGTAATGTCTATTGTCTGTACAAATCCCCTCTGAAATGTAAAGTGCTGCGGAATATGTCGGTGCTATAGAAATAAAATTTATTATTTATTATTATTATTATACTTATGTTAGTATTCGTGCACTATAAGACAATGTTAATCAAATTTGAGATTGGGGAGTGGTTTGGACACTCCATGGTGAAATTATTTAAAGGGTTTTAACCATCTTCATAAATGTGATATTGTCGGATAGTACTGGTAAATTTTTCAATTTACTTCTTATTAAAATGTTCAGCTTTTCTTACGAGATTGAAACTTATCTTTTGTTACAGCTCGTTGCCCTGAAGACCGACCACCGCTGATAGACAGCATTACATGTGCTATTGAGTTTATAAGTGTTGTTTTGAAGCTGTTCGCTGTTACCTGTACGGCTTCAGCACAGCGTTTAGAAACCAGACTGTACAGTAGTGGTGGTCGGTCTTCTAGGCAACGAGCTATAATAATAATAATAATAATAATTTTTATTTATATAGCGCCAACATATTCCGCAGCACTTTACAATTAAGCGGGGACATGTACAGACAATAAATTCAATACAAGTTAAGACAATTCAAACAATGACATTAGGAGAGAGGTCCCTGCTCGCAAGCTTACAATCTACAAGGAAATGGGGGGACACAGTAGGTGAGAAATGCTTGTTAATTCAGGTCTGGCAATTATAATAGGGATTTTCATATAAAGCTGCATGATCCGGTCATCAGCCCGTGTGTTTAAGCGCAATAGACAAGTATCAAGTGCAGTTATCATGTGCATGAAGGGTGTGGAGACAGATGAATAGTAGGGTGCAGATTCAGAATAATATTTGGAAGGAGGGAACAGGGCAAAGTTAGCTTGCTGAGTAGTTGATGTGATAGGCTTCTTTGAAGAGATGGGTTTTCAAAGCGCGCTTGAATAGGTCAGGGCTAGGTATCAGTCTGATCGTCTGGGGAAGTGCATTCCAGAGAGCTGGAGCAGCACGAGAGAAGTCTTGGAGACGGAGGTGCGAGGTTCGGATTACGGGGGATGTTAGCCTTAGGTCATTTGTAGAACGGAGGGCACGTGTAGGGCGATAGACAGAGATGAGAGAGGAGATATAAGGCGGTGCAGAACAGTGGAGAGCTTTGTGGGTGAGAGAGATGAGTTTATACTGGACCCTGTAGCGAATAGGTAGCCAGTGTAATGACTGGCACAAGATGGAGGCATCGGTGAAGCGGCTGGACAGAAATATGACCCTGGCTGCCGCATTCAAGATGGATTGGAGAGGAGAAAGTTTGGTAAGAGGGAGACCGATCAGAAGAGAGTTGCAGTAGTCCAGACGAGAATGAATAAGAGCGACAGTAAGAGTCTTAGCAGTTTCAAAGGTGAGAAAAGGTCGGATTCTGGAGATGTTTTTAAGATGCAGGTGACAAGAGCGACTGAGTGATCGGATGTACGGAGTAAAGGAAAGTTCAGTGTCGAATATGACCCCAAGACAGCGAGCTATAAAGAAAAGTGTTAATATCTCAAGAACAGCTGCAAATTTTAATAAGCAGTACATTGCAAAAGTGCTTGTTATTACAATAGGTATCTGATAATATCCATCTGTGAAGAAGGGAAAAACCCTGTTAAAAAGGATAGAGAGATGTCAGGGCATCTGCACATGTTATAGTACGGTAGGATAGTGTTTATATACATACTGTATATATCAGCTCTATGAGCAGTGGTGCAGGTATTATTGCACCGCGTGCCCATTTTGCTCCAGAACGTCCAGCCTTTTCTCTCTGACCTCACCATTTTCTATATGCTGTTTCCTATATTTCCGCTGTGACCGGCAGTTGCAGTGTGGCTGCCATATGTGTTCGCATCAGCTATAATTAGGATCCTGTTGTGTCCCAGTTTTGCAACAAGCGACATCGACCTCCCCTCCCCCAGGGTATTTCGTTATGTGGAAATGTGTATATGGCTAATAGGAGGTCGTCAGCTGGGATTATTGAATGGAGTACAGGAAAGATGTATATCTTTGTACCGTGTTAGCCAGTAGATAGAAAAATATTCAGGATTGAGAGTCCTCAGTAGTTGATACCTTTTAATGGCTAACTGAAAAGATGGTAATACATTGCAAGCTTTCGAGACTACTCAGGTCTCTTCATCAGGCTAGACTAATACAAAATCTGAAGTCACATATTTATGCACAATACAGCCTAGAAAAAATGCAATAGATAAGACAAGTGACGTGAAGCAAAACTATCAATATGGGAGAGGGAGAAACATAAATATAAACATTGGACCAGTTCATAGATAAGGAGTCTGGATGTTTTATGGTCCTCTGATTGGGGTCTAGTTCTGTGTTGCCCCGCAAGGTTTTAAAAGGAAATTCCTTAATTGATGTAAAAAGACATAAATCCATGCGACACATTCATTCCAGCACTGAGAGTGTCAAAGTTCGTCATAAATTTGTACTCCCAAACTCGTCTCTCTCTCTGAGATGTGAAGTTACCTTTCAATACCAGTAATTTCATATCCATGCTGCTGTGATCAGGGATACAGAAATGTTTTGCCACAGGTAGATCCATTCTTTTTTCTCTTATTGTGTGACGATGAGCATTCATCCTTGTTCTAAGCTTTTGCCCTGTCTCCCCCACATACAGACCCCCAGTTGGACATTTAGTACAAATAATTAAGTACACCACATTAGATGTAATGCAGGTGAAAGTACCTGGGATCTTGTAGTCCTGATGTGAGTTGGGGATCTTTATCTTGTCCGTGGTCATTATAAATGGACAGGTTTTACATTTTTTCTGGTTGCAAGGAAAGGTTCCTGCAGCTGTTGGAGAGGACAGGGAGCTGCTGACAATGATGCTTCTTAAATTTGGGGGCTGCCTAAAACACAGCAGTGGGGGGTCTGGAAAAATGGATTTTAATCGGGCATCTTTTTGTAGTAAAGGTTGTAATTTCCGTGCAGCTCCCCTTAGCACCTCCAGATTTGGGTTGTAGGTGACTACTAGAGGCACTCGGTTATTTTCTTCTTTAGCTTTGTAATGTAGCAGGTGATTCCTTGACAATCTGGTGGCTCTTGTAATTTGGTTTTCAATTGTTCTTGGATGGTAACCCTGATTCAAAAAGGTTTTTTTGAGGCGACCAAGGTGTTTGTCTCTATCCATGGGGTTGGAACATATACGATTGTATCTGATGGCTTGGCTATAGATAATAGAGTTCTTTATGTGTTTTGGATGGAAACTGTCCCATTTAAGGTATGTTGGACGGTCGATTGGCTTCTGATACAGGGATGTCTCTATTTCATTGTTTTTTAGCTTAATGATGGTGTCCAAAAAATTAATCTCGGTACTGGAGTAGTTGAGTGTTAAATTGATGGTGGGATGAAATTGATTAAACTGTTCGTGGAACGTCTTTAGCTGTTGCTCAGACTCCGTCCAGATGATTAAAATATCATCAATGAAGCGGTAGTAGGCCAGGGGCCTGATGGGGCATGAGGACAAAAAATCGCTTTCAAGCTTGGCCATGAAAAGATTTGCATACTGTGGAGCCATTTTACTTCCCATAGCTGTGCCAGTCTCCTGTAGATAGATCCTGTTGTCAAATTCAAAGTAATTGTGGGTGAGGATGAATTTTATAAGTTTCACCACAGCATCAGCATCAGTCCCTGTGTTTTCCATGAAGAATTTGCAGGCATGTAAACCATCTTGGTGTGGGATATTAGAGTACAAAGATTCCACATCCATGGTGGCCAGGATGGTTCCTTCTGGTAGAGGACCTATTGCTGCTAGTTTATTCAATAGGTCAGTTGTGTCCTGAATGTAGCTGGATGTATCCTTCACCAGTGGTTTAAGAATACCCTCTACCCATCCAGATACCTGCTCAGTGAGGGTGCCCACACATGAAATAATTGGTCTTCCTGGATTTCCAGATTTGTGGATTTTGGGAAGCATGTAGAATGTCCCTATTCTTGGAGTCTCTGGTATCAGGTCATCGCCAGCTCTTATGGACTGGTCAGGCAGACAAGAAACCAACTTGTTTAGTTCCTTGTAATAGTCCTGTGTAGGATCCGACTCCAATTTTCTATAGTAGCATGTGTCCATAAGTTGCCTGTTTGCTTCCTTCATGTAGTCTGACGTATTCATCATGACTATTGCACCTCCCTTGTCAGCAGGTTTAATGATGATTTCTTTGTTGGTTTTTAAAGACTGTATGGCCTTTCTCTCCTGGGCACTGATGTTGGATGCTTGTCTCCTGTTAGTGTCTATGATTGACACTATGATTAACACATAAAGAACTCTATTATCTATAGCCAAGCCATCAGATACAATCGTATATGTTCCAACCCCATGGATAGAGACAAACACCTTGGTCGCCTCAAAAAAACCTTTTTGAATCAGGGTTACCATCCAAGAACAATTGAAAACCAAATTACAAGAGCCACCAGATTGTCAAGGAATCACCTGCTACATTACAAAGCTAAAGAAGAAAATAACCGAGTGCCTCTAGTAGTCACCTACAACCCAAATCTGGAGGTGCTAAGGGGAGCTGCACGGAAATTACAACCTTTACTACAAAAAGATGCCCGATTAAAATCCATTTTTCCAGACCCCCCACTGCTGTGTTTTAGGCAGCCCCCAAATTTAAGAAGCATCATTGTCAGCAGCTCCCTGTCCTCTCCAACAGCTGCAGGAACCTTTCCTTGCAACCAGAAAAAATGTAAAACCTGTCCATTTATAATGACCACGGACAAGATAAAGATCCCCAACTCACATCAGGACTACAAGATCCCAGGTACTTTCACCTGCATTACATCTAATGTGGTGTACTTAATTATTTGTACTAAATGTCCAACTGGGGGTCTGTATGTGGGGGAGACAGGGCAAAAGCTTAGAACAAGGATGAATGCTCATCGTCACACAATAAGAGAAAAAAGAATGGATCTACCTGTGGCAAAACATTTCTGTATCCCTGATCACAGCAGCGTGGATATGAAATTACTGGTATTGAAAGGTAACTTCACATCTCAGAGAGAGAGACGAGTTTGGGAGTACAAATTTATGACGAACTTTGACACTCTCAGTGCTGGAATGAATGTGTCGCATGGATTTATGTCTTTTTACATCAATTAAGGAATTTCCTTTTAAAACCTTGCGGGGCAACACAGAACTAGACCCCAATCAGAGGACCATAAAACATCCAGACTCCTTATCTATGAACTGGTCCAATGTTTATATTTATGTTTCTCCCTCTCCCATATTGATAGTTTTGCTTCACGTCACTTGTCTTATCTATTGCATTTTTTCTAGGCTGTATTGTGCATAAATATGTGACTTCAGATTTTGTATTAGTCTAGCCTGATGAAGAGACCTGAGTAGTCTCGAAAGCTTGCAATGTATTACCATCTTTTCAGTTAGCCATTAAAAGGTATCAACTACTGAGGACTCTCAATCCTGAATATTCTTGAATGGAGTAGATTTTTACCATTTTTTTTTGGGGGGGGGAGCAAAAAAGCAAATCCTTTTTCTTCCTGATGGATTTTATTTATTTCCCATTTGGATAATAATTTAATGTGAAACCAGCAATGTTAAACAATTTTTTCATGCAAGTGAAATGTATTAAAATTTTTTTACTGTTAGTACATTCATATATATGTATTAGTCTTTTGTGTTCTGGATGTGATACATGTAATTACTTGCTCTAAATGCGTCTCACCTAGGGGTTGTGTTTCGTTGCTATTTTTTCCAGTACAGTTTGCCGACTCCATTTTATGTCTTTGGTATATGTCTAAATAAAATTTAAAAACCTTTATTTGCATTGGAGGACCCATTTTTTGTTTTTCCATGTGCAGTTCTCACGGTCCTCCGTGTTATATCTTTTGTATATAAGTGTTTAATGAATTAAACAGAGCTATAAGTGTGCGATCTCCAATCCATGCAGACAAGAGCCCTGCTCCCGGGATCGTGGGATCCCAGAGGTCAAATCTCCAGTACTTGGGAAGTTATATTTTGTCTGATGGATGGGGGACCTGGCGCAAACCTCGTTAGACACAGAGAGGCCAAAAGATTATGCACCATGTGACGGGGTCACTGGCACGGTATATGAGCATAGATATGTGTCACAGTGCATAATGGCGTAAGTGATGTGAAAGCAGAGTATTTTCCTCCAGCATACTACATGTTGTGAGGTTTAAATTAAAGTTTCATACATAGCCTGGTTTTATGAGGACATCTATAGAGTGGGTGGGAAGATGTCCACCTTATCTCCATCTCCAGCTCGCACCTCCATGTGCTGACAGGACCTGTGTGATGTCACAGTCATGTGACAGTCATATGGTCTGGGTTTAAATAGCTGGACTAGAGAGGCAGTTTTTGTGTTGTGATTTGGAGAGGAAAGACTCCAAATGGTGGCTCCAGGTGGAGCTGAAGACACATGGTGGTGGGAGAGGGAAAATCCCTCAAACATATGAACTTTGCTATACGTTATCTTTTTGTTTCGCCGTTATGCCAGAAAGGCCATGTTTACTTTGCTGAACCATGCTATGGTTTATGCTGTTCCTCAATAAACCAGCAGGTGATTTACCGCAAGAAGCGTTCTTGTGTCTACCTTTGGAAGCAGCTGAGTGAGCTAACCCCTCACATGTGGTGTTTTGAATGTGGGCAGCTTTCCAGGAATATACATAGAGGCTGTGGACAACTGCATTTCCTGGGTAAAATCCGCCATCCAGCATGAGATGACTGGCAGCATGGAGGAGCTTGTGAAGCATCTGGTCCAGGTCCAACAGCAGCAACAACTGGTCAATCAATAGCAGCAAATGGCGCAACAGGAGACGAATAAACTGTTGTCACAGCAGCTTCAACAGAAGCAGCGACAGCAGTAGGAGGCGCTAACGTGGAAAATGAAGCTCCTTGCAGAAGCAGTTTGTTGGAGGCCAGCGGGCTCCTACCCAACTCCAGGTGATGACTAATACGTCCAGAAAATGGTAAGAAGAGCCATGCAAAAAATGACCCCAGAGGATGATGTGGAAGCGTTTCTGACTGTTTTTGAGAGGGTGGCTCAATGGGAGAAACTTTCGCTGGAGCAGTAAGCAGAAGTGCTGGTGCCATATTTGTCGGGAGAACATCAAAAAGCATATTATGACTTAGCCCTCCAGGATGCCAAAGAATATCCCAAATTAAAAACTGAAATCTTGGCATTCCTGGGGGTAACGATGTCCGTTAGAGCTCAGCGAGTCCACTGATGGGCGTATGCTGGCAACAAACCCCCTCGCTCGCAAATGTTTGACTTGTTACACCTAGTCCAAAAGTGGCTACAGCCGGAGACTTCCACTCTGGCCCAGATGGTCAAGCGTGTGGTGATGGACAGCTTCATCCACTCCCTTCGCAGGCCAATACAGACCTGGGTTGCCCAGGGCGACTCTCGGAATGCAGATGACCTGGTTGGTCTGGTTGAGAGATACCAGGTTGTTGAGAAATCCCACAGGAAACCAGGCATCACCATTTCCCTGGGATACCCAAAGGAGGGCGGGCTCACCACAGAGGGTGACTAAACCCAAAACTGGGAGGCTTCCCATTCCCGCTGAGAGGTCCCCTTAGTCTGTCATTAAGGACGTAGTCTGTTGGCGATGTCCCAATCCTGGACACATAGGCATCCGCTTGTCATATGTCCCCTGAACCAATAGACTACAGCCTAGGCAGGCGCTACTCCTATTATGTCAATCCTGCCTGCAGTTTGGACTGTCAGCCCAGTGAGGGGCTTCAGGCGTGTACCGTGTCCATCAATGCGGTACTGGTTCTTGGACTTTTGGACTCTGGCATTCTAATGACCCTAATCAATGCTGCACTGTCCCACCATTTAATCCTTAACAAGTTTGTGGGCTTACACTGCATACACAGAGATGCCAAGGACTACCCTGTAGCCAAAGTGACCATGAGAACAGGCTGTGGTACTAAATCCCATGAGGTGGGGTAGTAAAAAGCTTAACACATGCTGTCTGTCATACTGGGGCAGGATTTTTTACTGTTTTGGAACTTGCGGCAAAAGAAGGCTGCACAAAGTGTCATGGACAAAAGCCAAGTCCCATCAAAAGTAAAGATAGAGGAGTTTTCCCTATGTGTCCTTGCTGGAGAGCAGGACGAGACAGTGACAGAGCAGCCCATCTTCCCTGAGTTAGAAGTGCCTGAAGAGAACTTTGGGACTGCTCAACTTTGGGACCTTACATTGAAGGGGGCCTTTGATAAAGGTACTGTCTGTAATGGGGTTGCTCAAAAGCCGTGGGCTGACACCAGGTTCCCTCATTTTGCAGTCCATGGTGAGTTATTGTATCGGGTGACCAAACTGAGGGGAGTTGAAATAGTGGAACGGCTGTTGGGAACCCTACCGACAGAAGGTTTTAGACTTGACCCATTTGCATGTTTTGGTGGAACATCTGGGGGTGAAGAAAACTCAGGAGAGAGTAATGTGGAGGTTCTACTGGCCAAGATGTTACAGAGAGATACTAAATTATTGTAGATCCTAACCCCCCCGTCACATAACCGCTCCTCCTACTTCTCACTTCCGAAGCCCCTTAGTCCCATTGCATGTGATGGACGTCCCCTTTGAGAGGATTGCCATGGACCTGGTAGGTCCCCTAGTTAAATCTGCATGCAGTCATCAGTACATCCTACTGGTCATGAACTATGCGACCAAGTACCCTGAAGTGGCGCCACTAAGGAACTCTTTGGCTAACAGTATCGCCCAGAAGCTTGTCCATATCTTTGCTAGGACGGGCCTTTGCTCAAACCATGGTGAGATCGGGAATTGCTAGAAGCTCCTTGCCTAGGGGCCCGTCCCTAAGCCAAAGTGGAGGAGGTCACAATTGCTGAGACTCTAATGCCGGCCCAGAAGCAACAGTTTTGAGAACTGCTGCAGCGGAATTTGACCTGTTCTCGGAGTTGCCAGGGTGTACAAAGGTGGTGGAGCATGATGTGTTAACAAAGCTGCATCTAAGGGTGAATCTCAAGCCCTATAGGATTCTTGAATCACACCGGGACATATCAAGGGAGATGAAGAGAATGCTAGACCTTGATGTGATAGAGGAGTCAAAAAGTGGATGGCCGAGTGCCATCGTCCTTGTGTCGAAGCCCGACAGTGAGTGGCGATTTTGTAACGACTACCACAGGCTGAACGAGGTGTCCAGTTTTGATGCGTATCCAATGCCCCGCGTAGACCTGATGAAGGGGTACTAGAAGATCCCCATGTCACAGACTGTCAAGGAGAAGATGGCCTTCTTGACACCTGATGGGTGTTTCCAGTACACCAGAATGCCCTGTGGCATATCTTGATGACATTGTCGTCTTCAGCCCTGACTGGAATAGTCATCTACCAAAGGTACAGATCCTGGATATGTTAAGAAAAGCTGGGTTCACCATAAATCCAAAAAAGTGTGCTATAGGGAAGGAAGAGGCCAGGTACTTGAGCTACATCATCAGGAGAGCCAAAATCAAGCCACAGTTAAAAATAAGATCGAAGCAATTCAGAAGTGGCCGCAACTACTTTACAAGAAGCAAGTGAGGGTGTTTCTTGAAATTGTGAGGTATTAACGGTGGTTTATCCCAAGTTTCGCCATGATTGCCGCACCATTGACAGATCTTCTCAAGGGCACCAAGTCAATGATGGTGAAATGTACTACAGACACAGAGGTGGCATTTCAGAAGCTTAAGCAGGCTCTGTGCAAGCATTCGGTTATCGTTGCACCAGACTTTAGTAACGAATTACACAGTGCAATGTGCTGCAGAGAACATTGACTTTAACGCAATCTTAATCATTTCACCCTATGAACAAGAGTTTTGCTAATTTGTCCAGTGATTTTGTGGTCTGTTTACGTTATACGATCAGGATGAGCATATACAGTAGTTAGGAACTTTCTCTTGCTGATACTTGCACAGTATAAATGCACCTGAAGTGTCCAATAGATATTATTAGTGTTCCCCTGCTACATAAACACAGACCTAGCTCTGCTACATAAATATCTAGTCCTGCTACATAAACACACAGCTCTGCTGCATCAACATTCACATAGCTCTGCTATATCACACAGTTCTGCTACATCACACACATAGCTCTGTTACATCAACTTGACAACTCTGCAACATCACCACACACATAGCTGTGCTACATCACACAACTCTACTACATCACCACACATAACTCTGCTACATTAACACACACATAGCTCTGCTACATCAACACATCTGCTACATCAGCACACAGAGCTCTGCTACATCAACACACATAACTCTGCTACACCAACATAAACATAGCTCTGCTATATTACACAACTCTGCTACATCAACACAACTCTGCTACATAACCATACACATAGCTCTGCTACATCAACACACATAGCTCTGCTACATTGTAAGGTACTAGCAGGAATGCGGAATGCAATGACGAGCAGATGGCGGCGCAAGTGCCGCAAGACGTCTCTGAAGCGGTCCCGGATGAAGATAAGGCACTGTCTCTGTACCGAAATGGAGTAGCCTGGCTTGTCCTGACGTAATCTCTCAGTCTTGGAACATGGTGTTATGCGACAGGAGTTGGCTCAGCAAGTGCGATAGAAAGTCCCGGGGTGGAGGCCACAGCAGGACCCCGCAGATACACGTGCTCTGTACGTTTGGCACGGTACGGATCGTCAGTTGTCAGGGGTGCTGACCAGTCAGGGCTCTCGGGTAAAGGAGTCTGCGAGGTGTTCAGCCTTGTATGTGCATAAGTTGTGCGCACAGGGGCAGGCAGACTGCAGCGTAAGCTAGCTGGTTGGTCAGAAGCAGCGGAGATGGAGTCAACCTTCTCCTTGCGTGTGCACTGTCATCCCTCCAGAAGCCCCATTTTCATGCGCTCCACTCCTTTTATATCCATTCCGCTCCCTACAGTCAGGTGCAAAGGCCTGCATTGGTCAGAAAGTCCTACAGGAAGCCCTTCCCCCGGCAACACTGGTGACAACCCGGATAGTTCCAGCCCAGGCACGCAAGAAGATGTCCTAGCCCAGTCTTACGCCCTGTATCTGCAACAACACAGCCCCAAGTCCATGCAAACTCCTGTCGGTGTGGAGAATAAAGGGTTGAGAAAAGTCCGCGTAAGCCAGCACAGGAGCTTCCATCAATGCTTTCTTCAAGTCTTTAAAAGCTTCCTCTTGATGTTCTTTCCAGCAAACTTTCCAGTTCCTGGTGCCTCAAGGTGCTCCTTTCAACAGCTTGTAGCGGTCTGGCCCGGCGGGCAAAATTTTTCAAAAAACGGGGGTAATAACCAGTCAGTCCCAGAAATGCCCGAACATCCTTCACCGTCTCTGGACTGGGCCAATCTTGTATCGCAGCGATCTCTCGAGAGGGCTTCACCCCTTCAGTAGACACAACATGACCCAAGTATTCTATCTGAGTGCGAAACAGATGACATTTTTGAGGTTTTACCTTCAATCTGTGTTTCTGCAAGCGACTCAACACTTGTTCCAGACATTGTAAGTGTTCCTCAAACAATGCAGTGTTGACTATGATATCGTAGCTTCGAAATTCAGATCACCCAGGCACCTTTCCATGAGATGCTGAAAAGTTCCGGGAGCATTAGCATTAGCAAATTGCATCCGGTTAAATTCAAATAAGCCCATGGGCAGAATAAAGGCAGTCTTTGCTCGGTCCCGTTCTGACATCGGTACATGCCAGTAGCCACTGGCGAGATCCAAAAATGTAGCCTTCCCGAGTGCGGACAGGACTCTTCAATCCTGGTTAACAGGTAAGAGTCTTTCACGGTACAGGCATTAGATGTCCGGTAGTCCACACAAACACAAAGTCACGTCGTTCTTCCGTACCAAAACTATTGGAGCCCCCAGGGGCTCTGACTCTCTCTGACACCTTTCTGCAACATTTGTCCTAGCATGCTCTTCACCTCCTGATATAATTGTGGTGGAATTTGATGATAACGTTCTCTTATGGGCGCCATATTTTACGTGGGTATCTCGTGTGTGATGGCCGTGGTGCAGCCAAAGTTGTCTTCATGACAAGCAAACACGTCCCTATATCGTCCCATTAGAGCTTCCACTTGCTGCAACTGTTCTTGAGTAAGTTCAGTCAATTCAGCCAGCATTTTGTCTAGAATAACTTTCCCCTCATGAATATGTTGAGGCACTGGTGTCGCCAAAGAATTCACTGTCACGGTCCAGGGGTCCTCTTGGTGTACTTTCAACTGCACAGACTGAGGTGGCATTATCCCTTCAGTTATGCCCACAACTCAGGACACTTTACTTCTGGGACAAACTATAATGTCTTGGTCCTCTAGATTAACACACCGTATGAATAATACCCAGGGGTCCTCTTGGTGTACTTTCAACTGCACAGACTGAGGTGGCATTATCCCTTCAGTTATGCCCACAACTCAGGACACTTTACTTCTGGGACAAACTATAATGTCTTGGTCCTCTAGATTAACACACCGTATGAATAATACCCCATCTCGCACAGTAGCTAACGTACGGGATATCGAAAATCCCGAGGGCAGTGTCTCGGAAAAGGAAGGCTCAATTTGAATCTCCACTCCCTCTAAAGGTATACGAGCTCGGATGGGCAGAGTAAGTACAGTTTTCCCTGGGGCACAACAAGTTTAGTAGAGGAAGGCACGATCACTATCGAGGTCCGACTCTTGCGCTTGTGCTACACGAACCAGCTGTTGGAATATTCTTCTTTGAGGGGTGTGGAGACTCCACTGCTTCAGGGTCTCATTGGAGGGCTTGTTAATAAGAAGACTGCCAAATTCTTTTAAGACGTTCATTCCCGGTGTGACTATGTGTGCGCTTTTCACTTCTCCCTGGGTTAGCACTGCACCTCTACGACCTAGATCCACGCCACTCCTGTGACTGGAATGGGCAATTGGTTAGCAGCCATCAACTTTATCACTGGACCCCACTCAGGCCGTCTAACTTCAGAAAAATGTTGCCGAAAATAGACCCCTGGCATCATTGTACCCTGAGAGCCAGTATCCGCCAGACAGCGTACGGCACGGCCGTCAAACTCAACCCAGACCAAGGGGCATGTAGAGACTAAATTTGTGGGACTTCCACTACTTCTCCGCTTCTGTTCTGGCTCTGGGCAGCGTCCATCTGGCTCAGAGCCCTCTAGTTTAACAGACGTAGGGTTTGAACTCTTCTCCGGCATGGACACTCACGTGCCATATGTCCATTCCCACCACAGTTAAAGCAAGTGAGGGGTCTTTGTTGGTGGAATCCTCTGGAATCCCGGCAAGACTCCAATATATTTGCAGCGGCTTCGGTATTCTTAACATCAGCCAACTCTCCTTTTAAGTTCGCAAGTTCTTCCCGCAATTCCTCTACCCATAGGGGTATAATGTTTGCATTCACAGACACCTCTGCACCCTGGACCTTCCCCACTGGGACTGTCACCCCCTGATCTTGCTCTCGCATGCGCGCTTCACTTCCTATCTCAGAAAAAGTTAAGCGAGGGTTCACCCGCACACGCTCTCGCAGGGCCTATTTTGTCAGCGCATCTCGCAAGCCCGTCACTGAAAGGTTTGGCAGCATTATGTACGTAGGACCAAAGCCAATGCCATCTTTTATGACAATTGCAGTATGAAACTCCTGCAGGGTGTTCATGTACTGTGTCACGGTCTCCCCTTCCCTCTGCATGTGGCTAAAAAGACGCATCCTCAGCTCCCCTACGTCAGTGGGGTCCCCATGGGTTTCTTCCAAAATCTGGAGTACCTTCTTAAAGGTATCTCGCTCCCTAGCGGCCCGTAACATAACTGAGTCTCTAGCTTCTCCATCAAATGCCATTATGGCCACCTTGGCTTCCAAGCAGGGGTCGTGGGGTGCACTCTCATCATACCCTGTATGCGTTTGGTCCAGCTCCACAACATGATGTTGTTACCCGTAAACTTCTGAAAATTATTTAACATTGCCCCCAGCGAGATACTGGACTTTGGGCCACCCCCAACTGCTTGGTCTGCTGCGTCCATGCTGTTAGACTGCATTCTTCCGACTATGCGAAATGTAAGGTACTAGCAGGAACGCAGGATGCAGTGACGAGCAGGAGGCAGAGCAAGAGTTAACGGGCACTTTATGCAGATTAATGTTACAGTTAGTTCTCCTCGCAGGGAGTTTTTGGTGACAAAAAAGTTAACAATAAATAGTTTCAGTCTGAAACTTCCAGACAGACGAGGTTGAAAGATCCCACGATGGCGGCGCATGTGCAGCGAGACGTCTCTAAAGCGGTCCCGGATGGAGATAAGGCACAGTCTCTGTACCAAAACGGAGTAGCCTGGCTTGTCCTGACGCAATCTCTCAGTCCTGGAACATGGTATTATGCGACAGGTAGGAGGAGGCCACAGCAGGACCCCGCAGACACATGTGCTCTGTGTGGTCGGCACAGTACGGTTGTCAGGGGTGCTGACCAGTCAGCGCTCTCGGGTAACGGAATCTGCGAGATGTTCAGCCTTGTATGTGCACAAGTTGTGTGCGCAGGGGCAGACAGACTGTAGAGAAAGCTAGCTTGTTGGTCGGAATCAGCGGAGACGGAGTCAACCTTCTCCATGCGTATTCACTGTCTTTCCGCCAGAAGCCCCATTTTTGCGCGCTCCACTCCACGCCCCACTTTTCAGGTTTACAAGGTGTACCCATTGGCCAGCACGGTGGCTCAGTGGATAGCACTGCAGCCTTGCAGCGCTGGAGTCCTGGGTTTGAATCCCACCAAGGACAACATCTGCAAGGAGTTTGTATGTTCTCCCCATGTTTGCGTGGGTTTTCTCTAGATAATTTGGTTTCCTCCCCCATTCCAAAGACATACTGATAGGGAATTTAGGTTGTGAGCTCCATTGGGGACAGTGATGATAATGTGTGCAAACTGTGGAATATGTTAGCGCTATATAAAAGTTATTATAGCTCCCAACCGTCCCGATTCTCGCGGGACAGTCCCGATTTTGACACACCCCACCCGCGTCCCGCCCGGGACGCTATTTTTCCCGCATTGCACTGAGCCACCACGCCCCCCATGCACCGACCCCATCCTCACCATTGCAAATAGACCCACCGCAGCCTGCAATGAAGTGGCTGGCTGTGTGTTCTGTGCGCACAGGACCTGTGACAGGGGAGGAGTTAGGGGTCACATGATCATGGGCCTCCGTGTCTGCACTCTGCAGGACTCTGCTGCTGGTTGTCATGGTGCTGGATGAGGTAAAGTTTCTGTGTGGGGTCAGGAGGGGTTTACAGTGTGGATGTAGCAGAGCTGTGCGTGTACGAGGTGTGCGGAGCAGAGCCGTGCATGTACGAGGTGTGCGGAGCAGAGCCGTGCATGTACGAGGTGTGCGGAGCAGAGCTGTGCATGTGCGGAGCAGAGCCGTGTGTGTACGAGGTGTACGGAGCAGAGCCATGTGTGTACGAGGTGTACGGAGCAGTGCCGCGTGTGTACGAGGTGTACGCAGCAGAGTCGCGTGTGTACGAGGTGTACGGAGCGCTGCGCGCAGCATCCTTTGTCCCTCTTTCCCTTCTTCAAAAGTTGGGAGGTGTGTGTACCCAGTCAGGATGGTCCTATCTAGTATTTCACCTCTTTATGTGACAGCAGGCCTCAATATGTGGGGGTATTACATAATCATACACATAGCTCTACTACATCAGCACACACAACTTAATGAAATAAACACACACAGCTCTTCTATATCACACACAACACTACTATGTCAACTGTGACAGAGTCACTGGCACAGTGTATGAAGGGAGATACGTGTCACTGCGTATACTACAGTTAGTGATGTAGAACCAGATTGTTTTTGTGTCCAGCACGCTAAGAGGGTTAATTTTAAAGTTACAATGGGCTGGTTTATGTGAGCACCCATAAGCAGGGCCGGCGTTAGGGGCAGGCAGACCAGGCAGCTGCCTAGGGCCCCCGCTCCCCCAGGGGCCCCCAGCTAGCAGCACATCACACAGCTGCTATAGGGCCCCTTGAAGCAGGGGGCCCGCTTTCCCCCAGTGCCGACTCCCCCCGCCGCCGCATTGAACTATACCGGCGACTGCCAGTACAGTTCAAAGCAATAATGGAGGAGAGAGTGTCAGCCAACGCTCCCTCTCCCATCATTCCCCGCTCTGCCACTGACACAGCGGGTGCGCGATGACATCATCGCACTCTCACTGTGTGCCGGCAGAGCAGGAGACAGGAGCAGCCAGCAGCGCGGGCACAAGGAGAAGGTGAGAATATTTTTTTGTTTTTTTTAATATATCAGTGTGAGTACTGGACTGTGGGGCCATTCTGGGGGGGAGCGGCTATATGCTATGCTGGGCTATACTCTGTGCTGGGCTATATACTATGGTGGCATTGGTGGGCTTTATACCATGCTGGGCTGTATACTGTGCTGGGCTATATACTATTGTGGCATTGGTGGGCTATATACCATGCTGGGCTATAAACTATGGTGGGCTGTATACTATGCTGGGCTATATACCATGCTGGGCTGTATACTGTGCTGGGCTGTATACCATGCTGGACTGTATACTATGGTGGGCTATATACCATGCTGGGCTGTATACTATGGTGGGCTATATACTATGCTGGGCTATATACAATGCTGGGCTGTATACTGTGCTGGGCTATATACCATGCTGGGCTGTATACTGTGCTGGGCTATATACTATGCTGGGCTGTATACTGTGCTAGGCTGTATACTGTGCTGGGCTATATACTATGCTGGGCTGTATACTATGCTGGGCTGTATACTATGCTGGGCTATATACTGTGCTGGGCTATATACTGTGCTGGGCTCTATACTATGCTAGGCTGTATACTGTGCTGGGCTATATACTATGCTGGGCTATATACTATGCTGGGCTGTATACTATGCTGGGCTCTATATTATGCTGGGCTCTATACTGTGCTGGCCTATATACTATGCTGGGCTGTATACTGTGCTGGGCTGTATACTATGCTGGGCTGTATACTGTGCTGGGCTATATACCATGTGGTGCTGGGCTATATACCATGATGGGCTATATACCATGTGGTGCTGGGCTATATACCATGATGGGCTATATACCATGTGGTGCTGGGCTACATACCATGCTGGGCTATATAACATGGTGGGCTGTGCTATATACCATGTGGTACTGTGCTATATACCATGGTGGGCTGTTCTATATACCATGGTGGTGCTGTGCTTTATACTATGCAGCTGAGTTATATACCAAGGGGGTACATTTTACATTATATTCTATGGGGAGGTGGGCAGTATTTTATTCTATTTGGGGCTACATTATATTCTATGGGGGGCTGTATTATATTTATTATATTCTATGGGCGGTGATTGCATCATACTCTATGAGGGGGCTACATTATACTATATGAGGAGGCTACATTGTATTCTATGGGGGGCGGCATTATCTGTGGGGGCTAGATTATATTGTATGGGGGCTTTATTATATTCTATGGGGGCTGCATTATACTATATGAGAAGGGCTACATTATACTATATAAGGGGCTGCATTATACTCTATGAGGGGGTTGCCATATATTCTATGGAGGGGCTGCATTATATTCTATGGGGGGTTACATTATATTCTGTGGAATAGCTGCATTATACTCTGAGGGGTATCTGCATTATGCTCTAAGGGGTGGCTGCATTATACTATAAGAGGGGGGGCTGCATTATATTCTATGGGGATTACATTATATTGTATGGCGGGGCTGCATTATACTCTGTGGGGTGGCTGCATTATGCTCTATGTGGGCTGCATTATACTGTATTGAGGACTATGGGGAATACATTATATGATGAACTATGGTGTGCATTATACTATGGGAAGTGAATTGTACTACATGGATGACTATGGCGGTGCATTATACTATATGGAGCACTATGAGGAGTGTATTATACTATATGGTGGACTGAGCAGTGTATTTTAATATATGGAGGACTATGGGGAGTGTATTATACTATATGGAGAACTAAGTGTATTTTAATGGAGGGCTATGAGGAGTGTATTATACTATATTGAGGACTATGGGGAGTGTATTATACTATATGGAGGACTGAGGAGTGTATTATACTATATGGAGGACTATGGAGTACATTATATTATATGGAGGACTATAGGGAGTGTATTATAAAATATGGAGGACTTTGGGGAGTGAATTATGCAATATGGAGAACTGAGGAGTTTATTATACTATATGGAGGACTATGGGGCAGATTATATTACATGGAGGACTATGGGGTGTAAACTGTAGATGTGCTGCTGATAACATGATACTGTATGGTGATTTGTTAGTGATCCATTAGTGATTGTTCTGTCCCCATCATTCTTTCTCAGACGGTGGAAAGAGGCCGGGAAACAAGTGTTGAACGACTTCAATATTGTCGATCACACTCATTTAGCGGCCTGAACTCAGCGCATATAAATACAACCGAAATGCCTCTGTGTGATGTCCAATATGTTAGCTTTTGGGGCCCCATTTTAATCTTTGCCTAGGGCCCCACTTTGCCTAAAACCGGCCCTGCCCATAAGAGTGGGAGGGCTAGTGCTCACTGTATCCCCCTCTTGCAGAGCCGACACCGGCAGGTGTACTAGTAGGACCTGTGATGATGTCACGATCATGTGATCATCACATGGTCCTGGTTAAATACCTGGACATGAGAGAAAGTCTGGTGGTGTGTTGGGAGAAGAAGCACTACCACAGGGAGTGGAGGACATTGACAGGTGTCTGCAGGTTGAACCTGCAGAGAAAGGACTCTGATGAACTTTGTTTTTGTTTTCCATTAAGCCAGGAAGGCTCTGCTTTTGTTTTCCTGAACCCTGCCTTGGTCTATGGCTGACTTTGATAGTGAAACACCTGCTGGTTTATTAAAGTGTTCCTGTGTCAACCTGAAGAAGCAGCTGAGTGTGTCAACCCATCACACAATACACAGCTCAACAAGATTAACACACCTATAGCAAAGCTATGTAAACACACACTTCTGCTACAAAATCACATACGTAGCCCTGCTACATTAACACCGACATGCTATTTAGTCATGTGATATACGAACGTCACATGACCCAAATGTCCCACTACATTTAGCTATATCTGTGACCTTAGGGTCACACCCCCAACCACAGAGGACAGCTCCCCAGAGTCAGGATAGTCCTACTGGATCAGTAATGGTCAAGAGGGGAGCATTACCACAAGTCTTGTGCCTGCCAGCAGTAAGGCATCCTGAGACAATTAGTGTGTGGGGCAGAGGTGTATCTAGGTTTTCTGGCACCTGTGGCAAGAATTCAGTTTGTGTTCTATCCCCACATGAGGCGAATGGAGGTGTAGCTGAGCGGGGCAGGGAGAGATTCCTACCTTCCTTTTCCTCGATGCAGAGCAGACAGGACCATTGTTGATGTTTTGCTGTTCATGCGTCCGGAGAGATGATACACACCAGATATTGTGAAGTCGACATGTTTATTGGAAATCTGGACATACAGCGTATGATTGGTAGTGCAGTACTTCTCCAGAAAAGCAGGTGTAACAACCCAGGTGGTACAGCATGATGTGTGCAGTAAGAATCATAGAATCATAGAGTTGGAAGGGACCTCCTGGGCCATCTGGTCCAACCCCCTGCTCAAAGCAGGAGTCGCTAAATCATCCCAGTCAGATGCCTGTCCAGCCTCTGTTTGAAGACTTCCATTGAAGGAGAACTCACCACTTCTCGTGGCAGCCTGTTCCACTCATTGATCACTCTAACTGTCAAAAAGTTTTTTCTAATATCTAATCTGTGTCTCCTCCCATTCAGTTTCATCCCATTGCTTCTAGTCTTTCCTTGTGCAAATGAGAATAAAGTTGATCCTTCTACAATGTGACAGCCCTTTAGATACTTGTAGACAGCTATTAAGTCTCCTCTCAGTCTTCTCTTATGCAAACTAAACAATCCCAAATCCTGCAACCTTTCCTCATAAGACAGGGTTTTCAGACCGGTCACTATTCTGGTCGCTCTTTTCTGAACTTGCTCCAGTTTGTTGATGTCTTTTTTTAAAATGTGGTGCCCAAAACTGGACACAATATTCCAGATGAGGTCTGACCAAAGAGGAGTAGAGGGAAATAATGACTTCACGTGATCTAGACTGTATGCTTCTGTTAATACATCCTAGAATTGCATTTGCCTTTTTTGCTGCTGCATCACATTGTTGACTCATATTCAGTCTGTGATCTATTAGTATACCCAAGTCTTTTTCACATGTGCTGTCACTAAGCCCTATTCCTCCCATTCTGTATATGCTTTTTTCATTTTTATTGCCCAGATGTAGTACTTTGCATTTCTCCCTGTTAAAAACCATTCTGTTAGTTGCTGCCCACTTCTCCAGTTTATTTAAATCTTTTTGAATCCTCTCTCTCTCTTCTCTAGTATTAGCTATCCCTCCTAGCTTTGTGTCATCAGCAAATTTAATCAGTTTACCCTCAATTCCTTCATCTAAATCATTGATAAAGATGTTGAACAATACAGGACCCAGGACAGAGCCCTGTGGTACCCCACTTGAGACATTCTTCCAACTGGATGTGCAGCCATTTACGACCACTCTTTGGGTCCGATCACTAAGCCAGTTATGAATCCACCTAACAGTTGCCTTGTCCATTCCATACTTAGTCATTTTTTTCAATAAGGATTGTATGAGAGACTTTGTCAAATGCTTTGCTGAAGTCAAGATATACTATATCTACAGCATTTCCTTGATCCACCCAATCAGTGATACCGTCATAGAAGGAAATTAAGTTAGTCTGACATGACTTATTAGTTACAAACCCATGCTGACTCTGTTTAATCACTTCATTCTTATCCAGGTATTGACATACATGTTGTTTAATAATTTGTTCAAAGATCTTTCCTGTTATAGAAGTCAGACTCACCGGCCTATAGTTGCCTGGGTCCACCTTCTTCCCCTTTTTGAAGATAGGAACAACATTTGCTCTTCTCCAGTCTTCTGGCACTTCTCCTGTTCTCCAAGAATTTTCAAAGATTATGGAGAGGGGTTCAAAAATTTCTTCTGCTATCTCCTTCAGTACTCTGGGGTGTAATTCATCTGGACCTGGAGACTTGAATTCATTTAGGTTAGCTAAGTGTTTCCTCACTATCTTTCTGTTTATAGATATCCTGGATTCTTCTATTCCCTTAATAGGACAGTGAAGAACAGTTGATGTTACATTTCCTTTCTGAGAGAAAACAGATGCAAAATAGGAATTTAAAAGTTCAGCCTTCTCAACATCCTGTCTTACCATTTCATCATTTTCATCCTGTAAATATCCTATAGCATCTTTGACTTTTCTTTTACTTTTGACATATCCCCAAAATCCTTTATTATTGCTTTTGACATCTCTTGCAAGCCTCAATTCATTTTCAGCTTTAGCTAATCTAATTTGTGCCCTGCAGGTTCTGCAGACAGCATTATATTCTTCTTTAGATATGCCTCCCTCTTTCCATTTTATAAACATTTTTTTCTTCCTTTTTAGCATGTGCTTAAGTTCTGTGTTCATCCATCCTGGTTTCCTTAAATGCTTCCTATTCTTCCCTCTTTTCGGAATTGTTAACAACTGTGCTTTGAGAATTTCATTTTTCAAGATTTCCCATCCTTCCTGGACATTTTTGTCTTTAAGGATATCCAGCCATTGGATCCCTCCAATTCTCTTTCTGAATCCCTTAAAATCTGCCTTTCTGAAATCTAACCTTGACGTCTGAGTCTTCACAGGT
This sequence comes from Dendrobates tinctorius, assembly GCF_039654945.1. NCBI lineage: Eukaryota > Metazoa > Chordata > Amphibia > Anura > Dendrobatidae > Dendrobates > Dendrobates tinctorius. Next base: position 552,377 of record NW_027361726.1, on the reverse strand, counting down.
CTTCCGCCTCTAGTTATCCAAAATTCTAAAATAGCATGGTCGCTACCTCCTAGGGTCCCAGCCACTTTTACCTCCTCAACCATTTCCTCCCTGTTTGTAAGGATTAGATCCAAGGTAGCAGTTCCCCTTGTTTTCTCCCCTACCTTTTTGAAGATAAAGTTGTCAGCAAGAGAGGATAAGAATTTCCTTGACCTGTTAGTTTTGCCTGAGAGAGATTCCCAACAAATGTCTGGATAGTTGAAATCTCCCATGACAACTATGTCATATTTTTTGGAGAACTTGGCCATTTGATGCATAAAGAGTTCATCCATATCTTCAGCTTGCACAGGCGGCCTGTAGTAAATGCCTACAATGGTGTCCTTTCCATTGTTCTGTCCTTGTATTCTTACCCAAACAGTTTCCACAGAACTTCCAGTCTCTGAAGCTTCAATCTCTGTGCAGATATACGCGTTTCTAACATACAATGCGACACCTCCTCCTCGTTTATCAAGTCTGTTTCTTGCAAATAAGTTGTATCCTTCTAGTCTTGTATTCCAATCATGTGTATTGTCCCACCAAGTTTCAGTGATTCCAATGACATCATATTTCTTTTCCTGTGTTAGTAGTTCCAATTCTCCTTGTTTGTTGCCCATGCTTTGTGCATTAGTAAAGAAACATTTTAGTTTGTGATTGGTTTCTCTTTCTCCAATATTTTTATTAATTAGATTCTTTTGTCTTTGTTCTTCCTTTCCACTTCTAATAGCAGAGTTCTCAATAGCATTTGTCAGGTGTATGGCTTTTTCTGGTCTTTTGCTTCCCTTCCCATGTTGTTCTAGTTAAAAGCTCTCCTTACAAGTGTAGCAAGACAACTTCCAAATACATGCTTTCCAGTCTTCTTAAGGTGCACCCCATCTCTAGCAAGTAGTCCATCGTATAAGTAATTCACTCCGTGATCCAGAAATCCAAATCGTTGCTGACGGCACCATCGACGTAGCCAGTTGTTCACCTGCAGAATCTTATTCCACCTCCTTGTTCCATGGCCATCCACTGGGAGGATGGAAGAGAAGACCACCTGCGCTCCCAGTTCTTTCACTTTCTTGCCTAAGTCTTCAAAGTCTCTGCAGATGGTTTCCAGGTCATTTCTTGCGGTGTCATTTGTCCCCACATGTAGTAGCAGGAATGGGTAGTCATCTGTAGGTCTGAAGAGTCCTGATATCCTGTCAGACACATCTTTAATTTTTGCACCTGGAAGACAGCACATTTCTCTTGAAGTTATATCCGGTCTGCAGATAGCGGCCTCTGTTCCTCTCAACAGGGAATCCCCCATGACCACCACTCTCCGTTTCTTCTTCACAACATTTTTCTTTCTCCATCCAGGAGGACTCTGAAGGCGTACAAGGTTGCTGTTTGTTGGCAAAGTCTTATCCTGATGTATTTCTTCATCGTTTTCCTGCGTGAGAGCCTGGTACTTGTTCCTGAGAAGTATGGGTGCTGACTGCCTCCTGCTTCTCTGGGTCACATGTCTCCATTCCTGTTTCTTCAGGTGCACTTCGAATTTCTTCTCTTTCTGTAACATGAAGAGATAATTCTGCTCTGTCCAAGAACTCTTCACCTTCCTTAATGATCTTCAACGTAGCTAACCTCTCTTCGAGATTTTGCAACTTTTCCTCCAACATGGACACAAGCTTGCATTTGTGGCATGTGAAGTTTGGCTTTTCCACTGGTAAGTCTGTGAACATGTAGCAAGAAATGCAGCTCACCAAATGGCTCCTGGCCTCTTCCATCTTGAGATTTCTTAAAAACGATGAAAGATGAGCTAAAATTCCGATTTCCTCTTTTCAGCTGCAACGGCCAAAACCCAGTGATCGTTGAGCTCGCGGAGACTCTTCACCTATCCCAGAAGGCACTGGGAATATGCAAATGACCTCCTCAAGACTCTTCCCCTGGTTTTCCGATTTCCTCTTTTCAGCTGCAACGGCCAAAACCCAGTGATCGTTGAGCTCGCGGAGACTCTTCACCTATCCCAGAAGGCACTGGGAATATGCAAATGACCTCCTCAAGACTCTTCCCCTGGTTGGAATGCAGCAAGATGATTCAGCAAATTTAGCAAATTGTGTGTGATAAAAAAACTGATGCCTTCCACAGCCTGGTAAGCGTGTCTCTCCCGGGTGAAAAAGAAACCAGTAATAACCACCGGCAGGAAGAGAAGGAGTCACCTGACCTGGAAGTGGGAGGCATGTACTAGAATTAATTAGCTGCCATCTGCTATACAGAAAAGGACAGCAGGTGGCAGCAGACCAAATGCAAAACTGAATACAAAGAGAGGTAACATAGCACAATTATATAGGCATACAATCATAACCTTAGATGGAACAGCACTCTCCTCGTCTGAAATTCTGTAAGGGTTTTCAATATATTAATGTTTTTTGTTTAAATAAAGTTTAATAACCTAGAAAGGAAACACAAATATTCTGCCTCTGCTTCTGCTTTCTTTTCTGTGTAGGAGCGTCTTAGTTTGGATCATTCTGCATTTAAACGGGCCTCTAGGATTCTGTCGCTGAGGGCTGAAGTTCTTGAGCAGGATGATTTGTATGACTGAGCAGAGTGTCTGGATGAGCCTGACCTGTGAGATCCAGCTTCTTGCAGATAAGCGATATGGAGCTCTGCTTTATCTTTGGCATCTTGCACAGTGGCGTCCCTTTCTCTTTCTGTGGAATCCACTTTGCTTAATTCTGATGAGGCTTCATCAATATTAGAGTCTTTTAGGAAGGCAAAGTACCCTGCGGACAGTCGCTTGTATCTTCCTTGTGCCGTGTCTAGCCATTTTATAGTGTCCTGTAGACTCGCCGCATCATTTTTGTGGCGTTGGATGCTTGACATGAGGGAGGTGACTCATTCCCATAGGTCGTCCAGGTTGTCATTAAACTCATCCTTTGTACTGTGATAGTTTTTGATGACCTTTATGGTTGGTTTGACAGAGCGTCTTGGTCTGTTTCTGAAGCTGGCTCTGTTTCCCCCTCTTCATAATGGACAGTATCGGGTAGTATTTCCTCTGTTTCAGCAGTGGGAGACTGTGCAGGGTCTTTTTCGGCCATCTTGATTTAAGGTGCACTGTCTCTTTAAGAAACTGAACTTTTGAATTGGGGGCTGGAAATCGCAGTGCAGCTTAGTTAAGACGTCCTGACGAGATCCCCAATGTGTTTTTAGAAAATTGTGGGGTTTTGCAGACCGACAATCTGCAGCAATGTTGTATAATATACAGACAGTCTCTATGCACAATGCGGTCTGGGGAGACGCTGCAGAGTTTCTTAGCAGAGCAGGGCTACAGTATGTGAGCGGGCAGGCGGGTTAGGATCTAAGGGTGATTTTTGCCGGGCTTCAAGGCAGTTTTTTGACTGTTCTGTCCCCACATGAGGCGAATGGAGGTGTAGTTGATTGGGGTTGGGAGAGATTCCTACCTTCCATTTCCACGATGCAGAGCAGACAGGACCATATTGCTGTTTTGCTGTTCATATCTCTGGAGAGATGATACACACCAGGGATTGTGAAGTCCAGACTTGTTTATTGGAAATCTGGACATACAGCGTATGATTGGTAATGCAGTACTTCTCCAGAAATGCAGGTGTAACAACCCAGGTGGTACAGCAAGATGTGTGCAGCAAGGTATGCAGCAAGATGATTCAGCAAATTGTGTGTGGTCAAAAAACTGATGCCTTCCACAGCCTGGTAAGCGTGTCTCTCCCGGGTGAAAAAGAAACTGGTAATGGCCACCGGCAGGAAGAGAAGGAGTCACCTGACCTGGAAGTGGGAGGCATGTACTAGAATTAATTAGCTGCCGTCTGCTATACAGAAAAGGACAGCAGGTGGCAGCAGATCAAATGCAAAACTGAATACAAAGAAAGGTAACATAACACAATTATATAGGCATACAATCATAACCTTAGATGAAACAGCACAGTTTGCCCCATCCACCTTAAACACATATGCTATTTACACACTTAGTCACGTGCCGACGAGCTGCTCTCCCTAATGCTTTCAATGTTCAGTGAAAAACAGAGAGAAGCAGAAGAGAAGCTCACTGTCACGTAACAGCATAAGTATGGAAATCACATATGAGTAAAGCGGCCATGTGATAATTACTGGAACCTGCAAGCAGAGCTGAAAGTGAGGATATTACATGCTGTTAGGATTGGCTGCAGGGCTTCATTTTATAATTAAAGGGTTCGTCCAAGTTTGTGATGAAAGTCTGCAGTCACTATAGGTGGCTGCAGGCTTCTGAATTCTCACAGTGCATGCACTGCACACTTTTAGAATTCTCCCTTGCTCTATTATGTGACTTGTTTACTTCTGACAACACTTTCATTGACTGAGGCCACTTATGTCTAGTCATCACGTAACCACATGTATGCAAATCATCGGCACCAGAGAATCCTGACACGTGCAGTTCGCACTGTGAGAATTCAGAAGTCTGCAGTCATATAGAATGACTGCAGACTCATCACAATCTTAGACGACCCCTTTAATGCTCCTAACATATATAAAAATATGAGAATTAATCAGTATCGCAAAAATCATTTACATCCAGGTACCTGATAGATGATGTTGTCTCTGTAGTTGTTCTCTTTCTTTTGTTCATCTTAACCAGATGCCATGATGACTGTTCTCATCCACAGTTCGTCTCTGCAGACTTCCATCTTCTCCAGTCTCCTGCAGCACATCCCGAAATGATGACCTTAAAGATAGCAGTGGCATGATAATGCTCCCGAATAAAAGTATTTGTCTTATGCTGAGCCCCTGAATAAATAATTGCCCCTTACCATATTCCCTGCACAAAATATGACCCCATGCTGTCCCTCTTATGGTACATGCTCTTCACACTGCCCCCTCCTTTCCATACTTGGTCCTTTGATATACTGTGTACCCCCTATAGGACCTAGTCTCTATACTGTGACCCCTCATCACACTCCCCCCCCTTGGCATACTGTCCCTTCCTGGCTGTGCCCTTACATTGTTCCCTCATGCTATCCCCCACACTACTCAGTCTTTATTCTGTGCCCACTCACACTTTTCTCCTCTCCATACTGTCTCCTCACACTACTCCCCTCAATAGTCTCCTCACACATTTCTCCCTCCCTCCTCATACTGTATCCTCTCACATCCCGCACTAACCATACTGACTCCTTATATATTTACCCCTGTACTTTCCATACTGCCTCCTCAGAGATCCCCCAACTCCCCATACTGTGTTTGCACTCATCCCATCACCCTCACTCCCCATACTATGTCCGTATCCATCCCCCACTCACCATTCTGTGCCGCACCCATCCCATAACCCTTGCCCCCCATACCGTGTCCGCATCCATCCTCCCACTCACGATACTCTGTCTGCACCCAACCACTATATGGTTTCCTCATACATGCCCATTGTCTCCCACCTTGCTCCTCATAGTGTCTTCAAATTTCTCCTGCTCCCCATATTGTGTCTGCACCCATTCCTTATTTGCTCCCCAAACTGTGTCCTCAAATCTTCCCCACTTCAGTTACACTAAATATCCCCACACCCACAGACGCGAGTACATTTGTTCACTGGGAGCTGGCTGTCAAGGTGAACTGTCAGGTGAAATGCAGCCGCCGGTGGGGGAGACACCTTGGACCACCACATTAGGCAGCCTGACGGCGCCCCCTGCTGGCTGCGCAAGGGGCAGATGCCCCACCTGCCTCCCATACTGTAGATATGCCTCTTGTGTGGGGGGGTTCTCACCCATGTGGGGAGCTCACCACGATTCTGCCTACATCCATGTAGGGGGCTCACCATAATTCTGCCTACATTCATGGAGGGGGCTCACCAAGATTCTGCCTACATCCATGGAGGGGGGCTCACCAAGATTCTGCCTACATCCATGGAGGGGGCTCCCCACAATTCTGCCTACATCCATGGAGGCGGCTCACCACGATTCTACCTACATTCATGGAGGGGGCTCACCACGATTTTCCCTACATCCATGGAGGGGGCTCACCACGATTCTGCCTACATTCAAGAAGAGGGCTCACCCACCACGATTTTCTCTACATTCATGGAGGGGGCTCACCACGATTCTACCTACATTCATGGAGGGGGCTCACCACGATTTTCCCTACATCCATGGAGGCAGCTCACCATGATTCTACCTACATTCAAGGAGAGGGCTCACCACGATTTTCTCTACATTCATGGAGGGGGCTCACCACGATTCTGCCTACATCCATGGAGGGGGCTAACCATGATTCTGCCTAAGATCACGGCTATGAATACAGAACAGGATCTAAAATTCCTCCAAGAGCAACTTCTCCCATCGTCCAAGACAATGTGGTGCTGGTAAAGCTTGCCAACCTCACTTCTCATTTGCACAAAACGATCATTAATACGATTGTTCTGTGCGTCATTCTTCACGGCAGCACATACTGGTTCTACAGGATGACATGCGCTGCCAAGAACAATAATTTTTGAGCAAATCTTTAAAATAATTTTACGTACAAGTGTTATGCTCATTTATCGGGTGAGTGGTGATCTATTTACATTAAACGATTATCGGGAAGGAGCAAATCATTAGAAAAAGTTTTTCCTGCTACTCATTCAGTATAAAATTCAGTATAAATACACCTGAAGTCTCCTCTAGACAGGGCCACCATCAGAGCATTACTGCCCTTTCTAGCAGAGGAGACTCTTACCGGGCCCCAGGGGCAGGAGGATCCTACCAGTGCAGCAACTGAGCGTGCATTCTCTGACCCACGTTCAGTTAAAATCTATTGCTTTGCGGGCCCTCACGATAATAGTTAAAAGCCCCCAGCCAATCACATGTTGACAGCTGATGTCAGCGCACACATCACTGGCATATAATGTCACTGTCAGACTCCGGCGGGTCCGCGCACATGGGGCAGGAACATGGGGCAGGATGGAGACTATGTAGACATATGAGGCAGGATCATGTGACAGGATCATGGGATAGATGGGGCAATATCATGGGACACATGGGGCATGGGGATAGGAAGATCATATGAGGGCCGGAGCCCGGAATGAGACACAAGGGGGCCAGGATGGGGAATATTATTACTGTAGGGGTTAATTAAGGGATATTATTACTGCAGTGATGTATTTTATTTTCAAAGATACGGTTTTCAATGTGGAGGGTTTTGGTACTGTCACCTTTTTTTCTTTATCTGGCGTAGTGTAGAAGTTTGGAAAAAATTAAGTATCGTGCTCTAGATAACTGTGTTATTTTATGCAGACACGAGTCCTGGCTGGAAGAAGTGATGGCGATCTTTGCTGGATGAAGAAAAAAGCGAAGTTGAGGGACTTCAACTACAGACGTCACTGGCGAGTCACTGTATTACATGTACATGCATAGTTTACATTGTATATTATATACAGAGTTCTTGTGTATAATGTCACTGGTGATTAGAGTTGAGCGATACCGTCCGATACTTCAAAGTATCGTATCGGATGGTATCGGCCGATCTTTAAAAAAAGTATCGGTATCGCCGATTCCGATACCGGAAGTCCCATTCAAGTCTATGGGACTTCCGGTATCGGAATAAGAAAAACCCTTTCCTGCCCTTGTACAGCCTCTCTGGGGTCTGTACGGGCCTTTCGGGGGGCTGTGCCGGCCTGCCAGGGGGTCTGTGCAGGCTCCGGTGGTCTGTGCCAGCCTGCCGGTGGTCTGTGCAGGCTCCGGGGGGCTGTGCCGGCCTGCCGGGGGGCTGTGCCGGCCTGCCGGGGGGCTGTGCAGGCTCCGGGGGGCTGTGCCGGCCTGCCGGGGGGCTGTGCCGGCCTGCCGGTGGTCTGTGCAGGCTCCGGGGGTCTGTGCAGGCATCGTCCGATGGGACTACAAGTCCCATCGGGCGATGCCTGCTACCATGACAGTGATTGACACATTAGCCAATGATGGGACAGTAGTAGTCCCATCATCCGGCTAATGTGTTAAATGTAAAAAAAAAAAAAAAAAAAAATATTACATGCTACATACATACAACATGCATACTACATACATGCTACATTCATACTACATACTACATACATGCTACATTCATACTACATGCAACATACATACTACATATATACTACATGCATGCTACATACATACTGCATGCTACATACATACCACATATATACTACATACATACTACATGCATGCTACATGCATGCTACATGCTACATACATAACACATATATACTACATGCATGCTACATACATACTACATGCTACATACTACATATATACTACATGCATGCTACATACTACATGCTACATACATACTACATATATACTACATGCATGCTACATACATACTGCATGCTACATGCATGCTACATACATACTACATACATACTACATGCTACATACATACTACATATATACTACATACATACTACATATATACTACATACATACTACATACATACTACATGCATGCTACATGCATGCTACATACATACCACATACATAACACATATATACTACATGCATGCTACATACATACTACATGCTACATACATACCATATACATACTACATGCATGCTACATACATACTACATGCATGCTACATACATACTACATGCTACATACATACTACATATATACTACATGCATGCTACATACATACTACATGCTACATACATACTACATATATACTACATGCATGCTACATACATACTACATGCTACATACATACTACATATATACTACATGCATGCTACATACATACTGCATGCTACATGCATGCTACATACATACTACATACATACTACATGCTACATACATACCACATATATACTACATACATACAATACATTCATACAATACATACATAGACATACAGTACATATAACATAGAGTAACATACTTACCAATACTTGTCACATTGTTCCCCGAAGCCATTGTCTTTCCGGAATAAATATTAACATAACAAACCACAAAAATACTCACCCACGATCCGAAGCAGTCCACGAGTGTGTCCCACGACGATCTTGGGTAGAGAACTGCAGCATCAGATGATGCTGCCGTTCTCTACGGGCTGCAGGAATCCAATGACGGAAGGTAGGTATCCTTCCGCACTGTATTCCTCCGCCACTTTAAAAAAAAAAAGTCCCTAGTCTCACTTTATGCCATTGCTGCGTGGGAATTTCCCACACAGCAATGGCATAAAGTGAGACTAGGGACTTTTTTTTTTTTAAGTGGCGGAGGAATACAGTGCGGAAGGATACCTACCTTCCGTCATTGGATTCCTGCAGCCCGTAGAGAACGGCAGCATCATCTGATGCTGCCGTTCTCTACCCAAGATCGTCGTGGGACACACTCGTGGACTGCTTCGGATCGTGGGTGAGTATTTTTGTGGTTTGTTATGTTAATATTTATTCCGGAAAGACAATGGCTTCGGGGAACAATGTGACAAGTATTGGTAAGTATGTTACTCTATGTTATATGTACTGTATGTCTATGTATGTATTGTATGAATGTATTGTATGTATGTAGTATATATGTGGTATGTATGTAGCATGTAGTATGTATGTAGTATGTATGTAGCATGCATGTAGCATGTAGTATGTATGTAGCATGCATGTAGTATATATGTAGTATGTATGTAGCATGCATGTAGTATATATGTAGCATGTATGTAGTATGTATGTGGTATGTATGTAGCATGTAGTATGTATGTAGCATGCATGTAGTATATATGTAGTATGTATGTAGCATGTAGTATGTATGTAGTATGTATGTGGTATGTATGTAGCATGTAGTATGTATGTAGCATGCATGTAGTATATATGTAGTATGTAGTATGTATGTAGTATGTATGTGGTATGTATGTAGCATGTAGTATGTATGTAACATGCATGTAGTATATATGTAGTATGTAGTATGTATGTAGTATGTATGTGGTATGTATGTAGCATGTAGTATGTATGTAGCATGCATGTAGTATGTATGTAGCATGCATGTAGCATGCATGTAGTATGTATGTAGCATGCATGTAGTATGTATGTAGCATGTATGTAGTATGTATGTAGTATGTATGTAGCATGCAGTATGTATGTAGCATGTATGTAGTATATATGTAGTATGTATGTAGCATGTAGTATGTATGTAGCATGTAGTATGTATGTAGCATGCATGTAGTATATATGTAGTATGTATGTAGCATGCATGTAGTATGTATGTAGTATGTATGTAGTATGTATGTAGCATGCAGTATGTATGTAGCATGTATGTAGTATGTATGTAGTATATATGTAGTATGTATGTAGCATGCATGTAGTATGTATGTAGCATGTAGTATGTATGTAGCATGCATGTAGTATGTATGTAGTATGTATGTAGTATATATGTAGTATGTATGTAGCATGTAGTATGTATGTAGCATGCATGTAGTATGTATGTAGTATTTTTTTTTTTTTTTTTTTTTAACATTTAACACATTAGCCGGATGATGGGACTACTACTGTCCCATCATTGGCTAATGTGTCAATCACTGTCATGGTAGCAGGCATCGCCCGATGGGACTTGTAGTCCCATCGGACGATGCTTGCACAGACCCCCGGACATCAGCACAGCCCCCCGGCAGGCCGGCACAGCCCCCCGGCAGGCCGGTACAGACCCCCACAGGGTGCACAGACCACCGGCAGGCCGGCACAGCCCCCCGGCAGGCCGGCAGAGACCCCGGGCAGTCCACACAGCCCCCCGGCAGGCCGGCACAGCCCCCCGGCAGGCCGGCAGAGACCCCCGGAAGGCCCGAAATGACGGCGCATCATGATGCGCACACACCGCGCATCATGATGACGTCAGGCCATCAATCAACTGAACTTCCGATTCCGATGCCGAATTCCGAAAAATATCGGAAGTCGGTATCGGAATTCCGATACAGCAAGTATCGGCCGATACCCGATACTTGCGGTATCGGAATGCTCAACACTACTGGTGATCATTGTATTACCTGTACGCTATATACAGAGCTCTTGTGTATATTGTCACTGGTGATCACTGTATTACCTGTACACTGACACTATATACAGAGCTCCTGTGTATAATGTCACTGGTGATCACTGTATTACCTGTACACTGACACTATATGCAGAGCTCATTTGTATAATGTCTCCAGTGATCATTGTATTACCTGTACACTAACACTATATAAAGAGCTCTTGTGTATCATATCACCAGTGATCCCTGTATTACCTGTAGACTGACACTATATACAGAGTTCCTGTGTATAATGTCACTGGTGATCACTGTATTACCTGTACACTATACACTCTATACAGAGCTCCTTGGTATAATGTTACTGGTGATCCCTGTATTAACTGTACACTGACACTATATGCAGAGCTCCTGTGTATAATGCCATTGATAATCACTGTATTACCTGTACACTGACGTTATATACAGAGCTCCTGTGTATAATGTCACTAGTGATCACTGTATTACCTGCACACTGACACTAAACACAGAGCTTTTGTGTATAATCTCACTGGCAATCACTGTATTACTTGTACATAAATACTATATATAGAGCTCCTGTGTATAATGTCACTGGTGATCACTGTATTACCTGTACACTGACTCTATATACAGAGCTTTTGTAACATTGTAACATAGTTATTAAGGTTGAAGGGAGACTTTAAGTCCATCTAGTTCAACCCATATCCTGTCCTAACCTGCCCTAACATGTTGATCCAGAGCAAGGCAAAAAAAAACCCATGTGGCAAACAGTAAGCTTCCCAAACAGTAAGTAAATTCCTTCCCGACTCCACATACGGCAATCAGACTAGCTCCCTGGATCAACGCAATATTAAGGAAACTAGTGTATATAACCTCTAATATTATACTTTTCAAGAAAGGCATCCAGTCCCTTCTTAAATTTTAGTAGGGAATCACTCATTACAACATCATATGGCAGAGAGTTCCATAGTCTCACGGCTCTTACAGTAAAGAATCCGCGTCTGTGAGTATGCTTAAACCTTCTTTCCTCCAGACGTAGAGGATGCCCCCTTGTCCCCGTCACAGGTCTAAGAGTAAAAAGTCCAAACTAAATAACCCCAAGTGTAATAACCTATCTTGGTATTGCAGACCCCCTAGTTCCCTAATAACCTTGGTCGCTCTTCTCTGCACCCGCTCCAGTTCAGCCATGTCTTTCTTATACACCGGAGACCAGAACTGTACACAGTATTCTAAGTGTGGATGCACTAGTGACTTATATAGAGGTAAAATTATGTTCTCCTCATGAGCATCTATGCCTCTTTTAATGCATCCCATTATTTTATTTGCCTTTGCAGCAGCTGCCTGACACTGGCCACTAAATGTGAGTTTGTCGTCAACCCATACACCCAGGTCCTTTTCAGTGACCGTTTTGCCTAGTGTTTTACAATTAAGCACATAATTACACATCTTATTCATTCTACCCAAGTGCATGACCTTACATTTATCCCCATTAAAGCTCATTTGCCATTTATCAGCCCAAACTTCTCGTTTACATAAATCCTCCTGTAATATAAAATTGTCCTCCTCTGTATTGATTACCCTGAAGAGTTTAGTGTCATCTGCAAATATTGAAATTCTACTCTCTATGCCCCCTACAAGGTCATTAATAAATATGTTAAAAAGAAGCGGGCCCAAAACGGACTCCTGTGGTACCCCACTGCTAACCGTAACCCAGTCCGAGTGTGCTCCATTAATATCCACCCTTTGTTTCCTATCCCTGAGCCAGCTCTTAACCCACCTACACATATTTTCCCCTATCCCCCTTGTTCTCAGTTTATGTATCAACCTTTTGTGTGGCACCGTATCAAAAGCTTTTGAAAAGTCCATGTACACCACGTCCACTGCATTCCCTTGGTCCAGTCCGGAACTTACCTCTTCATAAAAGCTTATCAGATTAGTCTGACAGGAACAGTCCCTTGTAAACCCATGTTGATATTGGGTCATGAGGTTATTCTTCTCCAGATACTCCAGTATAGTATCTCTTAGAAAACCCTCCAGGATTTTACCCACAGTTGAGGTTAAACTTACTGGCCTATAATTTCCGAGTTCAGTTTTTGTCCCCTCTTTGAATATTGGCACCACATTTGCTATACGCCAGTCTTGTGGTACAGACCCTGTTATTATGGAATCCTTAAAGATTAAAATTAATGGTCTATCTATGACTGTGCTTAATTCCTGCAGTACTCGGGCCCGGGGATTTGTCAATTATAGTGACTTTTAGACGCCGCCGTACTTTCTGCTGGGTTAAGCAGGTGACATTTAATAGAGAATTTTTATCACTGATCATGTTATCTGTCATGGGATTTTCTTGTGTAAATACTGTTGAAAAAAAGTCATTTAGCATATTGACGTTTTCCTGATCCTCATCCACCATTTCACCCAGACTATTTTTAAGGGGACCAACACTATCATTTTTTAGTTTCTTACTATTTATGTAGTTAAAGAATATTTTGGGATTATTTTTACTTTCTCTGGCAATGAGTCTCTCTGTCTCAATCTTTGCTATCTTTATTTGCTTTTTACAGAATTTATTTAATTTTCTGTATTTACTTAATGCCTCATCACTACCTACTTGCTTTAATTCTCTAAATGCTTTATTTTTATCTCTTATTGCACCCCTTACAGCTCTATTTAGCCATAGAGGTTTCCTCCTATTTCTCGCATGTTTATTCCCATACGGTATATATTGTGCACAGGTCCTATTCAGGATGCTAATAAACGTCTCCCATTTTCTTTGTGTATTTTTATGTCTCAGGATATCGTCCCAGTTAATTGCACCAAGATCATCTCTCATTCGTTGGAAATTTGCTTTCCTGAAGTTTAGTGTCCTTGTAACCCCTCTGCTACACATCTTATTAAAGGATACATGAAAACTTATTATTCTGTGATCACTATTACCCAAGTGACCCTCAACCCTTACATATGATATGCGGTCTGGCCTGTTGGTTAATATTAGGTCTAGCAGTGCCCCCCCTCTTGTTGGGTCCTGAACCAGTTGTGAAAGGTAATTGTCTCTCATAGTTGTCAAAAACCTATTACCTTTGCTGGAACTGCAGGTTTCGGTTCCCCAGTGTATTTCTCACTGGTAATCACTGTATTACTTATACACAGGAGCTCTATATATAGCATATATGTATAATGTCACTTGTGATCACTGTATTACCTGTACACTGACGTTATATACAGAGCTCCTGTATACAGTGTCACTGGTGATCACTGTATTACCTGTATACTATATACAGAGATCCTGTGTATAATGTCACTGGTGATCACTGTATTGCCTGTACACTGACGCTATATACAGAGCTCCTGTGTATAATGTCACTGGTTATCACTGTATTACCTGTACACTGACGTCATAAACAGAGCTCCTGTGTACAGTGTCACTGGTGATCACTGTATTACCTGTACACTATATACTATATACAGAGATCCTGTGTATAATGTCACTGGTGATCAGTGCATTAAATTGTCCTTTTTACTGCAGCCAAGTGCTTTTTTGGTTGTGGATTAGAAAAAAAAGTTGGAGAAAGTAAATTACCTAATGAAGGTGCCTTTTTTTGCTACAACATTGCAGCCATTTTTCAAAAAGTGTGCTAATGTCTCATCTTCAAAAAGTATTGGTAGATGTTTAGTAATGCAATTTTTTAGTATTTTAGTAAATCCTTTTGATTGTGTAGCTAAGCTGTGATAAGGAAAGCAAGTGAGCGTTCAAAACGCGTCTTGCTCTCTTGTCCTGTCTATGCAACCTTTCTAATTTTTGTAAATTTTTAATGGACTTAAAATAAAAGAACTATTTTACCATACGCAAGAACAACTTTTTTTTCCTTGAGTACATTATCTGGTGTGGATCCACCTGGTTCTGTGCAAGCTGGACTTCAAGTACTAGGTGAGCTGGCTTTCTCTTTACTATATGTGATCATTGTATTTCATGTACACTATATACTATATACAGAGCTCCTGTGTATAATGTCACTGGTGATCACTCTTTTATTACCTGTACACTGACACTATATACAGAGCGCCAGTGCATAATGTCACTGGTGATCACTCTATTATTACCTGTACACGGACACTGTATTATTATTATTTATTTATATAGCACCATTGATTCCATGGTGCTGTACATGAGAAGGGGTTACATACAAATTACAGACATCACTTACAGTAAACAAACTAACAATGGCAGACTGATACAGAGGGGAGAGGACCCTGCCCTTTCGGGCTTACATGCTACAGAATGGTGGCGAAGGAGACAGTAGATTGGTGGGTTGCAGCAGTTCCGATGTTGGTTGAGGTGATATCTCCGGTAGTGGTGAGAGAGAAGGAGGTAGCGGGGTCATTGCAGGCTGTAGGCTTTCTTGAAGAAGTGGGTTTTCAGGTTCCGTCTGAAGGATCCAAATGTGGTTGATAGTCGGACTTGTTGGGGCAAAGAATTACAGGGGCAATTCGGGAGAAGTCTTGGAGGCAGTTGGATGAGGAGCGAATAAGTGTGGAGGAGAGAAGGAGGTCTTGGGAGGACCGGAGATTATGTGAGGGAAGGTATCGAGAGATTAGTTCAGAGACATATGGGGGAGACAGGTTATAGATGGCCTTGTAGGTCAGTATTAGTAATTTGAACTGAATACGCTGAGGGAATGGGAGCCAGTGAAGAGATTTGCAGAGGGGAGAAGCAGAGGAGTAATGAGGAGAGAGATGAATTAGTTGGGCAGCAGAGTTAAGGATGGACTGGAGAGGTGCGAGGGTGTTAGCAGGGAGACGACAGAAAAGGATGTTGCAGTAGTTGAGGCGGGAGATGATGAGGGCATGCACAAGCATTTTAGTAGATTGAGGGTTGAGGAAAGGAAGGATTCTGTAAATATTTTTGAGCTGATGGCAACAGGAGGTAGAAAGAGCTTGGATGTGTGATTTGAAGGACAGGGCAGAGTCAAAGGTTACTCCAAGGCAGCGGACTTCCAGTACTGGGGAAAGTGTGATGTCATTAATTGTTATAGCTAGGTCGGGTAAGAAAGATCTGTGAGATGGAGGAAAGATGATGAGTTCAGATTTGTCCACATTGAGCTTGAGGAAGCGAGAGGAGAAGAAGGAGGATATGGCTGATAGACACTCAGGGATTCTGGACAGCAGAAAGGTGACGTCTGGACTAGAGAGGTAGATCTGAATGTCCACTGTATACAGAGCTCCTGTGTATAATGTCTCTGGTGATCACTGTATTACCTGTACAGTGTATACTATATACAGAGCTCCTGTGTATAATGTCACTGGTGAGCACTCTTATTACTTGTACACTGACACTGTATACAGAGCTCCTGTGTATAATGTCACTGGTTATCACTGTATTACCTGTACACTATACACTATATACAGAGCTACTGTGTATAATGTCACTAGTGATCACTGTATTACCTGTACAGTGTATACTATATACAGAGCTCCTGTGTATAATGTCACTGGTGATCACTCTCTTATTACCTGTACACTGACACTGTATACAGAGCTCCTGTGTATAATGTCACTGGTGATCACTCTTATTACCTGTACACTGACACTGTATACAGAGCTCCTGTATATAATGTCTCTGGCTATCACTGTATTACCTGTACACTATACACTATATACAGAGCTCCTGTGTATGATGTCACTAGTGATCACTGTATTACCTGTACAGTGTATACTATATACAGAGCACCTGTGTATAATGTCACTGGTGATCACTGTATTACCTGTACACTATACACAGAGCTCCTGTGTATAATGTCACTGGTGATCACTCTCTTATTACCTGTACACTGACACTGTATGCAGAGCTCCTGTGTATAATGTCACTGGTGATCACTGTGTTACCAGTACACTATACACTATGTACAGAACTCTGTATACTATCACTGGCGATCACTGTATTACCTGTACACTGACACTATGTGCTGTATATTATTTACAGAGCTCCTGGGTTTAGTGGCACTTATGGTAATATTAGTATTGTGAGTTTTTTTATTAATGCTCAGTATTGTAGTATTCAGTCACTATATGGTGGTATTATGTAATCTGGTCATGGTGAGGCAGTATTTGTCCCCTTGCATATGGTATTATTCGATCTCTATCTGGTGGTAATATGTGATCTGGTCATAGTGTGGTGGTATTTGTCCCCTTGTATGTGGCATTATTTGGTCACTATGTGGTGGCAATATGTGATCTGGTCATAGTGTGGTGTTATTTGTTCCTTGTATGTGGTATTATTTGGTCACTATGTGGTGGTAATATGTAGATTTGAGCAAATTTTTCAAAATTTGGTTCCGATTACAATCAGCGACGAATATTGTTTTTGCAATATTCACTGAACACAACCAAACATCATTGGTGCCAATGGGAGTAGAAATTATCGAATATGTTTGGAACCGATCATCAAACATAAATTCAGCATGAATAGGGTACCAATATGGCACAGATATGACAAATTCTTTCGGCATTCAATTCCGAATATATTCGCTCAATTTTAGTAATATGTGATCTGGTCATGGTGTGGCAGTATTTGTCCCCTCATATGTGGTATTATTGGGTCACTATCTGGTGGTAATATGTGATCTGGTCATAGTGTGGCAGTATTTGTCCCCTTGTATGTGGTATTATTTGGTCACTATGTAGTGGTAATATGTGATCTGGTCATGCTGTGGTGGTATTTGTCCTTGTATGCGCTATTATTCAGTCACTATGTGGTGGTAATATGTTGATCTCGTTATGGTGTGGTGGTATTTGTTCCTGAATGTAGTATTATTAAGTTATGTGGTGGTAATATGTGGTCTGTTCAAGGTGTGGCAGTATTTGTTCCTTGTATGTGGTATTATTCGGTCACTATGTGGGGTTAATATGCATTCTGGTCTTGTTGAGCTGGTATTTGTTCTTGGTATGTGGTATTATTCTGTCACTATGTAGGGGTAATATGTGGTCCAGTCATGGTGTGGTGGTATTTGTTTCTTGTATGTGGTATTATTCAATCACTATGTAGTGGTAATATGTGATGTTGTCATGGTGTGATGGTTTTTGTTAGTTGTATGTAGTATTATTCTTCGGTCGCTATATGGTGGTAATATGTGGTCTGATCATGGTGTGGCAGTATTTGTCCATGGTATGTGATTTTATTGGTCATTTCAAAATTGAAAAATAAATTCAAATATACCTAAAGAGTAGAGTTAAGCGAAACGGGTCGAAAAATTTCAAAAGTCGCCGACTTTTGGTAAAGTCGGGTTTCATGAAACGAAACCCGACCCTAGGGTGAGGTCGGCCACGAGCTCGGCGACTTTAGCGCCAAAGTCAAGTTTCAAAAGTTTGTTTTCCGCCCTTTTTCAGCCAATCAGGATCCACGGACACTGTGGGCAATGTGATGACATAGGCAGGGGTCACCACCATCTTTGAGAAGGGCATGCAAGTGATTGGCTTGCTTTGGGGGGCGTCACAGGGGGTATAAAAGGGCATGCACGCCGACCGCCATGTTACTCATGCTGATCTCAGAATAGGGAGAGCTGCTGCTGCTGCTGATTCTGTAGGGAGAGCATTAGGCAGGGAAGAAGACACCAAAAACTGCTTCTGCTGCTAGCGATTTTGCCTGCACAACCACCAGTCACTGTGTGTGCAGTGCAAGTGGAGGCTATATTTTGCTGGATCAGCTGTGTTCCGTTTTTGACAATCAGTCAAGATCCGCCAAATTTGAAAAAAACGGATCCGCCATTTTTCTTTGCGGATCCGTTTTTTTCCCCATTGACTTTCATTATTGGCGGATCCTGACTGATTGCCGTCCGTTGCATCCGTTTTTTGTGAGGATCCGCCACAATGTTAGTGTCCGTCAACATCCTCAAAGATTTCCAAACGGAGCTTGCAACATTTTTTTGGCCGGCGGATCTCTCTCTCTCTCTCTCTCTCTTTATAACTGATGCAAATAACTGAAGTGTGAAAGAGGCCTAAGGCTTCCTGATAGCTGCATTGCTGTTTTCCCACTGCTCTGCAAACTGCTTTTTTAAAAGCAATCCAAATTTTTTTTTTGTCCTGGTGAGGTACTGAGCGTGCATTTTTTTCACACCATACAGTGGTGTACGCTCCTCACACAGTACCGTGTAACGGCTGTTATCACGGCCACAGCGAAGCTATCTGTGTGTCACTCTGTAAGAATAAGTCGAGGACATGTTCCGTTCTTACAGACCTACACCTTCTAGTTTTGTCTGCTTTTCAAACAGTTAAGCATATTTGCTGTTTGATCACATTCAAAACTATAGAGAGACAGCGTGTGTCAGTCCGTATACTTAAAAATCACGGAGCTTGACAATTTTACGGACACCGGACAGCGGTGTACGTGCACGCTTCTCTCTCAGTACCGTGTAACGGCTGTTATCACGGCCACAGTGAAGCTATCTGTGTGTCACTCTGTAAGGATAAGTCGAGGACATGTTCCGTTCTTACAGACCTACACTCTAGGGAGATTCCTATTCTGCCCAATTCTATATACACCTTGTAGTTTGTCATACACTTGCCAATTTCTGCCTGTGACATAGCGGTGTGATATTAACTGGGCCTCACACAATCCAACAGTGTCCACAAGTGTGTTCAGAAATTCTACATCTCCCCTGTCCTATAGTGACATTTTTCCCACCTACGACATTGAGCCTGTGACATAGCGGTGTGATATTAACTGAGCCTCACACAACAGTGTCCACAAGTGTGTTCAGAAATTCTACATCTCCCCTGTCCTATAGTGACATTTTTCACACCTGCGACATTGAGCCTGTGACATAGCGGTGTGATATTAACTGGGCCTCACACAATCCAACAGTGTCCACAAATGTGTTCAGAAATTCGACGTCTCCCCTGTCCTATATACACCTTGTACCTTGTTTTACATTACTATATAGTTTGTGGGATTTTGTGTACATTTTTACCAAAAATGAGGAAGGCTGGTGGAAGAGGCCGTGGAATTGGGCGGGGGTTGCCAGCTGGTAATGATGGTGTTGGTGGTGGATCTGATGGTAGTGGCAAAAGCAAAATAGGACCGAATGCAGGAGGTGTTGAGCCTGCATCATCGTCTGGCTCCACAAGGCCTCGAAGGCTTAGTTTTCTAGGAGTTGGCAAACCGCTTTTAAAGCCAGAGCATAAGGAAAAAGTTTTGGCTTACATTGCTGACTCAGCCTCCAGCTCTATCGCCTCCTCTTCTGAAGTTGTAAAAAATAAAAGCACTGAGTCGTCATTGGAGGGTCATGTTCATGAACCACACCTTTCCTTGTGTCCTTCACCCCAACCAAGATTGAAGGATGACGCAGGCCATACAACTGATTACTCCATGGAGCTGTTTTCACATACCATGCCTGGGTTATCAAGTGAAATGGTAAATTACCCAGGCCAAGATGAATCTGACATGGAGTGCACTGATGCACAGCCACTGATAGATGATTCTGCTGCTACATTCAGTCAGAGCACTACATTGTCCTCGCAGTGTAATGAGCCAGATTCTGACCCTGATGAGACTCAGGTGCCCCTTCCCGCATACTATACCACCATACACGGTGACACAGAGGAAGGTGCACATGACATTGAAGAGGAGGTGATGGATGACCCAGTTGTTGACCCAGATTGGCATCCATTGGGGGAAGAGGGTGCTGCTTCCAATAGCTCAGATGAGGAGGAGGAGCATCCACAGCAGACATCGACATCGCAACAGCTGTTATCTGGCAGGCCCGGAGCACTCCAAAGACACGTTCCAAAAATCAAAAGAGTTGCTGGACAGCATGTCCAGATGGTCAAAATAGCACAGCGTGCTAGGCCGCAAAATGTCTTCCAAAGTAGGAAGAGTGCAGTGTGGCACTTTTTTGAACAAAATCCTCATGATCAGGCCAAGGGTTTCTGTAAGAAGTGTGCAAAGACCTTTAGCCGAGGGAAAAATCTGAATACCAGTTGCATGCTTAGACATTTAACCAGCATGCACTTGCAAGCGTGGACATAACACCAAACCTCAAGTACCACATGTGCAACTGATCACAAAGAAGGTAGTCAGCAACGCTACATTGTTTCCCCCACTGTAAGCCCACCGGTTAGCACAGCAGCAAATGTTGAGGTGTCGTTGCAAGGCCAAAGCAGTCAGGGAATCCCACTGTTATATCAACGAAAGACTGAATCTAGGCCATAAGAAAGAACACCAACTCCATCAACATCATCAACCCTCTCTCAGTCCGCCCTGTCCACCGCTAGTTCCACCATATGCAGCTCTCAAGTCCAGCTCACCCTCCCAGAGACTATGAGTAGGTCAAGAAAGTACTCAGTCTCTCATCCGCGTACACTGGGTTTGAACGCCCACATTGCCAAACTAATCTCGTTAGAGATGATGCCCTATCGGTTGGTGGAAAGCGCAGCTTTCCGCGAACTCATGGCCTATGCAGTACCATGCTATGACCTACCCAGTCGCCACTTCTTCTCTCGCAAAGCCATCCCAGCCCTCCACCATCATGTGAAAGACCGCATTGTCCATGCACTCAAGCAGTCAGTGAGTAGAAAGGTGCACCTCACAACAGATGCATGGTCAGGGCCGTTACGTGTCCATCACTGCGCACTGGGTTAATGTGGTGGATGCAGGGTCCACAGGGGACAGCGGTGGTGGGACAGTACTGCCTAGCCCACGGTATATGAAACAGTTGGCTGTAGGCGTTCGACCCTCCTCCTCCTCCTCCAGAAGTGAAAGCTCGTCCACAGAGCACAGTCGTACGAGCACTCCATCTGCAGCCTCCACTGTTGCACACGAGGTGTCCCCCTATCGAGCAGCTAGTGGAAAGCGTCAGCAGGCTGTGTTGCAGATGATGTGTTTGGGCGACAGACACACCGCGGAGGTGCTGGCTGAGTACTTTCAGCGACAAACTGAGTCATGGCTGGGCAGTATACATCTTGAGGCAGGCAAGGTAGTTAGTGATAACGGCCGTAATTTTGTGGCAGCCATAGCCCTTTCAAAACTCAGCCACATACCTTGCTTGGCTCACACCTTGAACCTGGTGGTGCAGTGCTTCCTCAACAATTATCCGGAGTTAACAGCCCTGCTCCAGAAGGTGCGAAGACTGTGCGCGCACATCCGCCGGTCGCCTGTACATTCCATTCGTATGCAGAAGCTGCAGCGATTGCTCCACCTTCCCAACCTTCCCAACCACCGCCTCATTATCGACATTGCAACAAGGTGGAACTCCACCCTGCACATGGTTGAGCGGCTGTGCGAACAGAGGCAGGCCATAATGCATTTGTGGGAGGATACACGGCCAGGCACTTTGAGAGCAGACATGGAGTTGACAAGTGTGCAGTGGTCAAAGCTGAAAGACCTCTGTAAAGTCCTTCAGAGTTTTGAGGAATGCACACGGCTGGTAAGCGCAGACGACGCCATCCTAAGCATGAGCATCCCACTTATGCGTCTGCTCATGCAAACTTTGACGCACCTTAAGGAGCAGGCGTCTGCAGCCAATGTTGACGAGGAGGAAGAGGAGGAGAGAATCCTTGATGACATTCAGCCATTGTTTGCTCAGGGACCTCTCCTGGATGAGGTGGAGGAAGAAGAGGAGGAGGAGGATGATGATGGGGATGATTACTTAGGGGAGGAGAATGCATCTCGTGGGGCAAGTGAAAATGTTGGTGTGGCAAGGTCTGGTACAGGGTTTGTGCGTGACTGGAGGGATGTGGATTTGCCAGAAAGTGCTCCTCCAACCAGCACTCGCAGTGCATCATTGACACCAGGAACATTGGCCCACATGTCAGATTATGCCTTGCAGATCCTAAAAAGGGACCCCCGCATTGCCAAAATGATGAACGATGACGACTACTGGTTGGCCAGCATCCTGGATCCACGCTATAAAAGCAAATCACAAAACATCATGCCACACGAGAACCTTGACCTAATATTGGCTAATAAACAAGCAACTCTGGTAAACCGGTTGGTTGAGGCATTCCCAGCACACAGCAGCGGTGATGGTTCTCACACGAGCCGTACGGGCCAGGGGCAGCTTGGCAGAGGTGTTCATGGTGCACACAGCAGAAGTGGCGTTGGAGACAGGGGTTTGATGACAATGTTGTGGACTGATTTTTCAAGTACCGCTCACACAACTGGTAATACTGCATCGATGGAAAGTGACAGGAGACAGCAGTTGTCAACTATGGTTACAAACTACTTTTCCTCCCATATCGATGTTCTCCTGCAAAGGTCATTCCCCTTTGACTATTGGGCCGCTAAACTGGATACCTGGCCTGAATTGGCACAATATGCCTTACAGGAGCTCGCTTGCCCAGCAGCAAGTGTGCTATCGGAAAGAGTCTTCAGTGCAGCTGGATCAATCCTGACAGAAAAAAGGACCCATCTGTCAACCCAAAATGTGGATGATCCTTCATTAAAATGAACCATGCATGGGTTTCCAAGGACTTTGTCCCACCTTCCCCTGATGACACATAGGGTGACAGAAAAATGGCTTGATTTGGTCCTCATCTTCCTGGGACTTGAACAATTTCGCCTTTTGCATCAGCTGAATGTCCAACATCAACATATGCCACTTTCTAAAACTCCCTAACTGTGCTGCCTCCCCCCCCCCAAGGCCAGGGTCACCACCTAGCGCACGAAACCGTGCGAGTGCCATTGCCCTGGACAGGTGGGTAGGACGACTCTTGGGCGCGGGCACTGGCACAGGGTCCCTCATAGTGCAATCAAGTGTCTCTGACGGTGGTGGTGCACACCCGCCGTCAGACACACCGCCGTACTATGAGGGGCCCAGTGCCAGTACCGACGCCCATGAGTGGGCCCCTCTTGCTTGGGCAGGGCCTCTACATTTGCAATCTTTACCTCTCCCTGCTCCTCCGCTGTGTAGTCTGGGCCGTCAAATCCATACTGGGCCTGACACCGTCTGAGCCTGCCTCCTGATCTATAGACATATATTTTGAATGTGTACACTATGCTATCCATACATGTTATCCGGGGATACGGTACCCTTTCTCACCTTTGTGCAATCACGTGTAATCCATTCAGGGCCTGACACCGTCTGAGCCTGCCTCCAGCAATGGCCGGAGCTGAGCCTCCCCCTCCCCCACAGAAGAGGCGTGGGCGGAGGCCAACATGACGGGGGGTTGGAAGGTGAGGGTGGGGGGAGCGTCTTTGGGGAATGGGGGGCGTTGCACATTTAAAAGGGGGTGCAGTGGGCCTTCCTCCCTCTCTGTTCCCGCTCTTACCTGCAGCTTGTCCCGCCCTCCCTCCCTTTTAGCTGATGGATAGTAGCGTTGTTGTTTATTCGGGTCATGGCGGTTTTTGGAAGGGGGGGGGGGGGAGTCCTTGGAGTCATTTGGAAATTTGGTTTTTGGAGATTCACTGTATAGGGTCTCCTCTGTTTATAAGTTGGTGGTGATGATCTGGTGAAAGGTGGATGGGGAGTTCCGTAAAGAGTGCGGATCCCCTAGTTGCCTAGTGGACAGACGTGTCGGTGGTTGGTGCTCCCGAGCCTGTGGGGTAACGGCTGGGAGTAATATGTGGGGTTCTGTCCACAGCATTTTGGGGTCGATTCACCTAGATCTTGTGGCTTCAAGGACTCCTCCTCCGGGTTCAAGTTTACTGTATCTATGTTATTTATAATACTTTATTGTTAATGTTGTTTGTTTAATAAAAGGCTGCTGTGGCCATATAAATTCCAAAAGAAACCTTTGGTCTTTGGTTTTATGTTGCGGCGTATGGGGTTAATTTGTGTTTGGGTGGGGGGTGCGGGGTTGTGGGTGGGTCCCGCCTCCCCCGGCTGGGAGCAACTTGACAATACCAACGTCATGATCTATAGACATATATTTTGAATGTGTACACTATGCTATCCATACATGTTATCCGGGGATACGGTTCCCTTTCTCACCTTTGTGCAATCACGTGTAATCCATACTGGGCCTGACACCGTCTGAGCCTGCCTCCTGATCTATAGACATATATTTTGAATGTGTACACTATGCTATCCATACATGTTATCCGGGGATACGGTACCCTTTCTCACCTTTGTGCAATCACGTGTAATCCATACTGGGCCTGACACCGTCTGAGCCTGCCTCCTGATCTATAGGCATATATTTTGAATGTGTACACTATGCTATCCATACATGTTATCCGGGGATACGGTACCCTTTCTCACCTTTGTGCAATCACGTGTAATCCATACTGGGCCTGACACCGTTTGAGCCTGCCTCCTGATCTATAGACATATATTTTGAATGTGTACACTATGCTATCCATACATGTTATCCGGGGATACTGTACCCTTTCTCACCTTTGCGCAATCACATGTAATCCATACTGGGCCTGACACCGCCTGAGCCTGCCTCCTGATCTATAGACATATATTTTGAATGTGTACACTATGCTATCCATACATGTTATCCGGGGATACGGTACCCTTTCTCACCTTTGTGCAATCACGTGTAATTCATACTGGGCCTGACACCATCTGAGCCTGCCTCCTGATCTATAGACATATATTTTGAATGTGTACACTATGCTATCCATACATGTTATCCGGGGATACGGTACCCTTTCTAACCTTTGTGCAATCACGTGCAATCCATACTGGGCCTAACACCGTCTGAGCCTGCCTCCTGATGTATAGACATATATTTTGAATGTGTACGCTATCCATACATGTTATCTGGGGATACGGTACCCTTTCTAACCTTTGTGCAATCACGTGCAATCCATACTGGGCCTAACACCGTCTGAGCCTGCCTCCTGATGTATAGACATATATTTTGAATGTGTACGCTATCCATACATGTTATCTGGGGATACGGTACCCTTTCTCACCTTTGTGCAATCACGTGTAATCCATACTGGGCGTGAGAACGGCTGGCGAGCTGTTAAGCAAGCTACAGCACCTGTGGTTTGCACACGTAAGTTTTTCATTTTTTCAGGAATGACGGTTAGGCCTAATTCCGGAACTGCGGTTGACCTGCACTTACTGGGAAATCATCGTTCGCGGGAAATAATTGTAATCCCAGATCCCCATCACTAACGGTGTTCAGCGGGTTATCTGCACCTGTAAGCGACAAATGCTGGCCCTTTCAGTGTAGCGCACATGCAGCCACGGACATGTAAGGGCATGACACACCAGTTATTGGCCAGTCTCATGTGCCAGAGCCTCACGTGTCCCTCTAGTAAGCCGGACTCGGACCGCGGGGCATGACGGAGTCTCGTTCGTTAACGGAATTAAGCTTGCAATGTGTGCATCTTTTTTGTGGCTGGATGGTTGAGGTTGCTCATGTTGAGTCAAATTACGCCGTAGGCTCCACTCCTGGTGGTGCCCTTCTGGACATTCCTTTAAGGTTCAGCTTTGCAATCATACTGCCCACGTAAAACAAACACTGTGCCTTCATGAACGCTGTTTGGAAGGTCGTGACTCGTGGGAATAACGCCGCCCAATAAGTTAACCTGCTAGAGAGATCCTTCGTTGCTCCCAAGCATGACATCACACTCCCTAGGAGGAAGGTAATGCCACTGCGGCGACCGTACTCCTGGGGGCGACACAAGTGCACTGATGCCCAGCCACTGCTCGATGAATCTGCTGGTACATTGACCCAGACCACTACATTCCCCTCGCACGCTTCGCGGCCTGAATCTGACCCTGATGAAACTCAGGTTACCCTTCCCATATACAGTTCCATCTTACACGGTGACAAAGAGGAAGCTGCAGATGAAAGTGCAGGTTCGGCTCACCCGCCGTCAGACACACCACCGTACTATCAGGGGCCCTGTGCCAGTGCCGTCGCCAATGAGTGGGCCCCCCCTGCTTGCTCAGGATCACAGCACTTGCAAGGTTGAAATACTGTGCAGTGAGATGGAAGATGGGGACGACGAGGAGTCCAGACTAGTACAGGGATTCCCTAGCGAGGAGACTTATTTCATTGTTTTCAATGTTGGGACAGCAATTTTTGGGGAGCACTATACTCTGGAGAATGATAGATGGGGCCCACCATACACTGGAACATTCCAAAGGTGGACATCAGACACTGGAGCAGCATTTACAGGGCCCATTATACACTAGAGCATTCGAAATGGGGCCCATTATGTTTGGAGCATTATTTGGGCCCATAAGACAGTGGAGCTTCATCCATGGGGACCAACATATACTGTAGCATTATGTGGAGCTCATCATATACTGTTTCAAACATTATATGGGACCAATGATTCTGTATGGAGAAATAGATTGGCCTCGTCATGAGATGTAAAAAGTGAAGTATTTTTCATTGTACTATACCGCTATTTCTCTGCCGTATCGGAGCATGATGAGTTGTGGTATGTGTTAAAGGGGCGCTCTTTTGCCCAGGGCACATGAAAACCTGGAGCCAGCCCTACCCCCCCACAACTTTAGCCAAATAACCCCCATTTTTCAGTGCATAACTAGTATTATGAAGTTAATTAAGGTTGACAAGCTTAAGTAATAAGAATTGATGCTTTTGGCATTGAAATGGGCACTGTAGGTGTGTTTCCTGTCCTCCTCTCACTGCCCACTTTTATTCCCCATTGATTTACATTGGGTTTCGTGTTTCGGGACGACCCCGACTTTTCCCTATAGTCGGCCAATTTTGCTCGACCCGACTTTTGGAAAAGTCAGGTTTCATGAAACGAAACTCGACCCTAAAAAAGCAAAAGTCGCTCAACTCTACTAAAGAGTATTTGATTTTTTTTTTTTTTTTTAACAATAAATTTTTATTGAAACTTTACAAATAAACAGTATTGGATATTTTAACAAATCTTTAATAGGTTACAGCAGAGTACTGCCCGGCCAAAAGATTCTACTGTGTCATGGAGTCGAATTAAAAAAATCTTTTGGCCAAAGCAAAAGCTGCTGGCTATGTATGTATGTTTACTGGGAAATGTTAATGTCTGATTGGTGAGGACGTGGTGCAGATGTGGAGTTTTTCCAAGAGTGAGCAGTAGGACTTTGGAAGGTTTGAGGGGTGCAGGCGAAGCTAGGGTGGCGTTTTTTTGCGGCAGTTTTAACCACGTGATTTTGCCGCGAAAATGCGAAAAATAAGCATCCCATGCATTCCTATGGGACTCCGCAATGCTGTGCTAATGCTGCGGTTTTTACTGCGGCGGAATCGCTTTGCGGTAAAAAACGCAGCATGCTCATTAATAGGAATGCATTGTTCTGCTTACTTTCCGCATGTGGCTGTGCCCACCATGCGAAAAGTAAGCAGAACATTTGTGGATGGTACCCACGGTCCGGAGGAGAGGAGACTGTCCTCCGGGCTTTGGGTACCATATCCCTGTAAAAAATAGAATTTAAAATAAAAAATATTGTTATTCTCACCTTCCGGCGTCCCGCGCAGCCTTCCCACCTCTCTCCACGCTCCCGGTCCCAGTAAGCCTTAGTGAGAATGACCGCGATGACGTTGCGATCCCGCGAGAACGGACGTCATCGCTCGCAAAGGATTATAGGGACCGGAGCGTGGAGAGAGGCGGGAAGGCTGCGCGGGACGCCGGAAGGTGAGAATAACAATATTTTTTACATCCTATCTTTTACTATTGATCCCGCATAGGCATAGGCCTATGTTTGACGAGTGTGACCAACCTGTCAATCAGTTTTCCAAGCGATGCTACAGATCACTTGGAAAACGCTAGCATTTTGCAAGCTAATTACGCTTGCCAAACACTAGTTATTCCGCGGGAATTTAAAATGCGATTTTCGCGCGGAATTGAATTTGGAATTCTTGCGGTAATTTCCTCGAGAGTTCCGCTACGTGTGAACGTAGCCTGAGTCTTAAGGGGCCTAAAAATTTTGCCAGTATGGGGCCCTGAAATTCCTGGTGGCAGCCCCGCTTCTATATATTATCACTGGATGCTATAATACAATGATATTGCTTCATAGCTGTTATCCTCCCTGCTGACTTACATATGTAATGATCTCCCTACTTGGTACGCTTGTTCCTGATGATACAAGTGTTATTACTATCACTCATCACTTTTTAACTTTTTCAAATCTTCGTTATCCTGTCTTTACTGCCATCTGCTGGTAAAGAAGAAAATATCAGGCTGTAATTGTGGTAAGGATGAGAAGTGGAATCATTTATTACAGTCAATAAAATCAAAATAGAATATTTGTGGTTCCCGTCACAACTACATTATTGACAGACAAAAAAGAAGTGCAGAAAAATGTGGAACACCAGTCACAATGCTCAGTACAAGTCCACCAATCCCTGCAAACAGGGAAAAAGTAAATGTGCAAGCCTGGTCTCTATAGATTACTCTATGCAGTGTGAATTGGAGCTATATCACTTTTAAAACCTATAATAAACCTTCAAATAGAAGCATCAGCAATCATATAATAATGATATAAATCATATAAAAATGTATTTTTTTTTCAAAAGTTCTGTCACAGGTTATATAAAATGCACTATAAAGCAAGTAAAAAAAATGGCAGCTGAAATAGTAAATAATAAAAATGCATATTAAAATAATTTTAAACAGATATATGTAAACATTTTTATATGAAACACAAGTGAAAAAATTCCAAGTGAGTTGAAATTGCAAAAAAACACAATTCTTTGTTTTGTTTTTTTTTGTTTTTTTTTTATTTACCATGTTCACTACACAGTAAAACTGCCTTAGGCCGGGATCATACCCGGGACTGCCGGCGACACTCGGATCGGACCGTGCGGCCGCATAGCAATACATGGAGCCGCATGCTCCGCTCCTGAGTGGTCGATCACAGCATGACCGCGCAGGAGATGCTGAAATATCAGCACCTCCTGCCCAGAGGCGTATCTAGGGGGGGCAGCCAGCAGGGGGGTGCAGTCGGGCCTGGAGGCTGCATTTGGCTGTTCTCTGTGTCGGCTGTCAAGCTGACAGCCGGCGCAGAGAAGGTGCAGTGCGCTGGCTCCCAGGGATCAATCGTACTGGCGGCTGTACAGACACCAGTAAAATTGAAGCTCGGACTGCCGGGTAAGAGCAACGCCAGCAGCGTGATCAGGTCATGTCAAACTTAACCCCCCAAGGAACTTATCTAGATGTGTGGTGAGCACTTTGAACCCCCAAGGGCTTCACAGAAATTTATAACGCCCGGGTGTGAAAATAAAAAAAAAAAATCATTTTTTCCACAAACATGATCTTTTAGTCCCCAATTTTTTATTTTCTCAAGGGTAATAGGAGAAATTGGACCCCAAAAGTTATTGTCCAATTTGTCCTGAGTACGCTGACACCCCATATGTGGGAGAAAACTACTGTATGGGCACACGTCGGGGCTCGGAAGGGAAGAAGTGACGTTTTGGAATGCAGACTTTGATGGAATGGTCTGCGGGTGTCATGTCGCGTTTGGAGAGCCTCGGATGTGCCTAAACTGTTGAAACTCCCCACAAGTGACCTCATTTTGGAAACTAGACCCCCCCACGGAACTTATCTAGATGTGTGTTAAGCACTTGGAAGGGAAGGAGCACCATTTGACTTTTTCAACGCAGAATTGGCTGAAATTGAGATCAGACGCCATATTGCGTTTGGAGAGCACCTGATGTGCCCAAACAGTGGAAACCCCCAATTATAACTCCAACCCTAACCCCAACACACCCCTAACCCTAATCTCAGCCCTAACCCTAACGGGAAAATGGAAATACATTTTTTTTATTTGATTATTTTTCCCTAACTAAGGGGGTGATAACGGGGGGTTTGATTTACTATTTATGGCGGGTTTTTATGTTTGGCAGCTGTCACACGCTAAAAGACACTTTTTATTGTAAAAATAGTTTATGCATCACCACATTTTTCCATATTTTGACCCACCGAGTCATGTGAGGTCTTATTTTTTGCGGGACGAGTTGACATTTTTATTGGTACCATTTTCGGGCACGTGACTTTTTTTATCGCTTTTTATTCCGATTTTTGGGACGCAGAATGAACAAAAACCAGCATTTCATGAATTTCTTTTAGGGGGTGCGTTTACACTGTTACTTGTGTGGTAAAATTGATAAAGCAGTTTTATTCTTCGGGTCAGTACGATTACAACAATACCTTATTTATGTCATTTTTTTATGTTTTGGCGCTTTTATGCAGCGAAAACAATTTTATATGAAAAATAATTATTTTTGCATCGCTTTATTCTGCGAGCCATAACTTTTTTATTTTTTCGCTGATGATGCTGTATGGTGGCTCGTTTTTTGCAGGACAAGAAGACGCTTTCAGCAGTACCATGTTTATTTATATCCGTCTATTTGATCGCGCGTTATTGCACTTTTTGCTCGGCGGTATGATAATAAAGCATTATTTTTTGCTTTGTTTTTTAATTTTATTTTTTAAGGGGTTCGCTAAAGGGGTTAACTAATGGGACAGTTTTATAGGGCAGGTTGTTACGGATGCCGTGATGCTAAATATGTGTACTTTTATTGTTTTTTATTATTTCCAAAAAAATGAATTTATTAGGGAAATTTTTTTTAATTTATTTAGCAAATTTTTTTAATATAATTATATTTACACTTTTTTTTTTTTTTTTTTTTTTAAACTTTTTTACATTGTCCCAGGGGGCGACATCACTGTCATGTGTCAGATCGCTGATCTGACACATCACAAAGCTGTGACAGATCAGCGATCTGACACAGGCACTGCAGCAGGCTTCCTCATGCCTGCGCTCTGCAGGCAGTGAGGAAGCCGGCTCCCTGCAGGCCCCCGAAGGTCCCCTCCGCCATATTGGATCCGGGGACCTGCAGGGAAGGAGGCCCCTGCAGCAGCGCTGATGCGGGGGTCTCAGGGAAGCATAGAGGGAGCCCCCTCCCTGCCGATGCTTCCCTAAACCCCGGTACACTGTGATCGTGTTTGATCGCAGTGTGCCAGGCGTTAATGTGCCGGGGGAGGTCCGTGACCGTCCCTGACACATAATGCCGGGTGTCAGCTGTGATAATCAGCTGACACCCGGCCGCGATCAGGGGCGCTCCCCCCCGTGAGCGCCGCTGATTGCTGTGACAAACTATCCCGTCCGTGGGCATAGGGGCCCGGGTCCCATGGATGGGATAGTACGTCAGATGTCAGGAAGGGGTTAATGTGTGGGGAGATTTGGAGTGGGGATGGGGGGTTAATTAATGTGTGGGGAGATTTGGAGTAGGGAAGGGGTTATTTAATGTGTGGGGAGATTTGGAGTGGGGATGGGGGTTACTTAATGTGTGGGGAGATTTGTATTGGGGATGGGGGTACTTAATTTGTGGGAGGGATTTGGCGTGGGCATGGGGGGTACGTAATGTGTGTGGGGGATTTTGCGTGGGGATGGGGGATTTAATGTGTATCAGGGATTTGAAGTGGGGATGGGGGGATTTAATAGGTGTGGGAAGATTTGAGGACACAAAATGAAGAGTGAGTATGTATGAGGGCATGTGTGAGAAAACAGTATGGGGTATTGGTGCAGACACAGTATGGTGAGTGGGGGATGGGTGCAGACAGTATGGGGAGCAAACGGGTAAATGTATGTGGACACAGTATGAGTAGCGATGGAAAAATGTATGTGGACACAGTATGAGGAGTGAGGGTGATGGGATGTGTTCAGACAGTATGGGGAGTCAGGGGTATGTGTGAGCAGACAGTATAGAGATTGAGGGGGTAAATATATGAGGAGACAGTATGGTGAACAGGGGGATGTTAGAGGAGACAGTATGAGGAGGGAGGGGAATAGTGTGAGGCGACAGTATAGGGGGAGAAAAGTGAGTGGGCACAGAATAGAGACTGAGTAGTGGGGGCATAGCATGGAGGGACAGTGTAAGGGTACAGCCAGGAGGGGAAAGTATACCAAGGAGGGGGAGTGTGATGAAAAGGTACAGTATAGAGACTGAACCCTATAGGGAGGACACAGTGTGACATAGCAGTGTGAAAAGGTGTCCCATTCAGGAAAGGAGAGGTGAGTGCGAAGAGCATGTACCAAAAGAGGGACAGCGTGGGACCATATTTTGTGCACACAATATAGTGAGGGGCAATTATTTATTCAGGGGCTCAGCGTAATGCAGATATTTTTATTTAGGAGCATTATAATGACACTTCTATCTTTAAGGGCATCGTGTGGAGATTTGCTGCA
Source organism: Dendrobates tinctorius (assembly GCF_039654945.1). Classification (NCBI taxonomy): domain Eukaryota; kingdom Metazoa; phylum Chordata; class Amphibia; order Anura; family Dendrobatidae; genus Dendrobates; species Dendrobates tinctorius. The sequence goes on along the minus strand of NW_027361726.1, from coordinate 519,327 downwards.
GAAGACCGAAGAAGATGGAAGTCTGCAGAGATGAGATGTGGATGAGAAAACTCATCATGGGGTCTGGATAAGATGAAGAAAAGGAGAACGACATCAGAGACAACGTCATCTATAAGGTACCTGGATGTAAATATTATTTGTGACATTGACTTATTCTCATGTTTTTATTTATGTTAGGAACATGAAAGGGATTGTCCAGGTTTGTGCCGAGTCTGCAGTCATTCTATGTGACTGCAGACTTGTGAATTCTCACAGTGCTCACTGAACGATGTTAGGATTCTCTCGTGCTGGTAGACACGTTTGACCTCACTCAGTGAAAATGAACGGAGTGAGGCCGGGCACATCTAGTCTGAATGTGGCCAGAAGTATATAAATCACATGCTTGTGCTGACATGACAGTGTACTCTTGCCACCGGTACTGGAGAATCCTAAAAGTGTGCAGTGCATTTGTTGTGAGAATTCAGAAGCCTGCAATGTCAGGATTCAGCTCTGCAGGTTCCAGTAGTCATCACATGGACACTTCAGTCATATAAGATTTTCCTACTTATGGTCCTGTGACAACAAGCTTCTCTCAGTTTCTCACTGAACATTGAGAGCATTAGAGAGAGCAGCTCGTTGGTATATGACTGTGTGGAAATCGCATATGTACTGGGGGGGGGGATGCCGAACCGAATTATTGCCCCGGGTGTCAGAAAGCCTAGATACACCTCTGCTCCTGCCTGGTCAGTGCAGGAGCTTAGCACTGCCGGTGGCTGAGCGTCTGCACTAGCAGCCAGAAGCGGGGTCTGTGCCGCCCCTGGCTGTTACCCCCTAATTGCTGTGATCGAGCGTGACTGCAGCGTTTAGGGGGGAGGCAGAGGGACGGGAGCTCCCTCTGCTTTCTGATCGGCGTCCCCATGACATCATCATGGGGCCCGATCTCTGCCATGATGACCCGAGGTTGTCATGACAACCCCCGGGTCATCCAGCTACGAAACGCCAGTGAGACTATGCCTCTGAGACATGTCAAACGGCACTCATTCCCTTCCGAGCTCTGCCATGCGCCCAAAAAGTGGTTTACCCCCACAGATGGAATCTCAGCGTACTCAGGACAAGTTGCACAACATCTTTTGGTGTCCTATTTCTCCTGTTACCCTTGTAAAAATAAAAATTTGGGGGCAAAAAGATCATTTTTGTGGAAAAATGATTTTTTATTTTCACGGTTCTATGTTATTAACTTCAGTGAAGCACTTGGGGGTTCAAAATGCTCACCAGACATCTAGATAAGCTCCTTGGGGGGTCTAGTTTCCAAAATTGGGTCACTTGTGGGAGTTTCTACTGTTTAGGCACATAAGGGGCTCTGCAAACGCAACATGATGCCCGCAGACATTCCATTAAAGTCTGCATTTCAAAATGGCACTCCTTCCCTTCCAAGCTCTGCCATGCGCCCAAACAGTGGTTCCCCTCACCTATGGGGTATCAGCATACTCAGGACAAATTGCACAACAACTTTTGGGGTCCAATTTCTCCTGTTACCCTTGGGAAAATTAAAATTAGGGGGCAAAAAGATAACTTTTGTGGAAAAAATATGATTTTTTTATTTTCACGGCTGTACGTTATAAACTTCTGTGAAGCACTTGGGGGTCCAAAGTGCTCACCACACATCTAGAAAAGTTCCTCGGGGGGGTCTACTTTCCAAAATGGTGTCACTTGTGGGTGGTTTCCACTGTTTGGGCACATCAAGGGTTCTCCAAACGCGACATGGCGTCCAATCTCAATTCCAGCCAATTTTGCATTGAAAAAGTCAATCGGTGCTGCTTCCCTGTCAAGCTCTGCCATGTGTAGGTAAGATGGGGGGCAACCGACCGGGGGGGTGGTCCGTTACTGGCCGCAGACAGACTTGAGACAGAGAAAGGATCGTGTCCAACAGGTCTTCTTTATTAGTCAGTCAACAGCTGCGTGACAATCTTCACAGTCTCCCTCAGCGGCTGCTCGACAACTTCCGCAGCCTCACACAGCAGCTGCTCGACAATCCCTACAGCCGCACACAGCAGCTGCTCGACGATTCTCTCAGCTACACACAGTAGCTGCTTGACTTCATACACAGGCCCGGATACCTTCACTTTCTTTAGTTGACAAATGGACATCCCTCACGACTCTGTCACTGTGGCTGCCCTAGGCCTACCACCACAGCGTTTCACCAGTCCGAGTCCGTTCGGTTTAGTGGTACCCCAGGCTGTCTCTGTCTGCGGCCTCTCTTTGCTCTCTGTCTGTGGCCTCTGCTGTCTCTGTCTGCGGCTAATCCTGTCAGGGCCACCCCCCGTAACTGGCACAACTGTCAGTCCTCTCAGGAACTTCCTTTTTCCTCAGCCGTGCTTCTTGTTTCCTGTGTTCCCTTCGCTGACTGACTCTTCCAGAACCTTCCATCTGCCTTTTATCACCTTCTGCTCTGGTAACTCCACCCCCCATGACTCAAAGGTTTTTCTTAGCCAATGGCTGGTGTTCAGTCCTAACCTACAACCCTACAACGCTCCACTGCCCTCTAATGGTCAAACCCCAACACTACGCTTCGTTCTCTTTATCTACAGCTGTTTTCCATCTCTCACTCCTACACTGTCTTACACCCTTTGCCTTCCTATTACAGACAGGTTCGTCCGTCAGTCCACCTTCCCTACACATGCGCACAAACTGTGGTCCCCCCCCCCCCACATATGGGGCATCAGCTTACATTACTCAGGACAAATTGTACAACAACTTTTGGGGTCCAATTTCTCCTCTTATCCTTGGGGGAAAAAAAAATTGGTGGGAAAAAAGATCATTTTTGTTGAAAAAATATGATTTTTTATTTTCATGGCTCTACGTTATTAACTTCTGTGAAGCACTTGGGGGTTCAAAGTGCTCACCAGACAGCCAGATAAGTTCCTTGGGGGGGTCTAGTTTCCAAAATGGGGTCAGTTATGGGGGAGGTTTCCACTCTTTAGGTACATCAGGGGCTTTCTGAACGAGACATGGCGTCTGCTCTCCATTCTTGGAGAACTCTTACATTCTTGGAGAATTCTTGGAGAACAGGAGAAGTGCCAGAAGACTGGAGAAGAGCAAATGTTGTTCCTATTTTCAAAAAGGGGAAGAAGGTGGACCCAGGCAACTATAGGCCGGTGAGTCTGACTTCTATACCAGGAAAGATCTTTGAACAAATTATTAAACAACATGTATGTCAGTACCTGGATAAGAATGAAGTGATTAAACAGAGTCAGCATGGATTTGTAACTAATAAGTCATGTCAGACTAACTTAATTTCCTTCTATGACGGAATCACTGATTGGGTGGATCAAGGAAATGCTGTAGGTATAGTATATCTTGACTTCAGCAAAGCATTTGACAAAGTCTCTCATACAATCCTTATTGAAAAAATGACTAAGTATGGAATGGACAAGGCAACTGTTAGGTGGATTCATAACTGGCTTAGTGATCGGACCCAAAGAGTGGTCGTAAATGGCTGCACATCCAGTTGGAAGAATGTCTCAGGTGGGGTACCACAGGGCTCTGTCCTGGGCCCTGTATTGTTCAACATCTTTATCAATGATTTAGATGAAGGAATTGAGGGTAAACTGATTAAATTTGCTGATGACACAAAGCTAGGAGGGATAGCTAATACTAGAGAAGAGAGAGAGGATTCAAAAAGATATAAACTGGAGAAGTGTGCAGCAACTAACAGAATGGTTTTTAACAGGGAGAAATGCAAAGTACTACATCTGGGCAATAAAAATGAAAAAAGCATATACAGAATGGGAGGAATAGGGCTAAGCAACAGCACATGTGAAAAAGACTTGGGTATACTAATAGATCACAGACTGAATATGAGTCAACAGTGTGATGCAGTAGCAAAAAAGGCAAATGCAATTCTAGGATGTATTAACAGAAGCATACAGTCTAGATCACGTGAAGTCATTATTTCCCTCTACTCCTCTTTGGTCAGACCTCTTCTGGAATATTGTGTCCAGTTTTGGGCACCACATTTTAAAAAAGACATCAACAAACTGAAGCAAGTTCAGAAAAGAGCGACCAGAATGGTGACCGGTCTGCAAACCCTGTCTTATGAGGAAAGGTTGCAGGATTTGGGAATGTTTAGTTTGCAAAAGAGAAGACTGAGAGGAGACTTAATAGCTGTCTACAAATATCTAAAGGGCTGTCACATTGTAGAAGGATCAACTTTATTCTCATTTGCACAAGGAAAGACTAGAAGCAATGGGATGAAACTGAATGGGAGGAGACATAGATTAGATATTAGAAAAAACTTTTTGACAGTTAGAGTGATCAATGAGTGGAACAGGCTGCCACAAGAAGTCGTGAGTTCCCCTTCAATGGAAGTCTTCAAACAGAGGCTGGACAGACATCTGACTGGGATGATTTAGCGAATCCTGCTTTGAGCAGGGGGTTGGACCAGATGGCCCAGGAGGTCCCTTCCAACTCTACGATTCTATGATTCCATTCCATCCAATTTAACATTCAAAACCTCAAACGGCGCTCCTTCCCTTCCGAGCCCTGCCGTGCGCCTAAAGAGTGGTCTTCCTTCAAACATGGGGTATCACAGTTCTCAGGACAAATTGCACAACAAATATTGTGGTTCATTTTCTCCTCCCTTGACAAAATAAAAAAAAATTTGTGTCCGAAGTAAAATTTTTGTGAAAAAAGTTAAATGTTCATTTTTTCCTTTCACATTGCTTCAATTCTTGTGAAGCACCTGAAGGGTTAATAAACTTTTTGAATGTGGTTTTGAGCACCTTGAGGGGGTGCAACATTTAGAATGGTGTCACTTTTGGGTATTTTCTGTCATATTGACTCCTCAAAGTGACTTCAAATGTGATGTGGTCCGTAAAAATGGTTTTGTAAATTTTGTTGAAAAAAATGAGAAAATGCTGGTCAAATAACTTCCTAACAAAAAAAAAAAAATTGTTTCCAAAATTGTGCTGATGTAAAGTAGACATGTGGGAAATGTTATTTATTAAGCATTTTGTGTGACATTTTTCTTTGATTTAACGGCATAAAAATTAAGTTTGAAAATTGCAAAATATTAGAAATTTTTGCCATATTTCAGTTTTTTTCATAAATAAACGCAAGCTATATCAAGGAAATGTTACCACTATTATGAAGTACAATATGTCATGAAAAAACTTTCTCAAAATCAGTGCGATCCGTTGAAGCGTTCCAGAGTTATGACCTCATAAAGGGACAGTGGTCTGATTTCAAAATTAAGGCCTGGTCATTAACCTACAAAATGGCTTGGTCCTTAAGGGGTTAAGTGGTGATAAAACCGTTTTTGCTTTTGTCGCCATTTTCCAAGACCCATAGTGGTTTCATTTTTTGGGATCTGGGGCTGGGTAAAGGGCTTATTTTTTGCACTCTGAGCGGATGTTTTTACTGATACCATTGTAGGGTAGAAACGATGTTTTGATCGCCAGTTATTGCATTTTATTGCAATGTTGCAGAGGCCAAAAAACGTATTCTTGGCGTTTTTACTTTTTATTTTGATAGCTCGGACTTGTATGAAAGCAGCGATAACAAATCTGTATATTTGTTTTATTTTTAATTGGGCAAAGGAGGGGTTGATCTGAACTTGTGTTTTTATATCATATTTTTTAAAACTTTTTTTTTTTTTTTTACTAGTTTTTAACCGTCTCCTTAGGGGACTTGAGCCTGCGATTGTCCGATCACTTGTGCCATGCATAGAGAAGATCACAATCTGCTATTAATGTTGGCTAAACGTCGTCTTTCACACGAGGATAGTAATGAACGGGTACGAGGGTCATCAGCAGACCCACGACTAGCATGACCACCCATCGGTGCACTGCGACCATGTCACGGGAGCGCTTAGGGAAACGACGCGCCCCTCTGCCAGCGTGTGTTAAATGCCGCTGTCTGACACTTTCTGTGAATTTTCTATAAGCACAGCACTGATACAAATGGGAGGCCACCTGGGACTGGCCTTGGACCTGTCATTAGAGAAGCGGGGCTGGATTTTCAAAGAATGTTTCCTCTTGAAATTAGTAAAAATGCTCACGGCTGTAATAATACGGTCACGAGATTCAGGCAATATATATAGTATAGTATATAGCATCATAAGCATGGTGTGCATTGGATCTGTCACTAGATGGCACCACATAACTAAAAATGCACAAAAAACTGGATCCAGACCTGGAATGCACAGAACAAATGCTTCAACTGGGACTTCCAGGCTGAGCTGGGCTTGGCTGCAAAAGTCAGTACATCCAGAATTACTATTCCTTATCCCCTTACTTCTTTTAACTGACCTGAGATATAAGAGAACAGCATCCCCATACAGGTGACAATCCAGCAGTTGGCGGCTGTACTCTATAGCTGACAACTTGCTGGATCAGCCGCGATCAGTGTTGTCACCGTCCATAGCTCTTTAACCCCTTAGATGATGTCATCAATAATGACTATATCAAATAAATGTTTAAAAGAGTATGTCTTCTTCCTCTTTATTCCTTTCAGGCTATGTCTACGCCCTCACCATCATTGACCATTACTCAAGGTTCCTGGTAGTCGTGCCTGTCAAGGAACAAACAGCAAAGACAGTGGCCAAAGAATTTCAACAACACTTTTGTCGACCGCATGGTTACCCTGAACGAGTGCTTACCGAACAAGGCCCAGCCTTTGAACCAGAAGTGTTCCAGGAGTTCTGTAACCTGTAATGCTGTGTCCCACGAATGGGAAACAACCTGTGATTTATATATTTCTCTGTGGATGGAGGAAAACTAATCAGCAAAATTCCCTGTTGTTTCTAGGTCGAATCAGACTGTGTGAAAATTGTCCCTATGTCCCTCCTGTAGTGGAGCTCTGTATTAGGTTGCTCCTCCCTCCTTCAGTTTAGCCTACAGCAGCCATTACTCAAGATGCATGTGTACTCCCCTGTAAGGCTGGGTTCACACGTGGCGTTTTTTTCGCGTTTCCGCGGCTGTTTTAACCGCGCGATTTTGCCGCGAAAACGCGAAAAATAAGCATCCCATGCATTCCTATGGGATTCCGCAATGCTGTGCTAATGCTGCGGTTTTTACCGCGGCGGAATCGCTTCGCGGTAAAAACCGCAGCATGCTCATTAATTTGCGGAATCGCGGCGATCCCGTACCCATAGAAATGCATTGTTCCGCTTATTTCCCGCATGTGGCTGTGCACAACATGCGGAAAGTAAGCAGAACATTTGCAGATGGTAGCCATGGTCCGGAGGAGAGGAGACTGTCCTCTGGGCTTTGGGTACCATATCCCTGTAAAAAAAAGAATTTAAAAATAAAAAATATTGTTATTCTCACCCTCCGGCGTCCCGCGCAGCCTTTCCGCTTCTCTTCACGCTCCCGTTCCCAGTAGTCCTTTGCGAAAATGCCCGCGATGGCGTCCGTTCTCGCGGGATCGCGAAGTCTCGCGGTCATTCGCGCGACGTCATCGCGAATAACCGCGAGACGTCGCGATCCCGCGAGAACTGACGTCATCGCGGGCATTTTCGCAAAGGATTACTGGGAACGGATGCGCGGGACGTCAGAGGGTAAGAATAACACCATTTTTTATTTTTTTTTTACATTTTATCTTTTACTACTGATGCTGCATAGGCGGCCTCAGTAGTAAAAAGTTGGTCACACTCGTCAAACACTATGTTTGACGAGTGTGACCAACCTGTCAATCAGTTCTCCAGGCGATGCTACAGATCGCTTGGAGAACGCTAGCATTTTGCAAGCTAATTACGCTTGCAAAATGCTAGTTTTTCCGCAGGAAAATCGCGGGAATTTAAAATGCGATTTTCCCGCGGACTGGAATTCCGGAATTCTCGCGGTAATTTCCACGAGAGTTCCGGTACGTGTGCACTTAGCCTAAAGATTACTACTTTTTACCTACTGTTCATTGTAAATGAATACAAGATTTTGGAAGAAAACAGCATTGTTTCTCCTGGTCTCTCTACAGCTGCATTGCCCGTGGAGTTAAAACTACGGAGGACGCCTGGTGGTGTAAGTACAAGTTACACCATTATCTAAGAAGCTGATAGTTAGAACACTTGGGATTCGCAGCCAGCAGGAAGAGTCAGAATATGTACAGCTGCAAGAAAATCAGGACGACGCCATATCATCCACAGACAAATGGCATGTGTGAGAAAATGAACCAAGTGGTAATTGAACTATTGAAGACCTTGCCCTTGGAAAAGAGAAATCTGTGGCCAGAGAAGTTGCCGGATCGGGTAGATCTCTACAATCATATCCCTGTAAACTCCACCAACTCCAGCCCACTTCATGAGAGCAAGACCTAGCAAGTTACCCATTGACTTGGACATTGGATTCTTAATACCTGAAGTAACATCACCAGATGCAGATTGGGATACAGAGCGGCAGCAGCAGTACGGCAAAATGCAAGAATGTGTAGAAAAGAGTCTGGCCCAAGCAAGAAAGAAATTATATTCAGCACGCCCCCGCAGTTGCCCTGTCACCTGGAGAACAGGTACACAAAAGAAAAAGATGACTTCATAAAACTTGATGACCAGTGGGAGGCTGAACCATACACCGTCATGCCTTCAGACTTTCATAACACCAAGGCGTGCCTCATCAGCAAAGATGGAGAAAACTCCACAGAAGCATCGATGGATCATCTGAAACCATGCCCTGACCAACTGAAGGAAAAGATTGGAGATAAGGACATTCTTCAGCAAGTAAAAGAAAAGATCAGCACTGTACTCGGCGAGTTCCCTTCAAATTGGACAAGAGTGAACCAGGCCATAGTTGTGCCCGTCTTGACCTTTCCCCAACTAGTAGTGCCAGGAAGAGATACGACTCAAGACCAACCTGAAAACCAGCGGATTCAAACCAGCGGGAACAAGAGAGTCCACCCCCTGCCAATGGTGAATCTGTCATGCCCACAGTGAGTAGGAGTAGTCCTACGAGATCAAGTCTACCTGTGCTACGTAGAGTCACCCATAGCATAGCCAATAGAGAATGCACTACATCAGTGGTAGCAAGCATAGTGAATCCGGTCAAGTCACTGTTAATACCTATACTCCGTAGATCCTCTCGTAGTACTAGAGGTCAGGTCCCAACCAGGTATAAGGACTAAAATGCCGCTGTATTAGTACTGTAAATAAGTTAATAATGTTTATAATTACAACTGTTAAGTATATGAACCTACAGAGACTTACTGTATGAACTTTGAGCATTCTTATTTTCTTGATTATTTGGACGATTGGGTCACTGGCCTCGTAGTGACCAGGACAATGATTGTAAATAGTTAGCACTGATGGCTACAGAACAAAAACCGTCTGGCATGACCGAAAAGTAGTCCAACTTGGTGACCACTAATGCCCTGTAGTCACGCCCAGGGCCCACGTTCGGGGTTTGATACGGGTTCCCTCATATTGTACTTTGTTAGGTAAAAAGGACACCCCATTTCAGGACTTAGCCGAATTTATTTGTCTGTTAAAATCTTGTAAAAAGTTGTTTCATTTCTTTTATGTTTCCTCAGTCTGGGAGTACTGAATTGTACTAGGGGGAATGTGGCACCTCAGGAGTCTGGTTGCCACAATGGCCTTGCCTCCCTCCAGGGGTAGTGATGTCATGCCTGGAAGCAAAGAAGGAATCCCCTTCCTTCCAGCATACAACACAATTCCTGCTCCAGGCCAGCAGGGGGAGCTCTAAATCTGACTTCAGGGGAGCTGCTCTCTTTGGTCAGGAGGATGAAGTTAGTAAGAGTTAGAGCCTGAACAATGTTGAGAGAGGAGCTGGGGATAGGAGCTCCATCTGAGGTCACCCCAGGTTTGAGCGCCAGTGACCGGCCACCGGAGCACGAGGCTGTGTGGGTACTAAAGCCCCAGCAGCAGAATCTGGAGGACAGAAGACCATGGATCCTCTAGCCCCAACTGATATTCGACGACACAGCAGCACATGTGAGCCGGAGATGCCAGACAGGACGACCCCTGAAGGAGGCTACAGCTGCCTGTCATGCGAGTGGAGTTCTACCTAAGCCTCAGATAGAAAGAGGAACTTGAATAGTTTACAGCAGCAAGTACCTCAGAGAGTAGCGCTAGAAAGGAGGCCTTACAGCCCACCTAAGGAAATTCCCAAATTGCTTCCCGGCTGACCGGCTACAGAACCATCCGTAACCTGAGCCCCACACTGTACCTGCACTGCTCAGTATAAGGGAAAGGAAACTGCACCCTGCTGTGTCTTCTGAATCTTTCCTGTGTCACCTGCCCTGCACAACAGTCACTACCAACATCACCTTTAATACCCTAACTGCCCTGGGACACAGCTCTACCCATGGAGAGCTTAACCATCTTTGCTGTCCCATTACCATCCCAGAGGATCTGCATTGCAGCGTCGGTCCCCTGACCGAATGCCACGGGTGGCATCATGAACACTTTATTATCCCCTTCCTCATTAACCGCCTTTTTATTGGACTCGCAGGGCCACGGACCGGGTCACTGCTGCTGTGACACTTCCCCTTTAAGAAGCGGCCCGGTACCAAGTATCCCCACTGCCTTGGCGGGCGATCCAAGTATGACTGTGTTGTTATTTTTTAAATAAAGTAAAACTGTGTTTCATTTCTAATAAAAGACTTTATTCTGGCTGTGTCTTTATTCACTGTGTAACTATAGGATTAGTGTCTTATAGATGCTTCTCCATTACTAAGCCATGGGCTTGATGTCACCTGACAATACAAAGGTGACATCAACCCCACAAATATGAACCCCACTTGCCACCGCTACAGGACAAGTGGGAAGAGCTGGGCAAAGCACCAGAATTGGTGCATATAATAGATGTGCCTTTTCTGGGCAGTTGTGGGCTGTTGCTATTTTTAAGCTGTGGGGGGGGTCAATATCTATGACCCCTTACCATCCTAAGAATACCAGCCCCCAGCTGTGCGCTTTTGCAAGGATGGTTGTCAAAAATGGGGGGAACCCCACGCAGTTTTTTTAAATTATTTAAATACCAGCGTGGGGACCCTCTATTCTTGATAATCAATGTTGCTGAAGCTGACCGCTGAGAATTGCAGCCCCCCAGCTGTGAGTTTTGCCCGGCTGGTTATAGAAAATACAGTAGCTCCTGATGTCATTGTTATTAGCAGCAGCAGGGGTAAGCTAATAGGAGTAATAGTCCCATCAGCCGCAGCCTGCTGTCTCATCACTTAAATGTAACTCTCATCATTCTCCTCTGCTCATGCTGATTACCAGCAGAACAGGGGAGAATGATGAGAACAGTGTTCAGCACCCGGCATCAGCTCTTACTGTAACGCTTCTTCCCCGGCGCCGATAGGTGTCACATGGATTACATCCATGTGTGTTATGCGTGTGCGTAACGTTTTGTGGCCTGTGCGGACATTAAAAAAATGGACATGTCTGCGTGTTTTGCTCACGGACAAAAGGTCCGTGGAAACACACTGACATGTGCACAGACCCATTCACTTGAATAGCCAAATTGCACTCCATTCCTCCAGAGTCCATATGGCTAAGCAGTACTGTACAGCCACATATGGGGTATTGCCACGTTCAGTAGAAATTGTGGGACAAATTTTGGTTCCATTTTTACCCACTTGTATGAAAATGTAAAATCTTTGGCTAAAACGAAATTTTGGTGGTAAAAATGTAAGTAGTTTGTCTTCACTGCCCAATGGTATAAAATTCTGTGACTTCATTGGGGTGTTTATTTTGTAAAAGGAGTTCACATATAGGGAGTTTCTCTTGTTCTGGCACCTCAGGGGCTCTGCCAATGTGACACGGCACCCTCAAAACATTACAGCAAAATCTGTCCTCCAATATGGTGCCTCTTCCCTTCTGAGCTTTGCACTGTGCCTCAAAAATAGTATTCCCCTACATATGGGGTATCGGCGTACTCAAGAGAAATTTTCTTCAACTTTTGGGGTCCAATTTCTCCTGTTACCCTTGGGAAAATAAAAAAATTGAGGGCAAAAAGATCATATTTTTTCCACAAAAATATTTTTTTATTTTCACAGCTCTACGTTTTAAACTTCTGTGAAGCACTTGGTGGTTCAAAATGCTCACCACACATCTAGTTAAGTTAAGCACATCAGGGTCACTCCAAACGCGACATGGCGTCTAATCTCAATTCCAGCCAATTTTGCGTTGAAAAAGTCAAACGGCGCTCCTTCCTTTCCGAGCTCTGTCATGCGCCCGGTGGTTTAACCCCATATATAGAGTATCGGCGTACTCAGGACAAATTGTACAACAACTTTTGGGGTCCAGTTTCTCCTGTTACCCTTGGTAAAATAAAAATAAAAAATTTGGATCTTAAATAAATTTTGTGTGAAAAAAATTTAAATGTTCATTTTTTTTATACATTCCAGAAATTCCTGTGAAGCACCTGAAGGGTTAATAAACCTATTGAATGTGGTTTTGAGCACCTTGAGTGGTGCAGTTTTGAGTGGTATCACTCTTTGGTATCTTGTATCATATAGACCCTTCAAAGTGACTTCAAATGTGATGTGGTCCCTAAAAAAAAAAAAGTGTTGTAAAAATGAGAAATCACTGTTTAACTTTTAACCCTTTATATAAAAAAACCGTTGTTTCCAAAATTGTGCTGATGTAAAGTAGACATGTGGGAAATGTTACTTATTAAGTGTTTTGTGTTACAGCTCTCTGTGATTTAAAAGGCATGAAAATTCAAAGTTGGAAAATTGCTAAATTTTTGCCAAATTTCTATTTTTTCCCAAATAAACACACGTTATATCAAATAAATGCTACCACTATCATGAAGTACAATATGTCACAAGAAAACAATGTCAGAATCACCGGGATCCATGGAAGTGTTCCAGAGTTATGACCTCATAAAGGGACAGAATTGCAAAAATTGGCCCGGTCATAAACGTGCAAACCACCCTTGGGGTAAAGGGGTTAATACTGCAAGACCAGACAAAAAAAAAAGTGTGGAGAGGACGGCTGACGGCTTTCCGATGAGCGTACGCATCCATTGTGCTCTCCCATGTAACTGTCGAACATAACACAGTCATCAACAGCAGCTGCGGAGGCGGCACTGACTCCGGGGAATGTCCCGAAACAATGGCAACTGTTCACACTCACTCCATTCCCCCCCATTCCTGGTGGTGACACCGGCACGGCAAGCAGCCGCACAGCTGTGGCAGGACAATGGCAGCTAATTTAAAAAATGCCTATAGATGGCGCACAGAGCAACAGAAGATCTGCTCTACGCCTGAACACACAAAAATGGACAACTCAAAAAACACCGAACAAGTCAAATAAAAAAATGTAAACAGACACTTCCCCTTCTCACATATAAATAATAGTTATTGCTTTTTTTTTTTCCAAAAAAAACAGCGCCACCTTTATCAACAGGTTGGGTCTGGTATTGCACCTAAGTGCCAAGGAAGTAAATGGGGCCGAGCTGCAATACCCTTAAAACCTATCTACGGGTGTGGCGTTGTTTTTGGACGCATATTTTTCCAATCTTTTAAAGAGCCACTAAAACGGCGAACTGTGCCATAAGACAAGCCGCTGTAACCATTGGGAGATTCTTAGCACTGATCACAGGGGGAGGGGGGCTTCATGGCTGATACCAGGGAACAGTAGATTGGTTGAGCTTGGAGTTTTAGTGTCCCTTTAAAATAACCATTCATATCTTGCACATTTAGTGTCCCTTTAAGTGACCACATTTAGGGACCCTCGCTGGAAGCTTCACAACTCGACGTATCCTGATGGGTTCAGTATTGATTTTGTGCAAAAAAAAAGTTGTTAGTCTTCTTGTACAAATATCATTTAATGGATTGTCTGCACAATATATAAAATATATTATCCCTTTAATTGAATATAAAAGGGGTGGGATAGGTGACTTTAATATAGGATCTATAAGACCCATAAGTATATACAGCTATACTACAAGCGAGATATCTGCAAACTACAATATATCATAAAACACTGCAGGGCTCCGGGTTACAGTCAGAGAAGGATCAGAAGTAAGAAAAGAGCAGGCAACAATGGCCAAGTGCGGTATATATGTATACAGGAACAGAAATACATCTTTAAGTGAAACTTCACCTTTAATTACACCCCTTATAGCCAATGTATATCTGTAATACATCCTCATTACTTTCTCACCTGTTTTGCCTACTTTTTAACAGTTTTTCAACTTGGAAACAATCAACAAGCAGCTGCTGACAGATCTATGCTCTCTTCATAGTCAATGCAGAACATCTGTAATACATCCTCATTATTTTCTCTGCCGTTTTCATTCACTTTTTGCCGTTTTTCATCTTGGCAACCGTTTTCATTCATTTTTAGCATTTTTCTAACTTGGAGACCAGCAACAAGCTGCTGTTGACTGATATTATATGTTCTCTTTGTAGTCAATGCAGCTCATCTGTAGTACATCCACATTAGCTTCTTTGGTTAAAAAAAAAATGAATGAAAACAGCAAAGAAGGGAATGTGGAAGTATTACAGATGTGCTGTACTGACTACAAAGAGCTTACACGATCAGTCAACAGCAGCTTGTTGGTGGTCTCCAAGTTAGAAAACTGCTAAAAAGGAATGAAAACAGTTTCTAAATTGAAAAACGGCTATCAGCAAGCTGATGGTGACTGATCTTGTAAAATAGAAAAACAGCCAATATCAGCTTGTTGATGGTTTCCAAATTAAAACTAATAATGAAAACAGCAGAGAAGGTAAAAGGATGAGATATGCTATTGATAAGTGCAAAAATATGTCATAATCAAGGGCCTAATGAGACCGATCGGGGCTCCCCAAGGGTTAAAGGTAAGGGGCCCTTTAAAAACTACTAGACTTGACTACAGAAATTTAAGCTACAGCTATGATTAAAAGCAAAGTGTGAGTGATTAAGGGGCCGTCTACCACCTTCTTGTCATATACCCTTAGGGCCCTAATGGCCCCTGGTTATAAGATTACCTGGATAGGTCAGTATTAGCCACCATCAGGTATCGATGGAATGAACTGTTTACACAAGCCATAATTATAATAAAAAATAACTAAAATCCATCAATGTTTTCTGCTTGCTGACGGTTTCCAATTAACATTTTTTCTGATTTACATTAAAGGTGAAGTGTCGCTTTAAAGGGAACCTGTCAGCAGTTTTGGCCGATATAAAATACGGCCACTACCTTTCAGGGCTTATTTACAGCATTCTATAATGCTCTAGATAAGCCCCCGATCCAACCTGCAAGAGAAGAAAAATAAAGGTCAGAAAGACCCAGCAGCACCTGCGCACTGCAGTACTTTACACGACCCTCAACAGGGCAGATCAGTAGGCCTGCGCAGGAGCTCGATGAAGCAAGCAGGAGGGCGGCATCGCAAGAAGATGGCAGGCGCCGGACCCGGACCTGCGACACCCATCGGACCGGACCGCCCCCCCGGGGTGAGTATAATAAAACATATTTATCTTATCTTTCAGGTCGGATCGGGGGCTTATCTCCAGCATTATAGAATGCTGTATATCAGCCCTGAAAGGCAGTGGCTGCATCTTATGGCGGCCAAAACTGCTGACAGGTTCCCTTTAAATTTCAGCCAAGATAATTACCCAACTTTTCTACCAAATTTGACATTGCATATATCATACAAAGTATAGCGGCTGATGCACAGATCTAGCGTTGTGTCATGTCGCAGTCCCTGGAACAGGTGGATCTTAGCTTTTAGCGGCTGGATGGCGAGAGAGGTAGAAAATACCAAAAAATGACCATGAAAAATATTCCACATTTTTTTCCCTTATTTTTCACAATTTTAAAGAGCAATAAACGTGAAACGATCCCTGATGTAGAGAAACGTCTTGGCACAGTGACATCGAGGTCTGAGACGGACTCCTGGACCCCTATAAAACACCCTTATACAAAATCCTTTTCTTACAGATTTCTCCCCCTAGGTGGCGATGTTGCAATCTCTATGGCTCTGAATGAGAAAAACTTTTGGCACTTTTTTTTCTTTTTTTTTAGGAGAGATATCCATATGGGGAGCAGGGTCAACTCCTACTACATGTACAACCTGAACAGGGGCCCGAGAGGTAAGAGGGGGCCACTACTATTAAAGAATTTCACTGCCTGGACTCTGTTACATTGTAGGACGTGACCAAGATGTTGGGGCCAATTTATCAAGAAAAACTTGTCTTTGCTGATCATAGCAATCAAGAATGAGTGAATCTCCCAAAAATGTAATTCGGATAGATTTCTCTAAAATTCGATTCAGTCCAAATCTAAACTAAAAAAAGGGGTTTTAATTATTTTAACTCCATTTCTGACCCTCAAAATAATTCATTAAAATAATGTCTGGATTGACTGCCCCTTTTACTTGCAAAATTAAAAATTCTGAAAAAAATTCAGATTCGCTGTCATTTCTTTAACTGCTCTGGTAAAACGGGAGTTGCGCTGCGATTATTTGCTTTGGGCAACAAAAAATAATTTTACTATTATGACCATGTTCACACGATATGTTTGAGCTGCAGTTTTTTTCTCCCAGAAAAAAAGGGAAAAAATAATTAAAAATCACTGAAAAATAGAAAAATTTTCAGCCTTTTGATCTGCGATTCCAGATTGCATAGTGTGAATATGGCCAAAGGGCACGTCCTCACGCTGTTTTTTTTTAAATCACGATTTAGCTATGATAACGCATCGCAACCACATTAATCTGCCCCAACAACTTCCAATCCAGAGCCAGAATTCCGAGCATTAGGCATCCATTTATCATCCAGATCCCGGGGTCTGTGTAGGGGTCCAGAACAGTAAATAGGCCCCTATATGCCCCCTCATATAGGCCCCTATAATTAATATTCTTGCTAACCCACTGTTGTCCTTTTTACTTACAAAAATACTTTTCACTCCAAGGAATATGAGAAGACCACTAGTCTCCCGCCGCTATGGCGCAGTCGGCGGCTCTTTGGCATACGTGGCGAGTCGACGTTGGCGTGGACACCGTACCTAGTATTGATGCGATACAACACACAATATTGAGCTGTACACAAGTAAAGTCCCCTCGGCTTTCATTTTAGTATCAAAAAATATAAAAAGTATAAAGCAAAAAAAAATAAAATAAAAAAGGTAGAAAGATCCAATCTTCCTACAGGATAATGAAGGGGATTGCAGACATCCAGGCCTGGGATATTAGAGGACAGTTCACACTACAAACTCCGGGACTTCATCGTGGGTAAGGTCCAAAGAAAAGTATTTGCTAGCTTTCTTGGCCACGAAAGGCTCCTGCATGGTGACGCACTGCTGGGAGCACCCGTTACAGTAAAGGCCTCTGTTGTCTGCGTCATGGCCACAGCCAAAGGTGAAGCTCTGGGTAGTGTCCTGGCACAGGCCGGCCATCTGCAGAAAGTCCTTCTGGTACAGGCGGATGTCGTCCAGGCTCTGGCTGTGCCGATCCTTCGAGGTCTTAGGTTTCCTACAAGCAGTCTGGAAAGCAACATTGAGTTTAGGGATACAACTTCATCGCGCATCATCAGAGAACCAAGGCTGGATGCAATGAGGCAGGAGGTCGCCATTACTCACCTGTGGCAACGAGTCAATGCTCTGACCTCGGAGCTTCACCACGGTTTCTGAAGAGCTGGAGGTGGACGAGTTTACTTCTTTGACTACTAATCCTACAAAAGAGAAGGTGGGCCCATATTAATACCACGCCAGATTCCTATATCTCCATTAAATGACTACTATGGCATTCAGAACATGAGCCACAGAGAAGAGATGCTCAGACCCCTGTGACCCTTGATGTAGGGATCCCAACAGGCGATCACAAAGAACAGATGTTCAGACAAATGTGGTAGGGATCCCAACAGGTGGTCACAGAGAAGAGATGCTCAGACCCCTGTGACCATTGATGTAGGGATCCCAACAGGCGATCACAAAGAACAGATGTTCAGACCAATGTGGTAAGGATCCCAACAGGTGGTCACAGAGAAGAGATGCTCAGAACCCTGTGACCAATGATGTAGGGATCCCAAAAGCCAGTCATAGAGAAGAGATGCTCAGACCCCTGTGACCCTTGATGTAGGGATCCCAACAGGCGATCACAGAGAATAGATGCTCAGACTAATGTTGTAGGGATCCCAACAGGCGGTCACAGAGAAAAGATGGTCAGACCCCTGATGTAGGAATCCCAACAGGCGATCACAGAGAAGAGATGATCAGACCCATGTGACCCTTGATGTAGGGATCCCAACAGGCGGTCACAGAGAAGAGATGCACAGACCCCTGATGTAGGGATCCCAAAAGGCAGTCACAGAGAAGAGATGCTCAGACTGCTCAGACCCCTGTGACCCCTGATGTAGGGATCCCAACAGACAGTCCAAATAAGTCAGATGACATTTGTTTGTTCCATTTACTGATTTCAATAGAGGGCGCCATACATGTGTGACAGTCGCTTCACCAAAAATAGGGAATGGGCCCCTGACATCTCTTTTCTTGCTTGTAGCTTTATTTTTAAACCACTTCATAATAAAAAAAATAAATTTTTTAACACAATTTAATACATAGTCATGGATAGGTGGCTGCTTTCTCCAAGAAACAGCGGCTCACCTGCCCACAGGTTGAGTCTGGTATTGCAGCTCAGCTTGATTTAGAGTAAAACTAAGGTGCAATTCCTTTCATTTGGCATCGGTGGGACCTAGTATATGAAAGACTTTCAGATGGTGATAGCGAAAGGGTAGTGAACCTTCCGAAAATAAAGCCACTTATTGCACACGCACCAGAATATCCATTTGCTTGCTGCGAGACCAACATGTCTTCCGTGATGTAAATACACAGGTCAGGACTAACATCCAGAGGCAGATCCATGTCCTTAGGGTCATCTACCAGCATCTCGATCTCTGCGAGAAAAATCGCAATAGTTTATTAAAGGTACTAATATATTCCAAAGGCTTCTTCCCCCACCTAGGAATTTTACATAGAAGACCCCACAGGTTACATAAGTTTGCCAAAAAAGCCCTCTAGTTGGTCACTTACCAGACGTCCGTCTGTCGTTCCCTGCCACACTTTGGCTCTGCGCACATGGAGTAAAACACACACCATATGGTGCAGATTTTGCTGCAATGGGTGAAATTGCAGTGAAAATCTGCAGCATAAATTGACTCAATTTCACATCCACTGCAGATTTTCTCTAAGATGGAAAATCCGCACCATCTTAATACCTTTGTGGATTTTATGAAAATTTCATCCAAACACTTGGAGAAAAATCTGCCATATTTTATCAGTGCAAAAATGTGTCATTACTGCAACAAATTCCACATCTACGTTTTGCCAATGCTGCATGTGACCAATGGGAACGTACCCAATTAGTCTTTTTTGCCTCTCCAAGGACAGGGGCAATTGGCCAGTTTCTGGCACTTCTAGAAGCAGGTAAATCCTACCCATGACATCCCATGGAAGGGTTCAGAGTCGAAATGGCCTCAAATGATACAAACAAATTTGGATTCACCGGAAATAGAATTCTTTGCAGTTTATTTTGGAAGAAGGACCCCCGACTGAGTCTTCCGTGTTCTTTCTGGCCAGGTCTTCCAATCATTAGGCATGCACCACAATGTCATGTGGAAGCGATGCACGGCAGTGAAGTTCACTGCGCTCCATGTGACGACATGGGACCCAGTCAATGTAAGTCCAGGCTGAATCGAAGATAAAACATAGCAGAGCTGATTGTGTCAAGTATGTGGAGGGCAGAGGAAAGACAAGTATAATTTTTTTTTTCTAACCCTGTCCTGGATGATCTAATTTACATCAATTTATTTTTTTATGAATTAATTTAATACAATCAGCAGATGCAGGTCACGTTAGCATCATGATGAACGATTTTCAGAAAGATCTGAATGAATCCTGGTACTGTAGATTATATTGGCTTATAATGGGGTTTGTCAGGTACCCATGGCGGTTTCTGCATTTTTTTCTGAATAGAAACAAAAATGAGTAAATTTAAGAAAAAAAAATAATAAATATTACCAGTTTGTGTATCATCAGTCAGTGTACCTCGGCCAGCACTCTCACCTGTGACATACTGGTAGTGTATACCAGTGATGTGCCTTTCTACCTTGCTTTGTGAGCACATGACTGTAGTAAAGTGTTTATAGGGCAGTTTAATGAGTCCTAATAAAAGAATTGTACTTTGCCACACACAGCAGATCTGCTGCCTTTCTTCACAGCAACTTTTGGTAGCAATCAACTCATAATCATAGGTTGAAATTATTTCAGTCTCCAATAATCATTTGATACAAATCAAATTTGCTCCCCTCCCCGTGACTTGAGCTAATCTACCAAAATCAGATTTTGGGAGATTTACTATACTCCAATTTGAAGCTAATTTTTTTTATGTTGGGGCCCATGCTAGCAGTGTGGATGTGAATGATGTGAATGAGGCGGTAAGGCCATCAGCGTAGATTACCGTCATCTTGCGAGTCATCCTCCAGCCTGTCCTTGCCGGCACTCTCTGCCCCGGAGGTGTGGGAGCTGCTGTGAGAAGTCATGGAGCTGCAGGTTTTCAGCTTGCGGTGCAGTAATGTCCCAGAGAAGCTGTCCTCTGCTCCGATGTCCCTGTGCTTGGTGTCCGCCTCTATCCCTGAGGTGTGCGAGCTGCTGTGACTGGCCGTGGAGTGCCAGGAGAGCCTCTTGTGTTTCACGCTCCCTGCGCTGCTTCCACTCGCTCTCAACCTCTTTTCCAGCTGATCCATGTCGTGATCCAATGTGTCGCTGATGTACGACTCCCTGTATTGCTTCTGCTCTGTAAAATCAATAACAATTCTCATTTTCTACCATTTTGACAGAGATTATCTTCAAATAGGGTTGTAGTAGCACCTGCTAAACATCCCCTCTAACTCTGGGGAAGCCATAAGAGAGGGTGTCCTTCCGTCGCTCATGGCTGATGGGCAATGGATGGAGGCAGGCACTAAGCTACCAAGTTTTATGAGATCTTATGTCTGGTGTGACTGTACTTGTCAAATCTCCCAGCAATGACAAGGAGACTTCCAGGAAAAAAAGGATGGGATCTTCCCCCTAAAAGTTGTCAAATAGCTGTGCACGCCACCTCTTCCCCCGTTCCTGCACCCCTCTGCTCCCAGGCACTGCAGACAAAGTGCTGATGGAGAAGGAGGAGAGATCAGTACGTGAACAAGAGCGTGAGGTCTGTGAAAGGGCGGCTAAGGGTCCAGTCTAAGGTCATTAATATGGGGGTCTATAAACATGCAAGGGGGTC
Source organism: Dendrobates tinctorius (assembly GCF_039654945.1). Taxonomy (NCBI): domain Eukaryota; kingdom Metazoa; phylum Chordata; class Amphibia; order Anura; family Dendrobatidae; genus Dendrobates; species Dendrobates tinctorius. Next base: position 498,156 of record NW_027361726.1, on the reverse strand, counting down.
TGTTCTGAGGTAACTTTTTTTAAGCTGTCTACTTTTTTTTTTTTTTTTTACAAAGTTTGGCTTTGGGGTCTGCATTTTTGGATGCTCAGATCTTGGTTCCCCCTATTACGGTAGTGTAATGGATCTGAAAGAAACATTTATGTACACATCTGTATGTGTATAAGGGGTCTGGAGTCTGTAGGTGTTGAGAGGGTCTGGTCTTGGGTCTGTAAGTGTTTAGGGGCTCATATGTATTTGTTTAGGAGGTCTGGTCTGTATTTGTATAGGGGTCTAGTCTGAAGACTACATATGTTTAGGTGGTCTCGTCTGGGATCTACAGTCATGGCTGAAAGTATTGGCACCCTTGAAATGGTTTCAGAAAAAGAAGCATGTCTCCCAGAAACTTCTTGCAATTCCCCATGTTTTGTTATACATGGGTTTATTTCCTTTGTGTGCATTGGAACACAAAAAAAAAAGTGAAAAAAGGGCAAATTGGGCATAATTTCACACAAAACCCCCAAAAATGGGTCAGACGAAATTTTTAGCACCCAACAGTGTAACAACCGTGGTCACTGCGACCAGGAAACTTCAAGTGGATGTGCATATGACGACACACATCTAGTGGAAAAGTATTGCAGGCAGACACATTGGGTGCACACCCACGATACACACTGCCGGCCAATCAGAGGCCAGCAGGTGACGTCAGCGTGCATGTGACAAGGCATATGGCACGCTGCCATTGAATGCCGAAGTCAACAGCAGACTTCACAGGACGATACACGCTGAAGCGAAGGGGAGCATTTAACAGAAAAAAAAAAAAAAAAAATCAGTGGCCATACTAGTACATGGATGACTATGGGCTGTGCATTATACTTTGTGGATGACTATAGGCTGTACATTATACTTTATGAATAAATATGGGCTGTGCATTATACTTTATGGATGACTATGGGCCATGCATTATACTTTATGGATGACTATGGGCGGTGTATTATACAGGGTGGGCCATTTATATGGATACACCTAAATAAAATGGGAATGGTGGGTGATATCAACTTCCTGTTCGTGGCACATTAGTATATGGGAGGGGGGAACTTTTCAAGATAGGTGGTGACCATCTTGGTGACAAGCTTGATAAATGAACACCTGGATGATTCTGTGAGTGACTGGGAGAAGGTGCTGTGGTCAGATGAGACAAAAATTGAACTCTTGGGCATTAACTCAACTCGCCGTGTTTGGAGGAAGAGAAAAGCTGCCTATGACCCAAAGATCACCGTCCCCACTGTCAAGCATGGACGTGGAAACATGTTTTGGGGGTGTTTCTCTGCTAAGGGCACAGGACTACTTCACCGCATCAATGGGAGAATGGATGGAGCCATGTACCGTAAAATCCTGAGTGACAAACTCCTTCCCTCCGCCAGTACATTAAAAATTCAGTCGTGGCTGGGTCTTCCAGCAAGACAATGACACAAAGCATACAGCCAAGGCAACAAAGGAGTGACTCAAAAAGAAGCACAACAAGGTCATGGAGTGGCCTAGTCAGTCTCCAGGCTTTAATCCCATAGAACACGGTTCCCCAACTCCAGTCATCAAGGCCCACCAACAGATCATGTTTTCAGGATTTCCTTTGTATTGCACAGGTGAAGAAATTATCACCTGAGCAATACTAAGGAAATCCTGAAAACATGATCTGTTGGTGGGCCTTGAGGACTGGAGTTGGGGAACTCTGCCATAGAAAGCTTATGGAGGGAGTTGAAGCTCCGAGTTGCCAAGCAACAGCTTCAAAATCTTAATGAATTAGAGATGATCTGCAAAGAGGGGTGGACCAAAATTCTTCCTGACATGTGCGCAAACCTCATCAACTACAAAAAATGTCTGACTGCTGTGCTTGGCAACAAGGGTTTTTTCCACCAAGTATTAAGTCTTGTTTGCCAGAAAGATCAAATAAATAATTATTTCTGACTGAAAAATGCAAATAAATTTATATAATTTATACAATGTGATTTTCTGGATTTTATTTTTGATATTCTATCTCTCAATGTTAAAATTAACCTACCCTTAAAATTATAGACTGTTTACGGTATGTCTTTGTCAATGGGCAAACTTACAAAACCAGCAAGGGATCAAAGAATTATTTCCTTCGCTGTATATACCAGGATGGGGCTAGGATGAGGGACATTATATATATGTGGCGCCCCTGAGGCTCAGTCGCCACAGAGATACTGCACCGCCTCCTGAGGTGTGGTATCCCACCATCCAGGTAAGGTGGAGACTCCTGACCATACTCCAACACCTGCACCCCACACCACAAAGTAGTATAGCAAAGCACCTTTGGCGGCTCCCTGCTTGGAGTATTGCAAAGCACCCATTGGTGGCTCCCTGCTTGGAACACGAAACGTCCTGGGAGGTGGGTGGTTAGATGACATTACAAAGAGCGGGAAGAGTTTAGGACGACAGTTAGTTGAGTTGGGTCAGTCAGATGGTTAGAGAGTTGGAGAGAAGAAGATCCATGGAGAGAGGGATAGATGGATGGAAGTGCTGCAGCAGATCCCAGTGACCTGGGTCTGCTGGCACGGGAAAGGAAGAGAGAGAGAGAGAGCGCAACGTAGACTGGAAGCCTGACTCTCCATAGAGAGGAAGATCAGTGCGGAACGTGAGGAGTAAAGAGAACAGAGGACGTGGGTTAGAAGAGAACCCTTCCTAGAAGTTCTAAGCGCAAGGCCGGGGCCCGGTTCCCGAGGTTGTACAAATACTAATGGTCCTGCAGCAGACACCGGAGAAATAGAAGTAGTGACCACTTTATTCTCACACAAGACTTGGGGGCACAACAGCAACATAATAGTGAGCCGGGACTTAGTAGCAAGGAGTCCCCGAAGCAGGCTACAGCTGTCTGCCGTACAAGTAGAGTTCATAAGAACATCGGACAGGAGGAACTCCCGTGTAACTCAGTACTAGGAGTACTTCACCTAAAGGCGCCATAAGAGGAGACGTTCAGAAATGTACATGTTGGCAGAGTGTTGGAAAGGAGTATTCCATCTGGCCTGGAGGTTGACAGAGTCCCTGACCCGGGAGGACACGGCACGGAGGCAGGCACCTGTTTGTACAACTGTGAGTAAAGCTTTGGAACTACATGCCTTGGTGTCCTCCGCTTATTCCTGCGCCAACCTGCCCAACACTACTACACCCCTTGTACCTGACACTACATTTACTCTGCCCTGGGACTACAGCCCTGCCTGTGGAGAGCTATACCATCACTGCTGCACCACACCATCTGTCCCAGAGGATCTGTCTGCAGCGTCGGCTTACATCTTCATTGCCGAACACCACAGGTGGCGTCACGACTCACTTATAAACTTTCATCACAACAAGCACACTGAAACAACCCCTTCTACAATGGGCGCCCAGGGCCACGGGCCGGGTCACAGCTGCCGTGACATCTCCTATTGAAGCTCATCGGGCCCGGTACCGAGTACCCCACAGCCCTGGGAGGGCGACCTATATATATATATACACACATACATACATAATATATATTTATTATATATATTTGAATGTGTGTGTGTGTGTGTGTGTGCGCGCGTGTGTGTGCGTGTGTGTGCGTATCTCCAATCAATCATGAAGCATCTTTCATTTCACCAGAGCTGTTTAAAAGAAGCTGAGCTGTGATTGATGGGTTGCGATGAGCAACAGTTTTCCCACTAAACAACACCTCAGCAGACACTGACATGGTGGGAGAAATCTAGCATCCCCGGGAACATAAGCTCCCAGCCATTTTCTGCCCCCCAAAAAGGAGCAGAGAGCGCATGACAGAAATGAATCCCCCCCTCCTGTGCCCATATACACATCCTCCATCCCATAGTCACATCTTCCCTGTTAAAGGGATCTCCGGTATGGAAGTTACAGCAAATCCCTCAGCGCTCTGATACTGACTCCAGGCCTCTCTTAAAGGGATCATTGGTATGGAAGTTAGGGCAAATCCATCTCGCACTTTGGTTTTGACCCCAGGTCTCTCTTAAAGGGATCCCTGGTATGGAAGTTAGGACCATTCCACTCAGCGCTGTGGTTCTGACTCCAGGGTATCTTAAAGGGATCTCCGGTATGGAAGATAGGGCAAATCCCTCAGTGCTCTGATTCTGACCCAAGGCTTCTATTAAAGGGATCATTGGTATGGAAATCAGGGCAAATCCATCCAGAGCTTTGGTTCTGACCCCAGGCCTCTCTTAAAGTTATCCCCCGGTATGGAAGTTAAGACCGTTTCACTCAGCGCTGTGGTTCTGACCCCAGGATTCTGTTAAAGGGATCATTGGTATGCAAGTCAGGGCAAATCCACTCAGCTCTCTGGTTCTGACCCCAGGCCTCTATTACAGGGATCTCCGGTATGGAAGTTAGGGTAAATCCCACAGCGCTCTGATTCTCACCCCAGGCTTCTATTAAAGGGATCATTGGTGTGGAAGTCAGGGCAAATCCACTCAGCGCTCTGGTTCTGATCCCAGGCCTCTCTTAAAGGGATCCCCGGTATGTAAGTTAGGACCGTTCCACTCAGAGCTCTGGTTCTAGTAGTCCAGTGGCTCTGGCTGATGGGATGATGTGGGATATTAGGGGTAGTAGTCTGGTGGCTCTAGCTGACGGGATGATGTGGGATATTATAGAGAATGTGGCTATGCGATATATATAAAATTTAGATTATCTAAGATCTTCTGTTTCAGACCAGCTGCAGTGCTCTCTAGTTGCAGGATTGGATCAGGATCTTCAGGGGGTTGCACAACACCAATGCAATGTGGCTGCAAGATCTGAGAATGAAACACAGCAACCACCTAGAGCAAGAACCAGTCACCATTACAGAAGCAGACATCCAACATCGGGTCAAGAACATGAAGAGCTGGACAGCACCTGACCCAGACATGATCCACACCTACTGGCTAAAGAAATTAACAGCGGTACATGAACGCATGGCAAAGCAGATGAACCAACTGCTAGAAGAAGGCTACCACCCAGCTTGGCTAACACAAGGTAGAACAGTGCTGATCTTGAAGGATCCTCATAAAGGAACAGTTCCATCCAACTACCACCCTATAATCTGCCTCACAACAACATGGAAACTCCTGTCAGGCATCATAGCCACCAAGGTACAGAACCATATGAACCAGTACATGAATCCAGCTCAGAAAGACATTGGGACCGACACCAGTGGCTCTAAGCACCAGCTCCTATTAGATAGAGCAGTCGCTCAAGAATCAAAATCCAGACAGACCAATCTCAGCACAGCCTGCATTGACTACAGGAAAGCCTATGACTCAATGCCACACAAATGGATCTGTGAATGCTTGGCTCTCTACAATGTCAACAGGAAATTAAGAACCTTCCTCAGAAACTCAATGGGGCTATGGAGAACAACATTGGAAGTCAACTTAAGACAACTAGCACAAGTGACCATCAAATGCGGCATATACCAAGGTGATGCACTGTCCCCATTGGTGTTCTGCATCGGTTTGAATCCCCTCAGTCAGATAATTACAGAGCTATGGATACAAGTTCAAGGGTGGAAGCACCATCAGACACCTCCTCTACATGGATTATATCAAGCTGTATGCGAAAAACGAACAAAACATCGATTCACTGATCCACCTGACAAGGATCTACAGTGAAGACATCGGGATGTCCTTCGGACTGGAGAAGTGCAGCCGGTAGGTAATAAAGAGCGGAAAGGTAGTCAAGACCGATGGAGTGGAATTACCAGCAGGGCATATAGCAGATGTACAGACATGCTACAAGTACCCCGGCATCCCACAGGGATACGGTAACCATGATGAGGAGTCAAGGAAACCAGCAACATTCAAATACCATCAAAGGATAAGACAGGTCCTGAAGAGCCAGCTCAATGGGAAGAATAAACTCTGCACCATCAATGCATATGCGCTGCCAGTTATCAGATACCCTGCTGGCATAGTGTGCTGGCCAAAAGAAGAGATGGAAGCTGCAGATGTGAAGACACGAAAGCTACACCCTAAGTGTAGCACCCAAAGATTGTATACCAACAGAAAGGAGGGTGGTCGAGGCTTGATAAGCGTCCAAGCCACCATCATGGATGAAACAAGGAGTATCCAGGATTACACCAGAAGAATGGCGCCAGAAGATGAGATGCTGAGAGAAAGCCTAAGGCAGCAACAACAACAGATCTGGAAGGAAGAACAGGAACATGAAGCGCCATGGCAAGACAAGCCGCTGCATGGGATGTACCACCGACATATAATGGAAGTGGCTGAAATGGAGAAATCCTACCAATGGCTGGAGAAAGCTGGACTCCGAGACAGCACAAAGGCACTAATCATAGAGGCACAAGAGCAAGCAGTAAGTACAAGATCCATAGAAGAAGGAATCTACCACACAAGACAAGACCCAAGGTGCAGACTATGCAAAGAAACCTCAGAAACAGTCTAACACATAGTGGCAGGATGCAAAATGCAAGCAGGAAAAGCGTATACTGAACGCCACAACCAAGTAACGGGAATTGTATACAGGAACATCTGCGCAGCATATGGGCTAAACCCCCCTAAGTCCAGGTGGGAGACCCCATAAACACTAAGGTTACTTACCGGTAGCCGGTTTTTCCAGAGCCCATGACGGCACACATGAGAGAGGGGATCCGCCAAGTCAGGACAGGAACTCTACTGAAGATAAAAGGGGCGGTACCTCTCCCTCGCTTCAGTTGGTTTACAGAGCATGAGAGGCCCCCCGGGTTAGTACACATGGTAAAACTATCACCACATTATATCTAACTAAAAAAAGCACCCAAACTATAGTGCACACCAAAGAAGTGAAAAAGGGAGGTAATATACAGGTGCCGTCATGGGCTCCGGAAAAAACGGCTACCGGTAAGTAACCTTGGTGTTTTCCCGTCTCCCATGACGGCACACATGAGAGACTTTTGTAGAATAAGACACCTTAGGGAGGGACCACCGCTTGCAGCACCTTTCTACCAAAGGTTAGGTCAGTAGAGGAAGACAGATCAAGTCGGTAGTGCTTAAAAAAGGTGGAAGGTGAGGTCCAAGTAGCGGCTTTACAAATTTGTTCAATCGATACCTCAGGTTTCTCTGCCCAGGAGGTAGCCACGGCTCTGGTGGAGTGAGCCTTGATGCCTTCTGGAACCGGAGCGCCACTTGCAGAGCAGGATAACATAATGGCCTCCCTGATCCATCTGGCAATGGTACTCTTAGCTACCCCGTGCCCTTTTCTACTACCCTGAAAGACTACAAAAAGGGACTGATCTTTCTTCCACTGACTAGTTACTGACATATATTGTGCTATGGCTCTTCTTAAATCTAATGTATGGAACTTTTGCTCCCCAGGGTTTCTAGGATTGTTACAGAAAGATGGCAAGGAGATCTCCTGAGTCCTATGAAACTTTTGGACTACCTTGGGGAGATAGGACAGGTCTGGTCTTAGAACCACTCGGTCATCCAAAATCTGTGTATATGGAGGACATATAGATAGAGCTTGTAGGTCGCTCACTCTTCGGGCTGATGTTAAGGCTACCAGTAAGACAGTTTTAAGTGTAAGTAGCTTTGGTGACAGCTCTAGTAGTGGTTCAAAGGGATCTTTGGTTAAGGCCTCTAAGACTAGGTTGAGTTCCCAGGGTGGTATCTTTGGGATAATGACCGGCCTTGACCTGCCACAGGACTTTATGAATCGGGACACCCACCTATTGGCTGCTAAGTTGCAGTTATATAGGGCCCCCAAAGCTGAGACTTGGACTTTGAGTGTGTTAGTGGCTAACCCCAGTTGTAGCCCCGACTGTAAGAATTCTAGGATAGGTCCCACTGGCGCTACATCCCCCAAGGGTTCCCCCAGGAAGTCTAGGAACTTTTTCCACGTTCTACCGTAGATTTGGGATGTTATAGGCTTCCTACTTTTCAACAGGGTGGAGACTAACCCTGGAGAGAATCTCTAGCGACTCAGTAGCGCCCTCTCAAATTCCAGGCTGCTAGATGGAAGCCCTTCACCTGAGAGTGGACCACTGGTCCCTGGGAAAGCAGGTCTGGAATCTCCGGTAATATCCATGGATCTGTCACCGACATGAGTCTCAGAAGGGAGAACCAAGGTCTCCTCGGCCAAAACGGAGCTATAAGGCTTATTCTCGCTCGATCCTCCCTGATTTTCCTGACCACTACTGGGATCATTGTTATCAGGGGAAATGCATAGGCCAGGATGAACTTCCAGGGTATTTGTAGGGCATCTACTGCGAAGGGGTTTTCCCTTGGATTTAGTGAGCAGAACTTCCTGACCTTCCGGTTGTGTGCGGTAGCGAACAGGTCTATTTCTGGTTTGCCCCAGGCCTGAACTATTTGTTGGAAGACTTGGGGGTTTAGGGACCATTCCCCTTGTCTTAGGTGCCTGCGACTCAGGAAGTCTGCCTGTATATTTTCTACCCCCTTTATGTGAAGTGCTGTGATGGATAACAGATGTTGTTCTGCTAGCTGGAAGAGTAGATCCGATATTTGCATGAGGCCCCGAGATCTCGTGATTGATGTAGGCTACTACTGCCTGATTGTCCGTTATGACTCGGGTGTGGCGGCCCCAAAGTAAAGGAAGGAAATGTTTCACTGCTTTTTACACTGCCCTTAGTTCTTTTACATTTGAACCGTGATCCTTTTCTAGCGAGGACCAGGTGTGCTCCTCATCCTGTGGCACTCGCGTCTGTTGTAATGATGTCCTCGACTGGTTTTTGCCACGGGACACCAGCTGTTAGATTCTTTTCTACAGTCCAACAGAGCAGGGAATCTCTTACAGCCACTGAGAGACATAGTTTGCCTTCTAAATGCCCTTTTAATTGTTTCTGTGCTGACAGAACTTCCCACTGTAGTTGCCTTAAGTGGTACTGCGCCCATGCTACTGCGGGGATGCATGATGTCAACGAGCCTAAAAGGGACATTGCGTTCCTCAGTGTCATATTTGGTCTTTGTATTGCTGTGCGAGCTAGGCCTCTTATCTTGGTCACTTTGCTCTCTGGTAGGAGGCAGCGTTGTTGCTCGGAGTCCAATATCAACCCTATGTTTGCAAAGGGCGCATTCTCTATTCTTGGTTTTGCTGCTAGCCTTCCTCGACCCCTAGTGATCAAACAGAGAAAATGGACCCCATTACCATAAGGGTGACATTCACGTAGATCACTCACCACCGCTGTCAATCAGGGGTACCGATCTCGGATGCTCCTCAGATGCACTTGTGACGTTTGTCCTGGACGTCTCAGAGTCATGTCGGTTGCGTTTATGACTGCCGCTCCCACCACTCGAGCAACTGCTCCTGGTATGCTGGCGGCTCGGCCTGGCATCTGGCGAGAGCTCTTGCTGCTGACGCTGCTCGTCTTGCCCCACTTCCATCATGAAGCCTTGGGCATGAGTGCGTCTTCTGTGGTCATCCTCCTTATGTAAGGGGGATCCACTGCACTCTCCGTCTCTCCGGTTACCGCCACAGCCCCTCCCCCCCCCGCCATGCCGCCGGGATCTCCTTTCGCCGGCCGGCGTTGTTTGCTATGGGCGCCGCCATCTTGGATCACCGGAGCCGCCTCCCGACGTCACGGGGGCATGCCCCTTTCCCAGCGTGCCCTGCGTGTGACATCAGAGGGGCGTGACCCGGAAGCGGCCGCTCCCTGACGCTCCTGCGCTGCTTCTGGATGCGGCAGAGGGAGAGAGGGCGGCACGGCAGAGCCCCAGGACCCCAGCCGTGCTGCTTCTGCGCCCGCTCGGACGCTGAGCCCCTGGGGGGACCCGCGGACGGCGCTTCCCCCTCCCGACACACAGCGCTCAGGAACCAGCCTGATCTTCCAAGCCGGCACAAGAGAGGGGCAGGTACGTGATCTTCAGAACACGGGTCCCTGTCAGGACAGGAAACTCAACTGAAGCGAGGGAGAGGTACCACCCCTTTTATCTTCAGTAGGGTTCCTGTCCTGACTGGGCGGATCCCCTCTCTCATGTGTGCCGTCATGGGAGACGGGAAAAAAGTGGTGGAAAATGAAAGGGCTAAAATCCTGTGGGACTTCAAGATCCAGACAGATAAGCAAGTGTTGGCCAACCAACCAGATATTGTCATAGTAGACAAGGATCAGAAGACAGCAATGATAATAGAGGTGGCAGTGCCAAGTGACAGCAACATCAGAAAGAAGGAATATGAGAAGCTAGAGAAATACCAGGGCCTCAAAGGGAAACTGGAGAAGATGTGGAAGGTGAAGGCAACAGTGATTCCAGTGGTGATAGGAGCACTTGGAGCAATGACCCCTAAGTTGGAAGAATGGCTACAACAGATCCCAGGAGCAACATCTGAGTGCTCTGTCCAGAAAAGCACAATACTGGGAACAACTAAGACCCTGCGCAGAACCCTCAAACTCCCAGGCCCGTAGTAGAGGACCCAAGAATGAGAAAGGACAGCAAAGACCACCCCCATTGAGGCGTGAGAAGGAAGGAAGACACATGTAGTGTCGAAACATGTCGTCCAAAAGGGATTGACTATCTGTAAAATTGTTACTGAAGAAACATGGAACCTTTTTAATGGAAAAATAAAAGTTATATTTTACCCCACCATTGGACTGATCGCTGGAGAAACCATACTATTTCTTTTACATGCAAGGATTTATCCCAATCCGTTTTCCGTGCGAACTGCTACCACAGGCTGGACTTATTCCTGGTTTTCTTCAAAGCGGTGAGCTGGATGTGCCAAAAAATTTTCATAGATGTATGTTTTGGGGTTGGTCTGCTGCGTCTGGCACTGAGGGCCTTGTCTGTGTGCAAGGCATCATGAAATCAGAAGAATACCAAAGGATTTTGGGTGGTAATGTAGTGTTCAGTGCCAAAAAGCTGGGTTTGCTTCTCAGGTCAGGGGTTTTCCAACAGGACAATGACACCAAACGTACTTCAACAAGCAACAGAAATGGAAGGAAACAAAGCACTGGAGAGTTCTGAAGAGGCAGCAATGAGTCCGTATCTAATTCCCATTGATCACCTGTGGAGAGATCTTATAATTGCTGTTGGGAGAAGACGTCTTCAGATGTGAGAGACCGGGAGCAGTTTGTAAAAGAAGAGAGTGGTGAAGAATTCCATGTGAGAGGAGTAAGAAGCCTGTGGATGGTTATAGGAAGCGATTGATTGCAGTTCTTTATTACAAAGGGCATGACCAAATATTAAGTTGATGGTGCCAACAATTTTGCCTTTCCCATTTTTTGGGGTTTTGTGTGAAATTATGTCCAATTTGCATTTTTTCCTGTGTTTTTTTTTTTTGCATTGTTCCAATGCATACAAAGGAAATAAACATGTGTATAACAAAAATGGGGAATTGCAAGAAATTTCTGGGAGAAATACTTCATTTTCTGGAACAATTTCTAGGGTGTTATTACTTTTGTTGGCAGATGTAGAGTCTGTATTTGATTAGGTAGCCTAGACTTCATTAGTTGTCTGGTCTGAAGATTGCATGTGTATAGGGGGTCTCTTCTGCGCTTTCTATGTGTTAAAAGGGGTATAGCCTTGAGTCTGTATTTAGCTAGTGTGTGTGTTCTGGGGTCTGCATATGTATTTAGATGGTCTCCTATGTAATCTGTCTTCATTTTCCGGGTGTGCTAAAATACTTTCATGCATCATTTGCGATCCAAATGGTGCTTGCTGGCTGGACCCCTATAAATGGTCTGGCTGTGCGATGTGGATGCTGCTCTCTATTCCTCCCTCTGGAATCCTTCTCATTTCCCTTCACATAAGTTATAACGTATGATAAAAAGCATCTTTAATATGGCATAATGGAGGGGATATGGACGTCAAAAAGCGAGAAACCCAACTCTGTACTCCTTTCCCAACAGCAGATTGGATGGTCCGGGCTCGTGGATTTATGCTAGGGATCCCCCGGGGAAAGTGTCCCTTACATTAAAGGAGATGTTGAGAAGGAGACAACCCCTTTAACCAGGGGCTCATAGCTGTAACTGCACAGATATCATTTAGAACCAGATTATATAATTATAAGCTCGACTGTTCAGTGGGCACGACATGAGCCGGAGCCCCTTATCCTGAGCCGGTGGTTGATCCGTCTCACCCTCGTTTTCCTCCAGTTTCCGGACTTGTCTCAGGACCGGCTGGAGATTCATGTATAATCGATGACTATTGCTGAGCAGCTGCAGCAGGTGCCGAGAGCGCGCCGGGCAGCCCGTGTAGTACATCAATTTCCTAGCCGAGGGTAAACCGTCCGGCAGAATCTCAAACTTCTTTCCCTGTGAAGTATCAGACAGGTCACAAAGTTACAATGTATCACCGTAACCACGGAAACGATTGTTCTCATCCCCCACAATGTGCCACTATGGCAACAGGTCCTGAGTGCAGATACGACCCCACTGCACATCACAGGTGAGGGAGGCGCAGTGCGAACAGGTATATCCTCATTAAGTTGTCATGAGCTGTAATCCCGTCGCCGTGTCGTGCTGACAGCACCTTTGTCGGGAGAGCTCAGCCTTCATACATAATGGATGATCCTGCTGGCTCGTTACATTACACATCCAGCTGCCGGTTACTCACCACAAACACTAACTTTCCTACGTTAGTCCAAGGGAAATCATAAAGAAGCTGCTTCTCATCGCCAAGACTCTAGAAAATGATAGAAACGCCAACTTAATAAGAATCGACACATTACAGTCATATGTCCTGAAATACTCTGCGCTGTGGACACCATCTCCCTGAGTTTTTCCATTCATCCCAGTCACATATCTGCACAAGTCTCCTTACAAAGTCACCATACACCTACACTAAAGTACATTCATTTTCTAAAATACTCTGTGCTGCTGGAGATCCTGCCTTAAGTACCTGTGTATGATTTCCTCCTTCCCTCTACATCCATCATCCTTGGCACATACAGCCCCGTCCTCACTATCTTATTGATATGAGTAGACAGGTATGCTTCTCTCCTGAAATACTCTGTGCTGCTGCCATCATCCCCATAATCTTCAAAACTGAAGTTGTACACCAGGCTTTCAACACGTGCGCTTATATCTGGAGCAATACTGACCTGGAAGATTTGGATTCCTCTTAACGTAAGTCCAAGAATCAATGAGGCGTCCACCTCCCTCTTATCCTAAAATGTAAGAATTTAGCAAATTTAGCCAAGTACAAGGGAAACACTGGAATCATGTACAATAGAAATGTCTGCTGTTTACCAAGGATTTAGGTAACAGACATGATATCTGCATACAGTTTATGTATGTGTCCTCATGACAACACTTCCTACCCCATAATCGGTTCAACCTTTAGGGTAAGTTCACACTGGGCGTTTTTGCTGCAGCAAAACCTGATTTTCTTGGCAGGAAAGAAGCTGCAGCAAAAACGCAGGGTTAGTTGCGTTTTTGGTGCAGATTTGGTCTGTTTTTTTTGGTGCGTTTTTTTGTGTCTCTTTGTCCATGCTAATGTCCATGACTTTTCTGCACAAAAAACGCTGCTTATAATGATACCTGCGTTTTTCAACACCCATTTAAGTCAATGGGTGAAAAATGCTGCAAAAAGTGATATGCTTTATGTCCAAAAAACGCAGCAAAGCGTTATATGAACCTCCATGTAATTCTCTCCCCCAAAAATCTTACACTTCCTGTGCATGTGTTTTTCCATGTGTGAACGGCTGTCGCTCACCTTGTACAACCTGTAGTAATGGACAGCGACGTCCTCCAGTCTCGCTGCCTCCTTAATATACAGCAGTTGTGCTTCCGATACGTTCAGTGAAAATTGGTCGCGGTGGATATTGGGAATGTGCTTTAATATATAATCTTTCCCCCTCTTTTTAATTACCTGCCGAAACGTGAAACCAGAAAGTGAATTAAAAAAAACTTAAAAATCAGAGTGAACAAGTTGCAAACAGCAAAGAAGTCTTAAAATCTATTGTCAAACACTCAATTAATGTGGAGGATGGGCCCTGGAGAACGGCTACAAAAAGTGTCTCCCATGGAAGACCCAGAACATCCATATGGTACACGAGTCAGCGAAATTGATGCAATCCTTCCTTTGCCCTGCGGGGGTGCTGCAGGCAAACTGAACACTTTCTTACAGAGAATATGAAGAGTTAGAAAAATCAATCAGTCGAAAAATATTGAACTACATCCTTAATCACTAAATACCAAGTGCCGAAAATTGGAAACAGTCAGCCTTACCCAAGGAGGGAAGTAGGCTTCTGGTTCAAAGTACTTTCCATAGTGCTTGTTCCTTTTGAAGTTACCCAGGTCAGCTTGTAGGGCGAAGGCGGCCAGTAGAAAGTAAACCTCCTCCCTGGTTGTGCTCTGGGATAGCAAGACTTGCTTCCTTAGGTGGCAGTAGTAATAGTGCCGCGCCATTCTGTCACTAGAGGGCGACACCACAACCAAATATAATATACAAGCCAAATTTCCACATCCCCGACCCCTGGACTCTGCTAAGCTGCACTCCCATAATGCAGGGAGGGATCCACTGTGCAAACAGCTCCTCATAGCTCGGCTTTCAGCATGTGGCTGGATGTAGGATCATGTTTTTAGTGCCTGTAATACATTTATTTCCCTCTTTTTAGCTTTCTCCTTTGGAATTTTTACATTTTCTGTATCTCATTTATTTAATGAGATCCAGATGAGGAAACTGGCGCCTAAATAACAAAGCAGCCATTGTGACCGCACCACACCCAGAGCACATCTGTATGTGTGTAACTGATCAGAAGAGGCCTTATCGTGCCATCAGGCTAAGGGCACACATTATCCAGAGCAGAAAGCGCCGACAAAAAGTCTCCCTTGCTCTTCAGGACCCAGCATGTCCACAAATAGACCAATCATTTCAAATAATTTCAAAGGAGGTCGTGTAATACTTAATCTCCCCTGTGGAGACGCTGCAGGAAAATTCATACACATGATAGGCAGAGGTCCCAGCAGCAGGACACCCTGTGATCAGCTTTTTATTCTGTGACCCTTTCAGCAAAAATGAATTATACAAAGTTGTGGGACACTTTAAAAAAAAAAAAAAATGTAGGTTTTCAATAGGGAAAATTGATATAACGGAGGCTCATACCTTATTAATCGGCCATTCTCCACATAGTACTGCACTCGGAAATGGATGATCATCGGAGGGCCGAACTGGTCAATACCCTGGAAGAGAAGGAGCATCATGATCATCAGCACTGCACACGAGCACGTTGTGGATGCTGTGCGCAGATTTCTTGCACTGAATGCCCTCTCATGTAATAAAGACATTAGGCTATGTGCACACGTAGTTTTACGTGCTGCGGATTTTTCCGCGCGGATTTGGAAAAATCCGCTGGTAAATTCTCAGGTCAAAAGACCTGCGGTTTACCTGCGGATTAGCCTGCGGTTTAGCCCTGCGGTTTAGCACCTCTACAATGGAGAAGGTGTGAAACCGCTGCGGATTCTGCATAAAGAATTGACATGCTGCGGATTTCAACCCGCAGCAAATCCGCGTGGAAAAATCTGCAGCTTGTGCACAGCGTTCTTCAGTTTACCATTGAAAACAAAGCTACTGTGCAACGCACCTAAATCTGCTGCGGACCCGCAGAGCCTGAAACGCTGCAGATCTGCAGCAGAATCCACAACGTGTGCACATGGCCTCAGTGTCATGTATGATGGGGTGCGTATACATACTGTAACTGGGCTACAGAGGCATCAGTGTGGCTGGTGGTGTTATGGGCATAGTTACTGCCCTCAATGTGGGCACAGTTGTCATCTCTGCTACCGGGGCACAGCGGTCATATCTCTGCTACCGGGGCACCGCGGTCATGTCTGCTACCGGGGCACGACGGTAGGCACTGTTACTGTGAAGCTTATGGCTACCATCGCTGGCAAGGCTATAAGCCAATGTTACGGCACCATGGCTGTCAATCTTTGGGACAAAGTGGCTGTCATTGCTATGGGCCAAAGTGGCTGTTTGTGGCACTGTGGCTGCCAATGTTTGAGAAACCATGGTTCCCAGGGTTATGGGCCACAGTGACAGTCAATGTTTGGGGTACCATGGCTCTCTCCGCTTTGTCTGTGGCTCTAGATGTTATTAGTAGATGGCCCCAGTCCATGAACCACGGGGATCCCAAAACGGGACCCACTTTGACTAACGCTTGCCTACACAATTACGGGCACCTCATTGTACATCACGATACTACAGGCAGCGAGCCTCCGCCGGGTAACAGGACAAAAATCTGACAACTGTGTAACAAGACAGCAACGTCCGCATGCCGAGAGGCAGGCAGCTGATCTCACACTTGTGATTCATTCCCACAGGCGGTGACAGTTGGCGCAGACTTGGTTCTCCGCTAGTAATGGGTCAATGTGAAACCAGACACCCGAGTGTTAAACGACTATGGGATTAATAAGATCCAAGTGTTTCTAATGTATGCGGCCTGTAAATCACACAGCTCCTCATACAATTATACCCAGCCTGCAGGATCACAAGCATTTCTCCCTTATATAAGCGGAGCAGTCATGTTAGGGGGCTCCGGGTACAATCACAGCACATACAATGTCATGGGCCGAGGGCGTAAGCGCTGGTGACCAGTCTGATTCATCATGGGATCCAGAGATCTAGTAATACTTTGGTACTGCTGTATATATTGCAAATCATTGTCTCCCATACAGCCCAGCTTATAGCTTTGGTGATGCAGGAGGAACCCTAAGATGTCAGAGACGGGAGCCTTCAGAGGCCCTGGCTGCAACTGTAACCCATAAGCACCTCTCCATCTCAACTATGGGGTTGGTCAATGGGTGCCCAACCTGAGCAAGCCATTGATTGACAGCACCATTAAACTGGTTAAATGGCAGCAATATGTGCTCACTTAGGTCGCTGCTGGTAAAGGCAGGTGCAGGCTGTAAAATACAGCCGGCACCTGCTGTCTAAGGAGCGGACTCAGCACCTCAGCCTGTTCCATGCAACTTGTGATGAAAAATGTCACAAGTAAAGGGTTAAATACCTGTCCTGCCTGCAATGCTAAGTGGGCAGGGGTATGCCCATGTTGTATCTGGATGGAGCATGCTTTGCCTGGACCTGCACAGCGCCCCTTTGCATGCGTCGGTGCCCACATTTCACGCTCCCCCGTCTACAATGTCGGCCAGATGGCCACAGCCATACAAATTTAGAATCAGCACTTGTCCCAGTCACTTTCTCCAGCAGTCAGACTATATATACACAAGCCATCTGACTTCAGGATGAAATACGTCTCCTCCGGATTATGCCAACGGCAACATTCCCCGGGATCCCCGGCCAAGAAAAGCACAAACACCCGCCGTCACCTGACTTACTTTACTGGCCTCCTTCTTCCACTCCTTGGGACAGTATTTATAAAGCTTCTGGGAAAGTTCCATGTACACATGTTCATTGTCTGAGTCGAGAGAAAGACCAAGATTGAGGAAATAAATAGGAAGCAGAAAACAATAATACAAAATAAAAATATAATAAATGTTATAAATAACAATAATCAGCACAGATTAAATTACTACCAATAAATACAATGATAATAAAATGATTAGACAAAACATCACAGAGCTCCTGTTATAATTGTGATCCCATAAACTATATCAAATACAGAAATATTATATATGTGAGCGTAAAATACAGAAATAGAATTCAATAATACAATAACAAAATTCATTCAATCCAGAAATTCAGATTATCTGCCATATACACAAAAATTATTATATATATATATATATATATATATATATATATATATATATATATATATATATATATTTGCCTTGTAATGTTTTCATTTCCTGTTCTATCCAGATGTCACTGTATCCCCGAATCCCAAGTGGAGGAAGTTCACCGACCGCCATATTGGGGCACCCAAGTGATGGGTGTCTCAATATGGAAATTGCTACTGGTACCAACCTATTGCACGGTACCACCAGCGGAGCTCCGTCGCACCACACACACACACACTCTATATGCCGTACGCAACTCACACAGCCTCTTGCGTGGCACCACCAGCAGAACACTGTTGCACTGCGCCTGCTCGAATTCTGTGCAGGCGCAGTGAATCATTCAACTGATCCCGGCGGCAGATGTGCGACGTGTCTACAAGCAGAGGAAGCCAGTCACATTAAATGGGTTTTCCCATGAACAAAAGTTCATTTTAAAAATTGTCTGTGTCTGATCATGTATGGAGCATACCACATCTCCTGGGCAGGGGAGGAAGCAAAAGACAATACTGACATTACAGCAGGGGATCACAGAGGATTCATTTTGTGAGGTAAAATATTTCACTGACTGTTTTTAAACAATATTTTACCTCACAAAATGTATTCTCTGCAATCTCCTGCTGTTATGTCACTATTGTGTTTTGCTTTCTCCCCTGCTCAGGAGCAGTAGTATGTTCTGTACACGGTCAGACACAGACAATTTTTTAAAATGAACTTTCGTTCACTAAATCTTGGCATTATGTGTCTGTGTGTGCCACACTAAGCATGGAGAACAAAAAGAGGACAAGAGATCTGGACTTGTAACCTTCAGATTGTTGATATTGTTCAATAATTTTGGTTCACAACCATCTCCAGAAATCTTGAAGTTACTTTGTCCACAGTGCACAACATAATTAAGAAGTTTACACTTGCACTGTAGCTAATCTCCCTGGACGTGGACACCAGAGAAAAATGTATGAAAGGTTGCAATGCAGGAAAGTCCAGGTGGTGGATAAGCCCCAATCAATTTCCAAAGAAATTCAAGCTGTCCTGCAGGCTCAGGGTGCATCCGTGTCAGTCTGAACTCTACGTCCACATTTGAATTAAATAAAACTATGACAGGAGACCCAGGAGGACCCCACTGCTGACACAGGGACATAAAAAGCTAGACAGTAATTTGCCAAAATGTATGCAAGTAAGCAAAATCCTTCCGGGAAAGCGTCTTTTGGACAGACGAGACAAAGATAGAGCTTTTTAGTAAAGCATATCATTCTACTGTTTACCAAAAAAGAAATGAGGCCTACAAAGAAAAGAACACAGTACCTACAGTCAGATATGGTGGAGGTTCAAAGAGGTTTCGGGCTTGTTTTGTGGCCTCTGGCACTGGGTGCCTTGACCGTGTGCAAAACATCATGAAATGTCACATTTTCACAAACTCATTCTCAAATGTCTGTGAATCACTGCAATTGCCTCAAAGCATTTTGCCATTTGCCATAAAGGTAATGTTAATTCTTTTAAGTTTAATGCTATTGAGGAAGTCCATAAACATTACCTTGGAGGTAATTATAAGCGCAAGTTACTAAGCAGGGAATCTTATTGGATTTTCACATTAAACACATTAAATATGAGAACATCACTTGGTTTAAACAGTAGACAGGATTTGATTATATATTTCCAATAATGTGTAGTGTATGTATATTTTTTGTGTATTTTTTATTTTTTTTGTGCATAGTTTTCTTTATTCTGATTTTCCTTTTTTTGTTAACAGCTTGTTTCTTAATTAACATAATTAGTATTAGCATATGTAATTTGTCTACTGCTTGTCCAATGACTTTTTTATACCATACTAAAAGATTGTGTTCTTTGCATTCTGAGATCAGATCTTGACAAAGACTTTTTATAGTCGAAACGCGTTGATCTGTCATCAATGTGCAATATACCCAACAATTCATGCCTGTTCCCATGTTTTATTGCAAATGGATTAAAAGTTATTTAACTGCTACTAACTTCGCTGGATTCTACTTCCTGCTTTGCTGTTGATACTTCAAGAAGCCCCCAGAACTAGATGGAAACAAAGCACTCAAGAGTTCTGAAGTGGCCAGTCCAGGTATAATGCCATTGATCACCTGTCAAGTGATCTTAGGACTGCTGTTGGGAGAAGACGCCTTCAAATATGAGAGACCGGGAGCAGTTTCCAAAAGGAGAGTGGTGAAGAATTCCAGGGGAGAGGTGTAAGAAGTCTGTGGATGGTCAAAGGAAGCGACGGATTGCATTTATTTATTCCAAAGGGTCTGCGACCAAATATTCAGTTTAGGGTGCCTATAATTTTTTCTGGCCAACTGTTCGGGTTTTGTGTGAAATTATATCCAATTTGTCTTTTTTCTCTGTTATCCCAAAGGAAATAAATGTATATAACAAGATATGTGTAATTGTAACAAAATGGAAAAAAAAAAAATAAATAATAATAATAATAATAATAATAATAATAATAATAATAATAATAATATATATATATATATATATACATACACACACACACACATACATACACACACACAAACATATTCCGCATACACACACACGTATTATAACATATATAAGGCTTAGAAGTCAGAGTGAAAACTGCAAGATTTATTGTTAATATAAATGGTTATAAGAAATCTAAAGAAAAGAAAAATCACCGAAAAATATATATTTAAAGGGAGATATTAAATTCAAGATGTCCCAATAAATACTGACCAAAAGATGGCACTTAAACGCATAAATTCAATCCTTATTCGGAATAACACCCAAAGGTACCCAAAAATCAAGAGATCCAGCAATATTACAAAAAATATTAATTTTATTATTACAATATTTTCAAAAATAGTAAACAGCAATGCCCAGTAGAAGACACGAAAAAACACTGATAGGATTATGTATCGCCACTACAATCTATTGAATATAAGTATACCAAATCATGCAGCATAAATATTTTACAACTTGAATGGATATAAATATTAAAGAACAATGTCTGTAAAAACTTAATTCATGTGCCACATTTTCCCTGATATAAAGGGACCAAATACATATCACTTCCAAAGCGGTACCCATTATCATTAAGAATCAATCAATATACCCATATAGCTATACTTTAAGAAATATCACGGCCATGAAAATAAAAAGCGCTAATCTAAATAGCCAGGGTAATTCCGATGTAAGTATAAACAATGGGACACCTATGATATTACCTCAATTAGTGGAGCATTGGTGCTGCAGTGTAACGTGTCCTCCCTCACCCCTACGCGCATTTCGCACAGGCTTCTTCCGGGGGCGTCCCGTGCGAAACGCACGTAGGGGTGAGGGAGGACACGCTACACCAATGTTCCACTAATTGAGGTAATATCATAGGTGTCCCATTATTTATACTTACATCGGAATTACCCTGGCTATTTAGATTAGCGCTTTTTATTTTGCTGCATGATTTGGTATATTTATATACAATAGATTGTAGTGGCGATACATAATCCTATCAGTGTTTTTTCGTGTCTTCTACTGGGCATTGCTGTTTACTATTTTTGAAAATATTGTAATAATAAAATTAATATTTTTTGTAATATTGCTGGATCTCTTGATTTTCGGATACCTTTGGGTGTTATTCCGAATAAGGATTGAATATATTTAAAGGGGCAGTCTTGCGCTGCTAACTTCCACATGAGGAGGCGAGTGACGCCTTTGATACTACGTCAATGCCTGCAAGGTCCTATCTGCAAGTTTCGCACCTGTTCAGTTCCACAGGTCATTTTCCGAGTACATGCTCCCTTTGAGGTTCACTCCTCCTTTTAAATTTTCTGTGTGAAACATTTGCAAATTTGCTTAGAGTCCACAATGTGCGTATCATGTAAAGAGCCGCTCGTCATTTTTTCTCACTCCCACATGGGCCTTCTTGTTTGTTTAACTGCCCTGTTGCCTTCAGTTTTTGAAGCCCATTTAAAAGAAATCGTAGCTCTTGATGTTCTTGGTGTTAGCTCTTGTTCAGGAATGTGAAGGCTGAGGAATGCGAGCCCTGCAGGAGCAGAGGAGGCATCTATCAGGGCCGACCTCAGCTGTCCCCATCCATCACACTCAACTCCACGTGGTAAGCTGTTACTTTAAATCAACACTGTGGCACTCAGGGGCAAAACTGGAGAAAAGTGAAAGCTGGGAGCGCCACCGTTTCAATATAGATAGAAGAATTATTAAGGTGGCAAGACATGGGTCATCGATGTACGTTGCTTCGTCATAGTGTCAGGACTGGCTGCAGACCTGAAAGAGCTATGTGGTTTTAAAATAACTGGCTGCAGCAGGAGCCTCCCCCCACCACTCCGTGTGCAGCAGGAGCCTCCCCCCACCGCTCCGTGTGCAGCAGGAGCCTCCCCCCACCGCTCCGTGTGCAGCAGGAGCCTCCCCCCACCGCTCCGTGTGCAGCAGGAGCCTCCCCCCACCGCGCCGTGTGCAGCAGGAGCCTCCCCCCACCGCTCCGTGTGCAGCAGGAGCCTCCCCCCACCGCTCCGTGTGCAGCAGGAGCCTCCCCCCACCGCTCCGTGTGCAGCAGGAGCCTCCCCCCACCGCTCCGTGTGCAGCAGGAGCCTCCCCCCACCGCTCAGTGTGCAGCAGGAGCCTCCCCCCACCGCTCAGTGTGCAGCAGGAGCCTCCCCCCACCGCTCAGTGTGCAGCAGGAGCCTCCCCCCACCGCTCAGTGTGCAGCAGGAGCCTCCCCCCACCGCTCCCGTTTGCAGCAGAAGCCTCCCACCACCGCTCCGTGTGCAGCAGGAGCCTCACCCCACCACTCCGTGTGCAGCAGGAGCCTCACCCCACCACTCCGTTTGCAGCAGAAGCCTCCCACCACCGCTCCATTTGCAGCAGGAGCTTTCTCCCATTACTCTGTTTGCAGCAGATCACCAAGGTGTTTACTTTAATCCCTCATTTCTAAGTTGTTTTTTTTTTACTTTGATGCCATAACTTCTGTGGATTCCATCCTTCTTAATTCACCGTATTAATATAGCCATACAGTCAATAAAATGGGGACATGGAGTCGCATCCGGATGTGCCGACCATTAGAGCCAATTACTTCCTTCTTTTCAGTCATAACTGAGTATACAACCTCTTCATCCACCAAAGTGAAACTCCCTATTGTTGACCCTACACATAGTACATACATAGATCTCTGTAGCAGTGGAGGAGATTGAGGGGGAATGAGGAGTTCATAGGAGCAGTTGCGTTTTGCGCAAAATTTCAATAAAAGGAAAAAGAAAAGTTTTTGATCCCCTTTAATATCAGAAATTGTATCGATATGTGTTGACCTGATCCAGGGTGGAAAAGCTTCTGCGGCTCCATAGGTGATTTCACCAGAAGAGCAAATAAAACTTGAAAGGTTTGTGGTCCATGTCTGCGCTGCCGGCTTGTGAAGAAGCGTCGGGACCCAGAAGTATTCTGAAATAAGGGTTTCTTTTATTTTTCTGCGCGTTTCTAAGTATAACCCACCATCATGCAGCCTTTTTTCAGGGCCCTATTTCAGACCTCACCTCTGTACAAACCCTGCAATTCCATGTATGTGTATATGGTTTGCTGTTCCATGAAGGAGAAGATTGTTACACTTTGAAACGTGCAGAAAAATAAAAGAAACTTCTGGCGTCCGACGTTTCTTCACAAGCCGTCGGCGCAGACATAGACCATAAACTTTCCATGTTTCATATGTGTCAACATGACGCTGATAAAGTTTTTCCAGTGGAGGAGCAGGGAGCCACCGGCCCCACCACTCTCCATCCTACAGCCCACAAGATGTCGTGGTCTGTGTCAGGTGGCACAATACCATCACTGCATGGCGCCCCTGTTGCCTCCCGCTCTGAAAAAGAGGACTCTGTCCCTCAGAATAGCTGAGCATTAACTGTAATTCATTAAGGGGGGTGTCAGAAAAGTGCATTATTACTTTTGGAGGGGACAGTGGTGGGCATTATAACTGACTTAGTGGGCGCAATACTTGCATTGTCCTGTGCGCTGGCATAGTGCCCTCTTTTCGAGGAGTAGTACGTCATCTTGCAGGATGGTTTTCAGTATAGATGTACTAACGTCCACTACCCAGCACCAGCTGTGCTTTCGGGGGACGCTCCTTATCCGCACACTAGGACTTTGCAATATCTATGGCATTTGTCCTCCCTCTGACCTTTCTATTACAGTTCCACAGCGATTACCTGCCTCTACATCTTTACCCCTCACTTTCCCGCTATCTTTGTACTGGGTAGCTGAAAGGTGAGAAGTAAAGATCTTATCTGTGTAAAGTATGTGAACTTGTCAGTTTGGGATGATGGGAGAGCTGCCGGTGCGATCCTGTGTGGCGATATGAGCGGCTTGTCTAACTGAGAGATCAGACGTGTTCAGACTGGTAAGCACTGACCTCTATGCATGCAAAGTAACCCAGCAATGAGGAGGTTAATGATTTGGGGTTTGTTTTATCAAGCGACATTTAATAGGATTATTTTTGGGGAAATGACCTGTGAGCTGTCACTTACTTTGGATAACGCTGAGCCCAAACAGATGGCAATCCTTCAGCTGGAGAAGATCGCAAATCTGATCCAGTAACTCCTGACAAAGTGCTTTAACCTGGAATGCACAACGTGATGTTAACTATAGATGCTAAAGTTCCCATAATGCACTATGTCTCAGGGGGGTACTTACATTAATGATGATATTCAGAGTCTCATCACTTGGAAGGAAGACACACACGCTCCGCCGATCCTGCATGACTCTGTTATTCTGGAAGCCGAGCTTGCTCATTTTTTGTTTCGCCCACTTTTTCAGGGGGAGGTCACTGTGCAGCGCCGAGCCCCCTGCGACCTATCAAATATTCAGCGCTGACCGATCGCCCATAGTCCGTCATCATCATCATCAGAAAGTTCTTCTCAGCTCAAGGAATTATCACTACAAAGAGACAGAGATATGCCAAGAGTTCATTATTGTATCCAGATATGTGGCAGTCAATAAATGGAGGCCATTACATCTCCAACCCAACACTACCAGACCCCTGAATTACCTTCTACCTCACTGTGCCGGACAGAACGGATCACTTTATACCCATGTAGACCCAGGTTGTCCCTTATGGCAGCTCTAACAGCGCCACTATTGGAAGTCACCCAGCAGAATATTAACTTTATTGTTCACATTTATCACATTTCAGGAGGAAGTTCTCTTTAAAGGTGGTATGGGGATTAGTCGAAACTAAAACGTGAGCCTCCGTTTCTGGAGGACTTGGATTAATCACGTTTTATATGGTCAGCTATTCAGTCGGATAGCGCCATAATGTAATACTACATTTCCCCTGTAGTGGCTGCTGCAGGGAAAATATGCAGCTTTCCTCTAGAAAAAAAAAAAAATGAGTCGATCACCAGCAGATCCTTATTTAGAGGATTATTTTTCATGTTAAGAATTTTCAATACAAAGAGAGAGCAACATATGTAAATAAAAATCAAAATATCAGTGAGCTCAAGATCTTTTAAAAACCGATAGTTCCCATGTTTTTGAAGCTATGTAGTCACTGCTCACCTTTTTACATCAGCTATCCACCCATCTACAGGTACTCAAAATATTACATTTGTTGCTTGGAAGAAGAATGCAATTTTGCAGCAAGAGCATAGTCTAAGGCAGCAAAAACTCAAGGTGGTAAAGTCCATGAGATGCTGTTTACTCGCATCCCACCGCCATAGAGAGACTCCGTGCATGTTTATGGTCCCATCATTGAGCAAAGTAATGGTAGGACCCTCAAACAAGTCCCATTCCCATGTTTTCAGCTGTAGCCTCATTTGGATACTTACCACCATTCTTGGTGAAGGTGGATCGATCCAACACAAGACGTTGTCCTTTCCATGTAGCTGCTATCTCTGTAGAAGGTAAACCCTTGATTTCAGCCCCGGTGATCCAACAGGAAGGACATAGTTCAGCTTATTATCGCTGTGTGTTTTTCTTTTTTGTACAAACACATGAAGACTCCACAGAACCCCAACCAGTTGACTTTTTGGTGACCCCGTTTTTGAGAAGTTGGCAGCCTTCCCCATGCTTTATTTTATTAACTTTTTCCTAGAGATATTTTGCCCTTTTGCCCTTTAACATAGCAAGACATCTTTTCCGCACATGAATATGTCCAGAATGCCAATGCTTGCTAAAAGAATGCTGAATATTCATGATCTTAAGTTCAAAGGAAGACGAAGCTCAGATCCCCAGTTGTGTCCAATAAAGTTATGCAAACACATCGGGTGTTTTTAACTTGTAGGATTTGGTTTGTTTAACAGAAATATTTTTGGCAATGCTTTGGAGGACTCAAGGTCTGTCCCGAAGAGATGTCAAATGTCAAGTCAATGTCAGCATGGCACTGGTAGGGCAGCCAGTTAGGTCCATGCCAATGTCAGCTTTTATCTCTAGGCCATGGCCATTTGCTTTTGTTTTAAATTAAGTCTTGGGCAGATCGATAGGATACCCAATAGGCAGAACTACAAGAAATAAGAGCAGCTATGGAGCCCAGAAATTCAGAAATGTAGGGGGCCACATCCACTTAAGAGGTGCAGTCAACACCATGAATAATGGATGATGACAGTTGGAGGAGAAAAGTTATAGGGAACAAGGGAAAGACCAACATGATTGTAAACATCTCAAGTCAGATGCTGCCTATGAGCCCTATATAGCTGGGACCTTAATAACCAAATGGCCATAATGATGTAGTAACTTTATAAAGTTTCAAAATCGTTGACCAACAAGTATTACACAAGGTCTAATGCACCTTACTTGAAGGTTATCAGAGGTGTAGCTGATATTTTGGGGCTCAAATGTCAAATCCAAAAATCCAAATAAATTCCTTCTAAATCATGATTTGACATTTATAAATAATGGTGTCCTCTAATGGAGCATAGTAGCCCCTCAGGTATCGATGGCTTAGAAGCATCTGCAGATTGTACTCTGCGTATTCCATATTTATGCTTTCTGAGTGATTGTAATCTCTTTTTTTTTTTTGCATCCAGTAAAAGTCACACCACCGAAAGGACATTATTTCTCATCCACAGTGATTTCACCCTTTATTGTTTCCAGTAGACGCTGCCTCTTCAACTATGCTATTGTGAGGGTATTATCGCAGCTCAACGTGACAGACAGTACAACTACCAGGAGGCAATGAGACTGTGGGAGGAAGAAAGGTGTGAATGGACATGACTCAGACAATAGTTATAAAGGATGACTTATGAGCAATGACAAAGAGATACTGTTAGGCCACATTCAGTCAGCTTGATATAAATATGCTCTTGGTAATATTACGTATACTGTGTTTTTTAATTACTGTTTTAGGGTGATTTATAGTAATGCAGGTTGTTTATGGTCATATAAAGATCATAATGATGGCACTTTACACCAGTCATTCGCGATGGTTGATAAGAACACATTATCCTGAAGTGTTATAATGTAAATTGTACACATCTCTCCACGTACTGTAGGATCTCCTTGTTCTCCGCTGTGGTACATAGAACATCCTCATCCTCTACCTTCATACTGTGACCTCCTCATCCTCTCCCTCAATACGGCAAGACCTTCTCATCCTCTCCCTCCATACGGCGAGACCTCCTCATCCTCTCCCTCCATACGGTGAGACCTCCTCATCCTCTCCCTCCATATGGTGAGACCTCCTCTTCCTCCAAACGGTGAGACCTCCTCATCCTCTCCCTCCATACGGTGAAACCTTCTCATTCTCTCCCTCCATATGGTGAAACCTTCCCTTTTTCTACCCTCATACTGCGACCTCCTCATCCTCTACCCTCATACTGTGACATCCTCCATGTTTTTCATTTGAAAACTTTTTGTACATCATCAGAATTTCTAAAAACACCCCATCATCCACACTTATTGTGTAAATTTCACATATTATCCACCATCTAAACATTTTTAGCTTTGGAAAAGAAAACTTGCATGGAACCTAAAGAGATGTTCCTTGACTGTTCGTTATAGCTATCCTTCATGTCGGCCATGGATGACTAGTATGGTGGAATAAATGACTCCTCACACTTCCTGATGTGGCCACGTTTAACTATTCTTTGCCAGGCTCATTACTCTTGGTTCTTGTGGCTAATGCTGTGGGTTTTCAGCCCCCTAATCCTCAACCCTTTGGTTTCCCACACAAGTGGAACATCTGTTGGTCACACCCAACCTCCAGTGAGAAGATGGATCCAGTCCCCGTTACTGTTGCCAGAATGAGCAACTAGGGAGCGATCGTCCCACATTACATAATGTTTCTCGTGTTCAGTGCCCTCAGCCAAGAACAACATTCAAACCTTTGCAGTAACAGTGAAAGCTAAATTATTATATAGTCAGATCGAATATTTTCCTACACCCACTTGGATGTAGGGTCGAAGACAAAACCAAGCAAACCCTGGGCAGATGTCAGGACCCTTTGAGCTTTGGAGGTCCATGGGGATCTCCCTAAACTTGATCTATGCTTGGCAAGTCAATGGTGGATTAGGAAAGGGTCCACATACACCTGGAGTCAGAGGTTTAGTAGTACAGTCTGCAACTGTGATCTCTAGAACATCTCCTGTTGGCTCCCACTGGAATTGGTTGTAGGTAATTTGGAAGGTCTACCAATAATTGGAGTGGGGTAATCATGCCTCCTTCAAAAAAAAGTGTGGCAGATCTGCCAGTGTATGATATGTTGCTACCTCCAGACCACTTTATTTTAGGAATTGTTAGGGGTCAAATAAGTCAAATTAAATTCTCAACAATAGAGCACCAATACCTATCTTAAGCCACTTGATCCAATCATAGCACAACACGCAGGGTGCTGATGGGGTTAACCCTCAATGGTGTTGTGCTGTCTTTTTTCTCACTTCTTGCTGCTCTCGGCACCTTCTCACATTCTAGCTTGATAAAGGAGCGGCTTTAAATAATGTATTATAAATCTGGCTGCGTAGACAGATCTTGGGGAGCTGCGAGGAGCGAGTGAGAACTTCACCTCGCATCTGACTGTGAGACTGACGTTTTTCTACCAAGCTGTGAATAATCAGATGTTATTAGCTGGATATATGTCGGGTGTAAATATCAAAAGTTTTTTTTTCCATTATCTTTCCATTCCACTGCTGCCTGCGATCTGAAGACATGTCAGATTTAGTGAGTAAGCGCAAAAGTTTTTCCTCATTTCTGATGCATCAAGCAGAATTTTTTTTTCCCCAGGGAGGAAAAAAACAATGTGCTTAGTGCAAGGAATCTGTTATAGAGAGTCGATAGTCAGGACTGATCACTGGACTTTTTAAATCACTGAAAACACTACAACATCCAGCATGAGCTTACTGCAAATGTACTCTATAGATAGACACTACAACCTCTAACATGGCCCGACCACTGGAAGTGCATATACCCCATGTACAGGTAATATCCCTCTCTGCGAAAGCAATTGTGCTGCAGAAAAAAAAGACAATTTTTTGGGGTAACAGAAATAGGTCAAAACTAAATTAAACTGCAATATAATGTCCCTAGTGGTGGTTACCCAGCTTTCCACAAACCCTGAATGACGTATAACTCTGTGCTGATTATATGTATTATTTTTTTGTAAATTGTGCCCCATTCCCCGCTCTACAAGAAAAACTGTCCAACTTCTGCTTAGCACGCAGAAGTAGAGCTCGCCGGGCATGTAATAGATGTTATCAAATGCAACAAGTCCCAACAAATGTGCCGCACCAAAGGAACAAATTGCTGCGGCCATCATGAGATTAGGACGACATACTTGACAACTTACTAATGGCGCCTTACACCCGATCGCAGTGGTGACTATCGCAGCACCTCGTCACATTTGCCCTTAATTATCCATTAATCCATTGGCGACCTGATGTTGCACGCAACGCGTTTCCATATCCAAATGAGTCCGGGGCATCTCTACATGAGGATGTGATGAAGAACATGACTTAGTAATTATGTTAATATCTCATATTAAGTAACCTGATCTGACTCAGGAACTCATATTCCTACAAGAGTCGTCCACAGCCCCCTCTCCCTCCCCACATCATGGCAGTCTAGCCGGGTCCTAGTCACTGATTAGAGGGGCTGTCTTATGCAATTAAAGCAACAATAACTTTGCAAAACCCTCTGTGTCCTGAAGAATGGAGGGATTCTTAATTCTATAGTTTATATATACAGTGCCTACAAGTAGTATTCAACCCCCTGCAGATTTAGCAGGTTTGATAAGATGCAAATAAGTTAGAGCCTTCAAACTTCACACAAGAGCAGGATTTATTAACAGATGCATAAATCTTACAAACCAAAAAGTTATGTTGCTCAGTTAAATTTTAATAAATTTTAAACATAAAAGTGTGGGTCAATTATTATTCAACCCCTAGGTTTAATATTTTGTGGAATAACCCTTGTTTGCAATTACAGCTAATAATCGTCTTTTATAAGACCTGATCAGGCCGGCACAGGTCTCTGGAGTTATCTTGGCCCACTCCTCCATGCAGATCTTCTCCAAGTTATCTAGGTTCTTTGGGTGTCTCATGTGGACTTTAATCTTGAGCTCCTTCCACAAGTTTTCAATTGGGTTAAGGTCAGGAGACTGACTAGGCCACTCCAACACCTTGATTTTTTCCCTCTTGAACCAGGCCTTGGTTTTCTTGGCTGTGTGCTTTGGGTCGTTGTCTTGTTGGAAGATGAAATGACGACCCATCTTAAGATCCTTGATGGATGAGCGGAGGTTCTTGGCCAAAATCTCCAGGTAGGCCATGCTATCCATCTTCCCATGGATGCGGACCAGATGGCCAGGCCCCTTGGCTGAGAAACAACTGCCACCACCATGCTTGACTGTAGGGATGGTATTCTTGGGGTCGTATGCAGTGCCATCCAGTCTCCAAACGTCACGTGTGTGGTTGGCATCAAAGATCTCGATCTTGGTCTCATCAGACCAGAGAACCTTGAACCAGTCTGTCTCAGAGTCCTCCAAGTGATCATGAGCAAACTGCAGACGAGCCTTGACATGACGCTTTGAAAGTAAAGGTACCTTACGGGCTCGTCTGGAACGGAGACCAATGCGGTGGAGTACGTTACTTATGGTATTGACTGAAACCAATGTCCCCACTGCCATGAGATCTTCCCGGAGCTCCTTCCTTGTTGTCCTTGGGTTAGCCTTGACTCTTCGGACAAGCCTGGCCTCGGCACGGGAGGAAACTTTCAAAGGCTGTCCAGGCCGTGGAAGGCTGACAGTAGTTCCATAAGCCTTCCACTTCCGGATGATGCTCCCAACAGTGGAGACAGGTAGGCCCAACTCCTTGGAAAGGGTTTTGTACCCCTTGCCAGCCTTGTGACCCTCCACGATCTTGTCTCTGATGGCCTTGGAATGCTCCTTTGTCTTTCCCATGTTGACCATGTATGAGTGCTGTTCACAAGTTTGGGGAGGGTCTTAAATAGTCAGAAAAGGCTGGAAAAAGAGATAATTAATCCAAACATGTGAAGCTCATTGTTCTTTGTGCCTGAAATACTTCTTAATACTTTAGGGGAACCAAACAGAATTCTGGTGGTTTGAGGGGTTGAATAATAAATGACCCTCTGAATAAACTTTTCACAATTTAAAAAAAAATTAAACAAAGAAATAACATTCTTTTTGCTGCAGTGCATTTCACACTTCCAGGCTGATCTACAGTCCAAATGCCAAGTTAATTCCGAATGTGTAAACCTGCTAAATCTGCAGGGAGTTGAATACTACTTGTAGGCACTGTAGTTTATTGCCTAGGTTACCGGCTACCTCTGCAGTTTATCATTGGTGGAAGGTTCTCCAGGCAAGGAGAACACACTTGCAATGGATTACCGCCTCTGTGCTCCACCTTTGTTACAGAGGCAAACCTACCTAGACTTACAGCATGGGAGAGCACACACTTTGGCCCAGCGACTTAGCTATGCCATCAGCATTAACTGTTAACCATCAAGAGCGCACTACCCCCGGCAAGCAGAAGACAGGAGAGCAGTGTGCTCCTGAAGACAGGATCATGAGACAATACAAACAGGCAATCCCTGCATGTGTTGCAGCTGTCGAATAGCTTCGAGACATGCAGCCGTGGGGACCCAAACACATTATTAGAGCATGCCGAAGTCACTCTGTTAGCACCCGAGCATGATAACGCCTTATCTGAGCACGGCCGCTCAGCACTAGTTAGGATTATACATAATAGACAGAAATACTGGACATGTTAGGAATCACCACGGAAATTTCCACCCTATAAGTCTGCAGCTGTGCCAAAACGACAACTCCCAGCATTCTCTTGATAGACGGGTTGTAGATTTGCAGTAGCTTGAGACGACTGGTTTTGAGACTCTGTTACAAATGATTAATGAGCATTAACTTCTAACTGCATGCATCCTAGTGTGGGGAAGGTGACTTGACGGACAGACGTGGCTGGCAGTAGGAGGGGACGGTTTGTACACCCGAAAGACGTTGTCACTTGGCGTGCGCGCTGGCGAGTAGCGGTAGGCTGCTCAGAGCATGGTGCTCCCGGTTTAGTTCGGCTTCCGTGGGTGGCGGGTGTGGCCAACGACCAGTCCGACAACAGACTGTGGATAAGCTTTAGAACGACGTAGGTAGGATGATTGTCAGGACGACAATGGACAAAAGGAGGGAGGAGTGTGGGGAAGGGGACTTGACGGACAGACGTGACTGGCAGTAGGAGGGGACGGTTTGTACACCAAAGACGGAGATTGACAGGATAGAAGGGTGACAGCTAGGAAAGGCAGAATAGGAGGGTGTAGTACTGAGAAATGACCACAAGATGGCAGGGGAGAGTGGTGCAGGACTGTACATCAGCTTATGGCTCAGGATATGCTTAGTCATGGGGGGCGGGGAGATAGGTGCCCAGGAGGGGAATTCCCCTGTGAGAGAGTGGATAAATAGTAGTAGGCGGGGCTCGAGTTTAGTTTAGTCCCGGGAGGAGCTCAGAAGACGACAGGGAAGAGAGAAGAGCTCGGCCAGGGGACGGACAGAGAGGAGACAGGGGGGTGGCCCTGACCAGACGGACCACAGGACAGACGAGGCCCCGGGGGGTACCGACTGGACGACGACCTCGGACAGGTGAAGCGCTGGGGTAGATTGGTCTAGGACAGCCCCCAGTGAAAGACCCGCGAGGTGCGTTACTGTGACTGGAACGAAGGTGCCGGTACCCGGGCCTGGAGACAATGTGAAGAAGCTGCGGTGCGTGTTTGGTGGTCGTCAGGAGAACGACGAATAAATCCGGAACTGTTACATGTGAAATCTGTCTCCGCCTCATCCTTTGAGTCGCCTGGTGTCTGCGGTGTACGAACAGGGTAAGCAGTGGTCCACCCCCCCCAATCCTGGCCCCTACCACACTTTAAAAAAAAAAAAAAATCTGATTACTACGGCAGCGAGCATTGCCCAGCTGGTGTATTATGCATGTGGGCAAGCACTATTAATGGCGGCTGTTGGTATAATAGGGTGGATTTATAGATTTTCGGCTGCACCTACAATCAGTCATAGTATGTGGCACTTGGGGTGTTAGTAATCAAATTTAGGCCACATTCAGACATGTGTAATGCGGGTGCCCTCCTGACCTGGGGTCTGACCTGTACGGTCTATAGCCCCCGTTACACACAGCGATATTGCTAGCAATATCGCTGTAACGTCACCGATTTTGTGATGTAGCAGCGATATTGCTAGCGATATCGCTATGTCTGATACTTACCTCCGACCGGCTCCCCCGCTGCTCATCACTGGTCGCGCGAGAACATCCTGGATCATTTCTCGTCGGGCGCTTCCTGCTGGGCTTCCTATGGCGCCGACGAGCGACGCATGCGGGAGGACGTCAGGATCGCCGCGTCTGACAGGTAAGTAACGACCCCCGACCCCTGCTATGTCGCTGGTGAGATCTGCCTGTGTGGCAGTTCACTAGCGACCACTTAGTGATGCACCAGCGATCCATATCGTTGTCGGGATCGCTGGTGCATCGCTTAGTGTAACGGTACCCTATCCTTTGACCCCTGATGCAACAACAAAGATCGTAAAGTCTCAGGGAAAATAATTGATTAATGTGACCTTGTCTGTGCAGAAATCTGGGGGGAAACCATGAGGCCACTATAATGGTTGACCACATCTGTTGCCTGCAGCTGTCATACCATGCTGGGGGTTGTAGATTTGCATCAGCTTGAGGCTACAAAACATCATCCCTAATGGCAATGAAAAATGTACTTACTTCAAAGTATCCTCCAATCAAATGTATTATTTAAAAAATCTGATAAAAAAAGCAGTGAGCAACACCTTGCCTGCTTAGTAGCCATGTGACTGACATGGCTATTAGTGATGAGCGAGCATACTCTGTAATGCTCGGTACTCCCCAAAGCATCGCTGTACTCGCGGTGCTTGGCGAGCGCCGAGCATTTCAGGGATTATTCAGCGGGAGCTTGGGTCCCCACCCTGCATGTCTGGCACTCTTTAGAGCGCCAATCAATATTGCAGGGACTGTCTGCCAGACACTGTAATGCTGCAGCCATGTTGTTTGTGGCATTACAGTGATTGGCTGGCCGCACAGCATCATCAGGTCTATATCAGACCTGGCGCCGCCCTACTTGTCCCAGTCAGCTCCAGAATCACCATTGTAGGGAGAGTTGCTGCAGTGATAGGGACAGAATAGGTTGGGTATACAGTTACTATGGGTATACCATAATTGAATCAACAAATCCAGCTAAATCAACAGTCCTTCTAAGGACTAATTACGGGGTATATAGATTGCAGTGCTAGGTACATATACATATCAGTGCAAGGCAGGCAGTGTATATGGGTATACAGACATCAGTGCTCGTCAGGCAGGCATTGCATGTGGCATACTTTATTGCATACATCAAGAGGGTCCATTCCATTACTGTCTGCTGACTATTACATACACTGTGTTCCAAATTACCATGCAAATTATATTTTTCTATGATTTTCCTAAATAGTCAGTACAAATGACAGTCAGTCTAATAAAAGTCATCACCCGTTAGAGTATACATCAAATTTTATTGAAGAAACCTCCCAATGATAACAGTATAATCTCCAAAATGAATAAAAACTCAAATTGCACTGTTCCAAATTATTAGGCACAGTAGAATTTCTAAACATTTGATCTGTTTTAAAGAACTGAAAATGTTCATTTGTGGAAATGCAGCATTAGGAGGTCACATTCACTGAACAAAAAAGCTATTTAACTCCAAAACATCCTAACAGGCCAAGTTACATGCTATCATAGGAACCCTTCTGTGACATCACCTTCACAATTCTTGCATCCATTGAACTTGGGATTTTTTGGAGAGTTTCTGCTTGGATTTCTTTACATGAAGTCAGAATAGCCTCCCAGAGTTGCTGTTTTGATGTGAACTGCCTCCCTCATAGATCTTTTGCTTGATGATACTCCAAAGGTTCTCTACAGGGTTGAGGTCAGGGGAAGATGGTGGCCACACCATGAGTTTATCTCCTTTTATGCCTATAGCAGTCAATGACTCAGAGGTATTCTTTGCAGCATGAGATGGTGCATTGTCATGCATGAAGAGGATTTTGCTCCTGAAGGCACATTTCTGCTTTTTATACCATGGAAGACAGCTGTCAGTCAGAAACTCTATATACAGTACTTTGCAGAGGTCATTTTCACACCTTCAGGAACCTTAAAGAGCCCTACCAGCTATTTCCCCATGATTCCGGCCCAAAACATGACTCCTCCTCCTCCTTGCTGAAGTCGCAGCCTTGTTGGGACATAGTGGCCATCCACCAACCATCCATCTGGACCATCCAGGGTTGCTCGACACTCATCAGTAAACAAGACTGTATGAAAAATAGTCTTCATGTATGTCTGGACCTACTGCTACAATTTCTGCTTGTGAACACTTTTTAGGGGTGGCCAAATAGTAGGTTTATGCACCACACAAGTCTTTGAAGGATCCTACACCATGAGGTTCGAGGGACTCCAGAGGCACCAGCAGCTTTAAATATCTGTTTGCTGGTTTGTAATGGCTTTTTAGCAGCTGCTCTCTTAATCCGATGAACTTGCCTGGCAGAAACCTTCCTCATTCTGCCTTTATCAGCACAAACATGTCTGTGCTCAGAATCAACCACAAATCTCTTAACAGTACCTATGGTCACATTTAAATGTTTGGGAAATATCTAATGTTTTCATGTCTTGACCAAGGCATTGCACTATTTGATGCTTTTCAGCAGCAGAGAGATCCTTTTTCTTTCCTAAATTCCTTGAAACCTGTGCCCTGCTTAATAATGTGGAACATCATTCTTAAGTAGCTTTCCTTTAATTGGGCTCACCTGGTAAACTAATTATCACAGGCATTTGAGATTGATTTCAGTGATCCAAAGAGCCCTGATACACAATACCATCTATGAGTTTATTTGAAAAACAAAAAATTACATCTTTATGACACTTAAATCCAATTTGCATAATAATTTGGAACGCAGTGTATATTGACCGTATATACATAGACCCAGGTATCGGTGGCCAGGAATATTTTTTGGGGTATTTTAATCCTGATTATTTTAGGGCATGTTTCCACGTAGCGGAAACATTCAGTATTTGCTGCAGATTGAATGCTGCATCCTACCGCAGCATTTAATCTGCAGCGGCCAGATGTTCCAGCATAGTGGAGGGGATTTTATGAAATCCCGTCTCCATTATGCGTCCGAATACGCGGGTGACACACCTGCTAAACCGGACATGTGGCGCATCTTTTTAGCCCGCAGCATGTCTGTTTACCTTGCGGAGACGCTCAGTCTCCGCAACGTAAACAGCCTACTCTATGAATATGCTGCGGCGATTCCGGATGTGTTCAATGAGCACATCCGGAACCACCGCGCGTACAGAAGGGGGCGGGGCTTTGGGCGGAGCGGGGTTTCCGCTCCGTCCAAAGTGCACTGATTACGGTACGTGGAAATGTACCTTTATTCAAAAGCAATCCAGAGCACTTGTTTTTTTTCTCCATTTGCTTGTTGACACAGCAGAATACAGTCAGATCCTTTTCATAGTACATCGTGAAGATCTAGCTATTTTAAATGTGTTTGCCCATCCCAGCGATCACATCTGAGTGCACAAAAAAACTTTGCCATTTTTGTGTTACTGTAAAATGTTTTTGTAGTGTCTTATACAATTTCTTGACACCATTTTGCTGGCAAAAAATGTTTAGCTAAAGGGCTGATATTTTCCACGGGGTTTTGTACGCCACACGGATTGCATATCATTGCTCTCAAAATTGTGCCATTTCAGGCCTCCATAGAATTTTATTTTCTTTGCGTCTTAGCCTACTTATTGACACAATTTTACTGGCCAAAAACAAAAATACAGGCCAGATATTGCAAAGTGAGGTATCTTCGTCACACGCCTCATCATCTGTGGGCTACAAATTGTGGCATTTGAGGCCTCCATTCAACTGCTTTGGCTGTGTGTTACCCTAGTTCTTGAAACTATTTTTCTGTAAAAAAATAAAAATACAGGCCACATTTTACAGTCTGGTATCTCCATCACACGCCTCATCTATCTGAGCGAAAAAATGTGGCATTTCAAGCCTACATTGAACTGTTTTTGCTGCGTGCTACCCTAGTTAGTAACACCGCTTTGCTGTAAAAAGAAAAAAATACAGGCCATATATTTTACAGTGAAACAAATAGCTAACATCCAGCGCCTCTTTGGACAAATGATCCCAGGAAATCCAAAGTTTCTTAAAAAAAACTTCTATTTATTTCTTCATGTTAAAAACAGGTAGTGAAAAGGTCAGGCAGTTTGGATACACTCATGATTGTAAAAAAGGCATAGAAACCAACATGTTTCGACCTGTACAGGTCTTAATCACGGAGTTGCATCTGTATATCTGTTTAGAAGTCTTAGACCGCGATCACACTACCGTGTGTGACGCGAGAAACTCGCACGAGTCTCTCACATCAACAACCGGCGCTACCGCCGGCACTCATTTCGCATTACAATTCATAAATTAATTTTTTTTATATGTCATACCTGTGGAAAAGGAAGGAAATTCAGTGCTTTACAGACACCGTGTGTCCACATCTGTAAAAACCTTTTATTTCCAACCATGTCTGCTTTTATTCGTCCTGATTTTTCAAAAAGAGACTTGGTGATACCATAGAACCAAATTGCGGTTGCTTTTTTTGCTACATATCTAATTGTGTTTGTATCTATGATTTTTCTCAATTTTTCATCTTGGTTCAACATGGGGACATATTTTTTTAATGATTTTTGTAATCTCATTATACTCTGTGCTATATTGTGTACTAAATGTGATATTCTTATAATCTCCTGATTTCTCTTTGGTTTTATTTGCAATGAAATTTTCTCTATTTGTCAAGATCACTTTTTTTTATTTTTTTCTAGTCACTTTTGTTTGTGCCCTTTCCACCAAACGTTTTTGCACTATATCCATTTTTCCAATGCAGCGGTGTTTGAGCAATTTCTCCTTGTTCTTATAAATTCTCCCTTGGGAATATTACTCACTACATGGGCAGGATGGCTTGAACTTGCTCTGAGAATCGTATTACTGTCTGTGTCTTTCCTGAAGGGAATGATGAGAACTTTATTCTTGTCTTTCTCCACTGATAAAGTGACATCTAGGAAGTTGATTCTATACTTATTGTATGTGTATGTAAAATTGAGATTGAAAGTATTAGTATTCATATACTGTACAAATCCATTTGCTTCCACCTCACTTACCCTCCACACAAACAAAAAATCATCAATATACCTCCCCATCCATTGTAGTATGAATTCGTAATGGAAAACATTTTTCTTCCCATAGCGCCATTGTAAGATTGGCCAGCGAAGGGGAAAATCCCTCCCCGCCCCCCCATACTGATGCCTCTTTTCTGGATATAGAACTCTTTATTAAAGGAAAAATAGTTTTTAGTTAATAAAAAATCTACAGCTTGGATGGCAAAGGTTTGGATTTCTTGTTTTAAACCGCTATAGTTTTTTAGGAAATATTCTAAAGCTTCCAAGCTTTTTTTGCGGGGTATTGAGTGGTATAGTGCTACCACATCTGCAGTAATCCAAGTCATGTTATTTTCCCACTCAAAATTTTTCAATGGTTTGTATCACTTATTTAGTGTCTTTAATAAACCCAGGAATATCCTTTACCATTGGTGGCAGTAGATGATCTATCCACGCTCCTAATCTTTCTGTTAACGACCCTATACCTGAAATGACTGGTCGAAACACTGGTGGGAAAATGTTCTTGTGAATTTTAGGTAACGCATGGTAGATTGGTGTCACCGGGAATGGCACATACAAAAATTGCACATATTTTACAGTGTGGTATTATCTCCGTCACACGCTTCATCTATCTGTGGGCTACAAATTGTGACATTTGAGGCCTCCATTCAACTGTTTTTGCTGTGTGCTACTCTAGTTCTTGACACTATTTTCCTGTAAAAAAATAAAAATAAAAATACAGGCCATATATTTTACAGTGTGGTATCTCTGTCACACGCCTCATCTATCTGTGGGCTGCAAATTGTGTCATTTGAGGGCTCCACCAAGATGGTGGGTGGCGATGATGCCATAATTAACGTAACCAGGCCACTTCTCTGTGTTCTGAAATGCTCTCTGCTCACAATCAAAGAGGATGCATTGCGGGCGGAGATTGATGAGACGGAGCAAGGAACCATACAGGGTGATCACACACAGCCCAGCCTCATCTCATGCCAAGGTGGATTGGGTGACAATGAGGAAGAGGAGGAGGAGGAGGAGGAACAGGAGCTACTTTCATGTGCTCTAGACTGTTCAGTGTGGATGGCCTGAGGACAGGAAAGAGAGCATGGTCAGTCATCCTCTTGGTGAGGACAGAAGTCTTGCCTGTTAGCAGTCAGGCACATATGGCTGAGTTTATGTTACTCTGCCTTTCCAGTGACCCTCGTATTCTCAAAATTTTGGGTGTCAGTCATTACTGGTTGGTGACACTTCTAGACCCACGCTACAATTAAAACTTTCTATCTCTTATTCCAGAGGCAGACAGGTCTACTAAAATGGTGCAGTACCAGAGGGCCCTTGTTGAAGAATTATTAAAAAAAATTCCCATCTGAAAACGCTGGTGGCAGAGGTCACAGATCTTTGGACAACCAAGGGACAACTCCAATCCAGCAGAGGCAGGAAAACACTGGCAAAGTTCTGGGACAGTTTTCTCAGACCCTTCCATCGCAGTGGCACTGAGGCACAGGGTACTCTCACAAGGAGTGCAAGGCTTTGGAAGATGCTGAGGAAGTATCTTGCTGACAGTACCAACATCCTCCGTGATTTCACTGTGCCTTATAATTATTGAGTATCCAAGCTGGACATGTGGCATGAACTGGCTCTCTACGCCTTGGAGGTCCTGGCCTGCCCTGCTGCTAGCGTTTTGTCAGTGCGGGTTTTTAGTGCCGCTGGTGGAAATATAACTGATAAACGCCATCCGCTGTCAACTGAAAATGCTGACAGGCTGACATTTCATTAAAAATGAACAAGGGCTGGATTGGGCCAGACTTCTCGACACCACCGAATGATAACAGCGAAACATAACCTCAAATACAGTATCTTTTTTGGGCGGTATATTCCCATGCATCTCTTCACACCTACACATGGGTATACACTTCCTGATTTTGGCTATTTGCTGTTATCCTCCTCCTCATCCACCACCACTAGATCACCAGGGTGAACGTGTTCCGTGATGCAACAGCCACGTTATTGGTTTTCAAGGGTGTTTATGATGCCTGTACAAAAATTCTTTACACAGTATGTTGAAGTGTTTGTCAGCCCATACACTTTATGTATGGGCATTACAAGTATAGGAGAACCGCTCCTTTAAACTGGGAAAACATTTCTCGGAGGCCATCCTCCACATTTATTCCAAGGGGGATTGGGGTGCGTGCAAATTTGGGACAGGCCGTGCATTCAATGCATAGGCAAACAGTATGGGAAGACCAAATGAATAATGGGAACTTTGTTTTCATGTGGCCATCCAGTACCCCGGTTCAAAGGCTTATTGGGGTGCGTGTAACTTTGGGTAGGGCAGGCCTTGCATTCAATGCATAAGCAAACAGTATGGGAAGACCAAATGAATAATAATGGGAACTTTGGTTTCATGTGGTCATCCAGAACGTATGTTCAAAGGGTTATTGGAGTGTGTCCAAATTTGGAGCAGCCCTGCCACTCACTGCATACGCAATAACAGTATAAGAGACCCACTGTTTAATAATGGAAACAACAAAGCATAGCTGGCTGATGGCGCTATTAGGATAGTGAGGGACGAGTGCTGGCCCTATAAAAATTGGCTTTGTGATTTTCAGAGTCCCGCTTTCATAAATGATACAGGATGTGCCTGACGATGTGTCACACACCATATGGCCAGATAAAGTTGTAAAATGTTCAAATGACATTTCCCAGTGAATTCATTTCTCTTGGTTGAAAGCAATCCTAAAGTTGACAAACACATCAAAAACGCTACGTGTGAACATAGCCCAAGTGGCGGAGGAACAATTTTGTTTTGGGTTATTTATTTTGCCTTTCATAAAAATCAATACCCTGGAAAGGATGTTCCTTAACATATTTCCCAGGAAAATACAATTTGGTTTAATTTTTGTATGTTCTATTGTGCGCCTGTAAAAGTGACTGACAACATTGTTCACAGCTGTGACATTTAAGTCAGAAATGCTTCCAGGGGTCCTTCCCCATGATGTTCCCATGTCATTTGAGCACAGTTCCCATCGATTTCAGATGTGTTTAGACCCTAAAAGGTTCCCTGGGGGGGAGTTCATGGCAAAGATGCTCCGTTGTCCCATAGACTTACATTGGGCTCGTTGCTCCGGTCGAGGACCTGGGCATTTCAGTTTGCTCGGCCCGAGTAGCGAGCACCTGAGCATTTCAGTGCTCGCTCATCACTAATGGCTATTCCTACTTCTCAGCCTTTTTGGATCCTGCAGGACAGTACTGTAATTGGGGAGCTGTTCTGGGAGGTAGGGGTATGTCTTTAGTTCAACTGCTGATTCAGCCGAGTACAATGGTGGAGAAAGGAACAGGCAAGGTCCTTCGCCATGGTTTAGTCTGGGTTGAGACTGAAGGAGCTTTCAGCCACGTTATATTCTCAGGCCACTTGACTGACAGCATACACCAGCAGCTCATCAGACAAGCAGAACACTGTCAAGAAGTAAGGAAGTGTGGGGACATCATACTGTGTAAGGTGGATACTGAGGTCATCTTACTGTGTGTGGAGAGCTGTTGATGAATCCAGGGTTTGAGGCATCCTACTGTATGGTGGGTACTGTGGGGACATCATACTATGTAGGGTGGATACTGGGGTCATCTTAATGTGTATGAAGATGGAAGAATGATAATAAAGTTTATTTCTATAGCGCCAACATACAGTACACAAAACTGCACTGTGCTATTCAGAGGGGACGTGTACAGACAATAAAGACATTACAGAATAAACACATAACTCAGATACCAAAGGAGTGAGGGCCCTGCTCGCAAGCCATAATTTATGAGAAAATAGGTGAGATGCAAAAGGTAAAATGGTAAAAGGTGTTTGTAGTGTACGGACCAGCCATAATATAATAAAATCGGGTATTCACGCAATCCTGCACAAATTGCTCACCAGCCAGTATGTGTACAGTACAGGTAAAGAGCTATTAAATGCATAAAGTGTGTGAACAGAGGATACAAGGGTCCTGATTGTGAAGAAATTCTGTATGGGCAAAACGGGGATAGTTAGATGTGGTGAGGTGATAGGCCAGTCTAAAGAAATGGGTTATTAGGGCATGCTTAAAACTGTGCATATTGGGAACTAATAGAATTGTCCTGGGTAGTGCATTCCAAAGAACTGGTGCAGCACATGAGAAGTCTTGCAGGCGGGAGTGGGAGGTTCAGATTATTGAGGATGTTAATCTTAGGTCATTGCAAAAGAAAGAAACTGGGAATGAAAAAGCGCAATAGGGTCTTATCCAATGACAATGGGGTGTCAGAGAAAGGGGAGATACACTCACCTTGCTATGTTGCTGAATGGCAACACATAATGAGCATATAAAACAGTTGCTGCACAGACACCGGTCAAAAGGACGACCAAAGATGCAGAGAGAAAGACGTTTTAATTTTACCAATATTTGGATATCAGCAGCACATGAATGATACCTCTGTCTTCCTCTCTGAATCTTAGGTCATTAGCAGAACAAAGGGCACAGGTAGGGTGGTAGACGGATGAGGGAGGAGATGTAGGGTGGTGCTCAAACACGGAGCACTTTGTGGGTGAGAGTGATATGTTTATATTGGAGACTGTATCGGATGGGTAACCAGTGCAATGGCTGGCACAGGGTAGAGGCATCGGTGTAACGGTTGGTGTGGAATATGATCCTGGCTGAAGCATTCAAGACAGATTGGAGAGGGGAGAGTCTATTAAGAGGGAGACTGATTAATAAAGAGTTGCAATAGTCCTGTTGAGAATGAATATAAGCTACAGTAAGAGATTTTGCAGAGTCAAAAAGTAAGAAATGGTTGAGTTCTAGAAATGTTTTTGAGGTGTATGTGACAGGAGCGAGTGAGTGATCGTATGTAGGATTGAAAGAAAGATCTGAATCAAGAGTGACCCCCAAGACAGCGGGCATTTTGCTAGGGAGTAATGGTAGAACCACACACAAAAAAGGCAATATCAGGCATAGGTAGGTTAGTAGACGGACAAAACACAAGGAGGTCAGTTTTTGACAGATTCAGGTTTAGATAGAGGGAAGTCACGGTGAGAGACATCATACTGTATGGGGGCACTATGGAGCATTTACTGTGAGGCATAATACTGTGTAACGTAGACACTGGGGTCATTTTACTGTGTGTGGAGATGGGGGAATTAATGGTGAGCGACATCATA
Organism: Dendrobates tinctorius; assembly: GCF_039654945.1. NCBI lineage: Eukaryota > Metazoa > Chordata > Amphibia > Anura > Dendrobatidae > Dendrobates > Dendrobates tinctorius. The sequence continues at coordinate 454,640 of NW_027361726.1, read as the reverse complement.
CTGTATGGAGGGTACTATAGGGGCATCATAGTGTGTGCGGGGGGGCGGTGAGGAATGTAACTGTGGGACGGTGAGGAATGTAACTGTGGGACCGTGAGGAATGTGACTGTGGGACGGTGAGGAATGTGACTGTGGGACGGTGAGGAATGTGACTGTGGGACATCATTCTGTGATTGTTGAGCACTGTGGGAAGTCATTAAAGGGGTCACCATCTGTGGGAACACTACTGGGCTCCACCAAAAGTACATTTCTGCGTGGATGAAAGGAAAGAAGAAACGAGGTGAAGTTAGGGAACTGACTTAGGATAAAATAAAAATTACCCAGGTGCACGGTTATTCATGATGGCTGGCTGTTGGTTGGTGATTTCAGGAAAATCTTCCTTTGCATATTTTCGTGTTATTACTCAGCTCTGGCCTCAGATAGCAGTCCGGCAGTTGCATTGTATAATACCCCTCTGTACTAGGGGTCTAGGGCCTCCAGATTTATCCATCAGCTAAGGGTCTGACTCCCACCAGAGGTGATAATTTTTTGGTCCAATCTGCCAAAATCTATCAACATGATCTGTGAAATCTGGTAATTATTATTTGATTACATCACCAGACAGACATTTTCTCTGCTGCCTTTTACACATTTCCAGCTTCATCGGAAATTGGGGAGGAAAATTTACAAAATGCTGATTATCTTTTTTTTTTCACAGATTGAGCAGATTTTCATCAGATTTTAATTGTTACACGCAATGACGGGTGCAAGATACAGTCGAATGGTTGTTACATCTGCTGGAAAATTGCTGGTGACAGACAAAGTGAGATGACTCACCACCATTGTGTACAGACGGCTGAGACTATCCGCTGTCAGCAGGATACATTATACAGATGTTCTGTATATAGGGGGAGAGCGGTCTTCGTATACAGGGGGAGGGCGGGGTCTCTGTATTCGTGGATAGTGGTCTCCGAGGTTATATAGAAGCCACAAAAAATAACCTGAGAACTCTTAGAAATCTAACTTCCTGATACACTTTGCTGTTCTTAGGGCAGACGCATCAACTCGACGTCTTTTGAGCCTTCGTTTTGGCTTCTATTGTAAAGTATTGAGCGTCTTCCTAGCAGAAAACTCCTGCAGAATGGACGGTCACTTCTTATAAATGCTTGGCGATTTAAAAGACTGAACATGTTTTTCCATATAAATTAATAGTACCGTTCTTCTGATCATGGTTTTTTAGCATTGTTTCCTCCATTATTTTTTTTTAAAGGACCTGCTCAAAAAACAGGCAATAAAAGAGTGTGAACATACCCTTGGAAAACAAATGCCTGCCAATATTTGAAGGTAGCCATACAAATTGGATGGTGGCCAAATTTACTGGTTGACCATCTAACATGTTTGGGGCTGTCCCAACTCTTCCTTTCTTAACAGATGTCGAGGGAAAGGAGGGTTGGGCGTGTTAGATTTTTTATTTTTGCTGCAGATAACCCAAAGCCAAATATGTCTGGTAGTGGCTTTCTATTAAGATGACATGGTGCATGACACCGGCAAGACAGCAACCCCTAAATTGTTTCCCACAGGATGATCATCTATCCTTTGGCCACCAAGGACAAATATTGATGACCCTAAATCAGTAGAGAACCAAAAAAATTCCCAACAACATGATCTGTGTATGATCACATAACATTTCCAGCTAATCATGAGCCAACAAATTGCCCATTATGGCTGACCAAAATAGGTTATTTACCGTTCAAGCTGATCCTTCACATCCAGTGTCGCACCTCTACCCTTACGACCACCCTACAATGACCTTAATGACCTCTTAGTAAACATGGAAAACAATTTGCCTACAACCAAAAAGTAAAAAGCTGAACTCAGTAAAGACAACACAAAAAACAAGGTGGAAATAAAACCATAGGAATGTGAGGATTTGGTAACCACAGAGATGTCTGCATTTCCCATTTGGGGTCCCGAAATGGACAAAAAAAAAAAAAAGCTCAGATCATCCGAATCATGTAAAATTCAACGACAACTCCACATCTGTTACACATTAGGGATAATTCACATTTGGCTTCACATTCATTTTTCCAGCTCGTTCTGGATATATTACATGTCTACGGGATAAATAAATAAAAACACCCTGTTCATTCACAGGCAACGGAATCTTCTAGGAGATGTGATACTTTGCAACCTAGTAGCCAGCCGGTCAAATGCGTCCCACTCAGGATACAGATGTCAAATTTAACAGCAATGCCCCCCTTAGTAACCATTTTTTGCTCCAATATATCTAGAATGAAGAATAAAGCATCTTAATTAAGAATCTGCACTTCGGTCCAGGATGATGTGCTGTCAAGAACGATGACTTTTAAGCTAGCTAAAAAAAAAACAACAAAAAACATTGCATCAATAAATAAACGTTTTGCTCATTCGTCGGGTGATTGCTGGTTTGTTCAGACCGGTCAGTAACAAGTGTTACAGGCAAGGATCGTTCCCCAAGTTTCAGACCATCTGAAATCACTATCACTAAACATTATAGTCTGGTATTATGGAAGCACACAAGTCTGAACACACAAAGCACAAGTTGTAGATATTTCAAAAGACGTTTCAATTGTCATCTATGATGATAATAATAAATTTTATTTCTATAGCGCCGACATATTCCGCAGCGCTTTACATTTCAGAGGGGACTTGTACAGACGATAGACATTACAGCATAACAATAATCACATAGATCATAACAGATACCAAGAGGAATGAGGGCCCTGCTCGCAAGCTTACAATCTATGAGGAAAAAAGGGGAGACCCGAAAGGTGGGTGGTAACAGTTGCCCTGATTGTATGGATCAGCCATAATGTTAAGTGTGTAACAGTACAGACACAGAGGGCTAATGGATGCATAAAGCATGTGGGAACATGATGCGGGGAACATGGTTATGGTAAAAAACTTTTGGCTGTGCCACATAGGGATAGATTAAGTTAATGTGTTGAGGCGGTAGGCCAGTCTGAATAAATGAGTTTTCAGGGCACGCTTAAAATTGTGGGGAATGGGGACTAATCGTATTGACCTGGGAAGTGCATTCCAAAGAATTGGCACAGCACGTGTATAGTCTTGAAGACGGGAGTGGAAGGTTCTGATTATTGAGGATGCTAACCTCAGGTCATCAGCAGAACGGAGGGCGCGGTTAGGATGGTACACTGAAACAAGGGAGGAGATGTAGGGTGGTGCTGAGCCATGAAGAGCTTTGTGGGTGAGGGTAATAAGTTTGTACTCGATTCTGGAGTGGATGGGTAGCCAGTGTAATGACTGGCACAAGGTAGAGGCATCGGTGTAATGATTGGCGAGGAATATGATCCTGGCAGCAGCATTCAAGACAGATTGGAGGGGGGAGAGTTTGGTAAGAGGGAGACCGATTAGAAGGGAGTTACAATAGTCGAGACGAGAATGAATAAGAGAAATAGTCAGCGTTTTTGCAGGGTTAAAAGTAAGAAAAGGTCGAATTCTAGAAATGTTTTTGAGGTGCAGATAACAAGAGCAAGCCAGTGATCGGATGTGGGGGACAAAGGAAAGCTCGGAGTCAAGTATGATCCCAAGACAGCAGGCATGTTGCTGGGGAGTAATAGTAGAACCACACACGGAAATGGCAATGTCGGGTATAGGTACATTAGTAGCGGGAAGAAACACAAGGAGTTCAGTCTTTGACAGGTTCAGTTTCAGATATAGTGAGGGCATGATGTTAGACACAGCGTTTAGACAATTGCCGGTGTTTTCTAGAAAGGCTGGCGTGATGTCAGGAGAAGAAGCGTATAATTGGGTGTAGTCAGTATAGAGATGGTACTGGAAACCAAATCTACTGATTGTTTTACCAATAGGGGCAGTATACAAAGAGAAGAGGAGGGGGCCTAGGACTGGATTAGGAACCCCAGATACCAAAAGGAATGAGGGCCCTGCTCGCAAGCTTACAATCTATGAGGGAAAAGGTAGACACGAAAGGTGGGTGGTAACAGTTGCCCTGATTGTATGGACCAGCCATAATGTTAAGTGTGTAACAGTACAGACACAGTACAGACACAGAGGGCTGATAGACGCATAAAGCATGTGGGAACATGATGCGGGGAACCTGGTTATGGTAAAACTTTTGTGCCACACAGGGATAGATTAAGTTAATGTGTTGAGGCGGTAGGCCAGTATGAATAAATGAGTTTTCAGGGCACGATTAAAATTGTGGGGATTGGGAACTAATCGTATTGACCTGGGAAGTGCATTCCAAAGAATTGGCGCAGCACGTGAAAAGTCTTGGAGAGGGGAGTGGGAGGTTCTGATTATTGAGGATGCTAATCTCAGGTCATCAGCAGAACGGAGGGCACGGGTAGGGTGGTATACTGAAACAAGGGAGATGTAGGGTGGTGCTGAGCCATGGAGGGCTTTGTGGGTGAGGGTAACAAGTTTATACTGAATTCTGGAGTGGATGGGTAGCCAGTGTAATGACTGGCACAAGGTAGAGGCGTCGGTGTAACGATTGGTGAGGAATATGATCCTGGCTGCAGCATTCAAGACAGATTGGAGAGGGGAGAGTTTGGTAAGAGGGAGACGGATTAGAAGAGAGTCACAATAGTTGAGACGAGAATGAATTAGAGAAACAGTAAGAGTTTTTGCGGAGTCAAAAGTAAGAAAAGGTCGAATTCTAGAAAGGTTTTGAGGTGCAGATAACAAGAGCGAGCCAGTGATTGGATGTGGGGGGCAAAGGAAAGCTCGTAGTCAAGTATGACCCCAAGACAGCGGGCATGTTGTGGGAGTAATAGTGGAACCACACACGGAAATGGCAATGTCGGGTATAGGTACATTAGTAGCGGGAGGAAACACAAGGAGTTCGGTCTTTGACAGGTTCAGTTTATGATATAGTGAGGACATGATGTTAGACAGCATTTAGACAATCGCTGCCGTTTTCTAGAAAGGCTGTCGTGATATCAGGTGAAGAAGCGTATAATTGGGTGTCATCAGTATAGAGATGGTACTGGAAAACAAATCTACTGATTGTTTAACCAATAGGGGCAGTGTTCAAAGAGAAGAGGAGGGGGCCTAGGACTGATCCTTGAGGAACCCCAACAGTAAGGGGAAGATGAGAGGAGGGGTAACCAGAAAAAGATACAGTAAAGGAGCGGTCAGAGAGATAGGAGGAGAACCAGGAGAGAAAGGTGTCCTCGCGGCCAATGGAACGGAACATAGTGAGGAGGAGTGTCGAATGCTGCAGAGAGATCCAAGAGAATTAGCATGGAGTAATGACCATTTGATTTAGCTGTTAGTAGATCATTAGAGACTTTAATGAGGGCAGTTTCAGTAGAGTGTAGAGAGCGGAAACCGGATTGGAGAGGGTCGAGAAGAGAATTATCAAAGCGATAGCGGATAAGACGGGAGTGGACCAGGAGTTCCAGGAGTTTAGAGATGAAGGGAAGATTAGAGACAGGTCTATAGTTAGCGGCACAGTTTTGGTCGAGGGATGGTTTTTTTAAGTAGTGGATGTATAATGGCATGCTTAAATGAGGAGGGAAAGATACCAGAAGAGAGAGGTTAAATATTTTAGCTAGGTAAGGGGTGACAGCAGGGGAAAGGGACTGGTAGCAAGTGGTTGGGAGAGAAGATGCAAGGAGCCTGCTTACTTCTTCTTCTGTGACTGGTTCAAAATCAGAGAGTGAGCTAGATGCAGTGGGGGAGGGAGGACAGTGATATATCGGAACAATAAAAAAAAAAAAAGTTGTGAAAACTGTTAGAAACAGATGAAGACGTGATCCACTCGGAGTTGCTCTTCTACATATTCTAAGATATAAGAGAACTGCACTCCTTCGAATCTTCAGCTTTTTTAAGCTTTAAAATTGTGACACCTAGATAGACCTCTCCATGTCCATACGAGACCAGATGCTCGCTTCATGGTTTACACATTCGAAAGAGATTCATCAGATAAAAATTAGAAAACTGCAAGGTCCTTCAACTATTTAGAACTTCGAAGAAGACCCTCTTGGAAAATCTCTACCGTTACCCCGCTCCTGCTGTAAAGTTGGCCGTTGAAGAAGTTGCCTTCTTTCAGGAAGCCCCTAACCATGTTCTGAGGGACACAAAGTTCCACAAAACACAAATTAGAAGATCCTAGGCACAGAGCAGATTTCCGTCCATCTCAAATTCTTCACGTAACATAAAAGGTCTTAATGTACGGAAAGTAATTTCACCATATGTCTCGCGACATCTTAATTGGCTGGTGTAAAAACAAGAACATGACAGGATGAAATGATAAAATACAGCATTGTAATGAAGGAAACCACTGCACTGACATCCAGACAAAGTATCTGAAGACTTCCATGATACACAGCTCTTTGTTCCAATGCAGCTCTGATACCCCAAAGACCTATCTGTAACCACAGGGTTTGTGCACAGCACAATAGGGTAGATCTCCACATTTCCTGTCTCTATCCCATGACCTCTCACATCTATAGGTTCCAAGAAGGAGCTCATTAGGTAAAGTGGATCCTCTAAGCTCAAGGACCGAGTGGGCACAAGGGCATCGGTGCAGCAGACGGGTAATGCACGCAGGACACAGACAGTTAACTGGGGGACTGGAAGTCGCAGACCATCAGGAGACGTCCTGCAGACCACAGACAGCCAGCAGAGATACTTACCAGAGATACTCAATACCAAGACAGAGGTATGAGTCTTGGGAAGCTTTATAGAGGCTTAGGAAGTTCAACACATGGGAGCACACCGTGCTACTTGCAGAAAGTGTAGCGGACTGGGGTGTAGGGAATGGAATCCAGACCCGTTAGAGGTGTGTAACACTAAAGTTGGCGACAAGTTTTGCAAGTAAATATTTTTACAAAAATGTTAAAAAAAAACGACCTAAAATTGCTGCTTAACGGTAGAGAAAGGAATTAAGTTAACATGGGGCAAAATCTCAAGATGAGACACAGCCCTGTAAGGCAATGGAGCTGAGGAAAAAATAAGACTGCTTATAGAATATGTGAAAAATGTTTGACTAGTTGGGGTCCAGCAGCCAAGACACCCACAGAGGTTAACCTTGCATGGACAGTGATGGAGCAGTTGAGCGACTGTCTGTGCTTATATCTTCATTGCAAAGATGGCAGATGCACAAAGTGTGTTTGACCATTTGTGTCACTCCCTTCTGTCTCCTCTGGATACTGCTGCACGTCGCGCCTCCCTTTGGTAATCTACTAATAGCTGCAGACATTGATATAGTACATATTTAGGTATTGCCCTGCCAGGACCTTACTCCCTAAAGACGATGTCATCATAGTAGAACCATATCTTCCACTATTCCTTGATATAGGGGCACCACCATTCCTGCACCATTTTGGCTAGGCTCGGCGGCATCCAATAGGAAGATGAAAGAGCATGATGGATGGAGGGCATTCATAATGACAGACAGGGACATCAGAAGGAGGAGATGTAATCATACAGGCTGGTACACTAAGGAGGACATTGGAAGAGCAGACTGGAGCACCATAAGAGATCGTGCTGGAAATGCCCTTGCTGATATTGAATGGGAACAACTTTGGATTGTCATCTTTGGCTATTGCTCTTATGCGGTTAGAGGTGACAATAAATGGTCTTCTGCCAGTAACAAGTGTCCTCATATGGTTGGTATTGTCATCAGGACTTGTTCAGACTCCAGTCTCACGATCTTTGAGACTTTTATTCTCCAGGATCATTCTCAAATATACAATAGGGGCAAATTGTGATACAATTATGACCATTTTTTGTGGTGTAATAAAGTTTAATAATGATGGGACTTACACATCTGCTATAATCAGATATTGATAAGAAAGCTTTAGGGATTTACTTTACTTCATGTGTAGGGCCCTTCCCAGAAAAGAACTACAAGTCTCACAATGCCACACAAGTGCAGCGGCATTACGGTAATTAGTGCTTTTGTGTCCTGAGCCAAAACTTTTTTTACCCAACATAGTTTAGTAGCGAATACTAGAGAAACTTGATCAAAACCTTCACGATCATTCCACAACCACATTGCTTCTATTAGAATTCTGCTCCCTTGGAAAACTATCCCGTTAACCATATAAAAATGTCCGGAATTTGTTCCAAACTGTGTCTTTTGTTCTTAATGAACAAGTCATCAATTCAGGCAAGTTTCAATATCCCAGATATAGAGAGGGAAACACGGGGGTTTGGATTGAACATATTGGGGCAGCAGCTTCAGAACAGGAAATGACTGACATTCCTGGTGAGTGAGACAGTGTACTCAGCGTTTAGTAATCCAGCAAGCAGCGCCCTGTGGCTACACGACAGCCCGTGCATGTGGAAATAGAGAACACAGCAAACACCAACTAGGCCATTCACATGGGAGGGAGAAATGATAACTGGGCGGCACGGTGGCTCAGTGGTTAGCACTTCATGGCCAGTGACTAAGGTTGATTAGTCCAATATGGTCCCAAGCCGGCTTCTCCCCGACCTGCTTCAGTTGACTGATGGGTCTCTCCTTTTCTTCCTTCCTACCTCTATGACTAAATTGTGACGTCCTCTCACTATCCAGATTCACCACAAAAAGGCTGCGCATTCCCTGCCTCTGCTTTTATACAGGGTATAACATTCCCACCTGATTGGCTGCGCTATATCTTGTCATATGATAGGTACAAAGCATTATAAGGAAGTCCATATGGCCGCGCTTGAGGCCATGTGGGCTTCTTCTGACCTATTCAATTTTTTGCTTTGTGTAAAATGGTGGCGGGCATTTTTTTTTTTTAGACTCACGCTAAACGCAAATTGTCCCAATTTATCTACTTGAAGGACTTGAGCAACTTCAAGAAAATGAGCCGACAGTCAAGCAAGAGGAGGTGATGCTAGGTGTGGAATAGAGCCGGAGTGACAGACGCTTGGGAAATGCTTCCACATACCCAAAGCACTTCAGCCTCATTCGTTTATCCATTCAAACGCCAATTTCTCAAAAATGGAGGATCAGACGGTCATATAAAGGTGTCGCTAGACTGGTCTTTGAAGCAAAGTTTGAGGGGTGTCCGATTCCCTTTAGACTACACAATACCTAGAGGATGCTTCTTTATGAAAAAGAAACAAAAATGAACAACGTATAAAAAGAGCCCACAAAAAAAGGCATTTTTCTATTCACTAGTAGTTAATATCTGGCTGAACTATATATATTTTCTTTTCATACAGATACAGTGTTTGCAAAGCTAAGGTTACCCTTAATAAATCATCCCTTCTGCCATTGTGCATGGGACATTTGTCCTAAAAGGAGCCGCAAAATAGCCCAAAGCGCGTCATGTCGCCTAGTATAAAACATGGTCAGGGGTGAGGGTAAAAAGGAGTCTCTGGAATAGTTGGGAACTACAAGTTCCGTGATGTCTCCACAACCTCGGCCACATGTTTCTCTAGACATAAAAGCCATTCAGACATTTCTCCATACAACAGAATGAAAGGAACAGGAGAATTGAAGGAAAATAGATATTGTGGAGGACAATTCCAATGACCTCCAACTACCCCCATCAGGCACTTTGCATATAAGATGCAGCAAACCAGAAAATGTTTTCCTAAGAAAAGGGCAGTTGTCCTCAATTTGACCTGGGCATTCCCCAGGACCTCGTCCACAGCAGATCAATTACCTCCAGAAAAGCGCCACTTTTCAGTAAGGTCGGCTGCATGCAGAGAGCAGCCTCCTGTCATCATGTTATCCCCCATTATCAGTACAACACCTTATATATTATGCATTATCAGTACCATGTCTGTACAGGCTGATGCCAGCAGCTCTGCCCCATTCACCTCAATTCTACAATACCAGTTCCAACCTGTAGATAGGGGTGGCGCTGTTATTGGAAGAAGCCAGCCATGTTTTTGTACACTACGTTGGGACAACCCCTTTTAAATGAGGACCTTTATCTGTTAGCGACAGCGGAAAGCGGCTACGAAGATATTTGCATGCCTGTTTATTTTTAATGGAGTCTGTGTAATGGTTATTTTCTCTTGCGGAGGGCGTTGCAGGGGTCTTAGGTTTCCATAATAAATTCCCTTCCTTAATTAGCTACATTACATTAATATTCTGGCAATAAGCCCTAATGTCTTGGACTATTATCTCATTATAAAAAAAAGCTATCCCTTTAACACTTAAAGGGATGCAATATTTTTGTTGTTCTGTTCACCACTCATATACTATGTATGAAAATGCACAAAGGACGAGGCGAAGGGGACGGGACAACTGTCTACATACAGAGTGCATAGACTCAGAGCTGTAGTGATCCTGCTAATATGGCGGATGTATGGAACCAGCAGCAGCCTCTAGGATCAGGGGCTAAGCTGCAGCGAAACATTGAGGCCTTTCATACATGGTGTGATGCAGTAACCTCTGTTACAGCTAGGGGGCACTGTGTATGCACTTCAGGATGCGCTTGGAGGTATAGTTATGATGAATTAGGGACTGGCATTATTGTAAATGACCGGTATGTGTCGCAGAGGTTCTCTGCGCTGTAAGCCAAGATGATATGGTTATGCTGGGACTTATAGTTCCACAAGTATTTGTGTATTACTTATAAGGGGGGCTTATAGGGTTAGTCAGAGAGCAGGGCGGGAATTGACTACCCACACATGTACCGCCCATCCATGGGGGTGGTTACAACCATATAATGTGACTGAGGTCTGGTCACATGGTCAGAGTGTGTGTACCTGAATGGTTCAGGGTGCAAGGTCCTGCAAGGTCCTGGAAGGTCTGTGTTGGAAGATCCTGGGAGTAGGATCGGATTCCTGGAGTGCCTATGAAACAATTTTGAAAAAAAACGCAGGACGAATGTTTATTTAAACGAAAGGATGAAATATATCAAAACAATAATGGAATTAAGAAAAATAATAGCTGGCAATACAATTTCATAACATCATACATTCGGAACAATAATGATATTAGGAGGATACTCAATAAATATTGGTATCTATGGAAAAAAAGGTGTATATCTGAAAAAAATTATACCAGAAAAACCTAATATCACGTTCCGTAGGGCACAAACTATAAGAGGCATTATTGCCCCCAGCCACTTAAAACAATTATCACGGGGAGGGGGGACAGAAAATTAATCTAACAAAAAAATGGATAAAATGAATAAAAATAACAAAAAAACTGGTGTTTTGCGATGTAATTCAAAAAAAGTGCTGTTGCTGTAAAATCATAGATCACAATGCGACTGGGATTCACTGTTACAGCACGGGAGAATGTTTCCCAATTACACAGAAATTATCCTGCGACAGCCAATTTGTGGTATATGTTATTACATGTGCCGGTGGCGTTCAATACGTGGGACGTACGACACAGTCCCTGAGAACACGTATGAATGGCCCCAGACACAATGCAAAAAATGGCTTCATGAAACAGAGTTTGTCTCGACACTTATGTTTGAAGCACAACAAACAATTCAACATAAAAGTTACACCAGTTGAGCAAATTCCCGAGAACTGCTCCAGCCGTACTGAGAAATTGAATCGCAAGGAATCCTATTGGATTTTTAAAATGGGGACTTTACATCCGCACGGATTAAATGAAGTCATTGAGTATAAAAAAAATAAAAAATGAATAAATAAAAGTGTTTTCCATAACTCTAATTAGCACTGTTTTTACAATCTATGTGTTTTAAATGGATTTTAGTCACATATAACCGCTTAAATTCGCTATATAATTATATTGTAATTTTATGATATTCATTAAGATATTTTATATATTATCTGTTATAATCTAATTTTATCATGTTTTTAATACATTTATACAATGCATTTGCTTTTACTATCATTATGTCCTCTTGTAAACTAACTTGTTTAGCAGTTCTATAGTGGGTGTGTTAGAAACTCATTTCAGTGGTCCACACCCTATTTAGCATAATACTACTTCTTATAAAGCTATCCACAATGTTCGAACACTTATCACAATATGCCTGAGGAAGACATTTTTATACTTTATATTGTATGTGCTTTTTCAGAAAGAGCAATTATTTGTTGCAGATTTTCCCCCCATTAAATTCTCGTCCTGGGGATCACCTGCTGAGTGGCAGCAAAATCGGCGGGTGCAGAAAAAAAAAAAAAAAATCTACAAAAAAGTAGTCCCAACTTCCAATCTTCTCCAGCTCCTATGGCCACTCTGCCGTTCGTGTGCCGCCACTCTGCCGTTCGTGTGCCGCCACTCTGCCGTTCGTGTGCCGCCACTCTGCCGTTCGTGTGCCGCCACTCTGCCGTTCGTGTGCCGCCACTCTGCCGTTCGTGTGCCGCCACTCTGCCGTTCGTGTGCCGCCACTCTGCCGTTCGTGTGCCGCCACTCTGCCGTTCGTGTGCCGCCAGTGTTTAACATTGCAAAGCATAAAAGAGAAGATTTGTCATTTATCAATCCAGGAAAAACGCTAATGGCAAAAACGGACACACGGACTTTATACTGTTGGTAAAAAATGATATGGACCAAACACTGATGGTAAAAACTAAGGCTATGTGCAGACGCTGCGGATTCACCTGCGGATTTTTCCGTGCGGATCCGCAGGTAAAGTGACCTGTGGTTTTCCTGTAGATTGGCCAGTGGTTTGACACCTGGACAATGGAATGGTGTCAAACCGCCGCGGAATCCACAGAAAGAATTGACATGCTGCGGATTTCAAACCACAGCTTCTCCGCAGGGAAAAATCCGCAGCATGTGCACTGCAGATTTCAAATACCATTGACTAACATGGTACTGTACACTGTCTGTGGAACTGCTGCGGATCCGCAGAGGCCAAATCCGCAGCAGATAAGCAGCAGAATCCGCAGCGTGTGCACATAGCCTGACACATGGACCATACGCTAATGGTAAAAACTGACACACTGACCAAACACTGATGGTGAAAATGGACACAGACCGTATACTGATGACACTGATGGTAAAAACAGACACACGGAAGATTAAAAACGGACACAAAGACGGTACACTGATGACACCGCAAACATTTTTTTGTGTACCATAACCACCAGTGCACAGAAGTGGCGGTGTTTGCAACATCACACATTTATTTTGAAAACGATCTAACAACGCTGAGATTCTGACTAAGGCGAAGCCAACTGCTGACAGGCAGTTTAACCGCAAATGCTGCAGTTTTCGAATGCCTGTTTCCGTCCTCACGGTTTTGCCATTATACAACTAAGTAAGGCGGCCATCGTTCCGTGTGTGCGCTGCGCTTCCAGTGTCTGAGCCCAGGTCCCCTCCGTCCCTCTTGTCACAAACGGCAACAATAACAAATCGATCCTATAGTTACCAGGATGGAAAATGTACAGGCTCGGCTCCGGGACCGGGAACCACAGAGTCATAACGCTGGATGTTAACCACTTCGGGCAGTCACACATTTCTCAAGTGCAAACACATGAAATTTCCTTGTATAATCCAGAAAACACTAAAAAAAATCTGGACTTTGTTGGACAAATTATGGAAGAAAAAAAAAAGAAAAATAACCCAAGGCTGAAATATTGTAACTGCTGCTATACTACAACTCTCAGCATGCCCTGCCAGCCTGCAGACAGATCTTCAGACATGGTAATGCCCACAGGCAGGAATCATACTGACACATGAACAATGCACAAACTCCCAGCGTTACGAGATGTCGGATATTGTCCTGCTCTTCTCCTCTTATTGCAGCTGCACCAGGTATATATGACGCGCGCACACCGTATGCTGCACCGCCAGGTATGTATGACGCACGCACACCGTATGCTGCACCGCCAGGTATGTATGACGCGCGCACACCGTATGCTGCACCGCCAGGTATGTAGGACGCGCGCACACCGTATGCTGCACCGCCAGGTATGTATGACGCGCGCACACCGTATGCTGCACCGCCAGGTATGTAGGACGCGCGCACACCGTATGCTGCACCGCCAGGTATGTATGACGCGCGCACAACGTATGCTGCACCGCCAGGTATGTATGACGCGCGCACACCGTATGCTGCACCGCCAGGTATGTATGACGCGCACACACCGTATGCTGCACCGCCAGGTATGTATGACGCGCGCACACCGTATGCTGCACCGCCAGGTATGTATGACGCGCGCACAACGTATGCTGCACCGCCAGGTATGTATGACGCGCGCACACCGTATGCTGCACCGCCAGGTATGTATGACGCGCGCACACCGTATGCTGCACCGCCAGGTATGTATGACGCGCGCACACCGTATGCTGCACCGCCAGGTATGTATGACGCGCGCACACCGTATGCTGCACCGCCAGGTATGTATGACGCGCGCACAACGTATGCTGCACCGCCAGGTATGTATGACGCGCGCACAACGTATGCTGCACCGCCAGGTATGTATGACGCGCGCACAACGTATGCTGCACCGCCAGGTATGTATGACGCGCGCACAACGTATGCTGCACCGCCAGGTATGTATGACGGGCGCACACCGTATGCTGCACCGCCAGGTATGTATGACGGGCGCACACCGTATGCTGCACCCCCAGGTATGTATGACGGGCGCACACCGTATGCTGCACCCCCAGGTATGTATGACGGGCGCACACCGTATGCTGCACCGCCAGGTATGTATGACGGGCGCACACCGTATGCTGCACCCCCAGGTATGTATGACGCGCGCACACCGTATGCTGCACCGCCTGGTATGTATGACGCGCGTACACCGTATGCTGCACCCCCAGGTATGTATGACGCGCGTACACCGTATGCTGCACCCCCAGGTATGCATGACGCGCGCACACCGTATGCTGCACCGCCAGGTATGCATGACGCGCGCACACAGTATGCTGCACCGCCAGGTATGCATGACGCGCGCACACCGTATGCTGCACCGCCAGGTATGCATGATGGGCGCACACCGTATGCTGCACCGCCAGGTATGCATGACGGGCGCACACCGTATGCTGCACCGCCAGGTATGTATGACGGGCGCACACCGTATGCTGCACCCCCAGGTATGTATGACGCGCGCACACCGTATGCTGCACCACCAGGTATGTATGACGGGCGCACACCGTATGCTGCACCCCCAGGTATGTATGACGCGCGCACACCGTATGCTGCACCGCCAGGTATGTATGACGCGCGCACACCGTATGCTGCACCGCCAGGTATGTATGACGCGCGCACACCGTATGCTGCACCGCCTGGTATGTATGACGCGCGTACACCGTATGCTGCACCCCCAGGTATGTATGACGCGCGTACACCGTATGCTGCACCGCCTGGTATGTATGACGCGCGCACACCGTATGCTGCACCGCCAGGTATGCATGACGCGCGCACACAGTATGCTGCACCGCCAGGTATGCATGACGCGCGCACACAGTATGCTGCACCGCCAGGTATGCATGACGCGCGCACACAGTATGCTGCACCGCCAGGTATGCATGACGCGCGCACACAGTATGCTGCACCGCCAGGTATGCATGACGCGCGCACACAGTATGCTGCACCGCCAGGTATGCATGACGCGCGCACACAGTATGCTGCACCGCCAGGTATGCATGACGCGCGCACACAGTATGCTGCACCGCCAGGTATGCATGACGCGCGCACACCGTATGCTGCACCGCCAGATATGCATGACGCGCGCACACCGTATGCTGCACCGCCAGGTATGCATGACGCGCGCACACCGTATGCTGCACCGCCAGATATGTATGACGCGCGCACACCGTATGCTGCACCACCAGGTATGTATGACGCGTGCACGCCGTATGCTGCACCCCCAGGTACAGTGCCTACAAGTAGTATTCAACCCCCTGCAGATTTAGCAGGTTTGATAAGATGCAAATAAGTTAGAGCCTTCAAACTTCACACAAGAGCAGGATTTATTAACAGATGCATAAATCTTACAAACCAAAAAGTTATGTTGCTCAGTTAAATTTTAATAAATTTTAAACATAAAAGTGTGGGTCAATTATTATTCAACCCCTAGGTTTAATATTTTGTGGAATAACCCTTGTTTGCAATTACAGCTAATAATCGTCTTTTATAAGACCTGATCAGGCCGGCACAGGTCTCTGGAGTTATCTTGGCCCACTCCTCCATGCAGAACTTCTCCAAGTTATCTAGGTTCTTTGGGTGTCTCATGTGGACTTTAATCTTGAGCTCCTTCCACAAGTTTTCAATTGGGTTAAGGTCAGGAGACTGACTAGGCCACTCCAACACCTTGATTTTTTTCCCTCTTGAACCAGGCCTTGGTTTTCTTGGCTGTGTGCTTTGGGTCGTTGTCTTGTTGGAAGATGAAATGACGACCCATCTTAAGATCCTTGATGGAGGAGCGGAGGTTCTTGGCCAAAATCTCCAGGTAGGCCGTGCTATCCATCTTCCCATGGATGCGGACCAGATGGCCAGGCCCCTTGGCTGAGAAATAGCCCCACAGCATGATGCTGCCACCACCATGCTTGACTGTAGGGATGGTATTCTTGGGGTCGTATGCAGTGCCATCCAGTCTCCAAACGTCACGTGTGTGGTTGGCACTAAAGATCTCGATCTTGGTCTCATCAGACCAGAGAACCTTGAACCAGTCAGTCTCAGAGTCCTCCAAGTGATCATGAGTAAACTGTAGACGAGCCTTGACATGACGCTTTGAAAGTAAAGGTACCTTACGGGCTCGTCTGGAACGGAGACCATTGCGGTGGAGTACGTTACTTATGGTATTGACTGAAACCAATGTCCCCACTGCCATGAGATCTTCCCGGAGCTCCTTCCTTGTTGTCCTTGGGTTAGCCTTGACTCTTCGGACAAGCCTGGCCTCGGCACGGGAGGAAACTTTCAAAGGCTGTCCAGGCCGTGGAAGGCTAACAGTAGTTCCATAAGCCTTCCACTTCCGGATGATGCTCCCAACAGTGGAGACAGGTAGGCCCAACTCCTTGGAAAGGGTTTTGTACCCCTTGCCAGCCTTGTGACCCTCCATGATCTTGTCTCTGATGGCCTTGGAATGCTCCTTTGTCTTTCCCATGTTGACCATGTATGAGTGCTGTTCACAAGTTTGGGGAGGGTCTTAAATAGTAAGAAAAGGCTGGAAAAAGAGATAATTAATCCAAACATGTGAAGCTCATTGTTCTTTGTGCCTGAAATACTTCTTAATACTTTAGGGGAACCAAACAGAATTCTGGTGGTTTGAGGGGTTGAATAATAAATGACCCTCTGAATAAACTTTTCACAATTTAAAAAAAAATTAAACAAAGAAATAACATTCTTTTTTGCTGCAGTGCATTTCACACTTCCAGGCTGATCTACAGTCCAAATGTCACAATGCCAAGTTAATTCCGAATGTGTAAACCTGCTAAATCTGCAGGGGGTTGAATACTACTTGTAGGCACTGTATGTATGATGGGGTCACAACGTGTGCTGCACCGCCAGGTATGTATGACAGGCGCACACAATATGCTGCACCGCCAGGTATGTATGATGGGCGCACAACGTGTGCTGCACCACCAGGTATGTATGACGGGTGCACACCGTATGATGTGCGTACACCGTATGCTGCACTGCCAGGGGTAAGGCGGGCACACACTGAGTGATGCACCAACAGGTATGTATGATGGGCATCAACAAGTATGTATGGTGGGCACACAGTGGGTGCTGCACCAAGAGCACACTGCCCAGCGGCATGGAGCAAACCCACAATTACTGCTTATGCAAAACTGAATAGGAAGACATCATTTAATTTACGCTAGGCCTGGCAATGTGCTGAAAATCTGGTATTGCACTGCAGATGGAGCAGAGCTGAAGTTGTCATCTGGCACAAATGCAAGTTCACAACATCGATCAAAGGGCATAATTCTATATTTTGAATCTAAGCGTGGCGGATCCAGAAATGAGCCACATACACAACATGCCACTTTGTAACACAATGGAAATCCAGGGATACTCTACACTATAAGAGTATAGGCACAAAGAGCTAAATGACAAATCCAGCTCTGCAACATCTGTATGAGCCCAGCACACAGTGCTGTGTAACATGCCGGACATCCAATGTTGGTGGAAAATGTGGAATTTTTCATTTGGTGCATGATGAAAAAGATAAACAGCCTCAGCCCTGCTACATCTGTATATACCGATGGCAATCATGGAAATTGTCAACACCTGGGTCGGTGTATCACAGGGGTGCATAAAATGTACAATACAAAATAATATTGGGTGAGGGGTGCATAAACTAATGCATTGAACACACTGCATTGTGACAATCTAGTTTATCGTGTCCTACAATTCATCACGATATGACAGATCCAGCTCTGCTACATCTCCATAAATGCGATGTAGTAATGTACAATCATGTATTTGTCATAGGGGAGCATAGACTAATGCACATTACATGCAGAGTTACTGCACGCAAGGGAAGTCAGGCACTTACTTCAGTCCTGGCAGGAGCTGGATGGCTGCCTGTCCGCCTACAGACTCATCGGAGCAGCCAGCAGAGGTTCACACCAAGGAGAAGAGAAAGTTGGAGTGAGGCAGAGCCTGAGCCTCCCGACCCGCTGAGCCTCCGGATCCGCTGCCTGAGCCTCCCGACCCGCTGCCTGAGCCTCCGGATCCGCTGCCTGAGCCTTCCGACCCGCTGCCTGAGCCTCCGGATCCGCTGCCTGAGCCTCCCGACCCCCAGAGCCTCCGGATCCGCTGAGCCTCCCGATCGCTGCCTGAACCGGTGTGAGCACTTCCACACTCCCAGATCCTCCCTCCCCCATTTCCTCCCTCCCAGATCTCAGCTCTGGAATGAAAGCATTACTATTGCTGCTCTGATGATGATGTTGATGATTTTTTTCTTCCACTCCTTTTTTTTGTACTTGCTTTATTAGGAAGGAACAAACACCCAGAAGGACTGAAAAAGAAACTTCTACCTTTTGAACAATAACAATGTATCATTCGCTCCCATGTTTGTCACTCAGGGGGATAAAAGATAATAAAAAAACAGAAATTAACTGATAGAATGAGCAGTATTTCAGGATTGGATTTGTTACGTTTTTAAAGGGATTATCCAGGAATATTTAATTTTTTGCTGTGGGCTCAGAACAATCGCAGACCGTTCCTGAGGGCAATTCAGCGGCTTCCACTTACGTCACATCGACAGAGCCGCTCTGTTGATGGGTGTGATTGCTGACGTCATGTGTCTGTGGATGTCAGGCCCTCAGACCATCCTCAAGGAGTCGGTTTCTAACCATTTGTGCAGACACATGCACATTTGTGGCCTGCTGGTGGTCATTTTGCAAGGCTCTGGTTGTGCTCCTCGTGTTCTTCCTTACACAAAGGCAGAGGTAGTGGTCCTGCAGCTGGGTTGTTGCCCTCCTATAGCCCCCTCCACGTCTAATGGTGTACTGGCCTGTCTCCTGGTAGCGCCTCCAGCCTCTGGACAATGCGCTGACAGACACAGCAATCCTTCTTGTCACAGCTCACATTGATGTGCCATCCCGGATGAGCTACACTACCTCAGCCACTTGTGTGGGTTGTAGAGTCTGTCTCAAACTACCACAAGTGTGAAAGCACCACCAACATTCAAAAGAGACAAAAACATCAGCCAGAAAGCATTGATACTGAGATGTGGTCTGTGGTCCCACCTGCAGAACCACTCCTTTATTGAGGGTGTCTCGATAATTGCCAATAATTTCCATCTGTTGTCTATTCCATTTGCACAACAACATGTGAAATTGATTGTCAATCAGTGTTGCTTCCTAAGTGGACAGTTTGATTTCACAAAAGATTGATTTACTTGGAGTTATATTCTGTTGTTTAAGTGTTCCCAGGGGCGTAACTACCGGGGTAGCAGCCGGAGCGGTTGATTTGGGGCCCGGCGCCCGGGTTCCCTGCTCCGATCGGCGCTACCCGGTAGTGCAATTTAATTACCCCAACCACCGGTCCGCGGCCCAGCACCGGGCTGCAGCAGTGCTCTTGCCGGTCCGCGGACATAAGGGGAGCCGGCGGCTGTGTAGCAGCTGATACCCTGCATAGCGGTCCCTGTCGGTGCGGCAGCTTCATCCAGATTCCATCGCTGAGCTGTCAAGTGTACCGCTCATGTAAGGTCATGAATATGGACGCCACTCCTCTCCCATAGGCGTGGCGTCCATATTCATGCACCTTAATGAGCGGTAGCACGTGACCGCTCCGCACAGGAAGAAGCTGAAGCGCCGCGAGATGCAGGGAGGGAAGTTCAGCGACGTGAGGGTAAGTATGATGGGGGAGCCGAGCGGAGCCATATATACAAGGGAAGCCGGGAGAGTGGAAGCAGAGCCATATAAACAAGGGAGGGAGAGTGGGAGCGGAGCCATATATACAAGGGAGGGAGAGTGGGAGCGGAGCCATATATACAGGGGAGGGAGAGTGGGAGCGGAGCCATAAATACAAGGGAGGGAGAGTGGGAGCGGAGCCATATATACAAGGGAGGGAGAGTGGGAGCGGAGCCATATATACAGGGGAGGGAGAATGGGAGCGGAGCCATATATACAAGGGAGGGAGAGTGGGAGCAGAGCCATATATACAGGGGAGGGAGAGTGGGAGTGGAGCCATATATACAGGGGAGGGAGAGTGGGAGCAGAGCCATATATACAGGGGAGGGAGAGTGGGAACGGAGCCATATATACAGGGGAGGGAGAGTGGGAGCAGAGCCATATATACAGGGGAGGGAGAGTGGGAGCGGAGCCATATATACAGGGGAGGGAGAATGGGAGCGGAGCCATATATACAAGGGAGGGAGAGTGGAAGCAGAGCCATATATACAAGGGAGGGAGAATGGGAGCAGAGCCATATATACAAGGGAGGGAGAATGGGAGCAGAGCCATATATACAAGGGAGGGAGAGTGGGAGCGGAGCCATATATACAGGGGAGGGAGAGTGGGAGCAGAGCCATATATACAAGGGAGGGAGAGTGGGAGCAGAGCCATATATACAAGGGAGGGACAGTGGGAGCAGAGCCATATATACAAGGGAGGGAGAGTGGGAGCAGAGCCATATATACAAGGGAGGGAGAGTGGGAGCAGAGCCATATATACAAGGGAGGGAGAGTGGAAGCAGAGCCATATATACAGGATGGGAGAGTGGGAGCAGTGCCATGTATACAGGATGGGAGAGTGGGAGCAGAGCCATGTATACCGGATGGGAGGGTGGGAGTAGAGCCATGAATACAGGAAGGGAGGGTGGGAGCAGAGCCATGAATACAGGAAGGGAGGGTGGGAGCAGAGCCATGTATAGAGGATGGGAGCAGAGACATGTATACAGGATGGGAGAATGGGAGTAGAGCCATGTGTACAGGATGGGAGCTGAGCCATGTATACAGGATGGGAGAGTGGGAGCAGAGCCATGTATACAGGATGGGTGAGTGGGAGTAGAGCCATGTATACAGGATGGGAGAATGGGAGTAGAGCCATGTATACAAGGATGGGAAGATGGGAGCAGAGACATGTATACAGGATGGGAGAGTGGGAGCAGAGCCATGCATACAGGATGGGAGAGTGGGAGCAGAGTCATGCATACAGGATGGGAGAGTGGGAGCAGAGCCATGTATACAGGATGGGAGATTGGGAGCAGAGCCATGTATACAGGATGGGAGAGTGGAAGCAAAGCCATGTATACAGGATGGGAGAGTGGGAGCAGAGCCATGTATACAGGATGGGAGAGTGGGAGCAGAGCCATGCATACAAGGATGGGAGGGTGGGAGCAGAGCCATGCATACAAGGATGGGAGGGTGGGAGCGGAGCCATGCATACAGGATGGGAGAGTGGGAGCAGAGCCATGCATACAGGATGGGAGAGTGGGAGCAGAGCCATGTATACAGGATGGGAGAGTGGGAGCAGAGCCATGTATACAGGATGGGAGGGTGGGAGCGGAGCCATGTATACAGGATGGGAGCAGAGCCATGTATACAGGATGGGAGAATGGGAGCAGAGCCATGTATACAAGGATGGGAGGATGGGAGCAGAGCCATGTATACAAGGATGGGACAGGGGAGCCATGCATACAACAGGGGGAGCCACACAGAGCTGGACAGGACGGGGGGAAAAACACATACATTTTCTGATGAATAGAAAATAATCAGCATGTACAGTACTCCAGTACAATTTTTCTTACGTGCTCAATGCTCCATTTCCTTGTAGGTTCCAATCATCATTAGCAGTGACGGTCATCAGTAGAGGTAGCCCAGTGCTCCCACTGAAACAGAGAAACAAGCCAGGTGCTCCCACTCATTCAAAACCTATGGTGAGTTGAGTCACATTATAAATGTTATAATTAAATGATAAGTATGCACTGCTAAACTACAACCGCGTCCATAGCCACGCCCCCCTTATGACCAAAGCCCCGCCCCTGTCACACCACCATCCCCGCCCTGCCGGGCCATGGAAGAATGGTCTTGCTTGAAGCCGGTCCCTGGTGCAAAAAAGGTTGGGGACCAGTGGTGTAGGGGATCCGGGGCCCCGGCGGAAAAAAATGTACAGTATGATTTTGCAGACTACGCTGCATTTCTGTACCTGCTGTGCGGAGCGAAGCACATATTGGGCCCGCCTCCCTGACTGCAGCCAGTCACAGAGTGTATTGCTTCAGACTAGTTCAGTCCCGCCCCTTCCCTGAGCCCTCGCTGTCTATTAGCTCTCTGCAGAGCTGCCTTCCACATGGACCTCTGGGAAATGTAGTTCCTGGAGAGGTGTGTCTTTGAGGGTGTGTGTCTTTCAGGGGGCCCCATTTAAAAGTTTGCTATGGGGCCCAATCAGTTCTAGTTACGCCCCTGAGTGTTCCCCTTATTTTTTGAGCAGTATATTCAAACACTGATTTCTCAGTAACGAAGGAACGGACCGGCCATGTAAAGGTGTTGCTGAGCTTGTCTTTTAGAGAGCTACATGCACATAGAAATAGGGTGGTGGATGAAATCCTGCTGACAGATCTCCTTTAAAGGCTGTGTATACGTTCACAGATATTATTTTTGTTTTGTCCCATTGCATCTAAAGTGAAAAAGGAAGCAACACTGTTAATGGTTTGGAATGAAAAAATCTCTTCTTTTCTAGTCAAAGTGTTATGAATGAGTCACCGGAGGAGCAAAAAACAAAAATGCAAGCTAAGTCCAGAAAACCGGAGAGGTTGGTAGCTAGCGGATTGCAGACCCCTGATCCTATTCACAACAACTAACAGTAGCCGTGGAGCGTTCCTACGGTGGTCCTAGATGCCTCTTCACAGCCAGAAAACGAAATAAGCCTAAAGAAAGGGGAAATCTAAACTGCCCCAGAGCAGACCCCAAAGCAATAGACAGCCCCCAACATGTATTGTCGGTGAAAACAGATGAAAACACAAACACAGACAGAAATACAGGCAGAGCAAACGATGGGGCCCAACTAACTAGATAGGAAAGGACAGAAAAGATGCTGGCTGCAATCCGCAAAAACCCTACCAAAAATGTCCCAACACGTCTGATAGGAAAAACGGCCCTGAAGTCACTAGACTTCAAAATCCCTATATCAGCACTCCGATATATTCTGAAGACAGAGCAAAAGAGATTTAACCGATCAGGGACTAAAATGGAAATTCAGCAGAACCCCCTGCCGGGGCTGGCAGAACACAAAACTAAGCAAATCAGACAAAATCTCATGGAACAATAACAGAGCAAAACTTAGCTTTAGAAGACAGGAACTGAACTGGAGGCCAGAGCTCAGAGCAGAGAAATCACCAGCAACCCTACAGGGCGTCGGCTGCCTTATAACCACTCAGAGATTCCGGATGTCCAATCGCAATCCACCTGTTCAGGTGACAGGTTTCTCCCATTCAAATCAGTTTCACCACCTCCTTTCACCAGCAGAGGGAGTTCATCGGACATCAAAGGTGAACGAGAAAATGAGCACACAACACAAAGTCCTTGTGCATAGAAATGGGAGGAAAGGTGTACATGACTGCAGGATCAGACTACACAGGATTCGTTCATAGTCTGTAACCATGGAGAGCTGAGCAGGAGGCTTGTGAACCTGTGCAGCTTATACACAGCAGCCAGTGTATGCAGAGCAGCAGTGTAAAGCATGGGGGACAGTATAGCACCCTGATTTCTGGCTTCAGACTTTAATTTGAATGTTATATATTTATGTTTACAAATATCTGAGATACAGAAAGTAAATGTTTACACAAAACATTATTACTATTTGTACAGATTTCACTATTGAAAATAGAGCTATAATCGAACCAAGTGTGACCCAGAAAAGAGCAAATCCATCTCCAGGAAATGTAACATCATAGCAATGTAGCAGAAGTCGCAGTCCGTCGTTTTCACACTGAGTTATCAGGTCGCCCTGCAAAGTTATGACATCCTTCTAGATTTAGATCTCTGCTACAACTGCAGTAAAAAAAAGAAATCTTCCTTCTCCCCTGTGACACTTTGTGGCAGCAGATTTCAGCTGTGATTCTTGGACAGGAGAACAATGTCTCCTCTCCCTCCTAGAAATACTTGGGTAATTCCACACATGCCAGTGATTCTTATCAACCACACGTGGGATGTGACCATCAGTAATGGAGCTGAAGTCTCCCCAGGGTGCTAACAATTAATAACTGCAGTCTTGGGGGGCATGGAGACTTATAGACGACCAGTCTATCATCTCTAATCATTGTCTGAAATTCTAGGGCAAATCGCAACATGAATAAAGTGCAAAGTGCAGGGCTGGTGTTTGGCTTCCAAAACTTCAAGGGCTAATAATTACTGCGGTCCAGCCACTAAATCTAATATCTAAAAATGAACTAATAAACTAGGAGACTCAAGGACGGTCCAAGACCTTGCAGCCGCTAATGTAAAGTTGGCTTCTCTGGCAGCACCCACGAGTGCAAACTTGCAAATAATTTTGTTTTTTGAAGGCTTGTCTCGCGAACCAGGGAATGACTTGATCACATTTCTGGTTAATCTGCCTAGACAAGGGTGATTAGGTAAAATTATCCCACAATTTTGGACTCATGACAGCACATTAAAGGGGTGGTCTCATTTTCTTTCTTCGGGAGCGCATAACGCCCCAAGTTCCTGATTGCGCGCTCCTGATTTTTGACACTTCGTGTGTTGGCAAGGCGGCATCACTTACGCTCTCCTACACAGCGATCCACATGGATTAAGTGAAGCAAAGACCTTGTAAGTGCTGCACTCCTTGCCTAGGTGAGCGACCAACACTGACCGGCCACCTCTGCAGCCTGTAACTAAGGCTCTTGGCAGTAAACTAAATTAAAAACCTCTCCGTTCTTGAGATTTTTTTAATAAGAGGTAAATTGCAAAGTTGTTTGTTTTAACAAGAAAATTGTAATTATATCCACTTATGAAGACGAGAAAACCCCTTTAACTGAAATGTATCAAAACTGTTGCAAGGTTAAAGATGATCAGTTCTGTGGAGGAGCCCAGTTCATTCAGCCAATACTCAAAATCGTAAAGCCATTTTACATTCACTGAGTTTGAACAGATCAGAAAAAAGCTTTGGGGAAAATTGATTGCATGGTTACCTTTTTTCTGATGGAACAGATTGTAGTGGGAGTTATGTTGTCTCTCCGCAACCTTCAGACCCAAACAAACACGAGTACCCTCATTCTAATTAATCCTTCCATTCTCCACACAAAACAATGACGGAAGCTTATTATTAGTCTTGCGAATTGAAATAGCATGCGACACTGAGCTCATGGGGGAATTATGGCAGGGCCTTAAGACCGACCGTGAGTTCCTGGAATTCTTTCAGGTCTTCTTATAGAGTATGGGCAGTACACGTGAGATAAAAGCAAAGCTGCTAACTTTTAAGAAATAACAGAGGAAACTCTTAAAGGGGTTGTCCAGAATTTTAACACTGATGACCTATCCTTAGGCGCGGTTATTAATGTTTGATCCCTGGCAGTGCGACCCCCGGCACCCTTGCCGATCAGCTGTTCCCGCTGTCGGCAGAGGCTGGAACTGATCAGTTATGGAGCTGCTCTTTCTACTGATAGTGGCTGCGGCCACGTACTGCACCCTATTGATTGGAATAGGGGATGCATGTGCAGTACCCAGCCGCGGCCACTAGTCAACGCCTGCAGCTCCATAACTGGTCAAAACAAAAAATAAGCAAACGTGAATTTCAGAGCTCCATAACTGAGCAGTTCCAGCCACCGCTAACACCGGGAACAGCTTATGGGTGGGGTTGCCAGATGTTGCACCCCCAAACAGACATTGATGACCTATCCTAAGCTGTGAGGCACCAAAAAGAGCTAAGATACTTACCTCAAAATCAGGACTTTGTCTGAGCAGCCCCCGTAAGAGTACAAGTCTAGGACTGCCGGAACGAGGGGAGATGGATATAGGAATGGATGCATCGCCCCAAATCCCCTTTCCCCAAGTTATTATCTTGTGGAGATACTGAAGTAGGGTCACTACTGAATTCAGTCTGTAAAATTCTTATGTACACTCAGGATATGTGGTCGCAGGGTACACACACAGTAGATTCACAATTTTGGGATATACAGTATTGTGGTTGTGATTGTCCCCCACTGCAGAGAAAATTCATAAATTGTGTGGTGCTGCAAATTTTAAATCAACAGTATGAAACATTTTTTCTACAAATTTTCATTCTCACGATGCAAAAGTTGAAATCTATTCTATTATTTCTAAACACTGTTTTTCGGTGATTACTTTGTATCCCCGTTCATACTGCACCCACACACACACAAATGATACACCTTTTGAAAGGTAAACTTGCCCACTTCAGCAAGAAAATAATCACATCCACAATTTGATCACAAAATACAGTTTAACATTAATTTTCATAAACCTGCTGTAAGGAAAAATGACCTGCAGGTGGCACAGTACCCCAAAAGCACACTACCAAACCATTTATAAACATGCACTCCTTTTTGGTGATTACTTCGCCCCACACACATACATGATACACCATTTGAAAGGTAAACTTGCTCCCTTCAGCAAGAAAACACCCAACAAACCACACATTTACAATTTTATTACTAAATACAGTTTAAACATTCATTTTCATAAACCTGCAGAAAGACACAATGACCTTCGGGTGCCACCTCAACCGGAAAACATTTTTTGGCCTCTACTTATCAAACCAATTTATTGTTTTACCAATCTACATATACAGTCATGGCCAAAAGTATTGACACCCCTGCAATTCTGTCAGATAATATTCAGTTTCTTCCTGAAAATGATTGCAAACACAAATTCTTTGGTATTATTATCTTCATTTAATTTGTCTTAAATGAAAAAACTCAAAAGAGAATGAAGCAAAAAGCAAAACATTGATCAATTCACACAAAACTCCAAAAATGGGCCGGACAAAAGTATTGGCACCCTGAGCCTAATACTTGGTTGCACAACCTTTAGCCAAAATAACTGCGACCAACCGCTTCCGGTAACCATCAATGAGTTTCTTACAATGCTCTACTGGAATTTTGGACCATTCTTCTTTGGCAAACTACTCCAGGTCCCTGATATTTGAAGGGTGCCTTCTTCAAACTGCCATTTTTAGATCTCTCCAAAGGTGTTCTATGGGATTCAGGTCTGGACTCATTGCCGGCCACCTTAGAAGTCTCCAGTGCTTTCTCTCAAACCATTTTCTAGTGCTTTTTGAAGTGTGTTTTGGGTTATTGTCCTGCTGGAAGACCCATGACCTCTGAGGTAGACCCAGCTTTCTCACACTGGGCCCTAAATTATGCTGCAAAATTTGTTGGTAGTCTTCTGACTTCATAATGCCATGCACATGGTCAAGCAGTCCAGTGCCAGAGGCAGCAAAGCAACCCCCAAACATCAGGGAACCTCCGCCATGTTTGACTGTAGGGACCATGTACTTTTCTTTGAATGCCTCTTTTTTCTCCTGTAAACTCTATGTTGATGCTTTTGCCCTAAAAGCTCTACTTTTGTCTCATCTGACCAAAGAAAATTCTTCCTAAATGTTTTAGGCTTTTTCAGGTAAGTTTTGGCAAACTCCAGCCTGGCTTTTTTATGTCTCGGGGTAAGAAGTGGAGTCTTCCTGGGTCTCCTACCATACAGTCCCTTTTCATTAAGATGCCGACGGATAGTACGGGTTGACACCGTTGTACCCTCGGACTGCAGGGCAGCTTGAACTTGTTTGGATGTTAGTGGAGGTTCTTTATCCAACATCCGCACAATCTTGCGTTGAAATCTCTTGTCAATTTTTCTTTTCCGGTCACATCTAGGGAGGTTAGCGACAGTGCCATGGGCTTTAAACTTCTTGATGACACTGCGCACAGTAGACACAGGAACATTCAGGTCTTTGGAGATGGACTTGTAGCCTTGAGATTGCTCATGCTTCCTCACAATTTGGTTTCTCAAGTCCTCAGACAGTTCTTTGGTCTTCTTTCTTTTCTCCATGCTCAATGTGGTACACACAAGGACACAAGACAGAGGTTGAGTCAACTTTAATCCATGTCAACTGGCTGCAAGTGTGATTTAGTTATTGCCAACACCTGTTAGGTGCCACAGGTAAGTTACAGGTGCTGTTAATTACACAAATTAGAGAAGCATCACATGATTTTTTGAACAGTGCCAATACTTTTGTCCACCCTCTTTGTTATGTTTGGTGTGGAATTATATCCAATTTGGCTTTAGGACAATTCTTTTTGTGTTTTTTCATTTAAGACAAATTAAATGAAGATAATAATACCAAAGAATTTGTGTTTGCAATCATTTTCAGGAAGAAACTGAGTATTATCTGACAGAATTGCAGGGGTGTCAATACTTTTGGCCATGACTGTATAAATACCTGTCTGTGTTCATCAGCTCATGAAATACATTTACATTTGACCAGCTTGCTTTTTCTGAAATTGCCTGCGCCCCCGACGACCAATGTGCGAAAATTTTGCACAGGCCAACTTGTGTGTGTGAATTTCTGCAACAGAAATTCTGCAGTAAATCTGAGCTGCGTGCACATAACCCTGAATTCAAAGATTACAAAATTAAAGAGTTTTTAGAGCCTCATTAGGCTAAGAAGATAAAAGGTTTTCTCGCTGCTGCCAGGACAGGGAGATGTAGTAATTAATATGAGGAGATGTAGTAATTAATATGAATGGGTAATTACCTATATTGAGGTAGGTGCTTTGTAAAAACTGCTGAACGCCCAACAAGCAAATGACACCGCAGCACTTGATAAGCATCTCCCCCACACTGGGCACATTGTGAATCTCCCCCAAATTTTTGAATGACCTTTTCTTTACAATCCTTTCAAGGCTGCAGTTATCCCGGTTGCTTGTGCACCTTTTTCTACCACACTTTTTCCTTCCACTCAATTTTCCATTACTATGCTTGGATACATGACTCTGTGAACAGTCAGCTTTTTTAGCAATGACCTTTTGTGGCTTACCCTCCTTGTGGAGTGTGTCAATGACTTCCTTCTGGACACCTGTCAAGTCAGCAGTCTTCCCCATGATTATGGAGCCTACTGAAACAGACTAATGGACCTTTTTAAATGTTTAGGAAGCCTTTGCAGGTGTTTTTTGTTAATTATTCTGATTTGCTGAGATCATGACTTTTGGGTTTTCATTGGCTGTGGGCCATGTTCATCAACATTGACGGAGGTGAATGCTTGAGATGGATCACTCCGTTTGTAATGACTCTGTGTAGTATGAGTTTCACTTTTTGTGTTGAAGAGCTGAGATGGATTGGCTTTTTGATGACATTCTAATTTTGTGAGAAGCACCTGTAAATGGAGCTGTGGTCGATTGTACCCAATGGCGTGCTCTTCACACATGGCTCTTCAAATAACTCCTTAAAGAGAGTATTGATGGGCAGAACAAAGTATTACAAAATCCATTGATTGGGTGTGAGGGGAGTGTTATAGCATATGGGCTGGTGGGGTTTGTGTGGCAGGGCTGTTTTTTTGTCCCAGTCTTGCCCTGGTGGCCTCTCACAACTTTCAAACTCTGAGACACACAAAGACGGTAACACCCCTGATCTGGACTTTGTCCAGTTCAGTTCAATCTCCTACCTAGATGACACACCTCTTACACTTTGTCCCCCATGACATTAGGAGTATAACCACAACTTAGACATTTTTAAGTGCTCCCTAAAAACACATCTGTTTAGGGCGACCTATCACTTTCCCTAATCAAAGTCCTTTTTATATATATAGCTTATTCTCTACTTCTCTGAACATAATTCATCATCAAACTCAACCGTACCCAAAAAGCTCATGCAGCCTTTATCTACCCCCATTTCCTCAAGATGGTTGTACCATCATTGGAAATAAGCACCTGTACTTTGTGTCACCCCCACCTCATTGTAGATTGTAAGCTCTGAAGAGCAGGGTCGTCATTATTTTTGCTTTAATTGTTTTGATTATCTTAAACTTAGTAACTTTTGACTGTTTTATATGAACTGCTGACTTGTAAAGCTATGTGAAATGTGTTTGCAATATATGAATAAAGGTTGTTATTATTAGTAGATTGAAGATGGTGAAACTCAAGCTGTTAACTTTGCCGTGTGTAGAAGTAAAGAATATTTTAGCATGAGCACAACTGTAAAACATGGGATTTCTGCTGTGATGACACAGTGTGGAGTAGGGTGAACATGACAAGCTGCTGGACTGTGAGAGAGGTGCAGGCGGAGATGTTACGGTGGATGGAGAAAAATGGGGTACCCCCCTGCTTCCTCTCTCTGGGGCACTCTGGAATGCCTGCTCCATCTGCAATAAGCTTCATGTGATTCATGACCTCTTTCTCGCAATCTTGCCTTCCTCGGCCTCACAGAAACATGGCTAACACCCTCTGACACTGCCTCCCCTGCTGCGCTGTGTTACGGCGGCCTCCATTTCATCCACGCTCCTCGCCCCGGCAACAGACACGGTGTAGGAGTGGGTCTTCTCCTTTCTTCTAACTGCACCTTTAACCCAATCCCACCTCTTCCCTCCTTAATTCTCCCCTCTTTTGATGTCCACTGTCCGCATCTACTCTCCCTCCAAGTGTCTGTCATATACCGACCTCCGGGCCCGGCCACTGCCTTTATTGATCAATTCTCTACCTGGCTTCTTCACTTTCTTTCCACTGACATGGATGACTTCAACATCCCCACTGATACCCTTCAGTCAACAGCCTCCAAACTCCTGTCCATTACTTAAAGGGAGCCAGTCATCCCCCTGGGCATTTTTAAGTAAAAGAGCCACCTTCAGCAGCATTAAGGCTGCACTCTGTGAAGGTGGCTCTTATGTTTCTGATCCCTAGTAACGCTGAAATACAGACTTTTAGAAATTCCCTGCCATACCTCTTGTGTGTCCGGGAGTTGTGTTTTCTCCTCCGGTGTCCAGCATCTCAGAGCCGTCCATCATCCCCCTTTTGCGTTGTTACGCCGTCTCCTCTGCTCCTTACATGCCCGGCGCCTGCGCTCTGACAACAGTTCTCCGGCATGCGCCGTGCCCGCTGTCTGGGAACTAACATCATGCCTTCATGTAATGCTCTCTCGATGCGAGGCCCCAGATCCCGCCCTGCTGTGTGTTATGATGTATTCACACTGGGGGGCTGGTATCTGGCACCAGCTCAGTGAGCATCTATCTCCCCCGCCTCCTGTTTCCTCCCTCTGCAGCATCTAGTGAGCTGTGCTCCCCATACACTGGATTTCCCTCATAGATTGTAAGCTTGCGAGCAGGGCCCTCATTCCTCTTGGTATTTGTTATAATCTATGTGATTATTGTTATGCTGTAATGTCTATTGTCTGTACAAGTCCCCTCTGAAATGTAAAGTGCTGCGGAATATGTCAGTGCTATAGAAATAAAATTTATTATTATTATCTCTCTGCGCAGGCGCCAGATACCCAGCCCCGCAGTGTGAGTACAGTACAGTGGCTCATCAGAAAGCATCAGAGATGTAACATGAAGCTCACTGATCTCAATTTCTTACACCCTCCAGCCTCAGAGCCGGGTATGATGGCTACCTATGTGTTTCAGAGACAGATTTCAATAGTAACAGTTCCGGATTTATTCGTCATCCTCCTGACGACCACAACCACGCACCGCAGCCTCCTTTCAGTTCTCCGTCTCCATGCCCGGGTACCTGCACCTTTCCTCCAGTCGAAGTAACGTCCCTCGCGGATCTTTCGCTGGGGCTGTCCTAGACCAATCTACCGCCAGCGCTTCACCTGCTCGAGGTCGTCGTCCAATCCGTACCCCCGGGGCCTCGTCTGTTCTGCGGTCCGTCAGGTCAGGGCCACCCCCCTGACTGTCTCTTTCCTGTCTGTCCCCTAGTCGAGCTCTTCGCTGTTCTCCATCTTCTGCTCCTCCCAGGACTAGCCTGCCTGGAACCCCAACCAGTCCTATTTATCCGCTCTCTCACCGGGAATTCCCCTCCTGGGTTCCTATCTCCCCGCCCCCCCATGACTAAGCGTTTCTCAAGCCCTAAGCTGCTGTTGAGTCCTGAACTACTCCCCCCTGCCATCTTGTGGTCATTTCTAGGTACTGCACTCCCTTTTCTGTCTTTCCCTGCTGTTACCTTTCTGTCATTGCCAATCTCCGTCTGTAGTGCACAAATCGTCCCCTCCTACTTCCAGTCAAGTCTGTCCATCAAGTCACCTTCCCCACAGGCTTAGGTACAATGGTCAGCGGCACAGTATCACACATTGTCAAGTGTGATAAATTAAGGTGAGATAGTGAATCTAAGATTGTGTATCTAAGTCTGGCATCACGTATGCTTTGATACAGCAGATCAGACAGTATCACATGCGACAGGCTTAGATACACCACATCATGGAAAATAATTTTAGAAATGACACAGTTACATATTGTACTATTAACACCAAACAGAATTCTCTTATTTCTATACTTAAAGCGACAAACACTACGATGTAATCATTATTAAATGATGGGAATCACTGAAAACACCAAAACAACCATGAAGATTTTTTTCTGTTCTTGTCTCCCCAAAATTAATCAGAATAATCAGAATTTCTATATTTCTACCTAATATCAATCTATCTATTCTCTACAGTGCTTGGAAAAAGTCTTCATACCCCAACAACATTTCCATATTTTTTAATGTTAAACCCACAGACAATGTTTTTTATGGGGATTTTATGTGATAATACTAAGTAGCAAGTGGAAGGAAATGATATGTGGTTTTCTAATTATTTTAACAATATAGATCTGAAAATTGCACCTTACGTTTATATTCAGCCCCCTATAGTCTAATACCTCTAAATAAAATCCTGAGTGACCAAAACCCCCAGAAGTCACATAATTAGTATATTGCTTCCACCTGGGTAGATTTTCTTCTCAGTATAACTACAGCTGTTCTGTGAAGGCCTCAGAGGTTTGTGTGAAAACATTACGGATCAAACACCATCATGAAAACCAAGGAGCCCACCAGAAAGGTCAGGGATAAAGTTGTGGAGAAGAGTAAAGTAGGGTTAGGTTACAAAAAAAATAGCCCAAGCTCTGAACATCTCACGGAGGGCTGTTCAATCCATTATCTAAAAAAGGAAAGAGTATGGCACAACTGCAAACCTACCAAGACTGGGTCCTCCACCAAATCTGACATTCCAAGCAAGGAGAGCACATATTAGAGAAGCAGCCTAGAGGCCCATAGTTAATGGAGGAGCTGCAGAGATCCACAGCTTAGGGGGAGAATCTGTCCGCAGGATGACTATTAGGGCTCATTCCCACTTGCGATGCAATTGGAGGAGCGCAATCTGATAAAAATCGTATTGCACTCACCCCAATGTTTCTCTATGGTGCAGCTCACATCTGCGATTCGGCATGTCAAAATAATCGCAACATGCTGCTATTGCACCGGACAATCGGATTGCAGGCACCCATACACAAGTGCATCTCACAAAATTAGAATATCGGGAAAAAGTTAGTTTATTTCAGTTCTTCAATACAAAAAGTGAAACTCATATTCTATAGAATCATTACAAACAGAGTAATATATTTCAAGTGTTTAATTCTGTTAATGTTGATGATTTTGGCTTACAGCCAACGAAAACCCAAAAGTGATTATCTCAGGAAATTAGAATAATTAACAAATATCACCTGCAAAGGCTTCCTAAGCATTTATAAAGGTCCCTTAATCTATTTCAGTAGGCTCCACAATCATGGGGAAGACTGCTGACTTGACAGATGTCCAGAAAGCAGTCATTAACACACTCCACAAGGAGAAATAAACACTTGAAATAGATCACTCTGTTTGTAATGACTCTATAAAATATATGAGTTTCACTTTTTGTATTGAAGAACATAAATTAACTTTTTGATGATATTCTAAGTTTGTGAGAAGCACCTGTACATTACATTACTGATCCTGAGATACATCCTGTGTTATACCCCAGAGCTGCACTCACTATTCTGCTGGTGGAGTCACTGTGTACATACATTACTGATCCTGTACTGATCCTGAGTTATATCCTGTAATATATCCCAGAGCTGCAGTCACTATTCTGCTGGTGCAGTCACTGTGTACATACATTACATTACTGATCCTGAGTTACATCCTGTATTATACCCCAGAGCTGCACTCACTATTCTGCTGGTGCAGTCACTGTGTACAACATACATTACATTACTGATCCTGCGTTACATCCTGTATTATACCCCAGAGCTGCACTCACTAGTCTGCTGGTGCAGTCACTGTGTACATGCATTACATTACTGATCCTGAGTTACATCCCGTATTATACTCCAGAGCTGCACTCACAATTCTGCTGGTGTAGTCACTGTGTACATACATTACATTACTGATCCTGTACTGATCCTGAGTTATATCCTGTATTATATCCCAGAGCTGCAATCACTATTCTGCTGGTGCAGTCACTGTGTGCATACATTACATTACTGATCCTGAGTTACATCCTGTATTATACTCCAGAGCTGCACTCACTATTCTGCTGGTGCAGTCACTGTGTACATACATTACATTACTGATCCTGAGTTACATCCTGTATTATACCCCAGAGCTGCACTCACTATTCTGCTGGTGCAGTCACTGTGTACAACATACATTACATTACTGATCCTGCGTTACATCCTGTATTATACCCCAGAGCTGCACTCACTAGTCTGCTGGTGCAGTCACTGTGTACATGCATTACATTACTGATCCTGAGTTACATCCCGTATTATACTCCAGAGCTGCACTCACAATTCTGCTGGTGTAGTCACTGTGTACATACATTACATTACTGATCCTGTACTGATCCTGAGTTATATCCTGTATTATATCCCAGAGCTGCAATCACTATTCTGCTGGTGCAGTCACTGTGTACATACATTACATTACTGATCCTGAGTTACATCCTGTATTATACTCCAGAGCTGCACTCACTATTCTGCTGGTGCAGTCACTGTGTACATACATTACATTACTGATCCTGAGTTACATCCTGTATTATACCCCAGAGCTGCACTCACTATTCTGCTGGTGCAGTCACTGTGTAAATACATTACAGATTACAGAAGACTGCTGATTTTACAAATGTCCAGAAGGTAGTCACTGACACTCCACAAGGAGGGTAAGCCACAAAAGGTCATTGGTAAAGAAGCTGGCTGTACACAGAGTTCTGTATCCAAGCATATTAATGGAAAGTTGAATGGAAGGAAACAGTGTGGTAGAAAAAGGTGAACAAGCAACCGGGATAACCGCAGCCTTGAAAGGATTGTTAAGAAAAGGCCATTCAAAAATTGGGGGGTTTCATAAGGAGTGGACTGCTGCTGGAGACATTGCTTCAAGAGCCACCACTCACAGATATCCAGGACGTGGGCTACAAGTGTCGCATTCCTTGTGTCAAGCCACTCATGACCAATAGACAATGCCAGAAGCTTCTTACCTGGGCCAAGGAGAAAAAGAACTGGACTGTTGCTCAGTGGTCCAAGGTGTTGTTTTCAGATGAAAGAAAATTTTGCATTTCATTTGGAAATCAAAGTCCCAGAGTCAAAGAGGAAGAATGGCGAGGCACACAATCCAAGCTGCTTGAGGTCTAGTGTGAAGCTTCCACAATCAGTGATGGTTTGGGGAGCCCTGTCATATGCTGGTGTAGGTGTAAGAAGATGAGTCGAGACGGAGTCAGCAGTATGCAGTGCCCTTTAAGGCTGGAACTATCCGGGCTGTCACCACTGTTGGCGGGGGAGTATTCCTCTGAAAGGGAGAGTCCTTTCTGTGAAACAGCAGGGGGTGCGGGGTATATGAGGAGACCTGAGTGCAGGAACGGGCCAAACTTGACGGGAAGGTGACAGGAGACGGTTGACTCCCTCTCCGCTGCTCGAGTTGACAACTCCACTTTTCCCATACCTCAATGTGCTGACCTTAAGACTTCTCGTGATGCTATTAAGTTACCATCTGTTCCCGCACTGTTGGATACCCCTGTTTTACCTGAGACAAACTGATCAGAGACTATTCCGTAAGAACGCGGGCTGTTGCGGCCTGTGCATGTACTCACGATCAGTGCCCGGCGCCATTTTTGAGGAATCCACGTAAAGGTCTGTTTCCACGTACCCAAGTCAAGAAGAACTGAATCCATCAGCACTGTCCATAGCAGAGCCAGAGACTTTGTACATCAATTGAGATGCCGCCGAGAGATTTTCCAGCCTTACCACTGCCAGAACTGCAGCCGATAAGTTGTCTTGTTTTATATATTCTTTTTTTGATTGTCTTTTTCTCCCTGCGTGGAGTACTAGTTGTTATTGCCAGTTCAGTAAATCCTTGTTAACCCCTTGTCTGTCTCCAGTTACTCACTGCAACCCCACGAACTGCTTTTCCCCATACATAGGTCCACTGTGTTTTATCACGACCAAAGTCAGCACAGCCGTCTACCAGGAAATTTTAGAGCACTTCATGCTTCCCTCTGCCAACAATCTTTTTGGAGATGGAAATTTAATTCTCCAGCAGGACTTGGCAGTACCCATACCTGGTTTACAAACAACAGCATCCCTGTGCTTGATTGGCCAGAAAACTCGCCTGACCTTAACCCCATAGAGAATATATGGGGTATTGTCAAGAGGAAGATGAGAGACACCAGACCCAACAATGCAGACGAGCTGAAGGCTGCTATCAAAGCAACCTGGGCTTCCATAACTCCTCAGCAGTGCACAGGCAGATCTCCTCCATGCCACTCCGCATTGATACAGTAATTGATGCAAAAGGAGCCCCGACCAAGTATTGAGTGCATTTACTGAACATACATTTCAGTAGGCCAACATTTCGGATTTTAAAATCATTTTTCAACTGGTGTTATAACGTATTCTAATTTACTGAGATAATGACTTTTGGGTTTTCATTAGCTGTAAGCCATAATCATTAACATTAACTGAAATAAACACGTGAAATAGATCACTCTGTTTGTAATGACTCTATATATGAGTTTCATTTTTTGTATTGATGAACTGAAATAAATTCACTTTTTGATATTTTAATTGCTTGAGAAGCACCTGTAAGTCTATGCAGCATGTGCAATCGCGAGAAAATCCGCACACATAGGAATGCACTGTTCTGCTTACTTTCCGCATGTGGCTATGCCCACCATGCGAAAAGTAAGTGGAACATTTGCGGATGGTACCCACGGTCTGGGGGAGAGGAGATTCTCCTCCAGGCTCTGGGTACCATATCCCTGTTAAAAATAGAATTAAAATAAAAAATCGTGTTAGTCTCACCTTCCGGCATCCCACACAGCGTCCCCAGGCGTCAGCGATGCTCCAGGCAAGTCCCGCTCCCAGGGATGCCTTGCGACGATGACCTTTGATGACACATTTCGAGACCGCGACGTCATCAAAGGTCATCGTCGCAAGGCATCCCTGGGAACGGGACTTGCCGGGAAAATTGCGAGGTTCGGGAGCGCTGCGTGGGACGCCGGAAGGTGAGAATAACATGCTTTTTTTTTTTTTAATTATTTTAAACTTTATATCTTTTTACTACTGATGCTGCATAGGCAGCCTCAATAGCAAACAGTTGGTCACACTAGTCAAACGCTACAGTTAGGTCCATATATATTTGGACAGAGACAACATTTTTCTAATTTTGGTTCTAGACATTACCATAATGAATTTTAAACCAAACAATTCAGATGCAGTTGAAGTTCAGACTTTCAGCTTTCATTTGAGGGTATCCACATTAAAATTGGATGAAGGGTTTAGGATGTTCAGCTCCTTAACATGTGCCACTCTGTTTTTAAAGGGACCAAAAGTAACTGGACAGATTAAATAATTGTAAATAAAATGTTCATTTCTAGTACTTGGTTGAAAACCCTTTGTTGGCAATGACTGCCTGAAGTCTTGAACTCATGGACATCACCAGACACTGTGTTTCCTCCTTTTTGATGCTCTGCCAGGCCTTCACTGCGGTGGTTTTCAGCTGCTGTTTGTTTGTGGGCCTTTCTGTCTGAAGTTTAGTCTTTAACAAGTGAAATGCATGCTCAATTGGGTTGAGATCAGGTGACTGATTTGGCCATTCAAGAATATTCCACGTCTTTGCTTTAATAAACTCCTGGGTTGCTTTGGCTTTATGTTTTGGGTCATTGTCCATCTGTAGTATGAAGCGACGACCAATCAGTTTGGCTGCATTTGGCTGGATCTGAGCACACAGTATGGCTCTGAATACCTCAGAATTCATTCGGCTGCTCCTGTCCTGTGTCACATCATCAATGAACACTAGTGACCCAGTGCCACTGGCAGCCATGCATGCCCAAGCCATCACACTGCCTCCGCTGTGTTTTACAGATGATGTGGTATGCTTTGGATTATGAGCTGTACCTCGCCTTCACCATACTTTTCTCTTTCCATCATTCTGGTAGAGATTGATCTTTGTTTCATCTGTCCAAAAAATGTTCTTCCAGAACTGTGCTGGCTTTTTTAGTTGTTTTTTTTAGTAAAGTCCAGTCTAGCCTTTTGATTCTTGATGCTTATGAGTGGCTTGCACCGTGCAGTGAACCCTCTGTATTTACTTTCATGCAGTCTTCTCTTTATGGTAGATTTGGATATTGATACGCCTACCTCCTGGAGAGTGTGGTTCACTTGGTTGGCTGTTGTGAAGGGGTATCTCTTCACCATGGAGACTATTCTGCCATCATCCACCACTGTTGTCTTCCATGGGCGCCCAGGTATTTTTGCATTGATGAGTTCACCAGTGCTTTCTTTCTTTCTCAGGATGTACCAAACTGTAGATTTTGCCACTCCTAATGTTGTAGCAATTTCTCGGATGTTTTTTTCTGTTTTTACAGCTTAAGGATGGCTTGTTTCACCTGCATGGAGAGCTTCTTTGACCGCATGTTTCCTTCACAGCAAAACCTTCCAAATGCAAGCACCACACCTCAAATCAACTCCAGGCCTTTTATCTGCTTAATTGAGAATGACATAATGAAGGGATTGCCCACACTTGTCCATGAAATAGCCTTGGAGTCAATTGTCCAATTACTTTTGGTCCCTTTAAAAACAGGCTGGCACGTGTTAAGTAGCTGAAACTCCTAAACCCTTCATCCAATTTTAATGTGGATACCCTCAAATGAAAGCTGAAAGTCTGAACTTCAACTGCATCTGAATTGTTTTGTTTAAAATTCATTGTGGTAATGTCTAGAGCCAAAATTAGAGAAATGTTGTATCTGTCCAAGTATATATGGACCTAACTGTATGTTTGACGAGTGTGACCAACCTGTCAATCAGTTTTCCAAGCGATGCTACAGATCGCTTGGAAAACGCTAGCATTCTGCAAGCTAATTACACTTGTAATATGCTAGTTTTAACTCTGGTATTTCCCTTGTCATATCTGTAAACTCTTAAAGAGCTGGATATAGACTTAAAGGGCCACTTAATATGGTGGTAATGGTGGTTTCTGAAGGAGCCGCTCCTTGGCTGGGTCCTTCCCTGAAGGAAGATCTCGCTAGTCCCGTGTTTGAGACTCTTAATTGAGGCTCCATGGACTTTATATTGCATATTCGTATTTCCCAGGGAGCAATGCACCTAGGATTTCACTGATTGAGCGCCTTTGCCAGCTGCCGCAGGGTTTTCTTTGACTGGTCTCCCTGAGGTCAGTGATTGTTTCGTGATGTTGGTCTACTAGGCATCGCTCCAACCCAGCCAGAATCCTACTCCACACTGATGAGGGGCAACACCCCGAAACAGCTGTCTGTGGATGGATACCTGGCCTTGGTATTTCCCTTGTCATATCTGTAAACTCATAAAGAGCTGGATATTGACTTAAAGGGCCACTTAATATGGTGGTAATGGTGGTTTCCGAAAGGAGCCACTCCTTGGTTGGGTCCATCCCTGGAGGAAGATCTGGCTAGTACCATGTTTGAGACTCTTAAATGAGGCTCCATGGACTTTATTTGCATATTCATATTTCCCAGGGAGCTATGCACCTAGGATTTCACTGATTGAGCGCCTTTGCCGGCTGCCAAAGTGTTTTCTTTGACTGGTCTGCCTGAGGTCACTGATTGTTTCGTGAAGTTTTAACTCTGGAAATACGCAGGAATTGAAAATGCGGATTTCTCGCATATTTCCCGCGGCATGGAATTCCGGAATTCCCGCAGAAATTTCCGCGGGAATTCCAGACGTGTGCACATAGCCTTAGTCTTATGCTCCACAAATCTGGCCTGGATTGAAGAGTGGCAAAAAGAAAGCCAGTTTATAAAGCTATAAGAAGTTCCATTTGCAGTTTGCAAGTTTGGGGATACAAAGAGTATGTGAAAGAAGTGGGTGTGGACATATGAGACCATAGGATAACTTTTTGGGCTAAATGAAAAATGCTATGTGTGCTAACATTGCACATCATCCTGAAAACTCCATCCCAACCATCACACATGGTGGCAGCATCATGTTGTGGAGAGGCTTTTCTCCAGCAGGGCAGGAAAGTTGGTCAGAGTTGATGGGAACATGGATGTAGCTAAATACAGGGCAATCCTGGAGGGAAACGTATTAGAGGCTGCAAAAGACTTGAGACTGGGTGTAATTTCACCCTCAAGCAGAAAAACAACCCTAAACATCCTGCCAGAGCTACAATGGATGGTTTAGATCAAAGCATATTCATGTGGTGAGAATGGCCCAATCACAGTCCAGACCAAAATTCCACTGAGAATCTGTGGCAAGACTCAAAAATTGCTGTTCACTGACATCTCCATCCAATCTCACTGAGCGAGAGTGAGTGTGCAAAGGAGAAGGGGCAAAATGTCAACTCTAGGTGTGCAAAGCTGGAGATACAGACTCCAAAAGACTGCAGCAGTATTTGCGGCGAAAGGTGGTCCTACAAAAGTATTGTATGTTTAGGGTCATTGTCCATCTTCCCATCAACTCTGACCAGTTTCCCTGTCTCTGCTAATGAAAAGCCTTCCCACAGACAGTATGATGCTGCCACCACCATGTGTGACGGTGGGGATGGTGTTTTCAAGGTGATGTTCCATGTTCGTTTTCAACCACACATAGCATTTTGCACTTAGCCTAAAAAGTTCTACTTCGGTATCATCTGACCAGAGCACCTCCTTCCACATACCATGTAGGGGATACCGCAAGCATATGTAAGAAGGTGCTACAAAGTATTGGCTCATGTGGGCTGAATACAAATGCAATTCACAATTTACATGTTTATACTTTTAAACGTATAATTTTCCTGAATATTCACGAGTGTATAAGCATTTATAACCAGCAGGTATTAGTATTTCAGCATTATGTGTTGAGGTTAAGGTACATTTCCCTTTAGAACATGAGTCGCCCCCGGAGAATGTGCATTTTGAATTCTCTCTGAATATAATGTCTGGAGGTGTGAAATATTCATTACAGTGATGTCATTAGATCGGATTATTTGCGTCTCTTTTTTTCACATCCAGAATCTGAACTGTACAGCCAAAGGAGCAGACGTTCTAGAATGAAATCATATACTGCATAATCCCTGAAATGTGTTACTCAGCTTCTGAAGACAGGCCAAGCGCGCTCAAATAGAAGCATCAGCGGCTTTGGAAGATATACTGTATATACACTCACTGGCCACTTTATTAGGTACACCATGCTAGTAACGGGTTGGACCCCCTTTTGCCTTCAGAACTGCCTCAATTCTTCGTGGCAGAGATTCAACAAGGTGCTGGAAGCATTCCTCAGAGATTTTGGACCATATTGACATGATGGCATCACACAGTTGGCGCAGATTTGTCGGCTGCACATCCCTGATGCGAATCTCCCGTTCCACCACATCCCAAAGATGCTCTATTGGATTGAGATCTGGTGACTGAGGAGGCCATTTGAGTACAGTGAACTCATTGTCATGTTCAAGAAACCAATCTGAGATGATTCGAGCTTTATGACATGGCGCATTATCCTGCTGAAAGTAGCCATCAGATGCCTGTTCTTAGCTGAGAGGAGTGGTACCCAGTGTGGTCTTCTGCTGCTGTAGCCCATCTGCCTCAAAGTTCGACGCACTGTGCGTTCAGAGATGCTCTTCTGCCTACCTTGGTTGTAACGGGTGGCAATTTGAGTCACTGTTGCCTTTCTATCAGCTCGAACCAGTATGCCCATTCTCCTCTGACCTCTGGCATCAACAAGGCATTTCCGGCCACAGAACTGCCGCTCACTGGATTTTTTTTCTTTTTCGGACCATTCTCTGTAAACCCTAGAGATGGTTGTGCGTGAAAATCCCAGTAGATCAGCAGTTTCTGAAATTCTCAGACCAGCCCTTCTGGCACCAACAATCATGCCACGTTCAAAGGCATTCAAATCACTTTTCTTCCCCATACTGATGCTCGGTTTGAACTGCAGGAGATTGTCTTGACCATGTCTACATGCCTAAATGCACTGAGTTGCCGCCATGTGATTGGCTGATTAGAAATTAAGTCTTAACACACAGTTGGACAGGTGTACCTAATAAAGTGGCCAGTGAGTGTATGTACCTCAATGAATCACACGGCTACGGGCCACCAGTAACGCTTTATAATTTGACTGGTGACTTCAAAACCCTAAAAAATTAGAGAATATGACTGTTTGGAGGTGAGAGGTACAGTAACCACTTTCACAACTATGGACTTAAAGGAGCAGTCAGATCCCGTCATATTTTTGCTTTTTATCCAGAAACAGAGCCTTCCTTGTCCACAGGATGTATTTGATACTACAGCAATCATTTTGCAAAGCTGCAATTCACGATACAACCATGGTCACGAGGGGTGCTTGATCTGACAGAAGATCCTTTTGTACAGTCATGGCCAAAAGTTTTGAGAATGACACAAATATTAATTTTTACAAAGTCTACTGCTTCATTTTTTCTAAAGGCAATTTGCATATACTCCAGAATGTTTTAAAGAGTGATCAGCTTAACAGCAATTACTTGCAAAGTCAATATTTGCCTAGAAAATTAACTTTATCCCCCAAAACTCATTTCAACATCATTGAAGCCCTGCCTTAAAAGGACCAGCTAACATCGTTTCAGTGATTGCTCCATTAACACAGGTGTGGGTGTTGATGAGGACAGGGCTGGAGATCAATCTGTCATGATTAAGTAAGAATGACACCACTGGATACTTTAAAAGGAGGCTGGTGCTTGGCATCATTGCTTCTCTTCTGTTAACCATGGTTATCTCTAAAGAAACACGTGCAGTCATCATTGCACTGCACAAAAATGGCCTAACAGGGAAGAGTATCGCAGCTAGAAAGATTGCACCTCAGTCAACAATCTATCGCATCATCAAGAACTTCAAGGAGAGAGGTTCCCTTGTTGCCAAAAAGGCTCCAGGACACCCAAGAAAGACCAGCAAGCGCCAGGACCGTCTCTTAAAAGTGTTTCAGCTGCGGGATCGGGCTACCAGCAGTGCAGAGCTTGCTCAGGAATGGCAGCAGGCAGGTGTGAGTGCATCTGCACGCACTGTGAGGCGGAGACTCTTGGATCAAGGCCTGGTCTCAAGGAGGGCAGCAAAGAAGCCACTTCTCTCCAGAAAAAACATCATGGACAGACTGATATTCTGCAAGAGGTACAGGGAGTGGACTGCTGAGGACTGGGGTAAAGTCATTTTCTCTGATGAATCCCCTTTTCGATTGTTTGGGACATCTGGAAAACGGCTTATTCAGAGAAGACCAGGTGAGCGCTACCACCAGTCTTGTCTCATGCCAACTGTCAAGCATCCTGAAACCATTCATGTGTGGGGTTGCTTCTGAGCCAAGGGAATGGGCTCTCTCTCAGTCTTGCCTAAAAACACAGCCATGAATAAAGAATGGTACCAGAATGTCCTCCAAGAGCAACTTCTCCCAACCGTCCAAGAGCAGTTTGGCGATCAACAATGCCTTTTTCAACATGATGGAGCACCTTGCCATAAATCAAAGGTGATAACTAAATGGCTCAGGGAACAAAACATAGAGATTTTGGGACCATGGCATGGAAACTCCCCAGATCTTAGTCCCATTGAGAACTTGTGGTCAATCATCAAGAGACGGGTGGACAAACAAAAACCTTCAAATTCAGACAAAATAAAAGCATTGATTTTGCAAGAATGGACTGCTATCAGTCAGGATTTGATCCAGAAGTTGATTGAGAGCATGCCAGGGAGAATTGCTGAGGTCC
Source organism: Dendrobates tinctorius (assembly GCF_039654945.1). Lineage (NCBI taxonomy): Eukaryota > Metazoa > Chordata > Amphibia > Anura > Dendrobatidae > Dendrobates > Dendrobates tinctorius. The sequence continues at coordinate 410,232 of NW_027361726.1, read as the reverse complement.
TGAAGAAGAAGGGTCAACACTGCAAATATTGACTTGCTGCATTAACTCATTCTAACTGTCAATATAACCTTTTGTTACTCATAATATGATTGCAATTATATTTCTGTATGTGATAAAAGCATCTGACAAACACACATAAAAACCAGAGGGCAGCAGATCATGTGAAAATATTATATTTGTGTCATTCTCAAAACTTTTGGCCATGACTGTATTCTCAGAAACTCTATTTAAATAGTGATAACTCCATGTATTATTTTTGCTTGGATTGTTTCTATCAAATAAATTGTCCCAGTAATTTCTATTAACTTTGCATAAATCAATAGTTCATCACTGCTAAACTCAGTCTTGGTCAAAACAAGTTTTACTGCAATGTCTATAAAATGGGGAAGAGAGGCAAAGACATACAAAAGCCACTACTCGCTAGTAAGTATTTATCTCACCACAATGCTGGATTCACAGCTACACTGCTCAGTGTTGATCTGTAACATCCTTCAGGCTTCTACTCTCTAGAAAGTGTTTATCTCAACACATAGCTGCAGTCACAGCTGTACTGCTCAGAACTGATCTGTAATATCCTCCATGTTGCTACTACTATCTAGTAAGTGATTAATTCACCACAGACCTGGATTCACAGCTACAATGCTCAGCACTGATGTGCAATATCCTCCAAGCTGCTGTTGTTTCTGAACATGTGCTACATAAAGACAGAAGAACAGGAATCCCTCATGTTTGTGTGTGCTGAGAATGGGAGACATCATGGCAGCTGGTCGCCACCCAATAACTCAGAGACAACTATAGATAGAGCCTGCTGAGGGGGAAACTGATGAAGAATACAAGTCATATAATGGCATAATGGCCAGAAATTGTGTTTTTCCTCATGTACACACTCATGATAGTTTTTTTCTGAGGAGTAACCAGAAGTGACCAGTGCATTTTAAGGCTATGTTCATATGCAATGTCTTAAATCTGAGGCATATTAATTCTTTCAGTGTTTTTGCTGCGGTTTTTCAACCACAGGAACCAATGAGAAGGTGAAAAAAAAACACTGTAAAAAGCTGCAACAAGCACTTTTGCAGCAGAAAAAACGCAGCAGAACCGCTGCATGTGAACACAGCCTTAGTTGATTTTAATTCTATATTCATTCAGGACACAGGAACGAAGATTGTCCGCTGGCCGTGCCACAGTTTTCTCCCCAAGTGCACGGCAGCGGGGGATCCCTGCTAAATCCAATAAGGAAAGAATCCAGCAATCCAAATTGGATAAAACTTGAAGCTTTATTTGGAGTTAACAACAGATAAAACTGTCTCTGTTACCATCTGCTTAGGCTGCAGCATCTCGTGCAAAGGTTCTTAATCACATATCATTTCTGGAGGACCATATCAATAGGAATGTGCAGCCTAGATTATTTACCCTCATGGAAGTCCCATGGTGATACTTCAATTCCACATATTTTGTTTCTTACAAAAAATTCTAATGGAATTCATATTTATTCTCTGTATGTGATGACGGGGCGACCTTCTTACTGGAGTTGCTGGTACCAACATTTAGAGCTATAACTTACGGCAACCACATACACCATAGCAAACAATAGACTGGAGAGGTTAAATGACTTCTATGGAAGAGTGTTGTGGGCATGGCCTGCGACCTTAGCAAAGGTTACTGTATTGGAGGAGGTGAGCTGTGACATCACCTATTGCGAATGGTGGATCCTGTGTTATCTACTGTATATACAAGCGTTATCAGTCATTGTACAGGAAGAGGTGAGCTGTGACATCACCTATGAATGGTAGTTCCTGTGTTATTTACTTTATATAGAGGTGTTATCAGTCATTGTACAGGAGGAGGAGGTGAGCTGAGCTGTGACATCACCTATTGTGAATGGTGGATCCTGTGTTATCTGCTGTATATAGCGTTATTATCTGTCGTTATACTGCAGGAGGAGGTGAGCTGTGACATCACCTATTGTGAATGGTGGATCCTGTGTTATCTCCTGTATATAGAGGTTGTGAGGCAATGACCAGAGTCATATGTGAGGGTCGCTATGTGTCCCCCAGGATGCGCTCTGAAGCGTATGAGGCCTCTTTCACACATCAGTTTTTTGCCATCAGTCACAATCTGTCGTTTTGTCAAAAAAACGGATCCAGCAAATGATTTTTTTTCTCATAGACTTGTATTAGTGACGAATTGTGACAGATGGCCGCACGTTTCATCTGTCATCCGACGGAAATTCTTTGTCCGTCAGCCGGAGACAACGGACAAAGTAACGTTTTTTGTGTGTCGAAAAGTCAGACAGCGACGGATCCAGCACCATCTGTTGTTGGCTATAATGGAAACCTATGGGCGTAGGATCCATCCCTGTCCGTTAAAAAAACAGAATCCAGTGACGGATTCCGTCTTTTAAAACTGAGATTCTCTCTCTCTTTCTCTCTCTAGAATCCTGTTCCTTTAAATTCCTACAGCTCCAGCTTCAACGGCTCCATCAAAAAACGGATCCGGTGCATCAGTTTTTTGCAATCTTCACTGGATCCGTTTTTTTAACATTTTGACGGATTGTGACTGATGGCAAAAAACTGATGTGTGAAAGAGGCCTTAGATCCGCTGGGTTGCCTTGTGGTCACAGCTGCATGCCTTTGAGTCACAAGGCAGAATAAAAGTAAGTTTGAACCTGGTCAAGTTATTTTGATCAAGGAGCTTGTTCAGGAAAACCCGGCATGGGCTTTTATTTTTGAAAAGGACTGCAGGAAGGTAGTGGGGTCCGGTCTGTTTCCTCCAGCCCAGATCTTCTAAGTGGCCTATGGCCACAGATTGGAGTGAAGGAAAAGTGCAGGAAGAGTTTGGGTGTGTCAGTTTTGGTCTTGCACAGACACAGAGTAGTTGGTCTGCAGAGCACTCCCTGTGTGAGGCAACGCAGAGCACTCCCTGTGTGAGGCAACACAGGGCCAAGCGGAACAAAAATGTCGGGCACCCCCTGCATACAAGCAGTGTTGTAATGAGTGATTCACTACTAAAATTTAAGAAGGGACTGGATGCTTTTCTTGAAAAGTATAATATTACAGGGTATATATACTAGATTCCTTGATAGGGCGTTGATCCAGGGAACTAGTCTGATTGCCGTATGTGGAGTCTGGAAGGAATTTTTTTCTCCAATGTGGAGCTTAGTGTTTGCCGCATGGGAATTTTTTTGCCTTCTTCTGGATCAACATGTTAGGCTATGGGTGGAACTAGATGGACTGAAAGTCTCCCTTCAACCTAAATACTAAGTTACTATTGTGAATGGTGGATCCTGTGTTACCTACTGTATAGAGAGGTGTTATCAGTCATTGTACAGGAGGAGGAGGTGGAGGTGAGCTGTGATATCACCTATTGTGAATGGCGGATCCTGTGTTATCTACTGTATATAGAGGTGTTATTAGTAGAGTTGAGCGAAACGAGTCGAAAAATTTCAAAAGTCACCGACTTTTGGCAAAGTCGGGTTTCATGAAACGAAACCCGACCCTAGGATGACGTCGGCCACGAGGTCAGCGACTTAAGCGCCAAAGTCGCGTTTCAAAAGTTTGTTTTGCACTCTTTTTCAGCCAATCAGGATCCACGGACACTGTGGGCAACGTGATGACATAGGCAGGGGTCACCACCATCTTTCAGAAGGGCATGCAAGTGATTGGCTTGCTTTGATGGGCGTCACAGGGGGTATAAAAGGGCGTGCACGCCGACCGCCATGTTACTCATGCTGATCTCAGAATAGGGAGAGCTGCTGCTGATTTTGTAGGGAGAGCGTTAGGCAGGGAAGAAGACACCAAAAACTGCTTCTGCTGCTAGCGATTTTGCCTGTACAACACACCAGTCACTGTGTGTGCAGTGCAAGTGGAGGCTATATTTTGCTGGATCAGCGGTGTTGGTTGTTAGGCTGCCTTCTAAGGCTTCCTGACGGCTGCATTGCTGTTTACCCACTGCTCTGCAAACTGCTTTTTTAAAAGCAATCCCAATTTTTTTTTTTTTGTCCTGGTGAGGTACTGAGCGTGCATTTTTTTACACCATACAGCGGTGCACACTCCTCACACAGTACCGTGTAACGGCTGTTATCACAGCCACAGTGAAGCTGTGTGTCACTCTGTAAGGATAAGTCGAGGACATGTTCCGTTCTTACAGACCTGCACCTTCTAGTTTTGTCTAGCTTTCAAACAGTTAAATATATTTGCTGTTTGATCACATTCAAAACTATAGAGAGACAGCGTGTGTCAGTCCGTATACTTAAAAAACACGGAGCTTGACAATTTTACGTACACCGGACAGCCGTGTACGTGCACGCTCCTCTCTCAGTACCGTGTATAGGCTGTTATCACGGCCACAGTGAAGCTGTGTGTCGCTCTGTAAGGATAAGTCGAGGACATGTTCCGTTCTTACAGACCTGCACCTTCTAGTTTTGTCTAGTTTTCAAACAGTTAAATATATTTGCTGTTTGATCACATTCAAAACTATAGAGAGACAGCGTGTGTCAGTCCGTATACTTAAAAAACACGGAGCTTGACAATTTTACGTACACCGGACAGCCGTGTACGTGCCCACTCCTCTCTCAGTACCGTGTAACGGCTGTTATCACGGCCACAGTGAAGCTGTGTGTCGTTCTGTAAGGATAAGTCGAGGACTTGTTCCGTTCTTACAGACCTACACTCTAGGGAGATTCCTATTCTGCCCAATTCTATATACACCTTGTAGTTTGTCATACACTAGCCAATTTCAGCCTGTGACATAGCGCTGTGATATTCACTGGGCCTCACACAATCCAAAAGTGTCCAGTGTCCACAAGTGTGTGCTGAAATTCAAAATCTCCGTTATCCTCTAGTCACATTTTTCACACCTGCGACATCAAGCCTGTGACATAGCGCTGTGATATTCAGTGGGCCTCACACAATCCAAAAGTGTCCAGTGTCCACAAGTCTGTGCAGAAATTCAAAATCTCTGTTATCCTCTAGTGACATTTTTCACACCTGCGACATCGAGCCTGTGACATAGCGCTGTGATATTCAGTGGGCCTCACACAATCCAAAAGTGTCCAGTGTCCACAAGTGTGTGCAGAAATTCAAAATCTCCGTTATCCTCTAGTGACATTTTTTACACCTGCGACATCCAGCCTGTGACATAGCACTGTGATATTCAGTGGGCCTCACACAATCCAAAAGTGTCCAGTGTCCACAAGTGTGTGCAGAAATTCAAAATCTCCCCTGTCCTATAGACACCTTGTACCTTGTTTTACATTACTATATAGTTTGTTGGATTTTGTCTACATTTCTACCAAAAATGAGGAAGGCTGGTGGAAGAGGCCATGGAATTGGGCGGGGGTTGGCAGCTGGTAATGATGGTGTTGGTGGTGGATCTGATGGTAGTGGCAAAAGCAAAATAGGACCAAATGCAGGAGGTGTTGAGCCTGCATCATCGTCTGGCTCCACAAGGCCACAGAGGAAGGTGCACATGACATTGAAGAGGAGGTGATGGATGACCCAGTTGTTGACCCAGATTGGCATCCATTGGGGGAAGAGGGTGCTGCTTCCAATAGCTCAGATGAGGAGGAGGAGCATACCCAGCAGACATCGACATCGCAACAGCTGTTATCTGGCAGGCCCGGAGCACTCCAAAGACAGGTTCCAAAAATCAAAAGAGTTGCTGGACAGCTTGTCCAGAGGGTCAAAATATCACAGCGTGCTAGGCTGCAAAATGTCTGCCAAAAGTAGGAAGAGTGCAGTGTGGCACTTTTTTGAACAAAATCCTCATGATCAGGCCAAGGTTATCTGTAAGAAGTGCGCAAAGACCTTTAGCCGAGGGAAAAATCTGAAAAATTTGAATACCAGTTGCATGCTTAGACATTTAACCAGCTTGCACTTGTAAGCGTGGACACAACACCAAACCTCAAGTACCACATGTGCAACTGATCACAAAGAAGGTAGTCAGCAACGCTACATTGTTTCCCCCACTGTAAGCCCATCGGTTAGCACAGCAGCAAATGTTGAGGTGTCGTTGCAAGGCCACAGCAGTCAGGGAAACCCACTGTTATATCAACGAAAGACTGAATCTAGGCCATCAGAAAGAACACCAACTCCATCACCATCATCAACCCTCTCTCAGTCCGCCCTGTCCACCGCTACTTCCACCATATGCAGCTCTCAAGTCCAGCTCACCCTCCGAGACACTATGAGTAGGTCAAGAAAGTACTCAGTCTCTCATCCCCGTACACTGGGTTTGAACGCCCACATTGCCAAACTAATCTAGTTAGAGATGATGCCCTATCAGTTGGAGGAAAGCGCAGCTTTCCGCGAACTCATGGCCTATGCAGTACCACGCTATGACCTACCCAGTCGCCACTTCTTCTCTCGCAAAGCCATCCCAGCCCTCCACCATCATGTGAAAGACCGCATTGTCCATGCACTCAAGCAGTCAGTGAGTGGAAAGGTGCACCTCACAACTGATGCATGGTACAGTCGGCATGGCCAGGGCCGTTATGTGTCCATCACTGCGCACTGGGTTAATGTGGTGGATGCAGGGTCCACAGGGGACAGCGGTGGTGGGACAGTGCTGCCTAGCCCACGGTATAGGGAACAGTTGGCTGTAGGCGTTCGACCCTCCTCCTCCTCCTCCAGAAGCGAAAGCTCGTCCACAGAGCGCAGTCGTACGAGCACTCCATCTGCAGCTGCCACTGTTGCACATGAGGTGTCCCCCTATCGAACAGCTAGTGGAAAGCGTCAGCAGGCTGTGTTGCAGATGATGTGTTTGGGCGACAGACACACCGCCGAGGTGCTGGCCGAGTACTTTCAGCGACAAACTGAGTCATGGCTGGGCAGTGTACATCTTGAGGCAGGCAAGGTAGTTAGTGATAACGGCCGTAATTTTGTGGCAAGCCCTTTCAAAACTCAGCCACATACTTTGCTTGGCTCACACCTTGAACCTGGTGGTGCAGTGCTTCCTCAATAATTATCCGGAGTTAACAGCCCTGCTCCAGAAGGTGCGAAGACTGTGCGCGCACATCCACCGGTCGCCTGTACACTCCATTCGTATGCAGAAGCTGCAGCGATTGCTCCACCTTCCCAACCACCGCCTCATTATCGACATTGCAACAAGGTGGAACTCCACCCTGCACTGAGCGGCTGTGCGAGCAGAGGCAGGCCATAATGCATTTGTGGGAGGATACACGGCCAGGCACTTTGAGAGCAGACATGGAGTTGACAGGTGTGCAGTGATCGAAGCTGAAAGACCTCTGTAAAGTCCTTCAGTGTTTTGAGGAATGCACACGGCTGGTAAGCGCAGCCGACGCCATCCTAAGCATGAGCATCCCACTTATGCGTCTGCTCATGCAAACTTTGACGCACCTTAAGGAGCAGGTGTCTGCAGCCAATATTGACGAGGAGGAAGAGGTGGAGGGAATCCTTGATGACATTCAGCCATTGTCTGCTCAGGGACCTCTCCTGGACGAGGTGGAGGAAGAAGAGGAGGAGGAGGATGATGATGGGGATGATTACTTAGGGGAGGAGGATGCATCTCGTGGGGCAAGTGAAAATGTTGGCGTGGCAAGGTCTGGTACAGGGTTTGTGTGTGACTGCAGGGATGTGGATTTGCCAGAAAGTGCTCCGCCACCCAGCACTCGCAGTGCATCATTGACACCGGGAACATTGGCCCACATGTCAGATTATGCCTTGCAGATCCTAAAAAGGGACCCACGCATTGCCAAAATGATGAACGATGACGACTACTGGTTGGCCAGCATCCTGGATCCACGCTATAAAGGCAAATTACAAAACATCATGCCACAAGAGAACCTTGACCTAATATTGGCTACTAAACAAGCAACTCTGGTTAACCGGTTGGTTGAGGCATTCCCAGCACACAGCAGCGGTGATGGTTCTCACACGAGCCGTACGGGCCGGGGGCAGCTTGGCAGAGGTGTTCGTGGTGCACACAGCAGAAGTGGCGTTGGAGACAGGGGTTTCATGACAATGTTGTGGACTGATTTTTCACGGACCGCTCACACAACTGGTAATACTGCATCGATGGAAAGTGACAGGAGACAGCAGTTGTCAACTATGGTTAACAACTACTTTTCCTCCCATATCGATGTTCTCCCACACAGGTCATTCCCCTTTGACTATTGGGCCGCTAAACTTGACACCTGGCCTGAATTGGCACAATATGCCTTACAGGAGCTTGCTTGCCCAGCTGCAAGTGTGCTATCAGAAAGAGTCTTCAGTGCAGCTGGATCAATCCTGACAGAAAAAAGAACCCGTCTGTCAACCCAAAATGTGGATGATCTAACCTTCATTAAAATGAACTATGCATGGGTTTCCAAGGATTTTGTCCCACCTTCCCTTGATGACACATAGGTTGCCAGAAAAATGGCTTGCTTTGGTCCTCCTCCTATTCTGCGAACTTGACCTATTTCGCCTTTTGCAGCAGCTGAATGACCCACATCTACATATGCCACTTTGTAAACCTCCCTAAGTGGGCGGCCCCCCCATGGCCGGGGTAACCACCTAGCGCACAAAACCGTGCGAGTGCCGTTGCCCTGGACAGGTGGGTAGACTGACTCTTGGGCGCGGGCACTGGCATAGGGTCCCTCATAGAGACACTTGATTGCACTAACAGTGGTGGTGCACACCCGCCGTCAGACACACCGCCGTACTATGAGGGGCCCAGTGCCAGTACCGACGCCCACGAGTGTGCCCCCCTTGCTTGGGCAGGGCCCCAGCATTTGCAATGTTTACCTCTCCCTGCTCCTCCGCTGTGTAGTCTGGGCTGTCAAATCCTTCAATGGGACTGCCACTACAAATTGATTGAACTCAAAGATGATGGTTAAGATGTAGCTATGCCCTATCCTGCTGGCCGGGCTCTAGCTCCAGATGATCAGTGGCTTCCATTTCTTATGTACGTCGACTCACAATTACATGCAGTGGTGGTTTATCATCAGCTTTCACAGTTTTCCTACTCACAAACGTGTGACATTCCGGCGCACATTTCAAAATGTGCCCTCTCATGCCAATCAAATAGAATCGCCTACGGCCTGTGGCTTCTGTCTTTTGCACTCCAAAGTTACGTGACAGATCATGATAGCCAGTGAGCACCATGTTTACATCGCTCCCTGTGATAAAAATTGGATTGAGATGAGTAACAGTGATGGAATCAACGGAAGTGCGATACAGCAAGACTTTATTCACAAAAAATGTTTTCACTGTCTCAACACACAAATTAATTGAGGGTCAGCATCGCCTATGAGAATTGTGACGGAAGTTTTTCCCGTGAATAATAATTCCTAGATTTCTGCACTCAATAGCCTTTATGTCACTAATTGTATGCATCTCATTTCCTATTGCGGAGAGGCTGGACTGTATTACTGAGACAGAAATATATATGAAGATTTAAAAATAACACCAAAAGTATATAGTTGTGTACGCCTCAAATGCATTTCCTTTTTTCCACTTTTTAGATTGCTGTGTAATCCATACAGAGAACACGGAGATTTTACATGTTTAAACTATGCTATATATACCTGCTATCCAGTGATAAAGTACCCTTTCTCAACTTTGTACAATCTGGTCAAATCCATACTGGACCTGAGAACATCTGAGTCTGCCTCCTGATCTATAGACATATATTTTTAATGTGTAAACTAGGCTACATATATACGTGTTATCCGGTGAAACTGTACCCTTTATCAACTTTCTACACTGGGCCTGAGAATGGCTGCCGAGCTGTTAAGCAAGCTACAGCACCTGTGGTTTGGACACGTAATTTTTTCAGGAATGACGGTTAGGCCTAACTCCGGAATTGCGGTTGACCTGAACTTACTGGGAAATCATCGTTCGCGGGGAATAATCTGAATCCCAGATCCCCATCACTAACGGAGTTCAGCAGGTTATCTGCACCTGTAAGCGACAAAAGCTGGTCCTTTCAGTGTAGCGTGCATGCAGCCCCGGACATGTACTGGAATGCTAGACCTGTTATTGCTCGACCCCACGTGCCACAGCCTCGCGTATCCCTCTAGTAAGCTTGACGCGTACCGCGGGGCCATGCCGGAGTCTTGGTCGTTAACGGAATAAAGCTGAGAAATCGCTAGCACAACTACAAACGGACATACCACACCACACACAGAATCGACAAAGCTTGCAATCTGTCCATCTTTTCTGTAGCTTGTATGGTAGTGGTTTCCCGGGTGCAGTCCAATTAAGCCACAGGCTCCACTCCTGGTGGTGCCCTTTTGGACATTCCTTTAAGGTTCAGCTTTGCAATCATACTGCCCCCGGAAACCAAAAACTTTGCCTTCAGGGACGCTGTTTGGAGGTTCGTGGGAATAACGCCGCCCGATCAGCAATCGGCATATGGGTCGCCCTCCCAGGGCTGTGGGGTACTCGGTACCGGGCCGGTGTCAGTGGGATGTATCACAGCAGCGGTGACCCGGACGGTGGCCCTGGGCGCCCATGTAAATGGCGTGGTATAATGGTAAAGAGTTTATATAGTTTGACGCCACCTGTGGTGTTCAGCAACATAGATGTTAGGCCGACGCTGCATGCAGATCCTCTGGGACTGATGGTGTTGTGCAGCAAAGATGGTGAAGCTCCCCACAGGTGGAGCTGGAGTCCCAGGGAAGTGTAGATGTAGTGATGGGGGAAAGGCACAGGCGGTGTAGGTGCTGGTACCCAGATGTAGCGGTGCTGGAATAACTGTAGGACACCAGAGCGTGCAGTTCCAAAGCTTTACTCACAGTCTGCAGGTTACACAGATGCCTGCCTCCGTGCTGTGTCCTTCGGGTCAGGACCTCTGCCAACCTCCGGGACCAGAATGGAAAGCTCCCTTCCAACACTCCGCCAACATGTACCTTCCTGAACGTCTCCTTTCTAGCGCTTGTGGGGGAAGCACTCACAAGACCGTGGTTCACTGAAACGCCTCCTGTTTAACAGATGTTCCTCAGACTTTACTTGTATGGCAGACAACTGTAGCCTTTTCCTTCTGCCTCGCACACATCGATGCTGGGGCCTCCGAGCCTTAGTTGGGTACAGAGCATTTATAGCTGCTACTTCCCCCGGTTTCTGCTGCAGGAACGTCAGTGTCCCTACAAACTCGGAGACTGGAATCCGGACCATGCGCTCCAGCTAGGAGTGAGCCTTAACTCTGCTCATCCTCCAGCTCCCCTTCTCACGTCCACACACTTCCCCTTCCCTGCACAGAGTGCCCTAACTTACCTCCTCCCGACCACAGAGAGCAGCTCCTCAGCAGTCAGGTTCAGAGGTCTCCCTGCTGGCCTGGAGTGGGAAATGTGTTGTGTGTTGGTTTCACTGCTAGAGAGATCCTTCGTTGCTCCCAAGCTTGACAACACACTCCCTAGGAGGAAGGCAATGCCACAGTGGTGACCGTACTCTTGGGGACGCCACAAGTGCACTGAGGCCCAGCCACTGCTGGATGATGCTGCTGGTACATTCACCCAGACCACTACATTCCCCTCACACTCTACACAGCCAGAATCTGACCCAGAGGAAACTCAGGTTCCCCTTCCCGCATACTCTACCACCTTATACGGTGACAAAGAGGAAGGTGCAGATGAAAGTGCAGGTTCCTTGAGCAGGTGGGGGGCATACTCATGGGCGATGGCACTGGCACAGGGCACCGCATAGTACGCAAAAGTGTCTCTGCCGGTGGGAGGGCCTAAACAGCCAAGTGCAGTGAGATGGAAGATGGGGACGACAAGGAGTTCAGAGTAGTGCAGGGATTCCCTAGCAAGGAGACTTATGTAATTGTTTTCAATGTTGGGACAACAATTTTTGGGGAGCACTATACTCTGGTGAATGATATATGGGGCCCACCATACACTGGAGCATTCCAAAGGTGGACATCAGACACTGGAGCAGCATTTACAGGGCCCATTATACACTAGAGCAGTAGAAATGGGGCCCATTATATATGGAGCATTATTTGGGCCCATAAGACAGTGGAGCTTCATCCATTGGGACCAACATATACTGTAGCATTATGTGGAGCTCATCATATACGGTTTGAAACATTATATGGGAATAATGATTCCGTATGGAGAAATATATGGGCCTCATTACTCTGTATAGCACACTAAGCGCTGGCCATAATACTGTATGGAGTTATATACTGTCCGTTTTTGGAGGTATTGGAGAATTTAAAATGGATATCAGTCATGAGATGTAAGAAGTGAAGTATTTTTCATTGTACTATACTGCTATTTCTCTGCCGTATCGGAGCATCATGAGTTGTGGTATGTGTTAAAGGGGCGCTCTTTGGCCCTGGGCCCACGAAAACCTGGAGCCAGCCCTCCCCCCCACAACTGTAACCAAATAACCCCCATTTTTCAGTGCGTAACTAGTATTATGAAGTTAATTAAGGTTGGCAAGCTTCAGTAACAAGAATTTATGCTTTTGGCATTCAAATGGGCACTGTTGGTGTGTTTCCTGTCCTCTCACTGCCGACTTTAATTCTCCATTGACTTACATTGGGTTTTGTGTTACGGGACGACCCCGACTTTTCCCTATAGTCGGCCGATTTTGCTCGACCCGACTTTTGGAAAAGTCGGGTTTCATGAAACGAAACGCGACCCTAAAAAAACAAAAGTCGCTCAACACTATTAACCAGTTCAAGTCAGGGTTATTAATTTTTCCCAGTTGATGATTAGGCACATTTTTCATTTTTTTTTTTGGCTGGGTTTAACAGCTGTAACTTTTTTTTTCTTGTTTGCTTATTCAAATAATGTTTGTCTCATTTTTCTACACATTTTTTTAAACAATAATCGGTGAAAAATGTAAAGATAAAAAAAGAATAAGCATCTTTTCAGATTTTTACAATTTTTAAAGGGAATCTGTTTTTCATACCCAAAAGTATGTTTCTGTGCATGTAGCTTTTTCAAAGAAAAGTCCGTTCCTCCATTACTGACGGCCTCTGTGCATGACTTCAGGCAAAGTAGCAAATCAGTGAAGCAAGAGGAGGCGCGCTGGTCGGGGAATAGAACTGGAGTGATGGAGGCTTCAGACCTACAAATAGCTCTTCAGCCTCATTTACATATTAATTCAAATGTTGATTTCAAAGTAACATAGTATGGGACTGGCCATGTAAAGATATTGCTCGACTCGCTTTTGAAAGAGCTACAAGAGTATATAAATAGTTTGGGGTGTGAAATCCTACTGAAAATCTCCCTTTAAGAATGCCAAAATGCCAGAAAAAGGTGGTGAAAGGGACCCTGAACACAGCAGGAGCCCGACGTGGCGGCAATGATGCTCCGACCCTGTATTTAGAGCCCCTTGCTTTTGTTTTTTCTACATTGCATATTTTAGTTGGTAATTTTCTTTGCTATAAGCCACCTCTGTATTTAGTACGTGCCCTTATATCTTTAGTGAAACACTAAAGTAAACTGAACCTGCGTTAAAATATCCGATATTCTCCATTATTCTTCCTAGTGTAAGGGGGTGAGAAAGAATTACCTCCTTGCTTCTTTTCTGTGTGCACACGTAAGCGTTTTTTTCACATTTTTACCAATTAAAATGCTTAAAAAAAGCTTAAAAGAAGCATCCCATTCATTTTAATGAATTCCGCACTTTTTGTGCATAGTGATGCGTTTTTTTCCACAAATAAAAACGCATCGCAGTAAAAAACGCAGCATGCTCATTAATTTCGCGGAAAATTCCGCATTTCTTTTTTTTAATGAGACTGGGGATGCTCCGGAAAAAAATGCTTAAAAAACGCGCAGAAAAAATGCGCGTGTTCTGGGAAGGAGTCCGGTTTTCAGTCAGGAATTTTCTGCATACGTGTGCACATAGCCTAATTGTTTTCCATGTGTTGATGTTTATATATGCTAATGTTGGTAATGTCTATGATTAATATTTGCGTGACTGCTACATAGTAATATATATTATCGCTCACATTTATGATATTGCCACATTCATACATGTGTTACCATTCTTTGGAGAATTGTATTACATTGTGTTGTGTTCCTTTAATGCAGGGGTGGGGAACCTTTTTCCATCCGGGGGCCATTTGGAAATTTCTACCATCATTCGAGGGCCACACAAAAATGATCACCTTGAGGCTGTGTACCCACGTAAGCGTTTTTTTTGCGTTTTTTTACCAGTAAAAATGCTTAAAAGAAGCATCCCATTCATTTTAATGAATTCCGCACTTTTTGTGCATATTGATGCGTTTTTTTCCACGAAAAAAACGCATCGCAGTAACAAACGTAGCATGCTCATTAATTTTGCGGAAAGATCCGCATTTCTAGCTATTTTCTATGAGACTGGGGACGCGCGGAAAACACGCAAAAACGCGTGGAAAAAACCGCGCGTTTTCTGGGAAGGAGACCGGTTTTCATGCAGAAATTTTCTGCATACGTGGGTACATTGACTAAATATACCGGGGTAATTTTCAGGCTAACAATTAATTACGATAACTCACCCTTAATGTGACGGCTGGAGCTGCTTCTCCATCACTGGGGGCTATATATATCACATGTGGTAGGATATATAGTACTCGGGGGTATATACAGCAATTTTGGGGTAAATGCAGCAGCTGTGGGGGGATATATAGCACCAGGGGGGACAGGGATCGTCGGGGAGGCTCATAGATCACCGGGGGGGGGGGGGACAGATCACTGAGAGGTGACACAAAGATCACAGGGGTGCACATAGCTTTGGGTGACAGATCACAGGGGGCACATGGGAGCACAAACATCACAGGTGGTACATAGCAGGTGGGCACATAGATAACATGGGGCACAAAGCTGGGAGCCACAGATATCACAGGAGTGCACATAGCTGGGGGCACAGAGATCATGGGGGGCACAGGTCACAGGGGGCATAGATATCACATGGGGAAACAGCTGAGGGGGCACATAGATTTAGGGCACAGATCACAGGGGGTATATATAGGTGGGGGGCACAGATCACATGTAGAAACATAGCTGTAGGGCACAGATCACAGGGGGTATATATAGGTGGGGGGCACAGATCACATGTGGAAACATAGCTGGAGAGCACAGATCACGGGGTATATATAGTTGGGGGGCACAGATCACATGTGGAAACAGCTGGGGGCACAGATCATGGGGTATATATAGGTGGGGGGCACAGATCACATGTGGAAACATAGCTGAAGGGCACAGATCACGGGGTATATATAGGTGGGGGGCACAGATCACATGTGGAAACATAGCTGGGGACACAGATCATGGGGTATATATAGGTGGGGGCACAGATCACATTTGGAAACATAGCTGAAGGGCACAGATCATGGGGTATATATAGGTGGGAGGCACAGATCACATGTGGAAACATAGCTGGGGGCACAGATCACGGGGTATATATAGGTGGGGGGCACAGATCACATGTGGAAACATAGCTGTAGGGCACAGATCACGGGGTATATATAGGTGGGGGGCACAGATCACATGTGGAAACATAGCTGGGGCACAGATCATGGGGTATATATATAAAGGTGGGGGGCACAGATCACATGTGGAAGTAAAGCTGGGGGCACAGAGATCACGGTGGGCACATAGCTGGAGGGCACAGATCCCAAGGGAGGCACAGAGCTGCGGGCACGCACTCACAGAGATCGCTGACTCTCTGGCAGCATCTCCTCTTCCGGGACATGTGGACGGGAGAGCATTGGGCGCTAGTCCCGCCCACCCAGATGCTAACCCCGCCCACCCAGACAACGTCATCATCATGTGCAGGGCAGGCAGTGTTTTGTAATGAACGCTGCGTGCCCGTGCACTTGGGGGTTAAAGGGCCGGCAGCTGACAGGATACAGCAGCCGCCCGAGCATTGAGGATTCCAGGGACCTACCCGCGGGCCGCATGAAAAGCCACTGCGGGCCGCATGTGGCCCACGGGCCGGAGGTTCCCCACCCCTGCTTTAACGTAATGTGATGATGTGTGCTAATGTCTATGTACAGTTTAGGGAAAGTGAGGTGCATCCTTTGGGACATTAGAGGATGGCACCTTAGTAGTATAGTTCTTATTGATGGGGACTACACTTACCCTACTAGGTGGGGGCATACTAGTGTGCACAGTTAGAATAAGTTATAGCTAGTATATAGAGGGTTAAGTGCAGGAGGGGCTGCTGGGTGGTAAGACAGGAGTTTCTAGGAAGTTAGGTCACACAGGACCAGGGTGCCCGAAGTGTCCACATGAGCTATAGGCCCGTACAGCTTGGCAGCCACGTAACATTAAATCGCTGCAGCCCACGTTATCCATGGCCATTGTGCATCATAGCAGTGGCCCAGAACAGGGAAAGGATGTGGCGTTTCATCGCCTGGTCGGATGCCTTTAGGGCAGGAGTTGGTTGGATTGAGGAGATGAAAACAGTACAGTCGGGCCGGATGCATTACCAGAGGCAACCAAACCTGGTGACTGATGATTTTGAGTCTGGGGTGAAATGGGCAGAAGGAATTGTCATCATGGCAGGGTTCGGCCAGGAAGGAATTGGGGAGCAGTCTAGGACGGTCTGGTCTGGGTGTGTACTGCAAAGAAGCGACAGCATGGCAGAGAAATATGAGGAAACAAGTGAATACCATGATGTGCCAACTGTGCATATAACGTGTGAAGTATTAAGTAGAGCAAGTTAAAGTTATCCGGGACTGTGTCACCATTGCTGGGGGTCGCCTGGAAGAGGGAAAGTCACCACCTGGAAAGTGCCTGGGGGGAGCTGAACCTGGAGATGCAGGTATGCTGAGAAGAGGAATACAGTTTTCTGTAGGGGAAGGTCAGGATGCAGATGCATGTCTCTGGTCACGACTACGGTCCTGGCCTCCCCTTACACTTGTTTAAACACTTTTGCTAAGAAGCCTTTGTAGGGGAGGTGGACTGACGTACGGACCTGTCTGGAGTGGGAAGGTAAAGGTATAGAGTGACTGTTGTATTTATAGATGAGAGACAGCTGAAGTAGTGGCGATAGGTGCAATACTGAAGTTTGGGCGAAAGATGGGAGTAGAGAGAGTTGTGAGCAGAGAACTTAACATCAGCTTATGGCTAAGGAACCGCACAAGTCATGGGGGGCGGGGTTATAGGAACTCTGGGAGGAATCCTTAAGAAGGGGGATAAAAAGGCAGGTAGAAAGTTCTAGAGGCGTTCAGTCCAGGGAGAGGAGCTGAGGAGAAGAGTAAGAGAAGTACTGTGGCGAAGCTCCAGAAGGGACTGACATCTGAGACAGTCAGGTGGGTGACCCTGACAGGAGAAGCCGCAGACGGAGAGACAGTGGAAGCCGCAGACAGAGAGACAAGACGGACTCGGGCAGGCGAAGCGCTGTAGTGGATAGGCCTAGGGCAGCTGCAGTGAAAGAGCCGCGAGGGCCGTCATTCAGAAGTAAGAAGGAAGCAAAGGTACCCGGGCCTGTGTGCGGAGAGTGTCTAGCTGCTCCTGTATGTTGCTGCAGTCGTCAATAGTATGGCCAATAAAGAGGATCTGTTGGACACACTTCAGTCTCCGTCTCAGTCTGTTCACGGCGAAGAAAGGGGTCACCCCCCAGTCGGCTCACGTTCCTACACCTTAAGAAGAGTTTTCTTTTTAATAACAGAACAAAGATCTTTGCTCTTGGTGAGGAAATGAGGCGTAAACCACAAAGGTTCATCTGGATTAAACACCATTACTTGGTGACAGAGGTGCTGAGATTTAGAACGGTTGTTCAAAATGATGTGGATTGTGCTGTTCCTGTGTTATTCACCCTGGAAATATATGAATAAAGGGATAATTGGGTGTTATCAGTAGTAGGTGTATCCATGCACACACTGACATTAACAAATCAGTGAGTAAGGACAAGCCCCTTTGACAAATTTGTAAATTTATTCATGAATACAAATAACAGAGGAATGACAACATAAGTGCTCTCCAAAGCACCAACCAGAATTTTTATAGTTTAGGGGAATAAAAGTGTTTACGAAAGAAAACAAAAAAAAAAACACGTCAGGAATCATAAATAGCCGTATACAAATTCCGTCACTTAAGACACTAACGTTAGTGCCTAAAGTTCAGTTGTTTCATCAGACATTGGAAAAAAAAAAAAAAAGGTACCGTAGATTATAATTTCAAGAAAAAAAACTATGATTTGTTCTTTCCTTTACAGTGGCGACATTGGCCGCCGCCTACTCTTCCTATCCCTCATCCAGCCTCTGAGGAGCTGAAATAGGGCATTTATAGACTTCAATGGGGCACCTGAACTGTAGCTTTGCCTCCAGGGGTAATATTCCTACCATACAGCAGTATATGGAGATGCCATCTGGTCACAAACCCGCAGTAAGGAGCCATATAGCCTGGGGATGCTGATAAATAGCCTCATGCCTATGCTCTTACATAAGCTTGGAATAGTTTTTGAAAATAGACACCCAAAGGGAAAAAACAACAGCTCGGGAACAGAGAGCTGGGTACTGACATATCACATGTCCAGTTATAAAAAGGCAAGATCCTAACGAGCCAGGAATATAGTGGACGCCAGCAATATGAGCTTTGCTAAATAGCACATTCCAAAGCCGGAGCCGGAGATAATTCTCACATCTCCAAAATGTCGTGGGCAGTTTACGATATGATTTTAGTGCACTGACCTCATTAACTGCATCTCTCATAACGGGTAATTGCTGACAACACTGAAAGGTTTAATTAAAAGTAATTGCAGCTTAAAGGATTAGTGTTTACTCCATGCTCCCAGCCGAGTCCTGTCCTAACGGAGACACAGATCTGCCGCAGATATTAAACATGTCTCCTGTCAATGAGTTTCTAGCAATTTAGCTAGCAATACTCCTGGCTGAAATCTTCTTTATTCTCTAACATACTCCTGGAGGCCTCATTTTTTTCTCCTCCTTCCTGCCCTCTTGGGTGGAACAACGGATTTGGGAAGGGTGGGATTTAGTGTGAATTACCATGTATAGAAACTGGGTTCCTTCTTTCTTCCTCCGTTAAGCCCCGCCCACTGCTGCACCTTCCTTCAGCTCCGCAGGCATTTTGTTGCGTTCGGTGCAGCGTCAAAGCGACGCATGCGGATGCGTCAGCATACATCCGCATAGCCTGGGTACCCAATGTTAAAAATAGGTACACAGGACGCATGCAGACATAGGCAGAGCTGAAGGAAGAGGTGCGGCAGTGTGCGGGGCATAACGGAGGAAGAAAGAAGGAAGTAGGCTGCCATCCACAGCCCTGCCAAACGCTAGTGTGAAGCTAGCCTAAGATTATTTGCCATCTGTGACAGCCATGTTTTTCATCTGTTCCCCTATTGGTTTCATTTAAAAGTGGTCAAAGACAGCTGATAGATATAAGTTAAACTGTGGGTGCCAGATTACTTTCTGTTTGATCCAGTGGCCAGGAGGGCTCCATCCATTAGAGGAACCTTACTGCTTCATCTCCATTGACCTGAACTACTGAATGCCATATTCATGGGAAGAACCTTGTTCAACACTCTGTAGAGCTGATATGGTGCCACAGAGGCCATAAGGTTCTTGACTAAGAAGCCATATGGTCTTCATGCACTGCAACACAGACAATGCATACACAGGACTCTGCAATGTGTTTGATCGCTTAAACGTACAGATCGTCTCAGGTGGCATTTAGTATAAGCTGTCGTGTGTATACATGAGGGATAACACTTTCTGGCCATTATATGATTTATATGCTGATTCTTTCATCACTTTTCTCCTCTGCAGGTTCTAATTTTCAGACGTCTCTAGGCTAGTGGATAAAGACCAGCTACTATGAAGTCTCCCAGACATGAGAGATTCATGCTCTCCTGTCTTTATGCAGCACATATTCAGGAGCAATAATATAACACCTACAGTTGTGGCCAAAAGTATTGACACCCCTGCAATTCTGTCAGAAAATACTCAGTTTCTTCCTGAAAATGATTGCAAACACAAATTCTTTGGTATTATTATCTTCATTTAATTTGTCTTAAATGAAAAAACACAAAAGAGAATGAAGCAAAAAGCAAAACATTGATCATTTCACACAAAACTCGAAAAATGGGCCAAACAAAAGTATTGGCACCCTCAGCCTAATACTTGGTTGCACAACCTTTAGCCAAAATAACTGCGACCAACCGCTTCCGGTAACCATCAATGAGTTTCTTACAATGCTCTGCTGGAATTTTATACCATTCTTCTTTGGCAAACTGCTCCAGGTCCCTGATATTTGAAGGGTGCCTTCTCCAAACTGCTATTTTTAGATCTCTCCACAGGTGTTCTATGGGATTCAGGTCTGGACTCATTGCTGGCCACCTTAGAAGTCTCCAGTGCTTTCTCTCAAACCATTTTCTAGTGCTTTCTGAAGTGTGTTTTGGGTCATTGTCCTGCTGGAAGACTCATGACCTCTGAGGGAGACCCAGCTTTCTCACACTGGGTCCTCCATTATGCTGCAAAATTTGTTGGTAGTCTTCTGACTTCATAATGCCATGCACACAGTCAAGCAGTCCAGTGCCAGAGGCAGCAAAGCAACCCCAAAACATCAGGGAACCTCCGCCATGTTTGACTGTAGGGACCGTGTTCTTTTCTTTGAATGCCTCTTTTTTTCTCCTGTAAACTCTATGTTGATGCCTTTGCCCAAAAAGCTCTACTTTTGTCTCATCTGACCAGAGAACATTCTTCCAAAGCGTTTTAGGCTTTTTCAGGTAAGTTTTGGCAAACTCCAGGCTGGCTTTTTTATGTCTCGGGGTAAGAAGTGGGGTCTTCCTGGGTCTCCTACCATACAGTCCCTTTTCATTCAGACGCCGATGGATAGTATGGGTTGGCACTGTTGTACCCTCGAACTGCAGGGCAGCTTGAACTTGTTTGGATGTTAGTCGAGGTTCTTTATCCAACATCTGCACTACATAGCGTTGAAATCTCTTGTCAATTTTTCTTTTCCGTCCACATCTAGGGAGGTTAGCCATAGTGCCATGGGCTTTAAACTTCTTGATGACACTGCGCACGGTACACAGGAACACAGACACAGACACAGGAACATTCAGGTCTTTGAGATGGACTTGTAGCCTTGAGATTGCTCATGCTTCCTCACAATTTGGTTTCACAAGTCCTCAGACAGTTCTTTGGTCTTCTTTCTTTTCTCCATGCTCAATGTGGTACACACAAGGACACAGGACAGCGGTTGAGTCAACTTTAATCCATGTCAACTGGCTGCAAGTGTGATTTAGTTATTGCCAACACCTGTTAGGTGCCACAGGTGAATTACACAAATTAGAGAAGCATCACATGATTTTTCGAACAGTGCCAATACTTTTGTCCACCCTCTTTTTTATGTTTGGTGTGGAATTATATCCAATTTGGCTTTAGGACAATTCTTTTTGTGCTTTTTCATTTAAGACAAATTAAATGAAGATAATAATACCAAAGAATTTGTGTTTGCAATCATTTTCAGGAAGAAACTGAGTATTATATGACAGAATTGCAGGGGTGTCAATACTTTTGGCCACAACTGTAAATGAGACTAGGATATAAATAAGGATATTCACTTGAAAACAATAATAAAACCTACTCAAAATGAGTGAATAAACCCAATGAGAAAAAAAATATATAAAATATAGAATTTTTATTAAATCATGATATTAAAATGTAAATGACATAAAAAGAGGGAAACAAAATGACAAAATATGCAGAAACCTTAGCACACTGATAATTGTAGTTGGTACAAGGACTAAATTACAAAATCATACTTAAGCAAGCCCCATAAAAGTAGCCTATGAATTGATTTTAGGGAAATATTGCAAACATGTATTATATATAAAAGGCATAAGTAAAAAGAGGGGGAAGAGATGATGGAGTAAAAAATATATACCAGTAGTCCGTACCCCGTGGCTCCTGTGACTCCAATGCACGTTTCGCCTAGTGGCTTTCACAAGGAGTACGAGGGGCTCATTTATATGTCACACAAACCAATAATGAATCAAAGGTTCCCAGAAAAAATGATGTGGCATAATTAATTCATTCTTGGACAAAGCAACATATGATTATAAGCTAAATCACCAGAGGAAGGCTAACAAAATAATGGCAAATAACATAAATCTGACACATGTAAATTCCTTTCACGAGTGGTATGCGTTTCGTGGTGAAATACACGCCACCGCAGAACCCCCGGAACTGGAAATGACATGCTGTGCTGTAACCTAAGTAAGGCACAGAATAGAAAGCGGGAAACGGAAGTGCCCATGCGTTCCACCGTGGAATGCACCCAGATCCGGGCACCACCGTAAACGGAAGTGATGAGCAACGCTGCAACCTAGGTAAAGTGTAGTATAGAAAGCACGAACCATAAGTGCCTATACATTTCTTATAGTTCTTTTTTTATAATTCTATTTATTTTTCTTGTTTTTATTCCTTCTATTTTCTAACTTTTTTTTTGTTTTTAAGTTCTATATTGTCATCAAATCAAGTGTCCTCAAGCCATCTACATTTATTACACTTCAGTGTGTTCACTGCACTTTCTTCACTTTTATAATATTTATATATTCATTATTTTGTGTATTTATATATTCTTTTACTTATTTGATAGGATGTCATTGTATATACCTTATCATGATTTTATGACTATGCACTTATTATATACAGTGGGGAAAAAAAGTATTTAGTCAGTCAGCAATAGTGCAAGTTCCACCACTTAAAAAGATGAGAGGCGTCTGTAATTTACATCATAGTTAGACCTCAACTATGGGAGACAAACTGAGAAAAAAAAATCCAGAAAATCACATTGTCTGTTTTTTTTTCATTTTATTTGCATATTATGGTGGAAAATAAGTATTTGGTCAGAAACAAGCAATCAAGATTTCTGGCTCTCACAGACCTGTAACTTCTTCTTTAAGAGTCTCCTCTTTCCTCCACTCATTACCTGTAGTAATGGCACCTGTTTAAACTTGTTATCAGTATAAAAAGACACCTGTGCACACCCTCAAACAGTCTGACTCCAAACTCCACTATGGTGAAGACCAAAGAACTGTCAAAGGACACCAGAAACAAAATTGTAGCCCTGCACCAGGCTGGGAAGACTGAATCTGCAATAACCAACCAGCTTGGAGTGAAGAAATCAACTGTGGGAGCAATAATTAGAAAATGGAAGACATACAAGACCACTGATAATCTCCCTCGATCTGGTGCTCCACGCAAAATCCCACCCCGTGGGGTCAGAATGATCACAAGAACGGTGAGCAAAAATCCCAGAACCACGCGGGGGGACCTAGTGAATGAACTGCAGAGAGCTGGGACCAATGTAACAAGGCCTACCATAAGTAACACACTACGCCACCATGGACTCAGATCCTGCAGTGCCAGACGTGTCCCACTGCTTAAGCCTGTACATGTCCGGGCCCGTCTGAAGTTTGCTAGAGAGCATTTGGATGATCCAGAGGAGTTTTGGGAGAATGTCCTATGGTCTGATGAAACCAAACTGGAACTGTTTGGTAGAAACACAACTTGTCGTGTTTGGAGGAAAAAGAATACTGAGTTGCATCCACCAAACACCATACCTACTGTAAAGCATGGTGGTGGAAACATCATGCTTTGGGGCTGTTTCTCTGCAAAGGGGCCAGGACGACTGATCCGGGTACATGAAAGAATGAATGGGGCCATGTATCGTGAGATTTTGAGTGCAAACCTCCTTCCATCAGCAAGGGCATTGAAGATGAAACGTGGCTGGGTCTTTCAACATGACAATGATCCAAAGCACACCGCCAGGGCAACGAAGGAGTGGCTTCGTAAGAAGCATTTCAAGGTCCTGGAGTGGCCTAGCCAGTCTCCAGATCTCAACCCTATAGAAAACCTTTGGAGGGAGTTGAAAGTCCGTGTTGCCAAGCGAAAAGCCAAAAACATCACTGCTCTAGAGGAGATCTGCATGGAGGAATGGGCCAACATACCAACAACAGTGTGTGGCAACCTTGTGAAGACTTACAGAAAACGTTTGACCTCTGTCATTGCCAACAAAGGATATATCACAAAGTATTGAGATGAAATTTTGTTTCTGACCAAATACTTATTTTCCACCATAATATGCAAATAAAATGAAAAAAAAACAGACAATGTGATTTTCTGGATTTTTTTTTCTCAGTTTGTCTCCCATAGTTGAGGTCTACCTATGATGTAAATTACAGACGCCTCTCATCTTTTTAAGTGGTGGAACTTGCACTATTGCTGACTGACTAAATACTTTTTTTCCCCACTGTATATATATATATATATATATATATATATATATATATATATACACACACACACTGTATATATACCCTGCTAGGTATATATGGATCGCTTTGATATGGTTTTAATTTCCTCAATTATCTTGCTTGGTTTTTAAATATTGTTGGTATAATAAATTATTATTCTGGGTAAATAGTATTTATTTTTGAGACATATGTTCTATCATGCTTTTGCTTTTTATGATAATTACCAGATGTTTGGGCTCTACATAATGAATACATTATTGCCCATATGTTATTTTGCGTAGGACCCTAGGATGTGACCTTTTGCAATATGCCATATTTTCATTCCAGATCCCCGTGCGCTCCACGCTGGAGCGCATTAGCATGGCTCGTCACTTCAGTTTCGGGGAGGGTTCAGGTCTGTGTGCTCTCCACGGTGATCTAAACTTCTCCTGTGAGACATGCTAGACTCCACGGCTACTCCAGCTTCCTAGCCTTCAGCTGCAGGACCCCAGAAGGTTCCGTGCTTCCCTGTCCTGACCTCTAATGGCGCCCCAGTCTATTAGAATCTGTGATCACCCGTAAGAATTAGCAAAATCTCAGTTAATAATTTCCAAAAAAGTTTGCCGTCCCACATGGGCAATAGGTGAAAGCCATTACAGGTAGCACTGGTCACCCATCTTGCCATGGACTTGCACTGTTGAGGGATGGTCTCTCCTACAGCTATACTCCTGTAGTTCATTATTTGTGTCCAATTTAGACCTTTCCTTTAAAGATCCTCATTTTTTACCTCTAAAAATTCTTAACAATGGTCAACAAAAGTTCTCATATTGAGGCATAAATTGCGCATTGGCATGAAAATGGTGGCAAAATACAAATGCGTTCCTATTTTTTCCAGAGGTTGGAGTCCCCATTTATTGACATGAGGAATGTGCAGGTTTTCCAAATGAAAGTCAACATTGGATATAAATTCCCAGGAAACGTGTTATTTGTTGCAGTGAAATAAAAGCCTTTCCTGCTTTTCTCCTGTGTCTTTGCCTCTTCCAGATGTTTAGTCTGCATTTCCGAAACAGATGCACTTCCTAGAGAAAACCAGAGGATAGGAATCTAATCGGCGAGGGGCCGTGGCTCTACATAGCCATCCATTAGCTCGTCTGACCTGATCTTGTGACACCGTCCACTGATACATAGAAGTACAGCTCTGGCAAAAATTAAGAGACCACTTTGAAATGTTCAGTTTGTCTGATTTATCTCTTTATAGGTATATTTTTGAGTAAAATGTAAATTGTTCTTTTAGTCTGTAAACTTCTGACAACATGTCTCCAAATTTCCAAGCAATAAATGTATTTTTTTCTGACAAAGAAAAATGGTCAAGATTAAAATTTAAAAAAAACAAACAGTTCTTTCAGACCTCAAATAATGCAAAGAAAACAAGTTCATAATCATTTAGAAACAACAATCCTAATGTTTTAACTCAGGAAGAGTTCTGAAATCAATATTTTGTGGAATAACCATGGATGGCTTTGATGGCTTGTGACTATCCATCATCCTCTTGATTACATTTCCAGAGGTTTTCAATGGGGTTCAGGCCTGGAGAAAGGGCTGCCCAAGACAGGGTTTTGATGTGGTGGTCTCTTAATTTTTGCCAGAGTTGTGTGCACTGGTCCTGATCTTATACTAGTCTGCCGTGTGACTGGTGGGGAGGGATGAAAAGTAGCCACTCTATATAAACTGAATACTTGGACAACTTTAAAGGGGATTTGTAAGCAGTTTTTTTTGTTATGTAATCCAAGAGCAGCATGATCTGGGGGTTGAGACACGGATTCCAGCGATATGGCACTTACTAGCCTGTGTTTGCAGGTTCAATAAAATCAGTGTTTTATCAGCAGGAGACTATCGCTACATTAGTATGATAATGAGAGAAGGCCAAAACAGAACTTTAAAGCTTGAGTAGGAGCCACGCCAGCACTGGGCAGGAAGGTGCCTGGGGGCTTCAATTAGAATATACCTGTCAGCTTGACATAGAAATACACATCCATTGTCTCTCCCAGCCGCTCTGGCTCCATCCTAGGATCATGGATTATGAGCGCACCTTTCGAGTTATAGACTCATAAAAAATATCCGCATGACCCTGAGGAAATCGCGCATCTGGCAGTGCAACTCCTGAGTCAGTGAGGGCTCTGGGACCTGAGATATAGAGATTGGCCCTACACAGCGACCCAATGGGGCCATGTTTGCTCTCCACATGACAGGAAAAACAAACCGCATTCACTGGTACCTCTTGTGTCCTGATCCGATCATGCTGTAGAAAGTTACCTCCTTTCTTAGATATTGGGAATAAGTTCTGCAGGGAGCTAAAGGGTGGAGATTATTAGCCCACCCTCTGACACAGGGGGTGGAACCCAGCATGCTTAAGAACTAGCAGCACATGGCAGAGACACTCACACTCTCACAGAAGAACCAGACTATGATGATCTAAGAAGGAACTGGGGATAGATCTGCCAAGGTGAGCAGCGGCCCGCGCTTTGGGGTCTGTCCGGCAACTAAGATTCTTGTACCTGTGGACTGCAGAGCTCCCGACACCCACCTGCAACCTACAATCTGGTAAATTGACCTCCAGCTTAATATCTCTAAGTCTTGTACCCTTATTGTTATATTTTACTCTGACTGCAAATCCACTGTAATTCCATTGTATAGCTTGCTGTATATTTCTGTAATTAACTAGTGCGCCCTTAAGGCAATTAAACCATAAAATTAATCTTGGGCTGATGCTTTTACTCTGATTACGATTCTTAGAATACCCAGCGGGTAACAGGACATCCTCCCCGGCGGCCATTTGCTCTAGGAGCAGTTCCCTTACTGACCTGAGAGACAAAGGGGCGCCGGAGAGCTGTGCCTGTGTAGTTATGCCACATTGGTGACGTGGGAGGAACGGGTCCTGTCCTTCACAGTCCTCAACACAGGTTAATTAACCTTTAGAAGAAATTAAGAAATATATATATATTTATATTTTAAATACATATGCACAAATTATTCGCTATTTTATTTAGTAACTAGTTGAAGAGCCCGGCGTTGCCTGGGCATAGTAACTAACTATGGTTAGTTATAACAAATTATAATGATATCTATATATATTAAGCTGAGTGTAGAGCACCACCCACTCCGCATAGCCACATTCACTATAATATCCCACATCATCCCATCAGCCAGAGCTACCGGACTACTACCCCTAATATCCCACATCATCCCATCAGCCAGAGCCACCAGACTACTACCACTAATATCCCACATCATCCTGTCAGAGCCACCAAACTACTACCCCTAATATCCCACATCATCCCATCAGAGCCACCGAACTACTACTACTAATATCCCACATCATCCTGTCAGCCAGAGCCTCCGGACTACTACCCCTAATTGTTAGGCATCTGGTTTCTGCGTCTGCTCTGCAGGAATCCAGAGCCTCACATTCTGCGGTCTCCTGCTGTCTATCTACTGCAGAGAAGATTACTTTGCAGCAGACCGCTCCAGAGACTAAGTTTCTCTGTGCTCCTACTGGGCATGCTCATGAGGCGATCTCCCATTGGAGATCGGGAGTCATGTGCCCAGGTCCTGCTCCAGATCTCATTGGTCCATCTCGGAGATCTGGAAGGTCCCGCACGGCTATAAAAAGCGCGCATGACCGTTCGGCCATGCGCTAGTATAGACTTTTCAAGCTAAATGTGTGAATGATGACGGATGTATGACTCTGGTGACTGACTCATTTGAAACCCCTTCCCTCTGATATTACGCATGTGGATAGGGAATTAGTGCAGCAGTCAGCGCCAGTCAGTGGCAAGCCTTAGGCCACTGTGCACTCCGCATCTCTACTCTAGCGTCCGACATTGCGCCTGCCTCCTAGCTTTGTCGACTAGCGGCCGTGCCCTACGCCGTGCTGCAGTTGCAGACCTCCTTGGCGCTTGCAGCAGCGACGCCGCACACACGGTAGGTCTAGATGGATGCAGCTCCTCTGCCTTGGGTTCTGCTCCTGTGACCTGATACCGTGTGTGCATTTCCCTGTGGTCTGTGACACTAACAGGCTCAGCATTTTCATATGTTTATGTTGCGGCGCCTCTGTGTGTGAACAGAGCCCGCTTTGCGCACTTCGGGTGAAGTCTAACCCGTGCGCATTATACCGCCATATTGCTCGTCTGTCATTACCAAGCAGTGGTGTAACACCTACTGCACGGTGGACCTCGAGCGGCGAACGCACTTTATTATTTATTTTTATTTAGTGCGTTCCGCCGTTCCTAACACCAATATCCCACATCATCCAGTCAGCCAAAGCCACCGGACTACTACCCCTAATATCCCACATCATCCTGTCAGCCTGGGGTCAGAACCAGAGCGCTGAGTGGAATGGTCCTAACTTCCATACTGGGGATCCCTTTAAGAGAGGCCTGGCCTCAGAACCAGAGCGCTAAGGGGATTTGCCCTGACTTCCATACCAATGATCTCTTTAATAGAAGCCTGGGGTAAGAATCAGCGCTGAGAGATTAACCCTAACTTCCATACCGGAGATCCCTTTAAGAGGGGCCTGGGGTTAGAATCAGAGCGCAGAGTGGATTTGCCGTCATTTCCATACCGGGGATCCCTTTAAGAGGGGCCTGGGGTCAGAACCAGAGCACTGAGTGTAATTGCCCTAACTTCCATATCAATGATCCCGAGAGGCCTGGCGTCAGAACCAGAGTGCTGAGTGGATTTGCCCTGACTTCCATACCAATGATCTCTTTAATAGAAGCCTGGTGTGAGAATCAGAGCGCTGAGGGATTTACCCTAACTTCCATACTGGAGATCCCTTTAAGAGAGGCCTGGGGTCAGTACAAATTGAAGCGTGGATTTGCCCTCACTTCCAAACCGGGGATCCCTTTAAGAGGGGCTGCTGTAGCATCGGACATGGCTGGTGACAGCGATCCGACCCCCCCAACCTGTTAACGGGGGCGATCTGCCCCCTGCCACTGAATGACAGCGGCAATGTGCCGCCGCTGTCATCATCTCCCCCCGCCTTCCCTCCGCTCCCCCCCGGCTTCCGATTGCCCCCCTCCCACCTCCCGGTACTCACCGAGTACCGTTATGGCTCCCGGTGTCCCGCGGTCCCGGACCATGGGCGCCGCCATATTGGAAAATGGCGGGCGCATGTGTAGTGCGCCCGCCGGCTCCAATTTCCATTCATTCATTTTGATCACTTTCACAGTGATCAAAATAGAATGAAATGTAAATAAACCCCCCGTTTATCACCCCCATAGGCAGGATCAACTAATAAAATAAAGAAATTATTTTTATTTTTCCATTAGGGTTAGGGTTGGAAAGAGGGTTAGGGTTAGGGTTGGAAAGAGGGTTAGGGTTGGAAAGAGGGTTAGGGTTAGGGTTGGAAAGAGGGTTAGGGTTGGAAAGAGGGTTAGGGTTGGAAAGAGGGTTAGGGTTGGAATTAGGGTTAGAATTAGGGTTAGGGTTAGAATTAGGGTTGGAATTAGGGTTAGGGTTGTGGTTAGGGTTATGGTTAGGGTTGGGATTAGAGTTAGGGGGTTTTTTTGGGGTTAGGGTTGGGATTAGGGTTAGGGATGTGTTGGGGTTAGGGCTTTGGTTAGGGGTGTGTTGGGGTTAGGGTTGAAGTTAGAATTGAGGGGTTTCCACTGTTTAGGCACATCAGGGGGTCTCCAAACGCGACATCGTGCAACCATTGATTCCAGCCAATTTTGCGTTCAAAAAGTTAAACGGTGCTCCCTCCCTTCCAAGCCCCGACGTGTGCCCAAACAGTGGTTTACCCCAACATATGGGGTATCAGCGTACTCAGGAAAAATTGCACAACAACTTTGGGGGTCTAATTTCTCCTGGCACCCTTGGGAAAATAAAAAATTGGGGGCTAAAATAATATTTTTGTGGAAATTTTTTATTTTTTTTTATTTTCATGGCTCTGCGTTATAAACTTCTGTGACGCGCTTGGGGGTTCAAGGTGCTCACCACACATCTAGATAAGTTCCTTGGGGGGTCTAGTTTCCAAAATGGGGACACATGTGGGGGGGTTTCCACTGTTTAGATACATCAGGGGCTCTGCAAATGTTACATGGTGCCCGCAGACCATTCCATCAAAGTCAGCATTTCATAATGTCACTACTTCCCTTCCGAGCCCCGACGTGTACCCAAACAGTGGTCCCCACCCACATATGGGGTACCAGCATACTCAGGACAAACTGGACAACAACTTTTGGGGTCCAATTTATCCCGCTACCCTTGTGAAAAAAAAATTGCTGGCTAAAAATCATTTTTTTTTAGGAAAAAAATATTTTTTATTTTCACGGCTCTGCGTTATAAACTTGTGTGAAGTGCTTGGGGGTTCAAGGTGCTCACCACACATCTAGATAAGTTCCTTGGGGGGTCTAGTCTCCAAAATGGGGTCATTGTGGGGGGTTCCACAGTTTAGGTACATCAGGGGCTCTGCAAATGTAACATGATGCCCGCAGACCATTCCATCAAAGTCAGCATCTCAAAATGTCACTACTTCCCTTCCGAGCCCCGACATGTGCCCAAACAGTGGTTGCCCCCCACATATGGGGTACCAGCGTACTCAGGACAAACTGGACAACAACTTTTGGGGTCTAATTTATCCTCGTACCCTTGTGAAAATAAAAAATTCGCACTAAAAAATAATTTTTTGAGGAAAATAAAAATATTTTTTATTTTCATGGCTCTGCGTTATAAACTTTTGTGAAGCACTTGGGGGTTCAAAGTGCTCACTATGCATCTAGATAAGTTCCTTAGGGGGTCTAGTTTCCAAAATGGGGTCATTTTTTGGGGGAGCTCCAATGTTTAGGCAAACAGGGGCTCTCCAAACACGATATGGTGTCCGCTAACGATTAGAAGTAATTTGCATTTCAAAAAGTCAAATGGCGCTCCTTCCCTTCTGAGCCCTGCCGTGTGCCCAAACAGTGGTTCCCCCCACATATGGGGTACCAGCGTACTCAGGACAAACTGGACAACAACTTTTGTGGTCCAATTTCTCCTGTTAGCCTTGTGAAAATTAAAAATAGTGTGCTAAAAATCATTTTTGAGGAAAAAAAATATTTTTTATTTTCATTGCTCTGTTATAAACTTTTGTGAAGCACTTGGGGGTTCAAAGTGCTCACTACACATCTAGATAAGTTCCTTAGGGGGTCTAGTTTCCAAAATGGGGTCACTTGTGGGGGAGCTCCAATGTTTAGGTACACAGGGGCTCTCCAAACGCGACATGGTGTCCGATAACGATTGGAGCTAATTTTCCATTCAAAAAGTCAAATGGTGCTCCTTCCCTTCTGAGCCCTGCTGTGCGCCCAAACAGTGGTTTATGACCACATATGAGGTATCGGTGTACTCAGGAGAAATTGCCCAACAATTTTTAGGATCCATTTTATCCTGTTGCCCATGTGAAAATGAAAAAATTTTTGTTGGAAAAATTAAAATGTCCATTTTTTCTTTCCACGTTGCTTTAGTTCCTGTGAAACACCTGAAGGGTTGTTAATCTTCTTGAATGTAGTTTTGAGTAGCTTGAGGGGTGCAGTTTTTAAAATGGTGTCACTTTTGGGTATTTTCTGCCATATAGACCCCTCAAAGTGACTTCAAATGTGAGGTGGTCCATAAAAAAAAATGGTTTTGTAAATTTTATTGTAAAAATGAGAAATCGCTGGTCAACTTTTAACCCTTATAACTTCCTAACAAAAAAATATTTTGTTTCCAAAATTGTGCTGATGTAAAGTAGACTTGTGGGAAATGTTACTTAGTAACTATTTTGTGTCACATAACTCTCTGGTTTAACAGAAAAAAAATTCAAAATTTGAAAATTGCGAAATTTTCTAAATTTTTGCCAAATTTCTGATTTTTTCACAAATAAATGCAAAAATTATCAACCTAAATTTACCACTAACATGAAGCCCAATATGTCAGGAAAAAACAATCTCATAATCGCTAGGATCCGTTGAAGCGTTCCTGAGTTATTACCTCATAAAGGGACACTGGTCAGAATTGCAAAAAATGGCCTGGTCATTAAGGTCAAAATAGGCTTGGTCATGAAGGGGTTAATAGAAGCCTGGGATCAGAATCAGTAAATTAAAAAAAAGGGAGAAAAGAGACACAGGATAACATGCACACAACAGCAGAATGTCCATGTGAAAAAAGGCTTTTATTGACATACAATAGCCAGAGAGATCCAAGTATACAATAAAAACAATTAAAAACCATGAATGAAACAAAAGTGGGCAGGTGGAGAACACATGCAGTATACAAAGGAAGAAATGTTTATATAAATAAGTGTTTCAAAATATGCATTCACAACAATGCCCTCTATCACCATATAATATGCATAAAATGTTTGGTATAAACATATGGACAATTTGCAGCAGTAAAGTCTGATCAGTCTAATAGTCACTTAAATAACAAAAAAAAATAATTAATTAAATAAATATATAAATATAATATACACAAATAGTGACAAATGGTAGATGTGTAAACAATACAAATGATTACCATGCAAGTCCATAGATGAGGGATCAGAATCAGAGCGCTGAGGGATTTGCCCTAACTTCCATACCGGAGATCCCGTTAAGAGGGAAGATGTGCCTACGGGATGGAGGATGTGTGATGGGTATATGGGCACGGGAGGGGGTGATTCATTTCTGTCATGTGCTCTCTGCTCCTTTCTGGGGGGCAGACAATGGCTGGGAGCTTATGTTTCCGGGGATGCTAGATTTCCCCCACCCAGTCAGTGTCTGCTGAGGTGTTGTGGAGTGGGAAAACTGTTGCTCATAGCAACCAATCACAGCTCAGTTTCTTTTAAACAGCTCTGGTGAAATGAAAGATGCTTAGTGATTGGTTGCAAGGAAAACTGTTACTCATAGCAGCCAATCACAGCTCAGCTTCTTTTAAACAGCTCAGATGAAATGAAAGATGCTTCGTGATTGGTTGGTGATACACACATACACACATACATTCAATTTTATACATATAGATTAATTAACCATGGTATGACGCAGGTATAGTTCAATGTGGCGGCGGCGGGGTGAGTCGGCGCTGGTGGCAGGCGGGCCCCCTGCCTCACGGACCCCATAGCAGCTGTGTAATGTGTCACTAGCTGGGGGCCCTAGACAGCTGCCTCGTCTGCCTGCCCCTAATGCCGATCCTTGCTATCTTCCTTATCTATTTGATTAGATTCCCTTTAAGCTCCGAGGCCACAGTGCAAATAAAGGCCCCTTTACATTTAGCGATGCACCAGCGATCCAACCACGATACGACCCGGTCAGGATCGTTGGTGCATCTCTAAATGGTCGCTAAGCTGCCAAACAGGCAGATCTCACTAGCGATGTAGCGACGCAGCAGCGGTCGTTACTTACCTTTCACACGCAGCGATCCTGACGTCCTTCCGCCTGTGTCCATGCGTCGCTCGTCGGCGCCAGCAGGAAGCCCAGCAGGAAGCGCCCGACGAGAAATGGACCCGGCCGATCTCGCACGATCAGCGACAGACAGCGGGGGAGCCGGTCGGAGGTAAGTATCACGCATAGCGATATCGCTAGCAATATTGCTGCGTCACAAAATCGGTGACGCTTTAGTGATATTGCTAGCGATATCGCTATGTGTAAAACCGGCCTAACTCTCTCTACAATTATGTGCCAATTTACAAAAACATTCACAGACATTCCTTTCATTGCCTCACTCAATGAATGTGCGCCCTGATGCCAGGGCTAAAACAGATAATGAAACTTTATGGCACCAGAAAAATCTTAAAGGGATTGTCCACCTGTGTTGACCTTTTTTTTTTTTACTTAAATTCATGTACATAGAGACAAGAAAAATAATTTTGCAACCGAGTTTTACTAAATGTTTAAACCATTTGGTTTTATAGGCTCTTTCTTTGCCTGAACTTTGATGTGGTCGTGAATCAGCAGGAGCTCGGAAACATTGGATAAAACAGTTACAAACTCTCCCATTGGACTGTAGTAGAAAGCAGCTGCTCATAGAAGCTCACAGCCTAGAAGTCTGGAGAGGCAGTAGAGGCTGGAAGCCCAACTCATCCACATGGCCAGCGAAACGCTAGTGCCCACATCTTCTTCGGTCCAAGGAACCTCTCTGGCATTGGGAATAGAATGAGAAGCAGCTGAGCAGCTATCTGCTGCCGACTGTCTCCACATTCCCACTCCTCTGTAATAATATCCAGTGTTCCCCGAAGATTAGCCGTTGGCACAAAGAAGCGGAAATCGTAGCCGGCCGAGTCTCTGCTCTCCTCTTCCTCTGATAGCCCACTGTATCTCGAGACATAATACGCTGCAGGATTATCACGCAGCGGCTGGTTTTGCTCTTTTTAGTTTATGATAAATTGTAACAATTGGTGACAATGATTTCCGCTTACGGCGACATCGTTATTCTGGAATTCTGAT
Organism: Dendrobates tinctorius; assembly: GCF_039654945.1. Lineage (NCBI taxonomy): Eukaryota > Metazoa > Chordata > Amphibia > Anura > Dendrobatidae > Dendrobates > Dendrobates tinctorius. The sequence goes on along the minus strand of NW_027361726.1, from coordinate 375,653 downwards.
GGTAAATGTATGCGAGGGCGTAACAAACGGACGGACTCTTACATGGGGATTTACGCTTTCTGGACATAAAGATCTTTCAGTGAACTGAGAGGTTTTCTTCAAATTAGGAAATTTTTAAATAAAAAAAAGTTGCCCTACACAGGACCTCCATATTATAGAGTGGTAAGAAGCTGCAGAGAGTGTCTCTTAAGCCGCGAACTGACTGTAGACAGCGGTCAGCTGAATGATGGTTGGGCCAGCAGCTGTCTTTCCCATATCCATAAGTATTTGCTCTCGCTTGAATGCTCCTGTTGTCTCTATGAAAGCCAGGTGTGTAACTATCACAACCACTGCCAGGCCCGTGTCTGAGGTTGGCCCACTGACGCCATAGCTAATTTCACCTGGATACGCTTCCTTGGATGCACATTTAGCTGAAATGTATTCAGCTAGTTCTCTGCACGGCAATACACATGATGGGAGGTGCATGGCAGTGGCGCCATGTGCTGCCCATGCTGGCAGGCCAAAGTCAGAAGCCTGTTTTTGTGCCGGCTGTAGAAGAGGATATGGTGAGAGAGGAGGAAGGTAAGAATAATGATTTGTATGTTTTCAAAATGTTCTGGAGAAGAACGAGGGATATTATTACAGGAAGCGGCCCAGGACGGATGGAGGGGGCCATTACACCAGGAAGGGGCCAAGGATGGATGGAGGGGGCCATTACACCAGGAAAGGGCCAAGGATGGATGGAGGGGGCCATTACACCAGGAAGGGGCCCAGGATGGATGGAGGGATCATTACACCAGGAAGGGGCCCAGGTTGGCTGGAGAGGGATAGTACGCCAGGAAGGGGCCCAGGATGGATGGATGGAGGCTGACAGTACATCAGGAAGATGCCGAAGATGGATGGAGGGGGACATTACACCAGGAAGGGGCCCAGGATGATGGAGGACATTGCATCACGAAGGGGCTCAAGATGATGGGGGCCATTAAACCAGGAAAAGGCCTAGGATGGGGGATACTACACCAGACAGAGGTCCAGGATCCTGGATGGGGGATAGTATACCAGGAAGGAGCCAGGATGGTGGACATTATAACAGGAAGGAGACAGAATTGGGAACATTATTACATGGTGGGGAATACATATCTTTTTCTAGGTTCTAAAACGCTACAAGGGCCCTTACATCTGACCAACATGTAGATGGGGATTCGTCCAAATTTTGCACTAGAACACATTGGACTTTAATTATACCGTTGACTACTGTTGGCAGCTTATGTCTTAAAGAATACAAGGATCAAAATTTGGCATGTTGGATCTTTATCTTGCCCGAAATTAACTATCGGCACAGAGTTGGGTTCAGCCGACGTTAGTGTAATGTGTATGGTGGCCTAACATGGACTTAACGTAACCATAGTATGTAATACTCTATATCTCCTGCAGAGGCACTGCACAGGAATTTAACACTTGCTGTCAGGTTGCCCTTTATATTACAGCTAATCAATAGAGGATAAAACAGCGGTACACCTTCTCTATCATCAGCTTATAATTGGGCAGAACCAACTGGACCACAAACCAAAAATCTGTAGAGGGCCCCCATTCACCATCTGCTGCTTATAAGACTCCATTTTTAGGGGGTAACTAAGACCTTTGCACTGAAACACAAAGTAATTGTCCACAGTGAACAATCCCTTGAAAAAAAACACAAACTTTTTTTTATGTTCCACCAGTTCTAGTATTATGTTGATTTTCACATGGGCAAAGTTTTTGTCATAACGAGTACAAATTATTGATACAGTTTGACAATCAGGCTTATTCATACGAGCACATAGCGGCCATGTTTTATGTTCCAACTCGGGTCTCCGGACCTGAGTCTACAGCCTCACAGGGACATGTGTACTGGGACCTAGGGTTATAACATGGACTGTAATCTATGGTCTTGTGAATAATTCTCTATACGTCCATTTACATGCAGCAGAAATTTGCATTTCAGAAGCAGTATGTGGCAAATGATCGTTACTAGAATTGCTCATCTCCATTTAATGTGCATATTCCATTCACCTATTCTTGAAGTCATAACTTTTAAAATGAAAAAACACCCCCCCCCAAAAAAAAAAATATAATAAACTGCATTATAATATACGGTATACAAAATGGAATTTTGTTTTCTGAAGTTGGAGCCACAATCCCACACTGTCTGCCAGTGACTAAACATTCCTAGTTCTGGAGAAATAAAGCTGGAGAGAACCACTGCTCAGGAAATGAAGAACATCCCCCCCCCCCCCCCCCCCCCCCCCCCCCGATAGGCCTGGAGAAAACTAATTGTAGGAATTTATTTTTCTTTTTTTTTTTTCTTTTTTTAAATTGCTGAGCTAAAGCAAGAGAGTGCCTTCCAAGTAAAACAGCATCTGCTTGGGGCTGGCCGCAACCAAAGGAAAAAGGAACGCTCCCAAGATCCCTTTTGTTTATATACATAACTTAAGTGCAAAACAAATCTATTGATTTTTATTACTTTTCCTGCATGAAAGAAAATTCAAAAGACGTCACTAAAACAAGATTTTACACAAAATTTCAGGGTTTGAGGTTTTTTTTTAAACTTTTTTTTCTAGAATTTTACAATCGTTGTGTACCTTTCATTTATTTTTTGAGATATTTACATTTGAAACCAGAAGTTTACATCCACTATATAAAAAGACATCTGCATGTTTTTCTAAATATATGACATGAAATCAGAATAAACTTTTCCCGTTTTAGGTCAATTAGGATTACCATAATTGTTAATATTTGCCAAATGCCAGAATAATGAGAGAGAGAGAATGTTTTAAGGCATTTTTATTACTTACTGTAAAGTCAAAAGTTTACGTACATTTTATTAGTATTTGGTACCATTGCCCTTAAACTGAATGACTTGGGTCAAACATTTGGGATATCCTTCCACAAGCTTCTCACAACAGTTGCTCGGAATTTGGGCCCATTCCTCCTGACAAAACTGGTGTAACTGATCCAGGTTTGTAGGTCGCCTTGCTCGCACCGGCCTTTTCAGCTTTGCCCATAAATTTTCACTAGGATTGAGATCAGGGCTTTTTAGGGTGTGTGCACACGCTGCAGATTCTGCTGCAGTTCCGCAGCGGTTTTGGCCGCTGCGGGTCCGCAGCAGTTTTTGCTGCGGTGTACAGTACCAGTATTTCCTATGGGAATACAAAACCGCTGTGCAGACGTGCAGATTTTTCCACGCGGTTTTTCTGTGGATTTCGCTGCGGTTTGCCATCTCCTCCATTGTGGAGATGAAAAACCGCAGGGCAAAACCGCAGAGCAATCCGCAGGTAAAACCGCAGGTCTTTTGACCTGCGGTTTCACCTGCGGATTTTACAAAATCCGCGCCACATTCCGCAGCGTGTGCACGTAGCCTTAATGTCCACTCCAAAACCTTGACTTTGTTATCCTTAACCCCTTAGTGACAGAGCCAATTTGCAGCTTAATGACCAGGCCAATTTTTAAAATTCTGACCACTGTCACTTTATGAGGCTATAATTCTGGAACACTTTAACGGATCCCGCTAATTTTGAGAAAGATTTTTCGTAACATATTGTACTTCATGACAGTGGTAACATTTCTTTGATATGACTAACATTTACTTATGAAAAAATGGAAATATGGCAAAAAGTTTTAAAATTTTGCAATTTTCAAACTTTTAATTTTTTGCGCCATTAAAATCAGAGTGATATGTCGCACAAAATACGGTACTTAATAAATAACATTTCCCACATGTCTACTTTACACAAGCACAATTCTGGAAACAAATTTTTTTTTGTTAGGAATCTATAAGCGTTAAAAGTTGACCAGCGATTTCTCATTTTTACAACAAAATTTACAAAACAATTTTTTTTAGGGACTACCTACAGTAAGATACTTTGAAGGGTCTATATGACAGAAAATACCCAAAAGTGACACCATTCTAAAAACTGCACCCCTCAAGCTGATCAAAACCAAATTCAAGAAGTTTATTAACCCTTTAGGTGCTTCACAGGAACTGAAGCAATGTGGAAGAAAAAATTAACATTTAACTTTTTTTTACAAACATTTTAATTCAGAACCAGTTTTGTTTTTATTTTCACAAGTGTAAAATGAGAGAATGTGAAATGCAAAAGGAGGGGTGCACTACTGTCATATCTCAATCTCCAGTGGAGTGCAATACATAGCCCGTAAGCAGAGAAGCAAAAAAAAAAAAAGGAGAAAAAGACTAGGCTAATGATGGTATGCACATCCCAACAGACAATAAAAAAACCTTTATTTCATATTGGATACAATAAGCTAAAAACATTTAAAATACAAACAAAGAACCAATAACCCAGACACCCCCCTCCCCCCAAAAAAAGAGAGAATGAACCACAAAATTTGTGCAATTTCTTCTGAATATGCCGATACCCCATATGTGGGGGTAAACCACTCATGGTAAGTTTTACTCTGAAACTATGTATTGTTGCTATGACCTTTTGTTTAGTTCTATATTGTGCCTCTCTCTAGCACATGTGCCAAACTTAGGCTACTTTCAGACTAGCGTTACCAGGTGCAGCGCTCGGGCGCCGCTAAGCTCCGCCCCCGGCCACGCCCCTCCGGCCAACTCCTTCTATGGTCGCATGACGCTGCATGCGACCAGCGTACCCTATATTTAGCGCTGGGTACGCTGGCCATGCGCTGGCATGTTTTTGCTGCCGCATGCGCCCTTTTTTAGCTCTAGCATGCGCCTGGTAGCTCTAGCCTGAATGTAGCCTTATAATGATGTGTTGCACTGTGGAATATCAGTGGGGTGTATTTCATTCGTATTAAGCCTCCCTTCTAAATGTCCATCACTGTTACCGTATATTGTGCATTTTTGGCCATTGTTTTATTGATGTGCTAAACGAGTCATATTATACGGTGTGGCATTGTGGAGTACTAGCTAGGAGCTTGGATGGTTTAGTCATTATCTAATTGCCTTACAAGATACCCGTAGAGAATTTTTTTCATAAAAGACTCTCCTCATGTCTGTTCTATCAGACATTGCTTTCCAACCTTTATTAATAGGGCTGTACTAGGAAAGTGAGGGATAGTCCACGTTGAGTGGGGGCACCAAAAAATCGTTCTTTAGGGCAGGGTGCCAACTTCCACAGCCAGGCAGGGGCAATTTCAGGCCTATTGTAGGGTGTCTGTAGGCAAATTGTTTTTGGTCAGTGCATTTTTGGTATATGACCGTTTTTTTCACTGGTTAGGTGGTTTTAAATTTAAACATTAAAGTTTGTCTTTTAAAGGGTGTCTTATGGTCCGCTGCGTCTGATAGTCCGAAAAATACGGTATATGTTTTGTATTAAATAAAAAACTTGCCTGATACATTTTGTTTTATCTTTTCACCTTTCTTCTCTCCTGTAATTTACTGGATAAAAACATAGAAGTCAAATCAACCACACACCTGGAACTTCCTCACTTTTTTAAGGGCTATTAGGAGCTTTATATACAATCTGCTCCTCAATTTTTAGACTCAGTGACCACAATATTGCCAGCCTGTAGAGCATGAGAGTCTCACTACAGGACTAGATTTCCTGTGCCTCCTAGTCCTCCTGCACTGATTAGTGACTTTCTGCCTATGCACAGTGTACACAAAAGTCTGCCAATCAGTGGTGTGGGTGGGGTTATACAGAGCACAACATTCTGAGCATTACTTGATCTGCAGCAGAGGAAACTCTCATTTCATCAAAATGACAGCAAGCAGCCCAAAAAGTGATATATCGTTGGAATCAGGGTCTCTGCCCCTACATCATTCTGTTCTCAGAAAGCAAAAACGTGCTGACAGATTCCCTTTAACAAGTAGCAAATGTGCAAATAATGGCACAAAGTACAGGAAGACCAGGGATATTGCAGTCACAGGTGGCATGTAAGGAAGTTACCTACAATCCCCCAAGAAGCTTAATATAATTGCGATAGAAATTGCTCACAATGCAATTCCATAAGATCAGCTGGTTTCTGATTAAAGCTTCACTTTCCAAGTCACTGGAAAAATTTCAATTATTTAATACTTTGTAACAGGTCGTCTATTACTTGGTACACAGCCAGTCAACTAGTCTGTTTGTTTTAGATTAAAGGGGATGAACACTTTTGCAAACAGATCATATAATCCCAATGCATTTGAAATTTATCGATTTTGCAAATATTCCTGATGAAAAATTATTCCGATTGATTTGCGTCCCATGCGCCTCAGCAGACCTCTCCTACTGCCTTTATTGTAGTAGAAGGAGTAAGGGATGACTGCAAAACTAGACTACATGGGAGTTGTTTGTAGTCTGTAACCATGGACACGCAAAAGACTGCAGAAGAACTATAAACAAAAAATAATTACCGGTAGACTATTTGTAAAGTTGCTACTTTTAACCCCTTAGTGACAGAGCCAGTATGCAGCTTAATGACCAGGCCAATTTTTACAATTCTGACCACTGTCCCTTTATGAGGTTATAACTCTGGAACGCTTTAATGGATCCCGCTGATTCTCCGATTGTTTTTTCGTGACATATTGTACTTTATGTTAGTGGTAAAATTTCTTTGATAAGTCTTGTGTTTATTTATGAAAAAAATAGAAATATGGCGAAAATTTTGAAAATTTTGCAATTTTAAAACTTTAAATTTTTATGCCCTTAAATCAGAGAGATGTGCCACAAAAATTTCTTAATAAATAACATTTCCCACATGTCTACTTTACATCACCACAATTTTGGAAGCAAAAATTTTTTCGTTAGGAAGTTATAAGGGTTAAAAGTTGAATCTGACACTGGGGGGCGCTATTCACTTTCTCCACAGCGCCATGAATTAACTGCGCTGTGGTTTAAGTACCCTTAATTACCGCCGTTAAAAGGCGTATCGGCGGTCGTTAAGGGGTTAAGATGCATTTACATTGGCTGAACAGTAGGGGCGAGCATTCCTAGCAGCAGTGTGAACAGGTTGCAGATTAATATAGTTTTAAAGGATTTGTAACCAGGTCAAAAAGAGCACAGTTTAAAAAAATAAATAAAATTCCCCACCCCTGAAAAAAAACACACAAAACTAAAAGGGCACAAGTTAAAAAAATAAATTAAACAAAAAAAAAAGGAAAACAAAAAAAAGTGGCCAGTTTGAAAAAAAAAGTAAATAGTGCTGTTTTGTCTCTTGATACATATTTCCTGTATCAGTTTTGTCTCTTGATTTTGTAGGTAGGGGGACCGACTGGGAGGTGGTCTGTTTCTGGCCGCAGACAGACTCGAGACATAGACAGGAACGTGTTCAACAGGCCTTCTTTATTGATCGTCTTTCCACGACCCACAGCACCTCACAGCAATTGCACGTTAAAATACGCAGCCTCATACAGCAGCAGCTGCTTGACTTCATACACAGGCCCGGATACCTTCACTCTCTTTTCCTGTACTCGTGAGGTCCTCTGTGGTTCTCTTTGCCGTGGCTGCCCTAGGCCTGTCTACCACAGCGCTTCACCAATCTGAGTACGTCCTCTGTTTGGTACCCCCAGGTCGCCTCTCTGTCTGCGGCTTCTCTATGCTCTCCGTCTGTGGCCTCTACTGTCTCTGTCTGCGGCTACTCCTTTCAGGGCCACCCCCCGTAACCATCACAACTGTCAGTCCTCTCAGGAGCTTCCTTTCTTTCCTCTCTCCTCAAACGTACTTCTTGTCTCCTGTGCTCCCTTCGCTGACTGACCTCTCCAGAACCTTCTCCCCCTCTTTTATAACCTTCATGTTCTGGTAACTCCACCCACCATGACTCAACGGTTTTCTTAGCCAATGGCTGTTGTTCAGTCCTAACCTCACAGCTCTCCATTGCCCTCTAATGGTCAAAATCCAATACTGCAGACATCCTTCATATCTCCAGCTGTTTCCCCTTTTTTACTACAACAGTCCACCTTCTATACACTACACCTCCGCCCTTCGTCTACAGACAGGTCCGTACGTCGGTCCACCTTCCCTACACTTTATTCCTGCTGTATCCCTAAATAATCGATTTTTTAAATCCGCCATATGGTATCTGACATATGAGCCATTTTATTTAGTGCAAATCTCTATAGTCTTACTGTAGATACAGTAACTGGAACCTAGCTGTGAATACAATTTTCTAATTGGCCTTCCCATCTGCACACTGTACAGTAGTATTATTTAGACACTGTGTAAGGAGGACCATGCCGCGGGTACCTGTTCTGTGCTGGTTCCGGAACTATTGGGGCTGTCTCCTCTGTTGTCCGGGGGAAAGCTTAAGGGACCGAACCAATCCTTGCATGCGGAAGCAGGGGGTGTGGCTAAGCGTTTACAGCCTCAGCGAATGCAGGAAACAGGCAGACTTGGCGGGAACAGACAGCACGCAGCAGGGACAAGTGAGTGCTCCGGCCCTCGAGCATCGGTGCAGAGCAGGCCCGCGCCCGAGTATCGCCGCCATCGCTGACAGAGACTGTGAGGGGAGACGTGCAGTGTACCCATTGGTCGCCATGAAGCAAGGGGACCGCCATCTGCGCCCCGATTTTCCTGTGTATAACTGCCAGACCACGGTGGGCTCAGACAGTGCGGTGGCCCACACTCTCCTGGCCACATCAGTATATGGACGAGGGGCTCAGCGGAAGGTACCGGAGACCAACCGCTGCCGCCAGAAGACAGATCCTTGTCACCTTCAGGACCTCATAGGACAAGGGCTGCGCCAGCTGTTGTTGGCATCATCACCTGCTCTGTGATCCATCATGTCCTGAGAAACAACTGACAGGATAAGCTGATCCAACAAGAACTGTTAATACTCCTTCTACTGTTCTTTAACTCTGCATACTAATTACATTTTGAACTGTTTACTCCCTGTTAACTGTTTACCTCCCTGCGTGGAGTATTCCCCTGTTAAAGTAAAGTTATTAACTCTTGCTCTGCCTTCTGTCTGTCATTGCATCCCGCAACCTGCTCACTACTGCTGTGTGATATGGACACCATATGGGAGTATCTTATGGGCATCCTATTGATTATTTACATAGGCAGCGTTGTGTGTATGGCAGCACTCTTTGAGCTCGGAATAGCTGTATTATCTGGCCATGTATAGAAGTATTATTTGGGATTGTATAGTAAACCTATTTAGATACTGTATGGGTGCTGGGGAACAATTTGAAAAAATTTTTCTGTTGAGTTAGGTTTTTGAGCTGATTTATACTAAAATTGGCATGCTGATTCCAAAAATGTAGTCAGTTTTTTTCTATCAAGTCAAGTTTTTCCTCCTCAACTTACCTGCCATAGAAGCACAATTGCACTGATTTCTGTAATAAGACTTGTTATCTGAGTACAATTCGACTCATATAGAGCTACGTGGCAACTTGTAAGAGTAGTCACAACTGAGACAGTGTGGTGAGAGGTGTGTACAGCTCCCAATACGTCATAATTATCAATATCTTTACACAAAAAATGTATCATAGTAGGAATAAATAGGATTTGTGATAGCTTTTCTCTTTACATTGGGCGCTTAGTTGTAATTTATATATCTTTTATGATTTTTTTCTTTGTTAGTTTTCAAAGCTTGTAACTTTCCAACTCAGTGTTTTATTTACTTATGTACATATTTCCTTTGTTTCAGATCATGTCTGCTCCTTCTTCCTCTCGTCGTAAATGCCTAAACAACCCTGACTCCTTCTGCTATATTTGTGGTGTTTTCACCATTCCAGTTCAAAGGGCAAACATCAGTGCATTTGTCAAACAACCATATTTTGCATATTTTAAAGTAAAACTCGGTGATCAAGATAAGCCATGGGCCCCTCACATAGTGTGCAAGCAGTGTGTCGAGAGTTAAGGATGTGGACCAAAAGAACACGTGAAAAGTTGGCATTTGGTATCCCCATGGTGTGGAGAGAGCAAAAAAGTCATTCCACAGACTGTTACTTCTGTTTAGTGAAAACATCAGGATTTAACAGGAAAAATAAAAGTAAAATAGAATATCCAAATCTACCGTCAGCTATCAGACCAATGCCTCATTCAGCTGAAATTCCAGTGCCAGTTTTCGAACAGCTACCATCTCTAGAAGTTCTGAGTGATGTTGACGAACACAGTGACAGCAATGATGCAGAATTTGAAAGTCACAAGGATTCAGTTCGTAAGGGATTTGATCAGCACGAGTTAAATGATTTAGCACGTGAATTGGGCTTATCAAAAAAAGCTTCAGAATTACTAGCATCAAGGCTGAATGAGAAACAGTTACTTGAACAAGGAGCGAAGGTATCATACTTTCGTACTAGAGAATGTACATTTTTGCAGTACTTTCGGTGTGACAGCGGTTTTGTGTTTTGCCATAATATTCCTGGTTTACTACAAGAATTAGGGCTTTCAATGTACAATCCAAATGAATGGCGACTGTTTATTGATAGCTCAAAGCGGAGTCTTAAGTGTGTCCTTCTACACAATGGCAAATTATTTGGTGCAGTCCCTATTGGGCATTCTGTCTCTCTTCGTGAAGAACATGGAGATGTAAAGAGAGTTATTGAAATATGACACACACAATTGGATCATCTGTGTTGACCTTAAAATGGTTTGCTTCCTTCTTGGTCAGCAACGTGGGTACACAAAGTATCCCTGCTTTCTCTGTATGTGGGATAGCAGAGCTCGAGAAAAGCATTGGGTTGAGTCTAATTGGCCTCCAAGATCTGGTCTTAAACCTGGAGATCCTAACATTCTACATCAGCCACTTGTTGACAGGAAGAATATACTATTCCCACCTCTGCACATAAAACTAGGTCTCATGAAGCAATTTGTAAAAGCATTGCCAACTGACGGCGACTGTTTTAAGTACATCATGTTGGCACTTCCTGGACTGTCCATTGAAAAAAATCAAGGCTGGTGTGTTTGATGGTCCACAAATTCGACAGCTCATCAAAGATGAACATTTCACCGGGACTATGTCAGATCTTGAGAAGAATGCTTGGTTATCATTCAAAGACGTCGTCAAGAACTTTCTTGGAAATACACGTGCAAGTAATTACAAAGAAATTGTTCAGAAACTATTGGAGAGCTACAAAGCGCTTGGTTGCAACATGAGTATTAAACTACATTTTCTGCATTGCCATCTTGCCAACTTTCCGGAAAATCTTGGTGCTGTTAGCGATGAGCAACGTGAACGATTTCACCAAGATTTGAAGGTTATGGAAGACCGTTACCAGGATAGATGGGATGTACATATGATGGCTGACTATTGCTGGAGCATCAAACGTGATTGTCCTCAAGTTAAACACTCCAGAAAAAGCTATAAATGTACATTTTTACCTTAAATACTTGCATATATATATATATATATATATATATATATATATATATCTCCTTTGTAAAAAACATGATAGTGTTAAAAAACATATTTGTCATGCCTATTTCTTATATATTTCATTTTTTGTTCATATTTGTACTATTTAAAAAAAAACAAAAACTTTTTAGGTACAGTAGTTTACATATTTTTGAGAAGACAAAAATCCTATAGTTCAAAAACTTGACGTGATAGAGAAAAACTGAGATCATTTCTGGATTCAGCATCCAAAAATTAATTAAGAACAGTTGTCTGACCTAACTCCTAAAAAATTGCATTCCCCAGTGAATTGCAGTATTATGGCTAGTTAATAAGAGTACAGTGTGGATGTACTATCAATATTTTTACAGTGTATGGCAGTCATTTTGGCATTGTATGGTAGGATTATATGGAGGTTTAATTCAGGCAGACGAAAGCAGTATTTTTTTTAACACAATGACAATAATGTGAGATACTGTATGGAAGTATCATATGGCATTGTACGGTAGGATTACTTGGATCTTAAACAGATGAATTATTTAGGCAGTTTACAGCAGTATTATGTAAGAAATAACAAGAGAAGTGTTATGTGACTGCGAGGACTATGTGGCAATGCTATTTATCGAAATATCTTATAGAGGTATTATTTCGGTAGTATATGGCAGCATTATTTGGATAGTGGCAATAATAGGGGACATCGTGTAGAAGCAGGTAGTACTATGGAGCAATGTATGGCAGCACTGAGTGTTGGAAATAGAAGGGAATTACCTAACCTAATATGGTAGTAACATTAGGAAACCACATAGATGTCCAGTACTGTAATATTGATGGCCTATCCTTAGGCAAGGTAATTGAAGGGGTTGTCCAGTACTCTAATATCCATGGACTATCCTTAGGATAGATAATCAAAACCAGATTGTAGGGGTGTCACGTGGCAGCACTCCCGCCAGTCAGCTGTCCAAGGGGCCGGCAAAATGAGCTTAGCTCAGGGATGGGGAATCTTTTTTCTGCCAAGTGTCATTTGGATATTTATACCATCCTTCGGGGGCCGTACAAACTCCACCCACAAAGTACATCCTGACTCAGGCACTGGTGTCAGGATGTAATCTTTCATTGCATACCCTTCAGTGTTCAGTAGTGAACACTGCGTGTGTGTGCTCACTGAGGAAGAAGAAATTAATGAACTGGTGGCAATCAAAATATAACTCCCTGCCAAGGCACTGTGGACCCTGAGAATCTGCCCAGGGGCCGGATTAAAGGTCATCGAGGGCCGTAAATGGCCCTGGGGCCTGAGGTACCCCATCCCTGGCTTAGCTGCAGTGCGGAAAAGCACAGCTCCGCCAACTGCATAGTGGCTGCAGCAGAGTAATGCAGATCATCTGAATATGGGCAGACGTGCAGTACCCGGCCGCGGCCACTATGAAATTGATGGAGCTCTGCTGCTCCACAACTGACCACATCCGCCACTGCCGGTGGTCTCTGAAGAATAGGTTACCAATATTAAAGTATAGGACAACCCCTTTAAGGCAGTTTATGACAGAATTATTTGGGTGTTCAATGGTAGTATTTTACTGTAAAAATTTGGCCACATATGACAAACTTGCACATTGATAGCGGAAACCCAGAGCCCAGTTTTCTGTAAAACCGCTATCTCCATGGTCAGGCAGGCTAGCCTACGTACGGAATACCTGAGGATTAGTTGGTTACATGTTATGTGCTTTAATCCTTTCATTTAACAACTGCTTTTAATAATTCAACCAAATCTTTCCCGAATGAGGCTAAGAAGTGATTTAAAGACACGGGATCTACCATCTGCTGACAGTACATTAACGCATGGAGTGTAATTATTCCGTATCACCGAAGTGTGGACAGTCCCGCCATACATTATTAACTCTGCCAGATAATGATCATGTTGCTTGGAGCAGCTAATGTGCAATATTCATGCCTTGCTTGATTAAATGTGTGTGTGGCGTCACAAGTAGACCAATCCCAACTCACCCCCGGAAGGATTCGCCCATCCTAATTGGATGCTGCATATTTTGTCTCAATTACATTCCCTCATTTCTATATACAGAAGTGGAGCCGCGGCGGGTCCTGACCACGGCTATGACACTCTTGAGTGAAATAATAGTTTCTCCCTGACATCTCTTTTTTTGCCTTTACTATTTGCTGGTGTTTTCTGCACCCAATTCTTTGGGGAGGGTTTGCACAAAATCTAGGATGCTTTTTTTTTCAAATTCTACCTTTCTTTTCCACTTTTTTTTTTTTAAAGCTATCACTCACATGATTTTTTTTTTAAATTTCGCACGTAAATAAAATTAGATGTATTTTGCACTCCAGTAGGGCACCAGAATACAATTAAAAAAAAAAAATTTGTAACATTTTGAGCAGTTGCAAAAGATGAATTAGGTTAAAATATCTGACCCAAAAAGGAAAAAAAACAGACAAAACAGAATAAAGATGAAAAAAAAGCACAAATTAAATTAAAAAAAAAAATCAAACAAAAATAAAGTTATTATGAGAATGACTTTAACTCCAGGCAAAAAAGGAGCAAAAACAATGATGAACATATTCAAAAGTTGCACAACTTTTAACACTTCGTTCTTTTTTTTTTCGGATTTCCTCCCCTGGCTTACATCCAAATTATATTTCTGTGGTCTAACCTCATGTCACTACCTTACGTAAACCTTTAGGCTATGTGCACACGATGCAGATTTGCTGCGGATCTGCAGCAGATTTTTCCGCGCAGAAACGCTGCAGATCCGCACTGTGATTTACAGTACAATGTAAATCAATGGAAAAAAAAAAAAAGTTGTGCAGATGGTGCAGAAAAATCAGTGCGGAATTGCTGCGGATTTAAAAGAAGTGCATGTCACTTCTTTTGTGTGGATCTGCAGCGGTTCTGGACCCCTCCATGATAGAAATCCGCAGCGGCAAAAACTGCAGAAAATCCGGATAAAAACAGCGGCAAAACCACGGCTGCGGATTCTGCCAGGAGATGCGGTTTTTGTGCAGAAAATTCTGCACCACTTTTCCTACGTGTGCACATAGCCTTATAGGTCATAGAGCCCCTAGCCAGGAATTCAGTGCAGTCACTTTGCAGACACGGCGGGCATTTGTCATTAAAAAGAACTCTTTAAAATCAACAGGGGAACAAAGAGCTCACAGTTCGCTGGGCCGATGATGGGGCTGTCCAGGTGTTTCTCATTTAAGACTATGACCATTCATTCATTACTTCCAGCTGCCAGCTCAGTTCTGTGGGCTGCACTGAATCACCATTGTGTTCGTGTTTAAAGGGAAAGGAGTCTGTAGTAAAATGGGGATACACGTGGAGAAGGACAAGTGTCCACCCTTTATTGACCCTAATGATTCTGAACAACCTTCCTTTATTTTAGGATCCTTCATAGTTCAAATCGACTGCATTGTCCAACATGACTTAGAATGTACCTGTCAACATCCTGCCTCCGAGGCATCTGTATGTGAAGCGAACTGCAAAAAGAGCTCAATGCCTCAATGATTTCACTAGGATGAATTCTCATTACTGGCTGACCATTACCTTCATGGACTTCCTCCAGACAGAAGGCTACACTAAACTCCCCAACAGAAAAACAAGAAAGAGTGTCCCCTACACATTCTGATATCCCCCAAAGTGTCCTCCACACATTCTGATATCTCCTACAGTGCCATCCACACATTCTGATATCCTCCACAATATCCTCCACACATTCTGATATCCCCCACAGTGCCCTCCACACATTCTGATATCCACTACAGTGCCATCCACACATTCTGATATCCTCCACAATGTCCTTCACACATTGTGATACCCCCCCAGTGCCATCCACACATTCTGATATCCTCCACAATGTCCTCCACACATTCTGATATCCCCCACAGTGCCCTCCACACATTCTGATATCCACTACAGTGCCATCCACACATTCTGATATCCTCCACAATGTCCTTCACACATTATGTTACCCCCCCAGTGCCATCCACACATTCTGATATCCTCCACAGTGCCCTCCACACATTCTGATATCTCCTACAGTGCCATCCACACATTCTGTTATCCTCCACAATATCATCCACACATTCTGATATTCCCCACAGTGCCCTCCATACATTCTGATATCCACTACAGTGCCATCCACACATTCTGATATCCTCCACAATGTCCTTCACACATTGTGATACCCCCCCAGTGCTATCCACACATTCTGATATCCTCCACAAAGTCCTCCACACATTCTGATATCCCCCTCAATGTCCTTCACACTTTGTGATACCCCCCAGTGCCATCCACACATTCTGATATCCTCCACAATGTCCTCCACACATTCTGATATCCCCCACAGTGCCCTCCACACATTCTGATATCCACTACAGTGCCATCCACACATTCTGATATCCTCCACAATGTCCTGCACACATTGTGATACCCCCCTAGTGCCATCCACACATTCTGATATCCTTCACAATGTCCTCCACACATCCTGATATCCCTCACAGTGCCCTCCACACATTCTGATATCCCCCACAATGTCCTCCACACATTCTGATATCCCCCACAATGTCCTGCACACATTGTGATACCCCCCAGTGCCTTCCACACATTCTGATATCCTCCACAATGTCCTCCACACATTCTGATATCCCCCACAATGTCCTTCACACTTTGTGATACCCCCCAGTGCCATCCACACATTCTGATATCCTCCACAATGTCCTCCACATTCTGATATCCCCCACAGTGCCCTCCACACATTGATATCCACTACAGTACCATCCACACATTTTGATATCCTCCACAATGTCCTGCACACATTGTGATACCCCCCTAGTGCCATCCACACATTCTGATATCCTTCACAATGTCCTCCACACATCCTGATATCCCCCACAGTGCCCTCCACTCATTTTGATATCCCTCACAGTGCCCTCCACACATTCTGATATCCCCCACAATGTCCTCCACACATTCTGATATCCCCCACAATGTCCTGCACACATTGTGATACCCCCCAGTGCCTTCCACACATTCTGATATCCTCCACAATGTCCTCCACACATTCTGATATCCCCCACAATGTCCTTCACACTTTGTGATACCCCCCCCAGTGCCATCCACACATTCTGATATCCTCCACAATGTCCTCCACATTCTGATATCCCCCACAGTGCCCTCCACACATTGATATCCACTACAGTACCATCCACACATTTTGATATCCTCCACAATGTCCTGCACACATTGTGATACCCCCCTAGTGCCATCCACACATTCTGATATCCTCCACAATGTCCTCCACACATTCTGATATCCCCCACAGTGCCCTCCACTCATTTTGATATCCCTCACAGTGTCCTCCACACATTCTGATATCCCCCACAGTGCCCTCCACACATTCTGATATCCGCCACAATGTCCTCCACACATTCTGATATCCTCCACAGTGCCCTCCACACATTCTTATATCTTCAACAGTGCCCTCCACACATTCTTATATCTTCAACAGTGCCCTCCACACATTCTGATATCCCCCACAGTGCATTCCACACATTCTGATACCCTCCACCGTGCCCTGCACACTTTCAGATATTCCCCACAATGTCCTCCACACATTCTTATATCCTCAACAGTGCCCTCCACACTTTCTGACATTCTCCACAGTGCCTTCCATGTATTCTGATATCACCCACAGTGCAATCCATACATTCTGATATCCTCCACAGCGCCCTCCACACATTTTGATATCCCCCACAGTGCCCGCCACACATTCTGTTATTCCCCAGTGCCCTCCACATATTCTGATATCCCCCACACATCCTGAAATCCCTCACAGTGCCTTCCACACATTGTGATACCCCCCAGTGCCATCCACACATTCTGATATCCTCCACAATGTCCTCCACACATTCTGATATCCCCCACAGTGCCCTCCACTCATTTTGATATCCCTCACAGTGTCCTCCACACATTCTGATATCCCCCACAGTGTCCTCCACTCATTTTGATATCCCTCACAGTGTCCTCCACACATTCTGATATCCCCCACAGTGCCCTCCACACATTCTGATATCCGCCACAATGTCCTCCACACATTCTGATATCCACTACAGTGCCATGCACACATTCTGATATCCTCCACAATGTCCTCCACACATTCTGATATTCCCCACAGTGCCCTCCTCTCATTTTGATATCCCTCAGTGTCCTCCACAGTGCCCTCCACACATTCTGATATCCCCTACAGTGCCCTCCACACATTCTGATATCCGCCACAATGTCCTCCACACATTCTGATATCCTCCACAGTGCCCTCCACACATTCTTATATCTTCAACAGTGCCCTCCACAAATTCTGATATCCCCCACAGTGCATTCCACACATTCTGATATCCTCCACAGTGCCCTGCACACATTCAGATATTCCCCACAATGTCCTCCACACATTCTGATATCCCCAAAGTGCCCACCACACATTCTGATATCCTCCACAGTGCCATCCACACATTCTGATATCACCCACAGTGCCCTCCACACATTCCTATATCCCCCTAAATGTCCTCCACACACTCTGATATACCCCACAGTGCCCTCCACACAATCTGATAACCCCCACAGTGCCCTCCACACATACTGAATTCCCCCACAGTACTCTCCACACATTTTTAAATCCTCCACAGTGCCCTCCACAGATTTGGATATCCCCCACAGTGCCCTCCACACATTCTGATATCCTCCAAAGTGCCCTCTACATATTCTGATATCCTCAACAGTGCCCTCCACACATTCGGATATCCTCCGGTTCCCGCCACACTTTCTGATATCCTCCATACATTCTGAAATACCCCACAGTGCCCTCCACACATTCTGAAATCCCCCACAGTGTCCTCCACACATTCTGATATCCCCCACATTCTGAAATCCCCCACAGTGCCCTCCACACATTCTGAAATCCCCCACAGTGCCCTCCACACATTCTGAGATCCCCCACAGTGCCCGCCGCACATTCTGAAATACCACACAGTGCCCTCCACACATTCTGAAATCCCTCATAGTGCCCTCCACACATTCTGAAATTCCTCACAGTGAACTCCACACATTCTGATATCCTCCCCAGTGCCCTTCACACATTCCGATATCCTCCCCAGTGCCCTCCACACATTCTGATATTCTCCCCAGTGCCCTCCACACAATCTGACTTCCCCCTGGCACTGCCCTCCACACATTCTGATATCCCCCACAATGCCCTCTACACGTTCTCATATCCCCAACAGTGCCCTCCACATGTTCTGAAATCCCCCACAGTGCCCTCCACACATTCTGATATCCCCAGTGTCCTCCACACATTCTGAAATCCCCCACAGTGCCCCCCATACATCTGAAATCTTCCACAGTGCCGTCCACACATTCTGATATCCTCTAGAACGTGTTCCACACATTCTGGTATCCCCCACAATGCCCTCCACACATTCTAATATCCTTAACAGTGCCCTCCACACTTTCTGACATTCTCCACAGTGCCTTCCATGTATTCTGATATCACCCACAGTGCACTCCCTACATTCTGATATCCTCCACAGCGCCCTCCACACATTCTGATATCCCCCACAGTGCCCGCCACACATTCTGATATTCCCCAGTGCCCTCCACATATTCTGATATCCCCCACACATCCTGAAATCCCCCACAGTGCCTTCCACACATTCTGATATCCCCCACAGTGCCCTCTACCCATTCTGAAATCCCACACAGTGCCCTCCACACATGATATCCCCCAATGTCCTCCACACATTCTGAAACCCCCCATAGCGCTCTCCATGCATTCTGATATCTTTGCACGGCCGTTTGTAGTACAGACCGATGCCAGTGACTTTGGCCTCAGTGCCGTGCTCAGTCAGGTCAATGCAGCGAGCCAGGAACATCCCGTCCTGTACCTGAGCAAGAAGCTATTGCCGAGAGAGGTGGCCTACTCCACGATGGAAATGGAGTGCCTGGCAATTATACTGGCCCTACAGCGTCTGCAACCTTACTTTTACGAGCATCCCTTCATTGTGGAGATGGACCACAAGTCCCTCAGCTGGTTACACACGTTCTCCGGGACGAATGGGAGGTTGCTGCATTAGAGCCTAGTGTTCTAGCAGTACCACTCCTCCATTCGCCACAAAAGGGTCCGCGACCACAGCAATGCTGACAGGCTATCTCAGCAAGGAGACATTGCGGGAGTGCGTTTGCTGGAACACAGGAATGTGATGCCGCCTAGCACCCTCTAAAGTGAGGAGGTGTGAGGGATGAAGTACAAGTTGCTCCCCTCCTGAAATGCGACCCCTCCCTTGGCATTCCCCAAGGTGATAAAAAGCCATGCAGTGTTTATTTTTAAATAAAAAGCTAGAAAGCTTGAAGCTCTTGGCACTATGATGTGAAATCTTGTGCAACTGCACCCAGCTCTCTTTTGTCTGGTATAAACACATGGAAACCCCATGATACAAGTCACAGCAAGTTCTGAGGTATTGAATCTGGAAAATGACCTATAATAACAGGATGCAATATCTCCGAGACTAGCTGAGCACATAATCCAAATTGGCATTCCTTTCCCCATGCGCCCATATTATTTAGCAACCTGTAGCACTCTGGATTATGGAGTTATAAAGCATAGCTAATAGAAATTACATACAGTAGGCATATTTGGTCTCTTTGCGCAGATAAAATCCAGTGGAATCCAGTGCCAGTACAACCAATCCATTCAGAGCTTCGGGCGGAAAGTTATGGGTCAGCCACGGGTCTGGACAGAAAATCTTATTCTCAGACATGGGAGGAGGGAGGCAAAAAAGTGTGGGAGGGGACAGCCTAGGAGATAAGAGACAAATTGTCACGCTCGCGCCTTGGCTGATTGGCGCGAGCCGGGGGGTTGTGGCCCCACTGTGCCACAGACCAGACTACCCTGGAAGGGGTGTGACTAAGACAGCTGCCTTGGTCTTCTCTGGAGCCTCCAATGGTGAGGTCAGGGTTGTGCGGCAGGCAGCTGCCATGTGCCACTCCAGGGTGGTGTCTGGCTGTGACCGCTGATCCCACTCAGGGACAGGACACCTGGTCAGGTGCGAGTGACAGGCAGGCCAAGACACAGGGCAAGCAGGCACAGCTGAGACACAGGGCAAGCAGACACGGCTGAGACACAGGGCAAGCAGGCACGACTTGATACATTGGCAGGCATGGCTTGGAGACACAGGGCAGGCTGGCACGGATGAGACACAGGGCAGGCTGGCATGGACGAGACACAGGGCAGGCTAGCATGGCTTGAGACATAGGGCAGGCAGGCGTGGTGTACGAAGAAACAGGTAGGGACCTGTTCACACAGCAGGAGCAGATACTAGCCGGAAGGAATGGAATGTGGAGGAACAGGTAGGGTCCTGTTCACACAGGAGGTGCAGGTACAGGTTCTGATAGGAGGGAGTGGAATATGATGGGACAGGTTTGGACCTGTTCACACGGGAGGATCAGGTATGCATACAGGCAGGAGTGCGGAGTAGGCAGAGACACAGGAGCCGTAAGAGTGCAGAGTAGGTGGAGCTTGCAAGAGTGGAGAGTAAACACAGGGAGGACACAGGAAAAAACAGCAGGGAAAGGAACCACAGACAAGGAGACTGACAGACAGAGGTAAGACAGAGTTCAGACAGGGAAACAGTACGAGACAAGGTACAGTGACCGAAGTATACACAGATACAAAGCTAGGCTTAGGCCAAGACAAGGAGTAATGGCACAGGGACCAGGAAATACTGCCTCCTGGAGGCGGCAAGACAGGTGAAAGACAAAGCTGAGACAAGACAGAAACCAGGATTTTCTGCCTCCTGAAGGGCAGACAGAGAAGTACTAGGCAAGGTACCAAGACACAGAGATTAGGCACAAAGCTTCCACAGAAGGCAAGACATAGGACAGGGCCTGGCTAACTCAGCAGCAAGAAGCCATCTGAGTTGAGACATTGCACAGGCTATGTTCCAGTGGGTGGGGCAGGCCAAAATAGTAGAGGGCTCTAGGTAATTGGTCAGAGACACATTAGCCAGGTGCACCCTGACTCCATAAGAAGCAGAGTGTTCAGGTGCCGCCCCCTATACACAGTCAGGAAACATGAACACAGCAGACAGGAGATAAGAGGGATAGAGCATGGAGCTGGCAGTATACAGAAATCACAGCAAGGCCTGGAGCAGTGAGCAAGTTGGTGAGTGGGGAATGGGAGGCCATGCAACGATGCCAGCAGGGTTGTTATGTAGGACTCGCAGGTACGGGGGATGCAGTGACGAGGCGTGAGACGGTTTGAGCTTTAAGGTGTAACTTTTATATCTATAGATGCCTTTGGGGCTGTCTTGAGCAACCGAACAAGCTAACAATAACTGCCCACGCAGGGGATCAATACAATAAACACACGGTAATACGAACACGACTAACCCGGCGAAGGCGGGTCACTAAAAGGACCGCGGTGTCATTTATCCTCTCTGACGTCCGGCAGGGTCCTGAATGATGATGCTTCGGCGTTGCAGCCGCTGGGCCCAGCCGACGAGGATCTGAGGAAGACTTCGGGCGTTCCTGTGCCCAGGCGAGGTGGGGGCACAACAGGCCCTGGAAGAGTTCCGCAAGGCGGCGCCCCCCGGCGGAAGCGGTGCTGCTTGGGGGCTGGAGAATGGAGGCTGCAGCCCCGAACGGAGCTGCAAGGACCGCGGCTGGCAGCGGACAGGCCGCAGCCACGAACTGGAGTGAGGCGGCGTTGGCCGTGGGTGGCAGCAGGTAGGCCACAGCCGTGAACTGGAGCGGGGTGGCATCTGCTGTGGGCGGGAGCTGACGGGCCGCACCCGCGGGGTGGAGTCAGGTGGCGGCTGCCGCAGATGGGCCGCACCCACGGGGCAGAGTCGGGCGGCAGCCGCACCCGCAGGGTGCTGGAGTCGGGCGGTGGTGGCCACTAGGAGCGCGGCTGAACAGTCGGCGTCTCCCTCCTGGACGGTTAGGTGCCATCTCCCCTCTGCCTGTGGTGAGTCTCCCTGCAGTCTCTCTGGTCACTGTTCTCCCCGCTCTGCTCTGGCTTTTGCTCTGGCTCTCTGGCTTCCTTCCTCCACCTTTCCTGTTCTGCTGACTAACCCCTCCTGGCATCCTCAGACCTTTTTATACTGGCTCCTCCCCCACCCTCTCTGGAACTCTCTATGTCCCATCCTCTAATTCTGTCCCCCGGAAACAGTTTCCCTAGGAACCTTGGTGACAGCCCCCTTGGTTCCGGCCCTGGCACACAGCGGGGACGGCTCCTCCTACACTTACACAACTCCTCATTTGGAGCTTAGTTTTTCTAGTGGCCAGAGGATACATTAGCTGATGCAGCCAGGAATGCCTGTAACTAAGGTTCAGACCTGTGATCCATCAGCGCCTCCCTGTGGTTACATGCTACATAACATGGAAATTGCAACCTATCTATACCCTACCTTTGTCCTGTACTCCTGACTGTATACCTGTATATTGTTCTTGGAAATATATACCTGTATATTTCTAGTGCGCTTTATAGGCGATTAAATATAAAATTAATCTTGGGCTGCTCTTTTTTACCTCGATTCACGAATCCCCACGCTCTGTTGGTCAATTGTGCGCTACCCGGGTTGGTTTCTGACCCGATAGAAGCCTTATGTCAGAAGGGGCTTAAGTCGAACGAGGAACTGGTGGCAGAATACCGTATTGCTTTAGTGAGGAACTCTGGCAGTGACGGCCGGGAGATTTTAACATATATCCCCAGCCTGGACTGGTGATATATACACTACCGTTCAAAACTTTAGGGTCACTTAGAAATTTCCTTATTTTTAAAGGAAAAGCACAGTTTTTTTTAATGAAGCTAAGATTAAATGAAAAAGAAATACACTCTATATATTGGCAATGTGGTAAATGACTATTCTAGCTGCAAAAGTCGGGTTTGTAATGCAGTATCTTCATAGGTGTATAGAGGATCATTTCGAACAACCATCACTCCAGTGTTCTTATGGTACTTTGTTTTCTAACTGTGTAAGAAGGCTAATGGATGCTTAGAATACCCTTGAAAACCCTTGTGCAAGTGTTAGCACAGCTGAAAACAGTTTGGCTGATTAGAGAAGCTATAAACCTGACCTTCCTTTGAGCTAGTTGAGAATCTGGAGCATTACATTTGTTGCTTCCATTTAACTCTCAAAATGGCCAGAAAAAAAGAACTTTTATGTGAAATGCGACAGTCTATTTTTGTTCTTAGAAATGAAGGCTATTCCATGTGAGAAATTGCCAAGAAACTGAAGATTTCCTACAATGGTGTGTACTACTTTCTTTAGAGGAGAGCACAAACAGGCTCTAACAAGAATAGAGAAGTGGGAGGCCCCGCTGCACAACTGAGCAACAAGACAAATACATTAGAGTCTGTAGCTTGAGAAATCGACGCCTCACAGGTCCTCAACCGGCAGCTTCATTAAATAGTACACGTAAAACACCAGTGTCAACGTCTACAGTGAAGAGGCATATCCGGGATGCTGGCCTTCAGGGCAGAGTGGCAAAGAAAGTCATATCTGAGACTGGCTAATAAAAGGAAAAGATTAATATGGGCAAAAGAACACAAACATTGGACAGAGGATGATTGGAAAAAAGTGTTATGGACAGACGAATCCAAGTTTGAGTTGTTTGGATCACACAGAAGAACATTTGTGAGATGCGAACTGAAAAGATGCTGGATGAGTGCCTGACACCATCTGTCAAGCATGTTGGAGGTAATGTGATGGTCTGGGGTTGCTTTGGTGCTGGTAAAGAGGAAGATTTGTACAGGGTAAAAGGGATTTTGAATAAGGAAGGCTATCACTCCATTTTGCAACGCCATGCCATACCCTATGGATTGGAGCCAATTTCATCCTACAACAGGAAAATGACCCAAAGCACACCTCCAAATTATGCAAGACCTATTTAGGGAAGAAGCAGGCAGCTGGTATTCTATCTGTAATGGAGTGGCCAGCGCAGTCACCAGATCTCAACCCCATTGAGCTGTTGTGGGAGCAGCTTGACCATATGGTATGCAAAAAGTGCCCATCAAGACAAACCAACTTGTGGGAGGGGCTTCTAGAAGCATGGGGTGAAATTTCTCCAGATCACCTCAGCAAATTAACTGCTAGAATGTCAAAGGTCTGCAATGCTGTAATTACTGCAAAGGGAGCATTCTTTGACGAAAGCAAAGTTTGAAGGAGAAAATTATTATTTCAAATAAAAATCTTTTTTTTTTAACCTTGTCAATATCTGGTCTAGAGTTTAAATTCATTTGGCAACTCATTTCATTAATAAAAGTATGAGTTTTCATGGAAAATACAAAATTGTCTGGGTGACCCCAAACTTTTGAACGGTAGTGTATCCCCCCTCACTGGGAGCCCCTCACTACCTCATACCTATAAGGGAAGCCTTTCCGGTGACGATTTGTCCTTGGTGCAGTTCCCTGACTGACCTGGAGCATGTGGTAGCTCCAGAGAGCCAATCCCTGCGGATCCTTCTTTCCCCTCCCCCGAGGTGAGCGAAGTCGATGCCAACCCTTCCCCTGTGAGATCCCTTACACCCTTCCAAAAAAGTATAGTGGCTGTTGCATCACAGAACACGTTCACCCTCGTGTTCTGGTGCTGGTGTCTGGAGACTTGGAAGGATGGCCTCCGAAAAATGTTTTCCCAGTGTAAAAGAGCAGGTCTCCTATACTTGTAATGCCTATATACTAAACATTTCCCCCTGGGGGTACACATCAACATACTGTGTTAAAATTTTTTTTAAAGGGCATTAAAACAACCCTTTTACACAATAAGTTGGTTGTTGCATCAAGGACCATGGTCACCATGGTGATCTAGTGGTGGTGGATGATGAGGATGAGAAGAAGGAGGAGGATAACACCAAATAGCCAAAATCAGGAAGCGTAAACCCATGTGTGGGTGTTAAGAGTTGCATGGGAATACACCTCCCCAAAAAAATACACTGTATTGGAGGTTATGTTTCACTGTTATCATTCGGTGGTGTAAAGAAGTCTGGCCCAATCCCTTGTTCATTTTTATAAGAGTCAGCCAGTCTGCATTTTTAGTTGAGAGGCGGATGCAGTTATCAGTTATAATTCCACCAGCATCACTAAAAACCCGTTCTGACAAAATGCTAGCAGCAGGGCAGGCCAGAACTTCCAAGGCATACATAGCCAGTTCATGCCACGTGTCCAGCCTGGATACTCAATATTTAAAAGGCACAGAGGAATCACGGAGGATGTTGCTACGGTCAGCAAAGTACTCCTTCAGCATCTTCCCTAACTTTGCACTCCTTGTGAGAGTACCCCGATCCTCTGGTCCAGGGCGATGGGAGGGTCTGAGAAAATTCTCCCAGAACTTTGCCAGTGTTCCTTGACTCTTCTGGATAGGAGTTGTGTCTCTCTCACCTCTACTCCTTGGTTGTCCAACGAACTGTGACCTCTGCCGCCAGTGTTTTCAGATGGGAATTTTTTTCAATAATTCTGCAACAGTGGCCCTCTGGTATTGCAACATTTTAGTAAACCTATCTGCCCCTGGAAGAAGAAATTGAAAGTTCTCCCTGTAGCGTGGGTCTAGAAGTGTCACCAACCAGTAATGAGTGTCACCAAAAATTTTAATAATGCGAGGGTCATGGGAAAGGCAGCACAACATAAAGTCTCCCATGTGTGCCAGACTGCTAACCGGCAAGACTTCCGTGTCGTCATCAAGAGGCCGACTGACTATGCTGTCCTCCTCCTCCCTGTCCTCAGGCCATCCACGCTGAATGGACGGTATGACAATTGTACTTGTAGTGCCATCTATAGCGCATGAAAGTAGCTCCTGTTCTTCCTCCTCCTCCTCATTGTCAACCAATCCACGTTGGGATGACATGAAGCTGGGGTGTGTGTAATCCTCCTGTATGGTTCCTTGCTCCATCTCATCGTGCTGCGCCTGAAATGCATTCTCTTTCATTGTGAGAAGAGAGCTTTTCAGAATGCAGAGAAGCGGTATGGTGACGCTAACTATGGTGTCATCGCCGCTCACCATCTTGATGGAGTCCTCAAAGTTTTATAGGATGGTACATATATCTGACATCCACGTCCACTTCTGAGGTCTTATGTGTGGAGTCTGAAATGAATACCGATGGCCTTGTTGATGCTGGTAGTCAACACCTGTCCATTTCTGCTCACAAATCCTTTCCTACATATGAAGTGTAGAATTCCAAAGTGTGGGGACATCACACACCAGTTGGTGAGCCGGAAGCTGCAAACGCTGCTGAAGCACCGCAAGCAGATCCGGCAGCTCTGGGTAGGTTTTGAGAAACCGCTGAACCACGAGGTTAAACACATGGGCCAGGCATCGTACATGTGTGAGCTCACCTCGCTTCAGAGCAGCCACCAGGTTCCAGCTATTGTCACACATGACCATGCCTGGCTGTAGGTTCACCGGAGTCAGCCACAGATCTGCCTGCTGTTTCAGAGCTGGCCACATCGCTTCAACATTGTGCGGTTAGTCACCTAAGCATATTAGCTTCAGCACAGCCTGTTGCCGCTTGGCTGAGGCAGTGATGCAGTGCTTCCAGCTTGTGACAGATGTGCTTATTTTGGAGATGGAGGCTGAAGAGGAGGAGGAGGTGCAGGAGCTGTAGACTGTGGGGGCAACCCTAATTGACGTAGGGCCCGCAATCTTCAGCGTTGTGAGGACGTGTTTCATCCCAAGGTCCGACTGGGTACCGGCTTCCACTGTTAGCCCAGTGTGCCGTCAGCGAGAAATACCGTCCCTGCCCACAAGCACTTGTCCATGTGTCCGTGGTTAGGTGGACTTTCCCAGTAACAGCATTGTTGAGGGCACGGGTAATGTTGTGGGACACGTGCTTGTGTATTGCCGGGACGGCACACCGGGAGAAATAGTGGCAGCTGGGGGCTGAGTACCTTGGAATGGCCGCCGCCATCAGGTTGCGGAAAGCTTCCATCTCCATGAGCCTGAAAAGCAATATTTCGAGCGCAAACAAATGAGAAATGTGTGAATTTAGTTCTGTGGCCTGTGGGGCGTTTGCTGCTTATTTCCGCTGAGTTTCAATGACTGGCGTATGAACAACTGAAGGCTGCGCTGGGACAAGGACGTGCTTGATGATGATGGTAGTTGAGTGTGTGCATTGACAGGTGCAGGGCAGGAGGCATCTTCGCAGGAACCATGGACAGGGGATTGGCTTCCACGCACAACAGCGGAAGCAGTGGTGTCACCTGCAGACAGTGTTCCTGAACCCTGGGGTTCGGCCCACAAAGTAGGGTGCTTTGCTGGCATGTGCCTGATCATGCTGGTGGTGGTCAGGCTGGTAGTTTTGCTACCCCTGCTGATGCTGGCCTGGCAGGTGGTGCAAATGGCCTGTTTGGGGTTATCGACAGTCTTTAAAAAAAAAACAGACTCGGGAAGACCTAACAGATGGACTGGCAAGTTCCATTGTGCTGGTATTACCTGTTGGGGTGCTACGCCTCCCTCCCCCAGTGTGCTGCTGTTCTCGCTCTGCATGTTCTCCTGCCAGGTTAGGTCAGTTACTATATCATCCACCACCTCATCTTCCACTTCTGCAACCTGGTCCTCCTCTTGACTTTCTGGCAGTTGTGTCTCATCATCGTCCACCTCTTGTGACACGTTCCAACTGCATTGCTACATGCGATCTCATCTTGCCCCACTTCAAGTGGACCGGGCGAGAGGCCTGAATCTTTAAATGGAAAAGTGAACAGCTCTTTAGAGTGTCCAACCGTGGGATCAGTTGTCTCCATGCACTCAGCATGGTGGGTGGGAGGAAGGAGGATCAGGGTGAAGAATATGCGGTCCAGACTCACAGCTACTCAGACTTGACCGTGTGGAAGACAGGATGCTGGTGGTGGTGGCAAAGTGACTGGAAGCATTATCCGCTATCCAACCAACAACCTTTTGACACTGCTCAGGGTTCAATAGTGATGTTCTGCATTCCCCGAGTAATTTGGACAGGAAGGACAGTCGAGAACATGTGGGTGGTTGTTGCGTCATAATTTCAGCTTGCCCACGGCCTCGGCCTCTGAATGTACCATCACGTCTACTTCCCCGTCCCTTGCCACACGCCTTGACCATTTTAAATGGACTACAATATTTTCCATGTTCACTACAAATGGCTGAATTGGGAGCAAACTTATATGTGATCCGTGCACGGGAAAACCACAGTTTAAAATATCTGGACTGTAGGTAAAAAATTTTTTTTAAGCAAACGTGTCAAAAACTAGGGTAAGACAAAGCAAAAACAGTTGAATGGAGGTCTCAAATGCCACAATTTGTAGCCCACAGATAGATGAGCCTTTATGCTATATTTGATCAAATACAGTATTACGAAGAACTCTGAATTACTTAAATGCACTTTTGCTTTTTATTTAGTTACAGCAGGGTTTTTCTCATTTTATCTTTTGTAGGTTTTGTACTGTTCAATATGCGGCCTGTATTTTTATTATTTTACAGGAAAATAGTTTCAAGAACTAGGGTAACAGACAGCCAAAACCGTTGAATGGAGGTCTGAAATGCCACAATTTGTAGCCCACAGACAGATGAGGAGTCAGACGGAGATACCACACTGTTCAATATGTGGTCTGTATTTTTATTATTTTACAGGAAAATAGTTTCAAAAACTAGGGTAACAGACAGCAAAAACAGTTGAATAGAGGTCTCAAATGCCAAAATTTGTAGCCCACAGATAGATGAGGCGTCTGACGGAGATAGTCCACTTTAAAATATCTGGCATGAATTTTTTTATTTTCTTTTTTTGCCCAGCTAAATTGTGTCAATAAGTAGGCTAAGGCCTCTTTCACACTTCAGTCTTTTGACGTCAGTCGAAATCCGCCGTTTTTAGAAAAAAACAGATTTTTTTTTTGGCGGAATTCGTTTTTTTGTCATAGACTTGCATTAGTGACGGAAAGCCCTCTCTTGACCCATCCTCTGCATCTAGCTATCGCCCTATATCACTTCTCCCATACGCCTCCAAGCTACTGGAACAACACGTCTACCTTGAACTGTCCTCCCATCTCTCTTCTTGCTCCCTCTTCGACCGCTTACAATCTGGCTTCCGGTCACACCACTCCACTGAAACTGCCCTTACTAAGGTCACCAATGACCTCTTAACTGCCAAGAGCAAGCGACACTACTCTGTCCTCCTCCTCCTGGACCTGTCGGCTGCCTTTGACACAGTGGACCATTCCCTATTATTACAGACCCTCTCATCCCTCGGCATCACAGACTTGGCCCTCTCCTGGATCTCATCATACCTAACAGACCGGACATTCAGCGTCTCCCACTCACACACCACCTCCTCACCTCGCCCCCTATCTGTCGGAGTCCCACAAGGTTCAGTCCTAGGGCCCCTGCTGTTCTCTATTTACACCTTTGGCCTGGGACAGCTCATAGAATCTCATGGCTTTCAATATCATCTTTATGCTGATGACACACAGATCTACATCTCTGGACCAGATATCACCTCCCTACTAACCAGAATCCCTCAATGTCTGTCCACTATTTCATCCTTCTTCTCCACTAGATATCTGAAACTCAACATGGACAAAACAGAATTCATCATCTTTCCCCCATCTCACGTGACCCCCCCTACGAACCTATCAATTACAGTAAATGACTGCCCACTCTCCCCAGTCCCACAAGCTCGCTGCCTCGGAGTAATCCTTGATGCTGATCTCTCCTTCAAACCACATATCCAAACCCTTTCCACTTCCTGCCGACTTCAACTCAAAAATATTTCACGCATCCGTTCATTCCTCACCCAAGAATCTGCAAAAACCCTAGTCCATGCCCTCATCATCTCTCGCCTTGACTACTGCAACCTCATGCTCTGCGGCCTCCCCTCAAACACTCTCGCACCCCTCCAATCTATTCTAAACTCTGCTGCCCGGCTAATCCACCTGTCCCCCCGCTATTCCCCAGCTTCTCCCCTCTGTCAATCCCTTCACTGGCTCCCAATTGCCCAGAGACTCCATTACAAAACCCTAACCATGACATACAAAGCCATCCACAACTTGTCTCCTCCATACATCTGTGACCTCGTCTCCCGGTACTTTCCTGCACGCAACCTCCGATCCTCACAAGATCTCCTTCTCTACTCCCCTCTTATCTCCTCTTCCCACAATCGCATACAAGATTTCTCTCGCGCATCACCCCTACTCTGGAACTCTCTACCACAACATATCAGACTCTCACCTACCATCGAAACCTTCAAAAAGAGCCTGAAGACCCACCTCTTCCGACAAGCCTATAACCTGCAGTAACCACCGATCGACCAAACCGCTGCACGACCAGCTCTACCCTCGCCTACTGTATTATCACCCATCCCTTGAAGATTGTGAGCCCTCGCGGGCAGGGTCCTCTCTCCTCCTGTACCAGTTATGACTTGTATTGTTTAAGATTATTGTACTTGTTTTTATGTATACCCCCCTCACATGTAAAGCGCCATGGAATAAATGGCGCTATAACAATAAATAATAATAATAATAATAATAATTTCGACAGATGGCTGTCCATTGCATCCATCATTTGACGGATCCGTCAGAATTTCAGCGTCCGTCGTCTGGATACAACGGACATAGTAAAAATTTTTGTCTGCGTTGAAAAGAAGGATAGTGACGGATCCGTCACCGTCCGTTGTCTGCTATAATGGCTCTCTCTCCCCACAATGTTGTTCCTTTAAATTTCATACACTGGCTGCTGCGGCGGATCTGTCAAATAAACGGATTCGGTGCATCAGTTTTTTGCCAATCTGCAACGGATCCGTTTTTTCGCACTTTGTCAGGTTTGGAACTGACCTCAAAAGACTGACGTGTGAAAGAAGCCTAAGACACAACAAAAAAAATTCTATGGATGCCTGAAATGGCACAATTTTGAGCACAATGATATGTAATCCGTTTGGCAGACAAAACCCAGTGTAAAATATCTGCCCTGTAGCTAAATATTTTTTTGGCAGCTAAATATTTTTGGGCAGCAAAATGATGTCAAGAAATTTTTTACAGTACCACAAAAATGGCAGAATTTTCTGCGCACTCAGATGTGATGGCTGGGACAGGAAAACCTGGATTTTCACTATGAAAAGGATGTGGCTGTATTCTGCAGTGTCAACAAGCAAACTGAGAAAAAAAATTGGGCTTTGGATCGCTTTGGAATAAAACAATCAGGATTAAGATGCAAAAAAAATATTCCTGGCCATTGATACCTGGGGCTATGTACAGTATATACGGTCAATATATGTAATAGGCAGCAGCAGACAGTAATGGACCCTCTTGATGTATGTGTGGGGAAGGTGACTTGACGGATGGACTTGACTGGAGGGAGAAGGGATGGTTTGTGCACTGGAGACGGATGGTAGTAATGACATGAGGGAGACAGCTGGGGGTAGATGGAAAAGGGAGTGCAATACCTAGAATTGACCACAAGATGGCAGGGGGAGCGTAGTGCAGGACTTGACATCAGCTTAGGGCTTAGGAAACCGCTTAGTCATGGGGGGCGGGGAGACAGGAACCCATGAGGGAAATTCCCGAGGAGGGGGATAAATAGGACAGGACAGGGTTCCAGGCTAGGCTAGTCCCAGGAGGAGCTCAGGAGAAGACTCAGGACAGAAGACTGACAACGGTGGAGAGCTCGACCAGGGGACTGACAGGAAGAGACAGTCAGGGGGTGGCCCTGACACCAAGAACCGCAGGACATTTGAGGCCCCGGGGGTACTGATTGGACAACGACCTTGGGCAGGTGAAGTGCTGGCGGTAGATAGGTCTAGGACAGCCCCAGCGAAAGATCCGCGAGGAACGTCATTACGACTGAAGGAGAGGTGAAGGTACCCGGGCCTGGAAACGGAGAGCTGTAAAGGTACTGCGGTGTATGGCTACGGTCGTCAGGAGGACGGCCAATAAACTCGGACCTGTTGCAATTGAAATCTTCCTCCGTCTCGTCTGTGTCGTCTGGTCGCGGTAAGCAGTGGACCACCCCCCAATCCGAGCCCCTACCACATATGCAATGAAGTATGCCACATACAATGCCTGCCTTCTACTGATATCTATATACCCACAGACACTCCCTGCCTACCTAGCACTGCAATCTATATACCCCGTAATTAGTTCTTAGAAGGACTGTTGATTAAGCTGGATTTGAGTATTCTATGATGGTATACCCACAGTAACTTATAAACCTCCAAATCTGACCCTATCTAGGCAGCAACTCTTCCTACACTGTCTTATTCCAGAGGTGAATGCGTCGAGCAGGGCGGCGGCAGGTATCTCAGACCTGAAGACGTGGTGCGGCCAGCTAATCACTGTAATGCCACAACCAAGATGGCTGTGGCATTACAGTGCATGGCAGACAATCCGTGCATGTTGATTGGCGCTCTAAAAAGCCCCAAACATTCAGGGCGGGGACCCGAATTTCCACTGAGCAAACACGGAAATGCTCGGTGCTCGCTGCGTACCGCGAGTACAGCGATGCTCGAGTGAGTACCGAGTATGCTCACTCATCACTACTCCCTTCCTATCCAACTTCATTGGAAACAGCATTCAATCACTTTCCACACATCTCCCACTGTCAGCAGCACTGTGTGCCTCCCTTACTGACAGTATTGTGTGCCCCTATCTTTACCCCACTAAGGCTGGTTTCACACTTGTGTTTTTTTGCGCTGCTTTTTAGCGCAAAAAAACGCATGCGTTTTTTCCCCTATACTTTAACATGGGTGCGCATATATATGCGCACGTACGCGTTTGTATGCGCATGCGTTTTTTTGCAGTGTGCGCTCGGGCGCACAAAATGCATCCTGTTGCATTTTTTGTGCGTCCGACTTGCCCCCAAAAATCGCATGCGCACGCAATGCGTTTTTTACAGCAAAACACCCATTAAAGTCTATGGGTGCGCATACGTGCGCATTGTAATGCACACGTATGCGCAAAAACCGCATGCAGGTTTTTTAAAAAAATGCACCAAAACCCGCAAAAAAACGCACACAAACGCATGATGCGTTTTTTTCATGCGTTTGTGTGCGCAAAAGACGCGCAGCAAAAAAACGCAAGTGTGAAAGTAGCCCGACAGAAGCACTGTGTCTCCAGCCTTCTACCACTCACTACAGCACTGTGTGGTGCTCCATTTCAGCAACACTGTGTTTCACTCCTCCCTCACTCACAGCGGCACTATGTGCACCCATTCCTCCACCACTCACAGCAGCACTGTGTGCCACCACCTCTCACCCACTGTCAGCTGCACTGTGTGCCCCATCCCTCCCTTACGGGCAGTAGTATTGTGTGCCCCTACCTTCCTCCCACTGACAGATGCACTGTGTGCCCTATCTTCTCCCCTACTGATAGTAGAACTGTGTGCTTCACACTTTAACCACTCACAGTAGCACTGTGTGCCTCCACCTCTCCCTCACTGACAACAGTACTGTGTTCCCTTTCCCCTTTGACAGTAACACTATGTGCCTCCACCTCTCCCCCATTGACAGTAGCACGGTGTGCCTCACTCACAGCAGCGCTATGCACAACCACTCCTACACCACTCACTGCAGCATTGTGTGCCCCCACTGCTCCCTCACTATCAGCAGAAATGCATGCTCACATCCCTCCCTTACTGGCAGAAACATTGTGTTCCCCTACCTTTCCCCCACTGATAGAAGCACTGTGGGCCCCCAGCCCCTCCATCTGACAGTAGCATTGTGCGCATCCACCTCTCCCTTATTGCTTCTTCCAAAGGGGTATGTCATGACTACAATTACCAGTCTTATATACCCCTTTAATTGTCATGGGGGCAGCGCTACACAGGTACCGCATAAGGGACATTAAAGGGGTATATAAGACCGATAATTGTAGTCATGACATAACACTTCGGAAGAAGCAATAATGCGAAACGCGCGTTAGGGGGTTACCATACGTGATTCTTCAGTCTTACTTTGTGGTATGTCGCTCTAAGGGTTATATGTATATTTGGTATGAGTGCTGTCTTGCACCAATGTTGTATTGCCATATCGCACTTTGCATTTTGCTGCTATTATGATACATAGTTGTAGATAAATAAAATATATTGGTGCTTGGCACACTCTGCAAAATGCATATAAAGGAACTATAGAGAACATGGCAGTGGGATATGTATTTTAAATTACCAATAGGATGTAAATATTTCTATCCCACTAGAGGGCAGTATAACAATAATAATATATATTCTACCATCCAACGTACAGTACAGACCAAAAGTTTGGACACACCTTCTCATTCAAAGAGTTTCCTTTATTTTCATGACTATGAAAATTGTAGATTCACTCTGAAGGCATCAAAACTATGAATTAACACATGTGGAATTATATAATTAACAAAAAAGTGTGAAACAACTGAAAATATGTCATATATTCTAGGTTCTTCAAAGTAGACACCTTTTGCGAAAACTTGCTTTTAAAACTTTTTTTTTTATAAGCCTGATGAGGATAGGGATTTGTTTTCTACACAAGAGAAGGAAGTCGTGAAGATCTTGGAGGAATTACAGGGGACACAAGATGTGGTAGATTCAAAAGGTAAGGAGGTTGACATTTTCAAACAGAAGCCGAAAAAATTTCCATCATTGAATTTGTATCCGAATACTGAGATATTTGTGAAATTGGTGAGAGAAGAATTAAAGAAAATTACTGCTAAACCACGAAAAGATAACTTGACAGGGAAAAAAGAAAAGCTTTGATAGAACTAAAGAAAATGAAGAGTGTGGTGATAAAACAAGCTGATAAAGGGGGAAACGTGGTGATTTGGCCTGATAATCTTTATGAAAAAGAGGCATTAGGGCAGTTGAGAGACACCGAGTGCTATAAGCGATTAACGTTTAATCCATGTAAATCTTTTCAAGGCCAACTCCTAAATATTTTGGATGACACATTTTGTAATGGTTCCATTTCTAAGGAGCAAAGAGATTTTCTTTATGTAGAACACCCGAGAACCCCATGTTTTATATGCTCCCAAAGGTTCACAAATGTAGTTAAACATCCGCTGGTCATCCCATTTTATTTGGGAATGGGAATCTGTGTGAACCAAATTGCAAATTCTTGGATTATCATCTAAAGCCCTTGGTAGAGCTGTTGCCCTCTTAATTGAGGGATACAATGGATGTACTCAATAAGGTCAATAATATTTACATGGAGAATATTATGTGGTTCACGACTATGGACATTGAATCCCTATACACGTCCATTAGACATCAGGACGGTGTGGAGGCATTTTTGTCTATGTTCACATACTCTTTAAAACTAAAACAATTTCTTCTGAGATGTCTGAAGTTTGCTTTGACGCATAATTTTTTCTGTTTAAAGAAACAGTATACCTACAGCTCCAGGGAACTGCTATGGGGGTGGCCTTTGCGCCCTCATATGCAAATTTGTTCCTGGGACTGTGGGAGTGAGAAATTTTCTTAACCAAGCCGGTTGGAAAAATAGACAATGTGTTAATGTGGTCAAGGTACATTGATGATTTGTTTGTTATTTGGCAGGGTGAGGAACATGATTTGATACAATTTGTTGAAGACAGAACTGAATAACAATTGCAATATCAAGTTATCCTACAGGTACAGTAAGTACTCTGGAATTTCTGGATGTGTTGATCTATCGCACTTTGCACTTTTGCTGCTATTATGATACATAATTGTACATAAATAAAATATATTAGTGCTTGGCACACTCTGCAAAATGCATATAAAGGAACTATAGAGAACATTGCAATAGGATATGTATTTTAAATTACCAATAGGATGTAATTCTTTCTATCCCACTAGAGGGCAGTATAACAATAAAAGTACCATATATAGTCTACCATCCAACGCATATCTCTCATTGATTTTATATAAATGAATTGTGGAAATCTGTGACTGAATTTTCTCTGAAAAAATAAATTCATGTGGATATATATAGTAAATTTGCTTCCATATCCCCTTACGAACAGGACGGCCTTTTTGAGAACAATCATGTACTTTTAAAGAATAGTCTAGTATCAATGCCACTTCTTACTTGAATGTTCTGTGTATTGTCTAATCATGTGCTACCTTATAATTTATGTCTTTGTGTTTATTGATTTAATAAAGATTTGTTGATTTTATTAAACGTTCGCCAAGCTTTTTTGATAGGATGATGTAATTGTTCAGGAGACCTAATATTTTGTGCCCAGAAATATCGGATATTCATGCCCATTTTAGGTTGCAATTCAGTCAGCAATAAAATCACCATGCCCCTGCTATTAACTTACAGCCAATGGCAGCGGTCACAGCCTGTTTGGCTGGCAAGAGCCGGGCTATGCTCCCCTGTGGCTCCTCTAACTTGTCTGTGTATAGCATACACTGGTGCTCCTGGGTGCAGAAAAAGAGGGAAATAAAGTAAAAATGAGATGTAGTACAATAAAATATAACAGAATAGAAGCTGCTGGTGTTGAGACAGGGTCTGTGCACACACAGTCAATAAAGAGGAAAGGAATCTATGTATATGAGAGACACCTGCGTTGGCTATTTGTTGGGATTGCGGTCTCCCTTAGTGGAGTCCGACTGATAAATATTAGGACGTTATTAAAAATAAATTGCTGTGTAGACAAATGGTGCCAGAAAAGAATATATAATACATACGCATGAAAAGATCAATTAAATGTTCAGTAGTAGCTGCAAACAATGGGTCATAAATCGCACAAACCTAGAGTAATTAAAGTAAGGATAAAGATTGCAGTAAACTTACTTTATTAGGGAAGTGCGGTGGCTGCAGGAACTTAGCTAGCATGTAGCGGTTATCTGGCACGTGGAGTGATGGCTGGAATCACTGCAGGGGGATGGTTGAAATGGTGGCGTGGCACCAAGGGGGCGTCCCCCCTTGTTGGCGCGACGATCGGCAGCGGTGGCGTGCTCCACAGCAATTTATTTTTAATAACCTCCTAATATTTATCAGTTGGACTCCACTAAGGGGATCTTTGCTAACACTGTACTTTTGTCACAGAACCACAATCCCAACAAATAGCCAGCGCAGGTGTCTCTCATATACATACAGTGCCTTGCGAAAATATTCGGCCCCCTGGAACTTTTCAACCTTTTCCCACATATCATGCTTCAAACATAAAGATACCAAATGTAAATTTTTGGTGAAGAATCAACAAGTGGGACACAATTGTGAAGTTGAACGAAATTTATTGGTTATTTTACATTTTTGTGGAAATTCAAAAACTGAAAAGTGGGGCGTGTAATATTATTCAGCCCCTTTAACTTAATACTTTGTTGCGCCACTTTTTGCTGCGATTACAGCTGAAAGTCACTTGGGGTATGTCTCTATCAGTTTTGTACATCGAGAGACTGAAATTCTTGTCCATTCTTCCTTGGCAAACAGCTGGAGCTCAGTGAGGTTTGATGGAGATTGTTCGTGAACAGCAGTTTTCAGCTCTTTCCACAGATTCTCGATTGGATTCAGGTCTGGACTTTGACTTGGATACGTTTATTTGTGAACCATTCCATTGTAGATTTTGCTTTATGTTTGGGATCATTGTCTTGTTGGAAGGCAAATCTCCGTTCCAGTCTCAGGTCTTTTGCAGACTCGAATAGGTTTTCTTCAAGAATAGTACTGTATTTGGCTCCATCCATCTTCCCATCATTTTTAACCATCTTCCCTGTCCCTGCTGAAGAAAAGCAGGCCCAAACCATGATGCTGTCACCACGTTTGACAGTGGGGATGGTGTGTTCAGGGTGATGAGCTGTGTTGCCTTTACACCATACGTATCGTTTGGCATTGTTGCCAAAAAATTCAATTTTGGTTTCATCTGACCAGAGCACCTTCTTCCACATGTTTGGTGTGTCTCCCAGGTGGCTTGTTGCAAACTTTAAACAACACTTTTTATGGATATCTTTGAGAAAAGGCTTTCTTCTTCCCACTCTTCCATAAAGGCCAGATTTGTGCAGTGTACGACTGATTGTTGTCCTGTGGCCAACTGTTCCACCTCAGCTGTAGATCTCTGCAGTTCATCCAGAGTGATCATGGGCCTCTTGGCAGCATCTCTGATCAGTCTTCTCCTTTTTCGAGATCCATAGAGAGACGGTGGGGTCTTGGTAGATTTGCAGTGGTGTGATACTCCTTCCATTTCAATATGATCGCTTGCACAGTGCTCCTTGAGATGTTTAAAGTTTTGGAAATCATTCTGTATCCAAATCCGGCTTTAAACTTCTCCACAACAGTATCACGGACCTGCCTGTTGTGTTCCTTGTTCTTCATGATGCTCTCTGTGCATCAAACAGAACCCTCAGACTATCACAGAGCAGGTGCATTTATACGGAGACTTGATTAAACACAGGTGGATTATATTTATCATCATTAGTGATTTAGGACAACATTGGATCATTCCGAGATCCACAATGAACTTCTGGAGTGAGTTTGCTGCACTGAAAGTAAAGAGGCCAAATAATATTGCACGCCCCACTTTTCAGTTTTTGACTTTCCACAAAAATTTAAAATAACCAATACAACTTCATAATTGTGTCCCACTTGTTGTTGATTCTTCACCAAAATTTACATTTGGTATCTTTATGTTTGAAGCATATGTGGGAAAAGGTTGAAAAGTTCCAGGGGGCCAAATACTTTTGCAAGGCACTGTATCAGCTCACAGCTGTATACTTAGTCTTTACTGGCTATTAAAATGGGGATCCCCCAAAAATGAGGTGGGGTACCCCTATAATTAATAACCAGCAAAGGCTATGCAGACAGCTGCGGGCTGATATTAAAAGTCTAGGAAGGGGCCATGGATATTGTCTCCCCAGGCTAAAAACATCAGTTCTCAGCCGCCTCAGTAAAGGCGCATCTATAAGATGCACCAAATCTGGTGCTTAACCTCGCTCTTGCCACTTGCCCTGTAGTGGTCGCAAGTGGCGTAATATTTGTGGCAATAAGGAAATAGAGAACGAAGCCAGCTCACCAGAAATCAGAAGCAGAAACTCGGAGCTCCGTGTAGACTCACGTCAATGATCAGGAGAAGGAAAGTTCAGCTCCAGGTGCTTTAAAATCTTTAATGAAAAATGAGGCTCAAATAATGAGCACTTGTGCCAGTGGGTGGACTCATTGTTGCAACCCTTGGTGCAACGCACTCCTGGGTACATTAGGGATTCTAAACAGGTTCTGAGTGTATTTTCTAAAAAAAATCTGGTCATCAAAGTTTAAATGGCTTACGTGCGACGTAATTTCTCTATACACGTGCATTATACATGATGTAGCTATACGGGCATTACAATTTCATTTCACAGAATATAGCAATTTTTCGTCCAAATTGCAAAATTATATTTTGGAAGTGGTATCCTTTTTGATGTCACATAATTTTTTTATGTTCAATGGGGAATTTTTTTTGCAATTAAGAGGAGTGGCGATGGGAGCCAAGTTTTCACCTTCCCTAGCAAATTTGGTGATGTCCTTCTGGGAGATGGAGTTCATATACTCCACCGCCAACCCTTTCCTGGAGCAGCTGATCTGGTATGGCAGATATATCGATGACACCCTTATCATTTGGGGTGGAGATATATCT
Source organism: Dendrobates tinctorius (assembly GCF_039654945.1). NCBI lineage: Eukaryota > Metazoa > Chordata > Amphibia > Anura > Dendrobatidae > Dendrobates > Dendrobates tinctorius. The sequence continues at coordinate 335,826 of NW_027361726.1, read as the reverse complement.
GCCATACCGGATTTTGTGGGATACATGAATTCTAATAGATATAATATTCAATACACTTACAATTCCAATTCTAGAAATATTTCATTTCTGGATTTGGAGGGCATAGATGGTGCGGCAATATATACCAAAAAGCACCACAAACCGTATAGTGGAAACACGGTCTTGCATGCAGCAAGCAGTCATAACAAGCACACAATCAGGTCCATTCCTGTGGGGGAATACACTAGGGTTAAACGAAATTGCAGTTCTGGGGAGGTTTTAGAACAAGAATTTAGACATGTCACCAATAAATTAAAAAACCGCAGCTATCCCAATTGGACTTTAACTAGAGTGAGGAAAATAGTGCAGACAAAAAATCGAAATGAACTATTGGCAACTAATATGAATAGGAAAAATAAGTTAGCCAATATGGGGACAAAACCCTACATATGTTTCCAATATAGTCCACAATTTTCATCTATTAAAAATATTATCTGCAAGTTTTTACCTATTTTGTATCAAGATGATAAATTGGCTAAAATTCTATCTTCAGGCATTAACGTGGTGTCCAGGAAAGCACCTTCTTTGGGAAATATATTATCCCCCAGCATGTTTTCATTAAAACATCAAAGAAACAAAGATAATTGGCTTAATTTCAAAGGCTTTTACAAATGTGGTGCCAATATATGTTAGATGTGTAAATATGTTCAGGTATCCCAGGAATTCACCAATAATAATCACACTTCTCATTTTAAAATAAAGAACTAGTGTAAATATTTTTGTAATATTATAATTTACTTCAGAAGAAACCTCAGGGTAATACTGTGTTTCTTAAATAGGACAGCAATAACAAGCAATTTTGAAATATTAATTTATACATTATTTTTCTACGTAAAATATGTTTTTTAATATTAAAATGATTTAGCAATGTGTAAAAATATGCTGCTTGTCTCAAAATGTACTACTGAGAATAAGGAATTTTGAGTGTTTTTATGAGGTGCGGAGGAATGATGTACGATAGCCGGATCCTCCACTCTGCATTCCAAGTACACGAATAGCTAAGCATTACATTGACTTGGTTGTGGAACCAGCAGCACGTTCTCCAAAGCGCGCCACGATCTGTTTTTCAACATAACAATGTCGGGCTGTATGTTGCTCATGTTACTGTGAGTAGCTTCGTTGCTTCAACATGCTGCCATGGACTATAGCGTCTCTGGCCTTTTCTCCCATTGAGGACATCTCGGCTGCCATTGGTCTGCAATTATGAAGCCAGCAAAGGATCTTGATGATTTGTCTAGGTACATTCACCGTAGCAGAAAATTCCTCCCACAATCATTAATAACCTCACTGATAGCAGCCAAGGCGTTTAAGTGCGGAGATTTCTGCACATGCCGCTCATATCTGATACTCAATAAATGAAGATATTTTGAAAATTTTGCTTCCATTTTTCTATCATTTATAGATCATTACCATCCATCCTATGATTTCCATAATTCTATGACTTTTCCTTCTTGCTGTTGCAATTTCAATGTTGAGCTGTGTAATATCTCATCTATTGTACAATCAGTAGGCAATCATATAGGGATCTAGTATATTAAAATAAGAACTTGTAAACATAACCTGTGCTTGGACCTTCCATCCAGATCGTTCTCTAGCCATTTCCTGATTCCCTTTATGTAAGGGGCCACATATTTATATGTATTTATCTATAAACATTAATACAATTAGAAATCTTTATGAATGTTGAAAGGGTTTTACATTTTCATCTTACACGTAGGTGACCCCGCAGACTCTTCCCATACACCTATTGACAGTCCTCTTGGATTTATTATTTGCATGTATCAATATATGAGTAAGCAATCTTCCTGTCCATGCATTCTAGCGCTTGAGTATGATGCACAGCGGAGGATGTGCGTCACTTCTGGTCTGGTCGCTGCAGCACAAAGGTCTGACATGCACTGTTTAGAACGCATCATTTCCAGGCATACGTTCCTGGACCTGACGCGCCACCCATCATCTATGCATCCCAGCATGGAATGCCTCCATGATGAAGGCATTAATGCTATGGACTGGCCTGCCCGACTCACAGACCTGAATCCAATTGAGCACATCTAGGACATCATGTCATGCCCGGGTTGCTAATCTGCTGGGCCGTGCAGATGCCCGGTGGGCTAGTGGCTCTGTAATATAAAGTGGGCCACTGGCCCTTTAAAAAGTCTTACTAAAGGCCCTGTGCGCACACTCTCACGCTTGCACACGCTGACAAGGGCCGCTGTGGCCCTTGTCAGTACGTGCTTGCCGTGGTGGCCCTTGTCCGCTCACACGTGCGTGGCTGTGGCCCCTGTCAGTGTGTGCAAGCATGAGAGTGCGTGAACACAGGGCCTTCTTTCACAAGTTTGAAAGGGCCGCCACGGCGCAGGCAGGGTTCTTCTGTCTGATGCTGGCCAGTATCAGTGTCAGAGGACCTTTTTTTTTTGTTTGTTTCCTGCACTATTCACCACCAGTCCCAGCCAAGGTTCCGCTCCTCTGCACGCCCGACGATGGACCCACCTCAGATGTTCACCCTCCCCCATCTCAGGGACCTGGGTGATACCCAATATGGAGAATTAGTTTTCTGTATATACAGCACCTATATAGTGTAGAATATATAGGTGATACTGGCTGCTACTGCTGTGTATAATCACTGTATGACTTATATAATGTATATACAGCAGTCTATATACATTATATAGGTGATACTGTGACTCTGCTGTACATACATTATATAGGTGATACTGTGACTGGTGTGTATATTTGCAGTAACACCTATGTAACATATATACAGCAGGATCACCCATATATTGTATTTGCAGCAATGACAGTTTCCCCTATATAATGTATATAGTGTTGTATATACAGTTGCACTCAAAAGTTTACATACTCCTGCAGAATTTTTGCTTTCCTGGCCTTTTTTCAGAGACTATGAATGATAACACCAAAACATTTTCTCCACTCATGGTTAGTGGTTGGGTGAAGCCATTTATTGTCAAACCACATTTTCTATTTTTAAATCATGACTACCCAAAACATCTAAATGACCCTGATCAAAATTCCACAAACGCTGGTGATTTTGGTCTGATAACATGCACAGAAGTAGACACAAATGGGTTTAAATGGCTACTATAAGTAACATCCTCACCTGTGACCTGTTTTCCTGTAATCAGTGTGTGTGCATAAAAAGCTGAGTGAGTTTCTGGAATCCAGACAGACTCTTGCATCTTTCATCCAGCCACTGACGTTTCTGGATTGTGAGTCATAGGGAAAGCAAAAGAATTGTCCACGAATCTATGGGAAAAGGTAGTTGAACTGTATAAAACAGGAAAGGGATACAAAAAGATATCCAAGAAATTGATAATGCTAGTCAGCAGCTTTCAAACTGTGATTAACAAAAGGAAAATCAGGGGCTCTGTAAAAACAAAACCACGGTCAGCTAGACTAACAAAAATTTTGTCCACAACTGCCAGGAAAATTGTTCGGGATGCAAAGAAAAACCCACAAATAACATCAGCTGAAATACTGGACTCTCTGAAAACTAGTGGTGTGGCTATTTCAAGATGCCCAATAAGGAGGCACTTGAAGAAAAATGGGCTGCATGGTCAAGTCGCCAGAAGAAAGCCATTACTGCACAAATGCCACAAACTATCTCGCCTACAATATGCAAAACAGCACAGGGACAATCCTCAAAAATTCTGGAACAAGGTAATTTGGAGTGATGAGACTAAAATTTAATTTTTTGGCCACAACCATAAATGTTACATTTGGAGAGAGGTCAACAAGGCCTATGATGAAAGGAATACCATTCCTACTGTGAAGTATGGAGGTGGATTGCTGATGTTTCGGGGATGTGTGAGCTACAAAGGCACAGGAAACTTGGTCAAAGTTGAAGGAATGACTATTGCAGCACGTTATCAGCATATAATGGAGGCAAATTTGCAATCAGCCCGAAAGCTGCGCATAGGACGTACTTGGATGTTCCAACATTACAACAATCCAAAACACAAAGCCAATTCGATATGTTGTTGGCTACAGCAGAAAAAAGTGAAGGTTTTGAAGTGGCCATCTGAGTCTCCTGACCACAATATCATTGAGCCACTCTGGGGAGATCTCAAGCGTGCAGTTCATGCTAGATAGCCCAGGAATTTACAGGAACTGGAGGCTTTTTTGCCAAGAAGAGTGGGCAGCTTTACCATCTGAGAAAATAAAGAATCTCATCCACAACTACCACAAAAGACTTCACGCTGTTATTGATGTTAGAAGGAGCAATACGTGGTAATAAGAAATGGGGTATGTAAACTTTTGATCAGGGTCATTTGGATGTTTGGGTTGTCATTATGATTTAAAAGAGAAAACACAATAGATTGACAATAAATGGCTTCACCAACGACTAACCATGAGTGGAGAAAAAGTTTTGGTGTTACCATTCATATTCTCTGAAAAAAGGTCAAGAAAACAAAAATTCTGCAGGGGTATGTAAACTTTTGATCACAACTGTACATTATATAGGTGACACTGGGACTCTGCTGTATATACATTATAAAGAAAAAACACAAATTGAGCTTGACTTGAGTTGGCACACATGCAGCACAAACGCTTGTTCACATTGGCCATAAAACATATAAAACCTACAAGAGAAAAAATGAGCAAAAGCCCTGCTGTAACTAAGTAAATAAAAAGCAAACAGTGCATTTAAATAACACAGTTTTTAGTAATACTTTTTTTTGATCAAAAATAGCATACAAGCCATCCCACCACGACAAGGTAACTCTCATCGGGACAGTCCTACACTGTCAAATATTAAAAACCTTACCATGTGTCAAAATTGACCTCTGTATGTGAATAAGGGAAAACAAAAGGACTGGGCCCAACCAGTGGAACACCAGTCTGGGGAAGCCTTATATGCAATTTCCAGCTCAGGAGACGGAGGCCACACCCCAGCTTGCACAGAATGCAATAATACAAAGAAAAAAAAAACAAGAATTGAGCTTGACTTGAGTTGGCACACATGCAGCACATAAATGCATGTTCACATTGGCCATAAAACATATAACACCTACAAGAGAAAAAATGAGCACAAACCCTGCTGTATCTAAGCTTATAAAAAGCAGAGTGCATTTAAATAAGTTTTAGTAACTTTTTTTTTTAATCAAAAATAGCATAACAGCCATCCCCTATTGTTCTCAAATTCTGTGTAGTACGTGTGCGCACTATACCCCTGGATAAAATCCTTGAGGGGTGGAGTTTCCAAAATAGGGTCCACTTTCTATTCCAGCAATTTTTGCTTTTAAAAAGTCAAATGTTGCTCCTTCGCTTCCAAGCCCTGCTATGCACCCAAGGAATAGTTTTCTCTCACATATGGGGTATCGACGTACTCAGGAAAATTTGAAAAACAAATTTAGGGGTCCACTTTCGCCTGTTACCCTTGAAAAAATAAAAAAATTAAAAAAATTAAAAAATTGGGGCTAAAGTAAAATTTGGTGAAACAAAGTGAAAAGTAAAATGTTAATTTTTTTCCTTCCACATTGCTTTAGATCCTGTGAAGCACCTGAATGGTGAATAAACTTCTTGAATGTGTTTTTGAGGACTTTGAGGGGTGCAGCTTTTAAAATGGTGTCACTTTTGGGTACTTTCTATCATGTAGGCCCCCCAAAGTAATTTCAAATGGTCCCTAAAAAATGGTTTTGTAAATTTTATTGGAAAAATTAGACATTGTTGATCAACTTCTAACTTCCTAACGTGTACCAAAACGGTCTCTGCAAAACACAACCCGATGGTCACAAACACTTTCTAGAGGGAAGTAATTCCAAAAATGAACTCTTGAGGAGGCATACTTATTCATATACAGCTATTCAAGGTGTCTACACGATGAATCGATTTGCAAGAATGCCAAGGAGGGGCTAAAGCTGTCACCAGAGTAAAAGTGGAATACTTTGAGGAATATTATTAATATACATTTATATAGCGCCATTTATTCCATGGCGCTTTACATGGGAAAAGGGGAAATATACTTTAGACAAGTACAATAAACATGTGCAAGACAAGGGGCACACAAGTACAGAAGGAGAGAGGACCCTGCCCGCGAGGGCTCACAGTCTACAGGGATGGATGAGGATACACTAGGAGAGGGTAGAGCTGGTTGTGCGGTGGTTCAGTAGACTGAGGATCATTGCAGGCTGTAGGCTTGTCGGAACAGGTGGGTCGTCAGGTTCTGCTTGAAGGTTTCCGTTGTTGGTGAGTGTCTGATGTGTTGCGGCAGAGAGTTCCATAGTATGGGGGAAGCACGAGAGAAGTCTTGTATGCGGTTGTGGGAAGAAGAGATGAGGGGGGAGTAGAGGAGATCTTGAAAGGATCGAAGGTTGCGTGTGGGTAGGTACCGGGAGACCATGTCACAGATGTATGGAGGAGACAGGTTGTGGATGGCTTTGTATGTCATGGTTAGGGTTTTGAAATGGAGCCTCTGGACAATAGGAAGCCAGTGAAGGGCCTCGCATAGGGGGGAGGCTGGGGAATAGCGAGAAGCCAGGTGGATTAGTCGGGCAGCAGAGTGTAGGATGGACTGGAGTGGTGCCAGAGTGCTGGAGGGGAGGCCAGAGAGTAGGAGATGGCAGTAGTCGAGGCGGGAGATAAGGGTGTTGTGAGTTCATTTTCTGGTGTACCAGTCAGGCTCCCTGTGGTGGTAACAGGAGGTAGTGAGGCTGATTTAATCAGTAGAGATCTGCTACCTGATAATGAGGATGACTGTTATGGATGAGTCACCGAAGGAGGAAAAAATAAAAATAATAGCTAAGTCCAGAAAACCAGAGAAGTTGGAAACTATCGGATTGCAGACCCCTGAACCTATCCACAACAACTAGCAGTAGCCGTGGGGGGTTCCTACGGTGCCCTAGACCCCTCGATCACAGCCGGAGAACTAAATTAGCCTAAAGACAGAAAGGGGAAATCTAAACTGCCCCAGAGCAGACCCCAAAGCAAAAGGCAGCCCCCAACATATAATGACTGTGAAGCAAGATGAAAAACACTAACACAGATAGAAAGATAGGCTGAGCAAATGATGGGGCCCAAGCCAACCAAACAGGACAGGACAGAAAAGCCGCTGTCTGCAATCTGCAAAAACCCCATCCAAAAATGAACCAACAGACTGATAGCAAAAACAGGCCCTGAAGTCGCTAGGCTTCAAAAAGACTATATCAGCACTCCGGTATATTCTGAAGACAGAGCCAGAGATCAACAGATCAGAGACAAAAATGGAATTCAGCTCGCCCCCGGCCGGGGATGGCTGAACTCCAAAAAACAAGGCAAACAAAACCAGAACTAAAGTGTACAAAAGGCAGAGCAAAACTTAGCTTTGAGAAGCAGAAATCAGACTGGTCTCCAAGAATCCAGCAGGAAGATCACCGGCAAGGCAGCAGGGCGTCGGCTGCCTTATATCCAGTCATCAGTTCCTGTGACCCAGTCATCATCTACCTGCTCAGCTGTTTGGTAATCAGCCTCACTACCTTCCTTCGCCAGAAGAGGGAGTTCATCAGACCTCACTGGTGAAGGGAAAAATGAACTCACAACAGATGACGATTGGACCTTAGGAATCTCAGGTTGGATTTAAGACAGCCGACGCCCTACTCTGGTGCTGGTGATTCCTTCTGCTTGTCACGTCTTGGTTCTCAGCTCTGTTCCTGTCAGCTCAAGCTAAGTTTCTCTGCTAAAGTTCACACTTGATTTTGTTGTTCTATTCAGTTTTTTGTGTGGTCAGCCAGCCCCGGCTTGGGCTGTGCTGAATTTCCACTCTTATTTATCTGTATTTGCCAATTTGTTTTTTGTCCCTTATTAGATTGGCCTCTTTTTGCTCTGTCTCAGAATATTTCAGAGTGCTGATATAGTGGGAGAAGTCTAGTGACTTCAGGGTTAATTTTGTTATCAGAAGTGTTGGATATTATTTTGTAGGGTTTGGGGCAGATTGCAGACAGTGTCTTTCCTTTCCTCTCCTTTCTAGTTAGTTGAGCCCCATCATTTGCTCAGCCTATTTTCCTACCTGTGTTTGTTTTCTTCTTGTTTCACCGTCAATACATGTATGGGGGCTGTCTATTCCTTTGGGGTCTGCTCTGGGGCAGTTAGTTTTCCCTTTTCTTGCTTTAGGCTTATTTAGTCCTCCGGCCGTGACGAGGCGTCTAGGTTCATCGTAGGCATGCTCCACGGCTGCTGCTAGTTGTGTGGTAGGATCAGGGATCTGCACTCTGCATAGTTACCAACCTCTCTGGTTTCTCTGGGCTTAGCATGTTTAGGTTTTTTCCTCCTCGGTGACCCATTCATAACAATCACCAGCCATACCGCAGATTCTAGGGTACTCAAAAGCAGGAAAAAGTTGTTGAGAAAAAAAAAAAAGTGTCAGAATTTTTTTTTATATATATTTTTTCCTCTTTTTCTCTGGGGCCTTAGGAGGATTTTTTTTTCCCCTAATGGAGATGAACAATTGGGGAATCGGGAACTGTTGGCCATGAAATGGGCATTTGAGGAGTGGAGACATTGGTTGGAGGGAGCTAAACATCAAGTTGTCCCAAAAAGACCCTGTAACATCTAAAATGAATCCCTGTGCTTTCTTTTCCCGAAAGTTCTCTCCATCTGAACTTAACTATGATGTGGGGAATCGGGAACTGTTGGCCATGAAATGGGCATTTGAGGAGTGGAGACATTGGCTGGAGGGAGCTAAACATCAAGTTGTCCCAAAAAGACCCTGTGACTTCTAAGATGAATCCCTGTGCTTTCTTTTCTCAAAAGTTCTTCCCATCTGTACCCAACTATGATGTGGGGAATCGGGAATTGTTGGCCATGAAATGGGCATTTGAGGAGTGGAGACATTGGTTGGAGGGAGCTAGATATCAAGTTGTGGTCCTCACCGATCACAAGAATTTGATTTATCTGGAGTCGGCCAAACGCTTGAATCCTAGACAGGCTAGATGGGCCTTGTTTTTCACGCATTTTAATTTTGTGGTCTCTTTTCTTCCGGGCACTAAGAATGTTAAGGCAGACACCCTTTCTAGGAGTTTCTTTGCCGATTCTCTTAATGTGACCAAGCCTACTACCATCCTAGGTGAGGGGGTAGTTCTTTCTGCCATTTCGCCCGATTTGAGACGCACCCTGGAGGACTTTCAGGAGGATAAACCTGAGCGTTGCCCTTTGGGAAAATTGTATGTTCCTGACCAGCGGAGAAAGAGAGTGATGTCTGAAATTCATTGCTCCGCATTAGCTGGTCATCCAGGTATTTTTGGTACCAGAGATTTGGTGAGTCGGTCCTTTTGGTGGCCAACCTTATCTCGTGATGTCATGAATTTTGTACAGTCCTGTGGGACTTGTTCTCAGTCTAAACCCTGTTCTCGTTCTAGTGGGTTGCTGATGCCCCTGCCGGTGCCCAAGAGGCCATGGACCCATATCTCAATGGATTTTATTTCTTGATCTTCCTGTCTCTCAGAGAATGACTTATCTGGGTGATTTGTGATAGATTTTCGAAGATGGTCCATCTTGTACCACTCCCAAAGTTGCCATCTTCCGCTGAGTTGGTGCCCTTGTTTTTACAACAGGTGGTTCGGTTACATGGGATTCCTGAGCACATTGTGTCCGAAAGGGGAGTTCAGTTTGTTTCCAGATTCTGGAAAGCCTTTTGTTCCAGTCTGGGAATTCAGTTATCCTTCTCCGCGTTTCATCCCCAGACCAATGGACAGACTGAGAGAACAAACCACACCTTGGAGTCTTATTTAAGATGTTTTATATCTGCTGATCAGGATGATTGGGTCTCATTTTTGCCCTTGGCCGAATTCGCGCTGAACAATAGAGCTAGTTCTGCCACTTTGATGTCACCCTTTTTCTGTAATTTTGTGTTTCATCCTTGATTCTCTTCAGGGCAAGTGGAATCTTCATCCTGTGGACACTGTGGTTGAGAGAATGCAGCAGATATGGGACCAAGTGGTGGATAAGTTGTCACTCTCTCAGGAAAAGGCCCAGCGATTTTCCAATCGGCATAGGACCATTGGTCCCGGTTTAAAGTGGGTGATATGGTTTGGTTGTCGTCTAAGAATATTCCTATGAAGGTTGCATCTCCAAAATTTGAGCCATGATTTATTGGACCTTATAAGATTTTTAATCCTGTTTCTTTTCGATTGGCTCTTCCAGTTACGTTCAAGATCCATAAAGTATTTCACAAATCTCTGTTGAAGAGGTTTGTTGAGCCAGTGCTTCCTATGGCAGCACCTCCTGACCCTGTGTTGGTTGAAGGCAATGTGGAATATGAGGTAGAGAAAATATTGGATTCTCGTTTGGTTAGACGGAGACTCCAGTATTTGGTCAAATGGAAGGGTTATGGCCAGGAGGATAATTCTTGGGTCTCTGCCTCTGATATTCATGCCAATAGATTGGTTCGTGGTTTTCACCGGGCCCATCCTGATCGGCCTGGTGGCGTGGATGAGGGTTCGGTGACCCCTCCTCAAGGGGGGGTACTGTTGTGAGTTCATTTTCTGGTCTACCAGTCAGGCTCACACTGGTGGTAACAGGAGGTAGTGAGGCTGATTTAATCAGTAGAGATCTGCCACCTGATAATGAGGATGACGATTGGACCTCAGGAATCTCAGATTGGATTTAAGACAGCCGACGTCCTACTCTGGTGCTGGTGATTCCTTCTAAGGAGATCTTGAGAGGATCGAAGGTTGCGTGTGGGTAGGTACCGGGAGACCATGTCACAGATGTATGGCGGAGACAGGTTGTGGATGGCTTTGTATGTCATGGTTAGGGTTTTGAACTGAAGCCTCGACAATAGGAAGCCAGTGAAGGGCCTCGCACAGGGGGGAGGCTGGGGAATAGCAAGGAGACAGGTGGATTAGTCGGGAAGCATAGAGTGTACGATGGACTGGAGTGGTGCCAGAGTGCTGGAGGGGAGGCCAGACAGTAGGAGATTGCAGTAGTCGAGGCGGGAGATAAGGGTGCCAGTCCTACTCTAACATGAAAACCACAGAACAGAGGAAAAAATCCTCCAATATTTGATAAAAAAACAAAAACAGGCAGAGATGCTTAGGCCTCTTTCACACTTCCATTTTTTACAATCAGTCACAATCCGCCAGGTTTTGAAAAAAAACGGATCCTCAATTTTTTTTTTTGAGGATCCGTTTTTTCCCATTGACTTGCATTAATGGCGGATTGATGTCCGTTGCATCCGTTTTTTGTGAGGATCCGCCAAAAGTTGCTGTCCGTCACCATCCTCAAAAATTTCAAAACGGAGCTTGTAACGTTTTTTTCTCTGGCGGATCCTGCAAACACTGATTTAACCCGAATTTCTTTCTGGGTGCCGGACAAAACAAAAAAAACATTCTCTCTCTCTCTCCCCGGCCAGCGATTCCTTTAAATTTCTTCATTTTCAGGATCCGTCTGAAAACGGATCCTATGCCATCCGTTCACATCAGTTGAGAACGGATCCGCTTGTCCGCCTTTTTGGCGGATTATAACTGATGCAAAAAACTGAAGTGTGAAAGAGGCCTTACCTGTATAGACAGGCCTCAATACAAATGCACTATCAGGGTGCAGGGGACCCAAGTAAAATGGCAACTGCACAGGTGCAATAATACCTAATGAAACAGCCAGCCTACAGTCAGGGATTGGCCGTGTGACAGGTAAGCATCTCTGCCTGTTTTTGTCTTTTTCTCAAATATTGGAGTATTTTTTCCGCTGTTCTGTGGTTTTCATGTTAGAGTAGGACCGGCAAGTGTAAGGAACTTTGACGTTAGTTTGCCAGCTTACGTATTATGGCCATAATGTTAACCAATACCTTACATATATTTATGTTTTTGTGCACTTTTTATCTTTTCAGGATGCAGTTGGGCCCAAATGGTTCTGTAAACTGTGGCCTCTGTTCACACGGGATGCATTATAGTTAGCACTGGGCAGCCCCCCTATATGGTGTTACTAAGAGGCTGTGAACCATATGATCTGCATTCCCTGTATGAACATTACTACATACTGATTATTTTTTTGCACTGGTGTGCCACACGGCCAATCCCTGATTGTAGGCTGGCTGTTTCATTAGGTATTATTGCACCTGTGCCGTTGCCATTTTACTTGGGTCCGCTGCACCCTGATAGTGCATTTGTATTGAGGCCTGTCTATACAGGTAAGCACCAATTCTGTGATGCCAAGAGATGAGAGAATCTGTAGCAGGAGGGAATGTCCACGGGGTCGAAGGCAGAAGACAGATCCAGGAGAAGGACAGAGTAGTGACGCTTGCTCTTGGCGGTTAGTAGGTCGTTAGTGACTTTAGTTAGCGCAGTTTCAGTTGAGTGATGCGGTCGGAAGCCAGACTCTAACTGGTCAAAGAGGGAACAGGAGGAGGTGGGAGGAGAGTTCAAGATATGCATGCTATTCCAGTAGTTTTGAGGCGTAAGGGAGGAGATATCGGGCGATAGTTAGACATAGAGGATGGGTCGAGGGAGGGCTTTTTGAGGATGGGTGTGATTGAGGCATGTTTGAAGGATGAGGGAAAGATACCATTTGTAAGAGAAAGGTTGAAGAGGTGTGTTAGAGTTGGGATGAAGACTGTGGCAAAGTTAGGGATGAGGTTGGACGGTTTAGCGGGTCAAGCGCACAAGTGGTGAGGTGTTTTCTTGACAGGAGGGTGGAGAGCTGACCTGTCATGGTGTTGAAGCTGGTTTTGGAAGAACAGGGATGAGCAGCTAGGAGGGGCATTGGGGGCTGCGGGCCAAAGCTTTCTCTTATCATATCGATCTTCTGCTTAAAGAAGGAGGCAAAGTCTTCAGCAGAAATGAGAGGAGATGGAGGAGGTGCTGTGGGACAGAGTAGAGAATTGAAAGTGTTGAAAATCTGTTTAGGGTTGTGAGACAGTGAGGATATGAGGGATGCAAAGTAAGTTTGCTTTGCGGCAGAGATAGTGTACTTGAAGCTGGCAAGGGACTGCTTGTATGTGTTGAAGTGCTCGGTAGAACGAGTTCTCTTCCATCTCCGCTCAGCGGCCCTGGAAACCCGTCTCAGTTCTTTGGCCAGGCTGTTCAGCTAGGGCTGCCTGTTGATTGTACGAGTTTTGCTCTGCGCGAGGAAGACGGCTGAATCAAGTGTTGCTGTTATTGTGGTGCTATAAAAGGTGGCAGCAGCATCTGTGTCATGAAGGGAAGCTATGTCTGTGAGAAAGAGAAGGGACTCAGAGTGATTGTAAATTGAGGTGCTTGAGATTTCAGCGAGGGTGAGCAAGTTTGTGGAGTGGGGGTTGCGCCGTCGGAGAGAGGGAAGAGAATGTCAGTAGGTTGTGGTGGGACAGGGGGAGGGGTGAGTTAGTGAGATTAGTGAGGGAACAGAGACGGGTGAAGATAAGGTCCAGCGTGTGACCATCTTTGTGAGTGGCCGCAGAGGACCATTGAGTGAGGCCAAAGGAGGCAGTCAGTGATAAAAGTTTAGAGGCAGCTGAGGTGGAAGTGTCAATGGGGATGTTGAAATCGCCCATGATGGTGGGGATGTCAGCAGAGGGGAAATGGAGTAGCCAGGTTGTGAAGTGGTCGAGAAAGGTGGAGATGGCTAGTTCTGGGGGCGGTAGATGACAGCCAGTTGGAGGTTGGAGGGGGAATAGATGTGGATCGAGTGCACCTCGAACGAGGGAAGAGTAGCAGCGGGTGGAAGTTGAATTTGGGTAAAGGAGCAGGTATCAGACAGGAGCAAGCCAACTCCTCCACCACGTTTGTTGCTGAGGCGAGGGGTGTGAGATGGAATCTGCCATAGGAAAGCGCAGCTGGAGAGGCTGTGTCAGAGGGAGTGAGCCAGGTTTCAGTGATGGCAAGGAATGAGTTTGTTGGTGATAAAGAGGTCATGGATAAACGAAAGCTTGTTGCAGACAGAGCGTGCGTTCCATAAGGCGCCACGTAAGAGGACCGGGGGAGTGGGCGCTGGATGAATAGGTATGAGGTTATCATGGTTGCAAAAATGTGTAGAGGATCGTGGCAGGCTGTGAGGAATGAGTCTGGGGATGTGTTGAGGAGGGCCAGGATTTGGGATACATCGCCAGCAATGAGGAGTAACAGACAGAGCGTTAGAAGGTGGGAGCAGGACAGGACATGATGTGGCCGTGTGAGCAGGGCTGTGGAGTCGGAGTCGTGGAGTCGGAGCTCATTTTGGTGGAGTCGGTATAAAATGGTCCGACTCCGACAATATATAACAAATTGGGTACAGTAGTTCAATGAAGAATGTGCTGAATATTTTTTCATAGGAATTTGGGAAAGTTATGAAATGTCCTATATATGGCTGTTCTATTCCTGAACTAAGGCTACATTCACACATAGCGTTTTTGCTGCATTTTTTGAGGATACGTTTTTCAGCTGCAAAAGCAGATCAGCTTTTTAAAAAACCGCCTCACCTGAAAGGTTTTTGAGCTCATAGATAATGTTTTCAATAGCAAAAGCAGATTAGAAATCTGCTCTATCTATCCATTTATCCATATCTGTCTATCCATATCTTATCTGTACCAAAAAGAATGAAAGCTGGGTAGCACTCAGACTAACACTCCTTTTTTTTTAGCACCAGTCAGGTACACCTCATAGCAGCCCAAAAGGACGCCCAGGACAGGCATTGCTCGTCTTCAGTAACACATCAACATCAATTGATAGTTGGAATAAATAGACTGCATTCACCACATCTTAAGGTGCAGGCTTTATTTTCAAGTGTAGGGGTGTGCAGTATAAGGTTCTGCAGCAGCTGAGGTGTGCAGTATGAGATTCTGCGGAAAAGTATGAGGTTCTGCCCTCCCCCTTAGTTTTGATCCTGGCTAAAACCGTTTCTTATAGATATGGCGAACCCTCAGGTAACCCTAAATGAAGGTCAATGGGCACAGGTGGCAGAATTGAAGGAATTGCTTAATTACCTATTTACCGTGACTAAAAAATTACAAGCTGAGGATTTAACTCCTGGCATTTTCATAAGGGAGTGGAAGAACTTGCTATTTTGCCTGTCCTAAAGAGATTTAATCGCAGATGGCATTTCTGCTTCAATGAAACGGAGAGAGACACAGCTATTGGAAAATAAAATTTTTCTGGCAGCTGTTTATGTGGACCCAAGTCATCGTATATTGCTTGATGATCAACAGCTTACAAAAGGAAAAGAAGCTCTGACTGAGGTAGCAGTTAGGATGAGTGGCCTACAGGAGGACTGCCAGGCGCAAGAGGACTTGGGTCCTGACAGTGCTACTGCTGCCATATCTTTATCCTCATCAGATGAGGAGTTTGACTTTGACAAGTATTTGGATGATATGGAGCAGGCAAAGCGTTGCTGCAAGGAAAAAGATTTCACTCCGTCTCCTGTTGTGAGTTCATTTTCCCCTTCGTCACTGAGGTCTGGTGAACGCCCTATTCTGGTAAAGGAAGGTAATGAGGCTGATTATCAGGCACCTGAGCCTGATGAGGATGACTGGCTGAGTGGAGTCATGGACTGGATATAAGGCTGCCGACGCCCTTCTGCCCTGCAGGTGATTTCTCTGTGGACTTCTAGGACACCAGTCTGATTCCTGCTCCTCTAAAGCTAAGTTTTCTGCTTTGCCTGTTAGCAATTGTGTTTTGTTTTTGTTTTCCTTGCTTTTCTGGATTCTGCCTTTCCCTGCTGGGTGAGCTGAATCTCCTTTTGCCGGTTGCTCTGTCTTCAGAATATTCCTGAGTACTGACATAGCTTTTTTGAAGCCTAGCGTTTTCAGGGCCTTTTTCACTGTCAGTCTGTTGGCTCTTATTTTCATAGGGTTTTTCACGGATTGCAGACAGCAGCCTTCCTGTCCTTTCCTATCTAGTTAGCTTGGGCCCCTCTTTGCTCAGTCTATCTTTCTGTCTGTGTTAGTGTTTTCATCTTGCTTCACAGTCATTATATGTTGGGGGCTGCCTATTGCTTTGGGGTCTGCTCTGGGGCAGTTTAGATTTCCCCTTTCTTTCTTTAGGCCTATTTAATTCTCCGGCTGTGATCGAGGGGTCTAGGGCATCGTAGGAACCCCCACGGCTACTGTTAGTTGTTGTGGATAGGATCAAGGGTCTGCAATCCGATAGCTGCCAACCTCTCTGGTTTTCTGGACTTAGCTAGCATTTCTGTTTTTGCCTCCTACGGTGACTCAATCATAACAGAATCCCCCGCCATACCGCAGATCCTAGGGTACTCAACAGCAGGAAAGAATTGTGTGTAAAAAAAAGTGTGTATATTCTTTCCTCTATATCTCTGAGGCCGTAGGGGGAATTTTTTTTTCTCTCAATGGAGATAAAGCAATTGTCTGTTCATGTGGAGCAGCTCGCTGCGGAAGTGCGGGGAATTTCCGCCTACCTTGCTCGTTCGCATGCTGTTGAACCAAAGATCCCTACACCTGATGTATTCGATCTAAATTTTTGACTTTCAAAAATAATTGTAAATTATTTTTTGCCTTGAAGCCTAACTCGTCAGGGAGCTCCGTGCAGCAGGGTAAAATTGTCATCTCTCTGCTGCGTGGCGATACCCAGGATTGGGCGTTTTCTTTGAAACCAGATGATCCTATTCTGACTAATGTGAACGCATTCTTTCAAGCTTTGGGGTTGTTGTATGACGAACCTAATGCTATTGATCAGGCTGAAAAGACCCTGTTGGCATTGAACCAGGGTCGAGATTCTGCAGAGTTGTACTGTCAAAAGTTCCGAAAGTGGGCGGTCCTTACTACCTGGAATGATAATGCCTTGGCTGCTCTCTTTCGGAAGGGTTTGTCAGAAGCCGTAAAAGATACTATGGAGGGATTTCCTGTTCCCTCTGGTCTGGACGATTCTATGTCATTAGCCATTCAGGTTGATCGGCGTTTACTTGAACGCAGGATTGCACAAGAGGTGTTGCCACCGGTTGAACAGACGTCTGAACCTATGCAATGTGATAGAGTTTTGTCTAAAGCGCAACGTCAGGAGTTGAGAAGGCGTAATAAGCTGTGTTTTTTCTGTGGAGATGCCTCGCATATTATTTCTGTTTGTCCTAATCGAGAGAAACGCTTTGCACACATGTTTTCTGTTGGTGGTGTTCAACCTAAGTTTCTTCTGGCAATTACTCTGATCTGCTCCCTGTCCACATTTTCCGCCAAGGCTTTTGTGGATTTGGGAGCAGCGCTAAACCTAATGGACTTGGATTTTGCTAAACGTTGTGGATTTCCGATGACACCTCTGCAGACGCCTATCCCTTTGAGGGGGATTGATGCTACTCCTTTGGCGAAAAATAAACCTCAGTTTTGGACCCAGGTGGTCATGCGGGTCGCCCCAGACCATCAAGAAAATTGCAGATTTTTGGTGTTGCATGGTCTGCATGATGCCGTTGTTCTGGGGTTTCCCTGGTTGCAAATTCATAATCCAGTTTTGAATTGGAAATCTGTGTCTGTGGTGAGTTGGGGTTGTCGGTGTGCCTGTAGTGAGGCTCCGTTTTTTTCCACCTCTCCTCAGTCGCATGATGTTCCTGACTATTTGGCGGACTTTTATGATGTATTTAGTGAGAATGAGTCTGCGTCCTTGCCTCCTCATAGGAGTTATGACTGTGCAATTGAACTAAGCCCGGGGTGTAAATTTCCCAAGGGTCGGCTCTTCAATTTATCTGTACCCGAGCACGAGGCTATGCGGTCCTATATTAAAGAGGCGTTGGAGAAGGGTCATATTAGACCATCCTCTTCACCCTTAGGTGCCGGGTTTTTTTTTGTGGCCAAAAAGGATGGTTCTTTAAGGCCTTGTATTGATTATTGTGCCCTCAATAAAATTACTATTAAATATCAGTATCCGTTACCCGATTTCGGATCTATTCTCTAGAGTTAGAGGTGCTTGCTGGTTTACCAAGCTTGACCTCAGGGGAGCGTATAATCTTATCCGCATTAAGCAGGGGGATGAATGGAAGACGGCGATTAATACTCCGGAGGGACATTTTGAGTACCTGGTGATGCCTTTTGGGCTCACTAATGCCCCTTCTGTCTTCCAGTGCTTCATGAACGATATTTTCCGAGACTTTGTCGATAAATTTTTGATTATCTATCTGGATGATATTTTGATCTTCTCCAAGGATTGGGATTCTCATGTGGAACATATTTGGACTGTGTTCCGGATCTTGAGGGAGAATTCCCTGTATGTCAAAGGATCGAAATGCCTTTTTGGAGTACAGAGGATTTCATTTTTGGGATTTATTTTGTCTCCGTCAACTATTGAAATGGACCCGGCCAAGGTACAGGCCATTTATGATTGGGTTCAGCCCACTTCTTTGAAGGCCCTCCAGAAGTTTTTGGGTTTTGCTAATTTTTATCGGAAATTTATAGCAAAATTTTCTAGTATTGCCAAGCCATTGACTGATCTGACTAAGAAGGGTGCTGATGTGTTGAATTGGTCTCCGGAGGCTGTTGCTTCCTTTCAGGAGCTGAAGCGAAGATTTACCTCTGCCCCGGTTTTGCGGCAACCTGATGTCTCACTCCCGTTCCAGGTAGAGGTGGATGCTTCTGAGATTGGTGCAGGAGCTGTTTTGTCCCAAAAGGATCCTGTAACATCTAAAATGAATCCCTGTGCTTTCTTTTCCCAAAAGTTCTCTCCATCTGAACTTAACTATGATGTGGGGAATCGGGAACTGTTGGCCATGAAATGGGCATTTGAGGAGTGGAGACATTGGTTGGAGGGAGCTAAACATCAAGTTGTGGTCCTCACTGACCACAAGAATTTGATTTACCTAGAGTCGGCTAAACGCTTGAACCCTAGACAGGCTAGGTGGGCCTTGTTTTTTACACGTTTTGATTTTGTGGTCTCTTTTCTTCCTGGAACTAAGAATGTCAAGGCAGACGCCCTCTCTAGGAGTTTCTTTGCTGATTCTCCTGTGGTGACCAAGCCTGCTACCATCTTAGGCGAAGGGGTAGTTCTTTCTGCCATCTCGCCCGATTTGAGACGTGCTCTGCAAGAGTTCCAGGAGGACAAACCTGAGCGTTGTCCCAGTGGAAAGTTGTATGTTCCTGACCAGTGGAAGAAGAGAGTGATGTCTGAAGTTCATTGCTCTGCAATGGCTGGTCATCCAGGTATTTTTGGTACTAGAGATCTGGTGAGTCGCTCTTTTTGGTGGCCCACCTTGTCTCATGATGTCAGGAATTTTGTGCAGTCCTGTGGGACTTGTTCCCGATCTAAATCTTGTTCTCGCTCTAGTGGGTTGTTGATGCCTTTGCCGGTCCCCAGGAGGCCATGGACCCATATTTCAATGGATTTCATCTCTGATATGCCGGTCTCTCAAAGAATGACTGTTATTTGGGTGATTTGTGATAGGTTCTCTAAGATGGTTCATCTTGTACCACTCCCTAAGTTGCCATCTTCCTCTGAGTTGGTGCCCCTGTTTTTGCAACAAGTGGTTCGCTTACACGGGATTCCTGAGAACATTGTATCTGACAGAGGAGTTCAGTTTGTGTCTAGATATTGGAGGACTTTCTGTTCCAAGCTGGGAATTCAGTTGTCCTTCTCTGCTTTTCACCCTCAGACCAATGGGCAGACAGAGAGAACAAACCAGACCTTGGAGTCATATTTGAGATGTTTTATTTCCGCTGATCAGGATGATTGGGTTTCATTTATGCCCTTGGCAGAATTTGCTTTAAATAATAGAGCTAGTTCTGCCACTTTGATGTCACCTTTTTTTTGTAACTTTGGGTTTCATCCTCGATTTTCTTCAGGGCAGGTGGAGCCTTCTGCCTGCCCAGGTGTTGACACTGTGGTGGAGAGAATGCACCAGATCTGGGACCAAGTGGTGGATAAGTTATCTCTCTCCCAGGAAAAGGCCCAGCAGTTTTCCAATCGACATAGGACCATTGGTCCCCAGTTTAAGATTGGTGATATGGTGTGGTTGTCATCAAAAAATATTGCTATGAAGTTGGCTTCTGCTAAGTTTAAGCCTAGATTTATTGGACCTTACAAGATTTTGGAGATTATTAATCCGGTCTCTTTTCGTTTGGCTCTTCCTGTCACATTTAAAATCCATAATGTGTTCCATAAGTCCTTGTTGAAGAGGTTTGTTGAACCAGTTGTTCCTGGGGTGGCACCTCCAGACCCTGTATTGGTTGAAGGTAACATGGAAAATGAGGTAGAGAAAATACTGGATTCCCGTCTGGCTAGACGGAGACTCCAGTATTTGGTTAAGTGGAAGGGTTATAGTCAGGAGGATAATTCCTGGGTCTCTGCCTCTGATATTCATGCCAAAAGATTGGTGCGTGCCTTTCATCGGGCTCACCCTGGTGACGTGGTTGAGGGTTCGGTGACCCCTCAAGGGGGAGGTACTGTTGAGTTCATTTTCCCCTTCGTCACTGAGGTCTGGTGAACGCCCTATTCTGGTAAAGGAAGGTAATGAGCCTGATTATCAGGCACCTGAGCCTGATGAGGATGACTGGCTGAGTGGAGTCACGGACTGGATATAAGGCTGCCGACGCCCTTCTGCCCTGCGGGTGATTTCTCTGTGGACTTCTAGGACACCAGTCTGATTCCTGCTCCTCTAAAGCTAAGTTTTCTGCTTTGCCTGTTAGCAATTGTGTTTTGTTTTTGTTTTCCTTGCTTTTCTGGATTCTGCCTTTCCCTGCTGGGTGAGCTGAATCTCCTTTTGCCGGTTGCTCTGTCTTCAGAATATTCCAGAGTACTGACATAGCTTTTTTGAAGCCTAGCGTCTTCAGGGCCTTTTTCACTGTTAGTCTGTTGGCTCTTATTTTCATAGGGTTTTTCACGGATTGCAGACAGCAGCCTTCCTGTCCTTTCCTATCTAGTTAGCTTGGGCCCCTCTTTGCTCAGTCTATCTTTCTGTCTGTGTTAGTGTTTTCATCTTGCTCCACCGTCATTATATGTTGGGGGCTGCCTATTGCTTTGGGGTCTGCTCTGGGGCAGTTTAGTTTTCCCCTTTCTTTCTTTAGGCCTATTTAATTCTCTGGCTGTGATCGCGGGGTCTAGGGCATCGTAGGAACCCCCCACGGCTACTGTTAGTTGTTGTGGATAGGATCAGGGGTCTGCAATCCGATAGCTGCCAACCTCTCTGGTTTTCTGGACTTAGCTAGCATTTCTGTTTTTGCCTCCTATGGTGACTCAATCATAACAGTCTCCTATAGCAAGCAGATTGACCATATTTCAGCAAAATGTTTCACTTGCTCTCAAAGAAAAAGAAAAATTCAACCGTTCATCAAAACTGACTGTGCATGAGGCAATTCCTTTATACTTGGAAATTGTTAGAGATGTTGCCCATGTGGTTACGGCTTTGCCTCCAACCCAAGTTAGTGTAGAGAAGTGGTTCTCTAGCCTAAGAATTATTAGGTCACATTTTAGGTCATCTATGAAGGAGGATCTGATGGAGGCAATTCTATTAGAACAAATTCATAGACTGCACAGATGTTATTTAGTATGTTTTTGTTGAAAACTGTTTTTTGCCACTTACATAGTTTATTACATAGTGTTATATATATATATACACAGTATATATATATATATATATATATATATATGTGTAATCGATATTACATAGTGTATTACATATTTACAATTTATTAGTTTTTTGTGTTCTAAAGTTGTATTCCAATAAATATATATTAGGTTCTATCTAAATGTCTTGATTATTGTATCATAAAAATGATTAAATGTCTGATGTTCACATTGTACTACAATACATTTTTCACTTAAATATAAGCAAGATATGTTGGAGTCGGAGTCGTGGAGTCGGAGGAAGGGAAATTGAGGAGTCGGAGTCGCAGGTTTGGCTTACCGACTCCACAGCCCTGCGTGTGAGTCTGGAGAAAAAGGATTGCATGTGGAGCAACAGTTCTGAGAAGGTTAGGTGGCTGGGGAGGATGGCGGGGGAAATGACAAGTTCCTTACTAGGTGGGGGGATTACAGAAGATTGGACAAAATAGAGAAGTATGGGGGTGAAAGTGAGAAGAA
This sequence comes from Dendrobates tinctorius, assembly GCF_039654945.1. Classification (NCBI taxonomy): domain Eukaryota; kingdom Metazoa; phylum Chordata; class Amphibia; order Anura; family Dendrobatidae; genus Dendrobates; species Dendrobates tinctorius. The sequence continues at coordinate 313,897 of NW_027361726.1, read as the reverse complement.
ACCGAAACATTGTGGTGGTTAAAGATTTCTTTACTTACAGTTAAATTCCAGTCCAATGCTAGTCTAATTCACAGTAGTGTAATTAGAAATCTGTAATTTGAAATCTGGATGTTGAAATATGCATGGTCAGACACGTCTGGTCAGAGGCATGGCCCTGAATATAAAGTTTAGTACATACTCTGGTTTGTTTCCTTCATGGTTTTGCTGCCTTAAAGGGAATCTGTCAGCAGGATTTTGCTACTGCATCTGAGAGCAGCATAATGTAGGGACAGAGAGCCTGATTCCAACAATGTATCACTTAGATTACTGGGTGCAGCCATTTGTAGATTCAAAATTAAGTAGAGCTGAGAAAGCTGTCCCTACCCACACCAGGCTCTCCATGTAGACAGTAAGCTGATTATTACAGGAGGGGCATTGCTGGACTAGCATATAGTCGAGCAATAAGAAGCATGGCTGAAATCTGTGAGTTAACCCCTACAGCATGCTGTCTGCAGCTTATAATCCAAAAATCTGATGATGGATTCCCTTTGTAAATTCATACTTAAAGGGGTATTAGTAAATACCTCTAATTAGAAATGTATAGTTTTTCAGATTCATTATGTCCCTTTCCTCATGTGCAGGCATAGCAGGACCTTAAGTATCTATGGTTACAATCATTAGCAACTAGATAATTGTCAATATATCAGTGGTCACAACCATGGATACCTAAGGTCCTGCAATTCCTGCACATGAGGAAAGAGACATAGTGAATCAGAAAAACTATACTACCTTTCTAATTGGAGGTATTTGCTAATATTATTAAACCTACTACATATTGGGATAGGATCTTGGAGGTGGGAATACCCTTTTAATGTTCACATTCCAATAAGAAGATGGAAGACCATTGCATGAACCTGTCCAAAATTGACTGCTATTGTGCACAAATAGAATTAATTTTTAATGGTATGCAGTAAGCTATATGTATTTATTCTACAGTACAGATTGTTATGATCCAAATGTGCATATGTTATTTGTTAGGACATCAATACATTGCAAAAATAAATGTATATTATTTTAACCCCTTTGCCCCGAAGCCTGTTTTCACCTTCTTGACCAAGCCAATTTTTACAATTCTGACCACTGTCACTTTATGAGGTAATAACTGTGGAATGCTTCAATGGATCCCAGCAGTAGCTTAGCTATCAGGGGGGCAGAGGGTGCGGTCGCCCAAGGCCAGTTGCTCTGAGACCCTTTGTGCTACCAGTAATGTGGAAGCTCCTTATATTTCAGTTAACAGATAATGGACCTGACTGGGGACTTGCTTTTTTGTGGATTGAGTTGAAGCTTTTTTGGGAACATTTTAAATAACGGTTGGGATCACAGTTATCCGGGGCTCTACGCTAAGCACTTACTTTAGGGTTTCCATCTAACTCTTTGAATAATGTTATTCATATAAAACCTCCCAGGGATCCATTCACTATGATGATGCAGCAGAGTTACTCTGGACTCCATCTGGCCTCTGTTCAGCCTTGTACTTTTCAGAAGTGCACAAAACTGTAGATGACCCTGCTTTTATGCACGCCTAAAAAGATGGACACCGCTGGATCACAGGTCAGACAGCATCTCCATCTGCCTCATTATAGGGAATCTTGCACGGGAGGTTCCGTCTGAATCATGTATTTCAGAGATTTACACAGAAACCCCGATGTAAGCGGCAGAGCATAGGATAAACGTGAGCCGAGACTTACTGCAATCTTTGGGAAATAGTATGAAAAAATTAACAGCATGTGAAGAATAGGTTGTATTAATTTTTTATGATGTACCATGTATGGTATAAGTTACTAGATAGAGGACTTAATTCTTTTGGTAGGTGCAATTACAGCGTTACCAGATTTATATGGGGTTTTTGTTTGGCTGTTGTCACACACTAAAAGACGCTTTTAAAAAAAAAACAAAAAAAACTAGTTGTTGCATTGCTATATTTTGAGAGCTATAATTTTTCCACATTTCGGCCGACAGTCATGTAAGGGCTTGTTTTTTCCGGGACGAATTGACGGTTTTCTTGGTAACGTTTTCAGTCACATGACTTTTTTTTTACCGCTTTCTATCACGATTTTTCTGAGGCAGAATGAACAAAAACTAGCAATTCAGGAATTGTTTTTTGGCTTTTTTTAAATGCCGTTCCACGTGTGGTAATTTTGATAAGGCAGCTTTATACTTTAGGTCAGTATGATTACAGCGATACCTCATTTATATAGTTTTTTTTAATGTTTCTTGCATTTACACAAAAACTTAAAGAAAAAAATAATTATTTTTGCATTGCTTTATTCTGAGAGCTATATCTTTTTTATTTTTCTGCTGATTGAACCTGTCAGCTTGCTTTTTGAAGGACAAGATAATATTTTCATACATACCAAATGTATTTACATTAGTCTTTTTGATCGCATTTTATTTTACATTTTGTTTGGCGGTCTGATAACAGTTTTTTTACCATTTATATTTATTTTTTTACGGTGTTCACTAAAGGAGTTAACTAGTGGGACAGTTTTATAGTTTGGGTCGTTCCGGACACAGCGATACCAAATGTGTACTTTTATTTTTTCATAAAAATATTTATGGAATTAATATATATTTAATTACGAATTTGTGTTTTTTTGGCTTTTTTTCTTACAATGTTTTTTCCTCTATGGGATTTTTCACCTTTTGAAGTCTGATAGCTTACAAAGCATAGCACTGACACGCAAACTTGATACAAGATTGCTAGCTATGGTGACCCGGATGTGGAGCTGACATTGGGTCACCACAGCAATGATCGTGCCCCCACGATGACGTTGTGGGGGCACCAACTGGAGTGCAGAGGGGGCTCCCTGCCTTCCAAATGCTGCAATCAATAATGACTGTAGCTGTCACAACTCTGTTGGGTGGTCTTGGGACCTGGGGCTCCTTCCCTGTCTCTAACGCAAGGGGCACCCTAGCTCGAGCTGTTCCCCAGATTACTTCTGATGGTGAAGACGTTTGGGCCATGTTCCTTACCTTAGTTCCTGAATCCGCCGTCAGTATGTGCCCTTCCCCCAACCAGGGAAGAGGGGAGTAGTAGTGTTCCGTAATACACCAACCAGACTAACAAGGTAATACGAATAGGGATAAAGGAAAATGCCAATCATACAAATATACTCACACAAACAACAGATTCATACTGTCATGACTCTGGGCAGGATGGTTCCGCCTCCATCCTGGTCAGGGTCAATTCTAGTTCACCTCTCTTTGGGTCTGGGGAGGCTATTTAATGATGGCAGTTTCTGGATTTGGTGTCGGTGATACTTCCGTATACTCGGTTTGTGGTTGCTGACCCAGGTTACTCGTCCGTAAACGTTGTGCCTCTGTGCTTGTGTGCTTTGCTGTGTATGACCCGGTTTGTCCACTGACTTTTGCCTGTGTATCGTGCTTTGTACTGCCCTGTCCCTTCTGGCTATCTGACCCCTTGGCTTGTCTCAGTTTTCGCTGTCTTATTCCTTGGTACCATGCTCTCATCTGGCTTTTGACCCTCTGCTCTCCTTTGACATTTACTTTCTGTGCCCTGCAGTCCGCGCGCTCAGTTGTTTTCCCAGTACTCACGCGCGGTGACTATGCCACCTGGTCACATAACTGCTTAGTTCCAGGTCCTGTGCTCACTGCTTAGTCTCAGGTCCTTGCGCACTGTGTGCCTTGTTCCTGCACTGATTCACGTGCCCCCTAGGCCGCGCCAGTGACACCATTGGTGTCATCACATTATCACTGACCCATACAATTTTTTCAGGGTTTTTTGTGTGTTTGTTATGGAACCGCTGCGTGCTCTGTCAGATTTGTTGAGCAAAGAGCATTGGTTGCTTCTCACCAACAAGTACAGAGGGAGTTGGCAGATACAGTTAATGCTGTTCGGGGTGCCTCTTCCTCATCTGGCAATTCGGAGGGTACTGTGTCTGATGTTTCCCTATCCTCTCCTGAACCCTCTGTCAAACTTCCGGATATTTTTTCTGGGGATAAGAAAAAATTCCAGGTATTTAAGGAGAGTTTTAAATTACTTTTTTCCCTGCGTCCTCGGGTGATGACAGTCAAAGAGTGGCAATAGCTATTTCACTGTTACGTGAGGGGCTGTAATCCTGGGCTTTCTCCCTATCCTCTACCTCCCCTGAGAGAATGTCTGTTGATCGGTTCTTCGAAGCCTTGGGTCTAAGTTACGATGAACCTGATTGAGTGAGATTGGCAGAGGACACGATTATGAGTCTTACCCAGGGAAAGCTCTCTGCTGAGTGGTACTGTTCTGAGTACAGGCGATGGGTGCCTGAGGTTTCCTGGAACGACTCAGCACTCAGGGGGCTATTCCGATGGGGTCTCTCTGATCATTTAAAGGATGCCTTGGCCCTGCACCCACCACCCGACTCTCTGGAGGAGGCCATGACCCAGGCCATCCGTATGGACCGCAGGCTGAGAGAGGTGTTGTGCAATGAGATGCTCCTCTGTTGCCAGTGAAACTGGGGCCTTCGTCGTCGGTTCAGCCCATGAAGGTGGGGACTGTCTTCATAAAGGAAAAGGAGATGAAATGTCGCAGAGAGAAAAAAACTCTGTTTCTACTGAGGAGAGCCGGGTCATTGGATAAAGGACTGTCCCTCCTGTCCCCCAGATTCCAAGGTCTCGGGAAACGACTAGGTCTGGGTAACTGCCAAGGAGATTTCCCAGACCCACAGGTACTTTTTTCCTCAGTCTTCAAACTATTGTTAAAAGTGGAAGTTGGTGTGAACAATTGTTTATTTTTCTCTTCTGCTTTTGTGGATTGCAGGTCTTCAGTGAACTTGACTCGAGGTTGGTAGCCCACTGTGAAATAGGGACAGTTAGGTTGGACAAACCCATGAGAGTCGTGGCTATTGACAACCCCGTTCACCAAGGACAGGATCCGCTGTTACTAAAGAATTTGTCCTTAAGGTGGGGTCTGTTCATGGGGAGCATATAGCCTGTTTCATTCTGGACAACCTCCCTGCTGGTTTGATTTTGGGGTTTCCTTGGCTGCAATGTCATAATCCAGTTATTGACTGGGAGACCAGGGAGATTGTTAAATGGGGATCCAACTGTGAAAACAAATGTCTAAATTCTGTGTCTGTGTCGTCCGTCGGACGGGAGGGTATTCCGGAGTACTTGAATGACTTCAAGGATGTGTTCTCCGAAAGCCAGGCGGAGGGGTTACCACTGCACCGCCCTTTTGAATGTGCAATTGACCTAATTCCTGGGGCTAAATTGACTAAGGCCCGATTGTTTAACCTTTCTGGTTTCGAGCGGGTCGCTATGAAGGAGTACATATCTGAGAGTCTCCGCAAGGGGCATATCTGCCCTTCCGTGTCTCCTGTTGCTGCCGTTTTTTTTGTAAAAAAAAAAAAAAAAAGATGGTGGTCTCCGCCCATGCCTTGACTTTTGGGAAATGAAACAAGATTACTGTAAGAAACACATATCCCCTCCCACTCATTCCCGATTTGTGTAGCCAATTATCCGGGGCCAAATGGTTTTCAAAACTAGACTTGCAGGGGGCATATAACCTCATCTGGGTGCGGGAGGGGGATGAGTGGAAATCTGCACTTCTCACCTTAGAAGGGCTGTTTGAAAATTTAGTTATGCCGTTTGGTCTGACCAATGCCCCAGCGGTTTTCCAAAACTTCAATCATGTGTTCTCCTATTTTATTGGGTGGTTTGTGGTTATATACTTAGAGGCATTCTAGTTTATTCACTTGATAAACACATATTGGTTACTTTTGGGCAGTTCTTCAAAGACTCAGGGAGAACCAACTTTTCGCTAAGCAAGAGAAATGCTCGTTTTTCAACCAGGAACTGCCTAGTGAGGGGTTCCGTATGGATGCCAAAAGGTGCAGGCCATTGTAGACTGGGTTCAACCCCAGGACCTGAAGGGCCTTCAGCGCTGCTTGGGATTCACCAATTACTACTGGAGGTTAATTAAGGGGTTCTCTCAGGTGGTCAAGCCCCTCACTGACTTGACACAGAAGGGGGCTGATGTTAAGAACTGGTCTGCCTCAGCGGTAATGGCGTTTCTCACTCTGAAAAAAATGCTTTATGACTGCCCTGGTTCTGGTTCAACCTGATCCATCTGAACCTTTTGTGGTGGAAGTTGACGCCTCGGAGGTGGAAGTTGACGCCTCGGAGGTGGGGGGCGGTGTTGTCCCAGGGGCCCGCCACCTTGACCAATCTGAGACCATGCGCCTTCTTCTCCAAGAAGATCTCCCAGGTGGATAGAATTTATGATGTGGGTAATCGGGAACTTCTTGCGGTTAAGTTGGCCTTTGAAGAATGGAGGCATTTTTTGGAGGGGGCGGTTCATCCCATTACTGTAATTATGGATCACAAGAACCTGCCGTATAGAGTCTGCTAAAAGGTTGACCCCCTAGGCAAGCCAGATTCTTGAATGAGGTTTTGAGCACCTTGATGGGTGCAGCTTTTAGAAAGGTGTAACTTTTGGGTACTTTCTGTCATATTGACCCTTCAGTCACTTCAAATGTGTTGTAGTCCTTGAAAAAAAAATGGTTCTGCAGATTTTGTTGGAAAAATTTGAAATCGCTGGTCAACTTTTAACCCTTATAACCTCCTAACAAAAAAAGATGCTTCCAAAATTGTGCTGATGTAAAGTAAACGTGGGAAATGTTATTAACTATTTTGCGTGATATAACTCTGTTTTAAGGACAAAAAAATTATAAGTTTGAAAAGGGCAACATTTTTGGAATTTTTGCCAAATTTCCGTTTTTTGTTTTTTTTAAATAAACACAAGTCATATCTAAGTAATTTTACCACTATCATGAAGTACAATATGAAAAAACACTCTCAGAATCAGTGGCATCCATTGAAGAGTTCCAGAGCTATAACCTCAAAGTGACAGTGGTCAGATTTGTAAAAATTGGCTTGGTAATTAAGGTCAAAGTAGGCTCGGTCACTAAGGGGTTAAATTATACCTTTTGGGGTAGATATGAAGTTTTGATCACTTCTTATTGCATTTTATTGCACTATTGCTGGGGAACAAAAAAATGTGTTCTGGCGTTTTGATATTTTTCTCGTTATGCCGTTTACTGGTTGGATTCATATATTTTATATCTTGATAGATTAGACAATTCTGAAAGCAGCGATACAAATTATGCTTTTTTAAAAGGTTTTATTTTTAATGGGGGAAGAGGGGAGTGATTTGAACTTGTTTTAATTTTTTCATATTTTTAAAAACTTTTTTTGCTGAATTTAATAGTTGTGTTAAATGTCGCTGTCAGCTGCAGCTGTTGGAGGCTCTTGATGGTTGATTAAATCAAGTGCAAGGAAAGATGTTGGCTTGGCGTGCAAGCCCACATCAAAGATAGGGGCACTCCTTTGGATGTACAAGTACGTCAAAGGTAGTAAAGGAGTTGAAGATTGAGCTATTCTGGATGCACGACACCAATTATGTGTACATTTTAATTTATTTTTGTTTTATTAGAATTGCTGAACAATTGTCAGACGTTTCTTCCTCTGACTTAGTCATCCTTGTTCTGGCCTCAGGTATCTCCTGACTTCATCTTTGACTCTTGATTCAGCCTTGTATCAGACGTTTCGTATTTTGACCAGGATAGTTGACTACCCTCTGCCAACGCTCTCCATCAGCTGACTGCTACTCCACGGACCCAACACAGGTAATCCAGTTCTAAGTTCTCAACCCTGTGTAAGTGCTAAAGCGTGAATGGCAGAAATCTGCTTAGCCGAGTTGGCTTGTGCAAAGCTGGTCTGTGGTAGCTGTATTAAGAGGTGACAGGTTTCCACACAGTTCATCCATTTAATTACTTTGACAGAATTAAATTAAAAAGTAAAACAGGAAGAGTTAATTTCTACAAAGCTAATGGGGATGAGATGAAATGTTGTTCATACAGAGTCACCCATTTCTAGATATTTCTAGACAATTGCTTGGCCTGAATCCCTATAAACCTTTGCAACCAAATGCTCTAATAATGATTCAGACTTTCCTTTGTATATATTTTGTTTAATTTGTGAAGCCCACAAACCAGGCAATAACACCACAGTAAAAACAAATAGCCCCTTCCAATTTTTCATTCCCATAAAGAGAAAAAAATATATATAACAAAAAATAAATTAAAAAAAAGAAACACAATGAATAGGACATAACAGTGTTTGCTTTGCAGGATATAAATTGCACACAATGATCTTTTTAAAAAGGTAAAAATGATTTATAATACACAGATATTTATGTTGCCGTGCTAGCATAGAAAATGCACATGCATCCATGCCTAGCCTACTAAATAGAAATAATAACCAACTAAAATACATTAGACAACACTTTTGTTTTCCTTTAAACATACATTAAAAACAAGATACCTATCATTTCAGACTCACAGTGACAGGCTCATTGCCAAAAGGAAATATTTTCATTCATACAGCCACATTCAATAGTAGAATATTTATCCAGACCTTTTTTGTATTTTTCATTGTACAGTTGGATATTTTGTACCATGCTGGTTTGAGTCAATTTTTCGTTTTTTTCTTCTTTTTTTTTTTAATATAGTCTTTTTAAGAAATATATTTTTATACAGCTTTGCAAATTAGCATGTTTAAGACATTTCATATGGTGTGGTAGAAAGCAGATTGCATACTGATATTAACCAGATTCGATAGAGTAATAATAAATTGGTGATCTAATTTACAAAGGACATATTACACAGTGCCCTGGTAATCCAGGCACACAATGATAGCGAAAAAAAGGAATGGCAATACATACTTAAAACTGTGACTAATACATAGTCCATAAATAAAGGGACAGGAATTCTATTGGCATGCACTTGCAGCACATAATATCGCTGACGCTCGGATCTGGTGCCTATGCATGTTTTTCATGCACACAGCATACAATATTCTTTTGTACTCAATTATGTACAAATCTATATAAAGCAGCTTTCTCCTTTCACCAGTCATGCCATAAGATATTTGCAGTTTTTCTATCAAATCACAGTTTTATGTTTAGGCATACTTCAGTTAGGAGAATACCGCTCATTTTCCAAATGTAAGCATATACAACAGTCTTAATTTTAACCCATACCACCCGAACAGCCCCCCTCCCCACCAAAAAACAAAGATGAAATGCAAAATTTTAAAGCAGCACATGTCCAGGCAAATTTCCTTTGAAACAGTGTTGTAGAAAATATACTTTACAAATTGCGAGAGTAATCGTTAACAGTGATGTCTCCAAACGTAGGTTAAAATAATATATGTCTTTCCTATACAGAATTAGAACTTAACATGGTTCCATAATTTCTTACCTTGGCCAGTTACTATATTCTAAAAGGCACCAGACCATCTAGGAGGCACCTCAGATGTGAAGTCGCGAAGGCTACAAGTGTGGCAGGGTCAGAAGAGACTTCTCCGTACGGTATAAATATATTTCTATTGACAAATGGGTTTCAGTTTATGGAAAAATTCACACACATGAACTGGGCAGGACGGCAGGTAGGCCATTCACACTTTTCAGACTTGTTCCTAGGATCGAGTCTTAGCTCTGCGGTCTTATGAAAGGGTAGACAACAGTCTAGTAAAGTTTCTCCATGTAATATATATGAAGGATGCAGATAATTCTACAAGGATAAAACTTTTATAAAATATAGCAATAAGAAAGAAAACATCCAAAGCATAAAACTCTCTGCTCGGCACTAAAACAGACGATGAAGCTAACAACTAGTGTTGATCATTTATTGACAAAACGGTACCCTGTAGTAACAAGGCAACACAATAATTTTATACCATTTAGAAGGCATTCAATATTTCGTAGTGCTCTTTTCAATGAAGAAATGAGAAGGAACTAGGAAACAAATGCTAGGAGATTGATAGTGCTTCTGTTCCCTAGAATTCACGTAGGGTTCAAGAGCGGCAAAGCTCTATACTACTGGTCTTGTACACGTGGAAGTATGTGGGGGTCCCAGCATCGCCATAAGGCTATGTGCACACGTTGCGGATTCCGCTGCGGGTTTTTCCGCGCGGAAACACAGGTAAAACCGCAGGTAAAGTGACCTGCGGTTTTCCTGCGTTTTGGTCTGCGGTTTCACACCTCTACTATGTTAAAGGTGTGAAACTGCTGCGGAATCTGCACAAACAATTGACATGCTGCGGTTTGTAAACCGCAGCAAAACCGCGCGGAAAAAACCGCAGCGTGAGTACTGCGTTTTCGAAAACCCATAGGCTTTCATTGTACTGTACCATGTCAGCGGAACTGCTGCGTTTCCGCAGGGCCAAAACCGCTGCGGAAACGCAGCAGAATCCGCAACGTGTGCACGTAGCCTTATAAGGTCTTTTCCAGAAAGGAGTAAAGCAGACCACTGTATATACAATTCTACCACAATGAATTCATTTTATGATTAGATTTCACTCATCACTTTCTGATGGTTGGAATTCTGTCAGATACAGTCCTTATGACACTGGTGAATTAATCAATAAAAATCCTCCCTGACATACACATCACAAGGTTGGATGTGACATGTATGGGAGCTGACACCATCTGTAGATGGCAGGTGCCAGCTATATTACACTGCCTACAGCAGCAGAAATTAAAGTGAATTTCAGTTTAATCCATTGTTTTATTTATCCCATTCAATGAATGTAGCTTGAAAAACACAAAAAAAACTGAATTTTTAATTTTTGGTCACCTTGCCCACTCCAAAAACTGCATTCAAAAAGTAACTTTACAAGATACCTATAAACTATGTACCAATAAAACTGAAGCTGGTCCTGCAAAAATAAAAGCCCTCACACAGCGTCATAGATGCAAGAAATAAAAATAAAATTTTAAGTTTCACAAAATGGCAAAATTAGTTTTAAAGCTATTTTTTAAAAGCAATAAAATATTAAAAGAAAACAATGTTCATTATTGCCGTAATTGAACTGACCTACAGAACAAAGCTACCACAACATTTTTTGAGCATATTGAATGCTGTTAGGCTGGGTTCACAAGATGCTTTTCAGATGATTTTTTCAGCAGCCAAAATCCGATCCCTTGGCAGTTAAAAAGCTTCAGACAAAACACAGATTTTGCTGATTTTTTTTGCTTTTTCTCCTTATGCGTTTTTCAAAATCCCAAAGTTCAGCTTTGTGTCTACCTTGCAAGCATGAACAATACAAGGTCACCAATGCAAAATTTACATGAAATCATAAAACATTTTTGGAAAAAAGGGCAATTTGATCAATTATTTAGTGGAAAAAGTTTTTTAATGTCATGTCTGAAAAATTAGTGACTATTCAAGTAAAAAAAAAAAAAGGTGGATTCATGTATAAAGCACAGCGGTGAACTAAGGTTATACGAGTTAATGAAAAAATACATAATTGCACATGTAAAACAGCAGGGGGAAGTTGAATTGGTTAGGCATTGTTTACCTATCACATTGGTAGGACATTGTTTATTTTCACATATATCACTAATTGAAACAGTACTAATACTAACAGCCAAGATAATGTGAGGGGACCAAGACAATATGTTTTAAACTTGGAAAAATCACAAAAATAAATTGTTTTCATAAATTGTTGTACATGCATCTTTTTCACCAAAACCGCTGCAAGATCTGATGGCTGTGATTTTGCACTTACCCATTGCTTTCTATGGGTGAAAAAATGTTGCACAAACGCAGAAGAAAGCGACATGCTGCAGTTTTAAAAAACGCAGCAGTTTTCTAATTGTGTTAGGAAACAACCCAAGCAGATTTTACTGGTACAGTAAAAATATAAAAATATCCAGACTCATTTTATATACCATGTAGCGGTGACAAGTCACCTAATAACTACATATACCTCCATTATCCAATACAGCATAAATCAGAGAAACATAGGAGTCTATAGAAAAAATGTGCAAAATTTTATTAACACCATACAACAAATACAAAGACAAGTTAAAAAAGATGTGTTATGACACAGACACGAGAAACTGAGGTACCCATCAGCATAAGTAGATAATTCCTATAAAGTATCAGCAAGTGCCATTATAGGGGGAGAGAGAGCTTCCAGATACACAGGTTAAAATGATACTCTATATCAGTCACATATCCATAAGAGATTCCCTTAATGAAAGTCAACCGACATTGTCAGGTCTGTGACTATTATCATACAAGCCAGCCACACATCATTAAAGCTAAAATAAACCACAAATAGTGTGATCAAGAGAAAGCGATGCTGACAGCGATGAAACGCGCGTCGGGGTGCGCTCAGTGCGGCACCACAGCATACTGGTGAGATATAAGTCTTCCTCCCTGCCTTCCCTTTACTTTTTGCTCTCTTGTCACACTATTTGTGGTCTAATTTAGCTTTAATTATATGGGGCTGGCTTGTATGATAATAGTCACGGACCTGACAATGTGGGTTGACTTTCATTAAGGGAGTCTCTTATGTATATGTGACTGATATAGGGTATCATTTTAACCTGTGTATCTGGACGCTCTCTCCCCCTATAATGGCACTTGCCGATACTTTATAGGAATTATCTACTTATGCTTATGGGTACCTCAGTTTCTGGTGTCTTTGTCATAACCCCTCTTTTTTAACTTGTCTTTGTATTTGTTGTATGGTGTTAATAAAATTTTGCACATTTTTTCTATCAACTCCTATGTTTCTCTGATTTATGTGGTACTGTAAAAAGCAGCTTTTAAATTGCAGAAAAAAAACCCACAGGAAAAACGCAATGTGTGAACATAGCCTTAAACTGAAATCCAAGTAATAATGGAGGAAGTGCATTTTTTTTCTCACAATTTTTTCCTTATTTTCAGTACGTTATATAGTGAAGTAAATATTGTCATTCAAAACTTCTACTCATCAAAAAAGTCCTCAAATGCCATGTTGACAGAAAATATGGCTGTGGGAAGACAGGGAGGCAAAAAAAAGTGCAAAAACTAGAATTCGTCAGTGCGGTAAGTAGAAAAGAGTCTAACTAAGGTATCTAAAGTATAGATAAGTTGAGCAGTGAAGTTGTGTTTTTAACAGTAGGAAAATAACTTCTATTTCAATTTTTCTATGAAAAAGTAACATTTGCAATAGATAATACTGAAAAACCATGTAGATTAATAGCAACTGTGACTAATGAAAAAAAAATATTTCCCTCCATCTTGCACATCTATATGAAAATTGTTTGGGAGCAACTTTTGCATAAATTTTGGGGTGCAAAATAATCATATTTTGCAGCATCTATAACTGCATATATTTGCAGGTAGCTCACTAAAATTCTGGTAGTAAATGAAAGGCAGAGAGGCACAGATTGAGCTAGATAAGAGTAGCATACCACAGTTTGTAATTTTTTCATCAGCTTCAACTCAATGGATATAAAAAAAAACATATCCCAGCCAAACCCTTTAAAAAGGTTAAAAAACATTTAGTAAACAATACCATTGGATTTATCTAACCAGCAGGATTTATTTTAATTAATGCTTGTAAAAGAAAGCAAAGAATGATCAATAGCTTACTGCCTTTTTTGTTGCTACCAATTGGAATTTTTGTAGCCATAGTTCCAACTCCAAGCTGTATAAACTTCAATGGCTGAAGCATATCACATGATGCTTATCAGTGTAAGGCCGGGGTCAGACTAGCGAGAAACTCGGACGAGTTACGCATCTTAATACCCGGCACTGCCGCTGGCACTCGGATCGGAGTGTTCAGCTGCATGTATTTCTATGTAGCTGAATGCTCCGATCTGAGTGCCGGCAGCAGTGTCGGGTATTGACGTGCGAGTTTCTCGCTAGTCTGACCCCAGCCTAAGGGAGTATCTCCACGTTCCGGATTGGCAGCGCTTTGAACGCAGCGGACACCCGCTCCGCCCAGAGCGCTGCCGGCTTTTGTACACGCAGTGATACCGCATGTGTTCATTGAACACATGCAGAATCAACCACATCCTATACATAGAACAGTGCTATTTATCTTGAGGAGACTGTGCGTCTCTGCAAGATAAATAGACATGCCTTGGTGTATAAAGAAGCGCAGCATGTGTGTATATGCGGGTGTGCCAAATGCGTCTTTGTACGCATAGTAGATATGGGATTTCATAAAATCCCATCCACTATGCTGTGACATCTGGACGCTGTGGATTTGATGCTGCGGCTGTACGCATCGTCGAATCCGCAGTAAATACTGAACATGGAAACATAACCTAATGAGGGAGGGTGAGGCCTAAAGATATTACCACCCTTTATGAAAGTGTGCAGGTTTATTGGGCAGCTTGTTTTCCTTGGGCAAAATGGGACAAAAGGAGATTTAAATGACTCTGAAAATTAAAAAATTGTTACAAATTTTTACAAAGAGAAGCAGCATTAATTATTTTGATTGCCAAGATTTTGGGGCACGATCACAGAACCATCAAAAGTTTTATTGCAAATAGTCAATAGGGTCGCAAAAAAGGTGTTGAGGATAAAAGATGCGACATTAACATTTGAGAAGAATAAAACATGAGGTGATCAAGAGTCCATTATCCTCCACTACTGTCATATACCAAAGCTGCAACCTTCCTGGATAACCCAGAAGAACAAGGTGTTCAGTAGTTAGAGATATAACCAAGGTAAGAGGTAGAAACCCGACCACTTCTGAACCAGACAAAGGTTGAAAAATGTCAAGACTGAGCCAAGAAATATCTTAAGACAGATTTTTCAAAGGTTTTATGGACTAATGAGAAGAGAGATGGATCAGATGGATGGGCCCATGGCTGGATTACAGTAACAAGACTTCCACTTCCACACCAGCAAGGTGGATTTCTTGGGCAAATTCTTAGGGGCCCCCAGTTTGTCTATTCTGAGGTTAAGACGGCTAAAAGACCTTAGGTGACATCACTGTCATGTGACCATGTTGTCATCAAAGGTTTTTATAACTGCAGGAGTCTAGAGGAACTCAAAAGACAAGCTGGTATGCAGGGCTAGCATTGGGGCAGGGGGCTGGGCAATTTTTTCAGGGCCCCCACTCTTTTAGGGTCCCCTAATGTTTCTATTCCAATGTTAAGACTGCTTAAGGACCTTTGCTGACATCATAGTAAGGTGCTAAAGATCCTATAACTGAAGAGGAGATAAGCTGGTTATGTACTGTATATGAAGTGTGTGTATATACATGTGTATGAATTTGCAGTGTTTGTGTATATGCAGTTGAAACTAGACATTTACATACACTATATAAAAAGATACATATGCATGTTTTTCCCAATATCTGACATGAAATCAGAATAAACTTTCCTGTTTTAGGTCAATTAGGATTACCATAATTATTTATATTTGCCAAATGCCAGAATGAGAGAATGTTTTAAGGCATTTTTATTACTACAAAGTCAAAAAGTTTACATACACTAAAATTGCAATGCCTTTAAACAATTCTGAACTGCCCATATGATGATGTCATGTGTTTGGAAGCTTCTTTTTGGCAACATCTCAATTATTTAGAGACACATCTGTGGATGTATTTTAATGCACACCTGAAACACACTGCTTCGTTGTGTAGCATCATGGAAAAATCTAAAGAAGTCAGCCAAGATATCAAGAAGAGAACTGTGGACTTGTGATACTTCCAAAACGGTTACAAAGTGGCTTAAGGATACCAAGGTCAAGGTTTTGGAGTGGCAATCACAAAGCCCTGATCTCAAACCGATTGAAGATTTATGGGCAAAGCTGAAAAAGCATGTGCGAGCAAGGCGACCTACAAACCTGGATCAGTTACACCATTTTTGTCTGGAGGAATGGGCCCAAATTCCTACCAACTATTGTGAGAAGCTTGTGGAAGGATAACCCAAACGTTTGACTCAAGTCATTTACGTTAAGGGAAATGGAACCAAATACTAATAAAATGTATGTAAACTTTTGACTTTGCAATAAGTAATAAAAATGCCTTAAACATTCTCTCTCATTATTCTGGCATTTGGCAAATTATTGTAATCCTAACTTACCAATAACGGGAAAGGTGTATTCTGATTTTATGTCAGATATTGAGAAAAACATGCAGATGTGTCTTTTTATAGAGTGTATGTAAACTTCTAGTTTCAACTGTACATATGTACCGTATTTTTCGGCGTATAAGACGACTTTTTAACCCCTGAAAATCTGCTTAAAAGTCAGGTGTCGTCTTATACGCCGAGTGCATATGGGGGAAGTGGTCCCGATGAACAAGGGAGGGTGTAAGTGGTGTTATCATCCCCTTTTTACCTCATTGGTGGCAGCGGTGCGGCGGCTCCTCCTTCAGCAGTGTGGCGGCTCTGTGCTGGGGGTCGACGGCGGCTCCTCTTTGTCCAGCGTGGCGGCTCTGTGCTGGGGGTCGACGGCGGCTCCTCTTTGTCCAGCGTGGGGGTGCTGTGCTGGGGGTCGGCTGCGGAGGCTCTCTG
Source organism: Dendrobates tinctorius (assembly GCF_039654945.1). Classification (NCBI taxonomy): domain Eukaryota; kingdom Metazoa; phylum Chordata; class Amphibia; order Anura; family Dendrobatidae; genus Dendrobates; species Dendrobates tinctorius. Next base: position 297,546 of record NW_027361726.1, on the reverse strand, counting down.
TCCAGCGTCGGGTCTCCTCCGCCATTTCCCCAAAGCCTGGAGGTCCAGACAGCTCCATTGCTGCGATGTGGTGGCCTCCGGGAAAATGGCAGTCGGAGCCCACGCATGCTCAGATTCAGATCTCATCCCGAGATCTCGGGAAACGAGATCTGAATCTGAACATACACGGGCTCCGGCGGCCATTTTCAGGGAGGCCACCGCATCGCAGCAATGGAGCTGCCTGGGCCTCCGGGCATTGGGGAAATGCTGGAGGAGCACCGACGCTGGACAGAGAGCCTCCGCAGCCGCCCCCAGCACAGCGCCCCCACGCTGGACAAAGAGGAGCTGCCACCGACCCCCAGCACAGAGCCGCCGCAGTGCAGATGGAGTAGCCGCCGATCCCCAGCACAGAGACCCGCAGACAGCACCGCTGCCACCAATGAGGTAAAAGAGGGATGATAACTCCACGGACACCCTCCCTTTGTCATCGGGACCACTCCCCCCACACCCGGCATTTAAGATGACACATGGCATATAAGAAGACTCCCGACTTTTAAGAAAATTTTCTATTTTAGCTGGAAAAGTTGGGGAGTCGTCTTATACGTCGGAAAATACTGTATGTGCAATGTGTGTGATTACATGATATTTGAATAAATGTTGATTTTTTTTTTTGGGTTCAAGAATATATGTGGATGGTTGTGCATGGAACCAAACGAGACATTCCCTGAAAATAAGCCCTAACCCATTTTTCGGAGCAGAAATATTATACGACCCTGTCTTATCTTCTTAATTTCGGGGCAACACAGTAGATATTCTCCTAAGAAAGACAAAACCTCACTTTGCCTTCCTTACATATTCAGGGTTTAGGATTATTACCGTTTTGGATTGACTAATCAGTACTAAATTTGTTGATTAATAAAAATTAATAATTAGATATATAAACTGTAACAATTCTGCACAGTGTATAGAATTTTACACAAATTGTGATATAGTCCATGACATATGTAAACCATGAAGAGTTTGCCAAACTCTAATGTAATCTTTTGGACAAAACACAATTTCTGCTATATTCTTAATAGCTGCATAGCTCATAAATATTTCCATACCTATTCAGCCATTCTAAAATCAATATACTGTAAAAAAAAAAAAAATGTTCAAGGTGTTAATCAGATACTCAATATAGTGGTCTAATTATTTAGTAACAATAACAAAAAAAGAAGGTCACTCTGCCTGTATGGCAAGAGAAAGGCACAACCAGGGCAGTGGTTGTTTTGCTGTAGTGGATAATAAGGTACCACATATCCAATAAAGTGAAGCTTTAGGAAGATGACATGGACCAATTGGCATTCTTTTGCATACTATGTACAGTAATAAATAGGTGTAGCAATCAATGATCAAACACAACAATATGCTATAATAAAAACATTTACATTAATATGTTGATAATGATAACCCCAAGGGTACGTCTTATGTTTAACTACATTATCAAATTAGATGGTTCTGCAGATAGAAAGACAAAATGAAAAAAATGCATATTGAGGATTAAGGAAAATGCATATCAAACAAGAATTAGGACTACCCAAACAACAATACATAATGCCTGCACAATATATTAAAAAAACACCAAGGAACCAATGAAAAGTCAGTAGGAAAGTAAGTGTTTAAAAAACGAGATTTATTATACAAATATAACAAAATGGGGGGAGACACAAACAAAAGGAGAAGGGCACAACACGCAAATGGGTTACTAAAACTATCATGTGCCAGTGATGAAAAACGGGGAGGAGACATGCTGCATAGTAGTAACAAAACTTGGGAGGTCCTGCTGCCACCCTGGAATGGGTTAAATAACGCTTATAAGGCCGGAGTCACACTACCGTAGAATACGGGCAAGTGCTATGCGAGAAAACATCGTATAGCACTTGGCCCAGTGTTAATCTATGGGACAGCTCACATCACCGTTTTTTCTCAGGCGTATTCGACATGCAAGTGAAATCACAGCATGCTGCGACTGTACACGTACATCGTCCGAGACTCGCCAATGCAAGTCTGTGGGTGAGAGAAAAACTTGGATGCCACACGGACAATCCATCTAGCTTGCGACAAATACCCACACATTTTCATCATTTCAGCCCATTGAGCCATTTAGTTCAATTGGGAAAATTAGTGAGAAATGGAAAGCCATATGCATGTCAAACGGATACATTGGTGCGAGAAAATCGCATCATCGCATTGCAAATGCATTACACACAGATGACCATACGGAAAACACTTGTGCGAATCTCGGCAGGGAGACTCGGACCGATTTTCCATACGTTTAGTGTGAAGCCAGCCTTACTGTCACTGTTGGTTGATTGGAAGTGCACATTTATAGCTATATACCGTATATACTCATGTATACGCCGAGGTTTTCAGCACATTTTTTGTGCTGAAATCGCCTTCCTTGGCTTATACACGAGTCAATTGTCCCAGAAGGCCGGCGGGGAAGGGGGAGCAGCGGGTCACAGGAGGCAGGAGTCGGCGGCTGTAACTGTGCCCGCTGCTAAAGAGAAATGAATATTCATTTCTCTTATAGCGAGCACAGTGACACCCCCAGCAGCCGGCTTCCAGAAGACATCCTACTCACCCTCCTGCGCGTCCTCGCTACATCTCGGTTTTGGCACCAGCAGCATTTCCGGCCAAGCGATCACGTGGCCCTGCTCATTAAGGTAATGAATATGCACGCCTCTCCACTCCCATAGGCGTGGAGTGAATATTCAATTACCTTAATAAGCGGGGCTACGTGATCGCTCGGCAGGAAAAGCTGCTGGCGCCGTAACAAGATGCATCGAGGGCGCGCAGGAAGGTGAGTAGGATGTTTGCTTTTTTTTTTAATAAGAAACATGCATACAAGGATAGGGGATAATGAGCAATTTTTATCCTTGGAACTTGTCAATTTTATTACCCCATCTGTGTGTTGCGCCCTTTTGTTTTGGTCTCCCCATCTTTTTATATGTGAATAATGAAATCTCAATTTTTTTTAACTTACTTGTCCTACTGACACTTCATTGGTTCCTTCTTGTGTTTTTTTTGTATGTATCTTATTTACTGATTAGTCTTTTAGCTATTACCTTTTAGACACATGAACAGTTTTGGTACTATATTGAATATATTATTTTCCCTTTATTTAAAGGGAATCTGTCACCCCTTTTTTGAGATATCATATAATGATATCATTCAATTGTGTGTCACATAAGGATTCTCTTAGTACTTTTGCTTCCCCCTGATCCCGCACCTTTCATGCATAAATACCTTCTTTATATCGGTTCAGATACAGTGGGGAAAAATAGTATTTAGTCAGTCAGCAATAGTGCAAGTTCCACCACTTAAAAAGATGAGAGGCGTCTGTAATTTACATCATAGGTAGACCTCAACTATGGGAGACAAACTGAGAGAAAAAAATCCAGAAAATCACATTGTCTGTTTTTTTTTCATTTTATTTGCATATTATGGTGGAAAATAAGTATTTGGTCAGAAACAAAATTTCATCTCAATACTTTGTGATATATCCTTTGTTGGCAATGACAGAGGTCAAACGTTTTCTGTAAGTCTTCACAAGGTTGCCACACACTGTTGTTGGTATGTTGGCCCATTCCTCCATGCAGATCTCCTCTAGAGCAGTGATGTTTTTGGCTTTTCGCTTGGCAACACGGACTTTCAACTCCCTACAAAGGTTTTCTATAGGGTTGAGATCTGGAGACTGGCTAGGCCACTCCAGGACCTTGAAATGCTTCTTACGAAGCCACTCCTTCGTTGCCCTGGCGGTGTGCTTTGGATCATTGTCATGTTGAAAGACCCAGCCACGTTTCATCTTCAATGCCCTTGCTGATGGAAGGAGGTTTGCACTCAAAATCTCACGATACATGGCCCCATTCATTCTTTCATGTACCCGGATCAGTCGTCCTGGCCCCTTTGCAGAGAAACAGCCCCAAAGCATGATGTTTCCACCACCATGCTTTACAGTAGGTATGGTGTTTGATGGATGCAACTCAGTATTCTTTTTCCTCCAAACACGACAAGTTGTGTTTCTACCAAACAGTTCCAGTTTGGTTTCATCAGACCATAGGACATTCTCCCAAAACACCTCTGGATCATCCAAATGCGCTCTAGCAAACTTCAGACGGGCCCGGACATGTACAGGCTTAAGCAGTGGGACACGTCTGGCACTGCAGGATCTGAGTCCATGGTGGCGTAGTGTGTTACTTATGGTAGGCCTTGTTACATTGGTCCCAGCTCTCTGCAGTTCATTCACTAGGTCCCCCCACGTGGTTCTGGGATTTTTGCTCACCGTTCTTGTGATCATTCTGACCCCACGGGGTGGGATTTTGCGTGGAGCACCAGATCGAGGGAGATTATCAGTGGTCTTGTATGTCTTCCATTTTCTAATTATTGCTCCCACAGTTGATTTCTTCACTCCAAGCTGGTTGGCTATTGCAGATTCAGTCTTCCCAGCCTGGTGCAGGGCTACAATTTTGTTTCTGGTGTCCTTTGACAGCTCTTTGGTCTTCACCATAGTGGAGTTTGGAGTCAGACTGTTTGAGGGTGTGCACAGGTGTCTTTTTATACTGATAACAAGTTTAAACAGGTGCCATTACTACAGGTAATGAGTGGAGGAAAGAGGAGACTCTTAAAGAAGAAGTTACAGGTCTGTGAGAGCCAGAAATCTTGATTGCTTGTTTCTGACCAAATACTTATTTTCCACCATAATATGCAAATAAAATGAAAAAAAAACAGACAATGTGATTTTCTGGATTTTTTTTTCTCAGTTTGTCTCCCATAGTTGAGGTCTACCTATGATGTAAATTACAGACGCCTCTCATCTTTATAAGTGGTGGAACTTGCACTATTGCTGACTGACTAAATACTTTTTTTCCCCACTGTATATGTAAACTGCCACGGTCCGGTCCGCTGGGCAGGGCTTATTCACCTGCTCCCCCCCCTCTGTCTTGCTCTACGCATTTCTTATTGTGTAGAGCAAGACAGAGAGGGGGGGGAGCAGTTGAATAAGCCCCACCCAGCGGACCGGACCGTGGCAGTTTACATACATCTCAACCGATATAAAGAAGGTATTTATGCATGAAAGGTGCGGGGTCAGGGGGAAAAAAAAGTACTAAGAGAATCCTTATGTGACACACAATTGAATGATATCATTATATGAAATCTCAAAAAAGGGGTGACAGATTCCTTTTAAAGCCTATATCTATGTGCATATTGATTCTGTGGGTTCTTTGCAATCTATTTTTCACTGCACAATATATTGGGGAGACATATAGTGGAAGGCATATACATATCTGCATTTGAGATTAGGGTCTTTGCAATAAAAGAATGTAAATTAGTTTTTAGTAATATCTGTAAATTTGAAGGGATTTTTTGGAATCTAAAAAACTTTAAAGGGAATCTGTCAGCAGGCTTTGCTGTGTAATCTGAAGACAGCAGGAAATAGGGTCTGAAACACTGAATTCAGTGATGTGTCATTTATAAAAGCTGTGTACTGTTGTTTACTTATAATGAAGGTTTTATCACTAGGAGATTATCATTGCCAGGTGTTATGTGCACCGACTGCTAGTCCGACCACACTCCCTTCCTTTGATGATCGACTCACTGTTAATAAACTATGTACACAGAGAGCCTGGTGGGGGCGACTTTCTCAGCTGTGTTTCACAATACATCTAAGAACTATGATTGTGTCAAAACTGCTGCACCCAGTAAACTAAGTGATACATCGTTGGAATCAGGGTCTCTACATTAAGCTGCTCTCAAATAAGTAGCAAAAAACCTGGTGTCAGATTCCCTTTAAGGAAAATGCAAAAAATATGTATAAAAAGTTTCTCGAAAAATGTCTTTTATTATACTTCTTAAACAAGAAGGATTATTAGGATAGGCTGGGTAACGCACATAAAATAACAAGATGCTAAAACTTGAGTCTGCAATCAGATTCTCTGCTGCAACTGTCAGCATTTTGAACATCATCTTCCAAATGTTAACAAGGATGGACTAGTACTTGATATATTGCAGGTAGCTTGGAGTGGCTGTGTGTTTGTATTTAATCAAAACACAGACTAGTTATTTCAAGATCTGCCAATAAAAAATATAGATCAAACCTTGCATATAGGCAACTCTGTGATTTACAAAGAACAACTGTACATGGATCAAATCCTGTATAAAAAAAAACACAACCAAAAGTTAAAAAAAAAGCTTTCCATTTGCTACCTGATTGACCAGATATGGTAATTTTCTACAAGTGTTTCAGAGCAAAATGAATACATTTTATTTTTTCCCCACACAGAACCTTCTTCAGCCACATATTTTGTGGAAGAGCTTTAATATTTTGCTAAAGGGCCCTGAACACACAGAATGTGTGAAATTAATGCTGGAGGGTTTTATACTGAAGGTAATATGGCCAATTTCATTTTGTTCTAATGCTAGTTTTTTCAGGTTAGATCTGTAGACACGTTTCCACACTGATAGTAATCTCACGCTCCTGCCAAGGTCAAGTTTGCAAAATGAACACACACTTCTTGGGTATTAGTCCTTAGGAGTGTGAGATTCAGGTTCACTTTGTAAAATTACTTTTATACAACTCTGCATGGCGAAATGATTGTTTGATATTTGTGTGTAATAATTTGCCCATGAAGCTACATTTCCGATGCAGGTACAATCTTGCATTACAAATATGCGGCATTACGGCAAAGCCACCTCCTCAATGGCCGGTATTCTTTCTAACAATCACACATGCCCAGGCATGCTTTGATGGTGTATTTGAATACACAAGGAGAAAACAACAAGTATAAGGCTGCTATACCACTTCTAGAAGAAGTAAAACAAGACTGACAGTGATTAGTCTGTAAATTCTATGTTGCCGTGTAATTATTCTTAATTTGAATGAAACTACGGAACGATTAGGATTAAGCTAAAGACCGGCATGGTTTGTCCATCCTTTCTAAGCCCATTTGTTGGTAAGATTTACAAAGAATTCCCTTTTTCGAATTCTACACAAATCAATTTCCAGTTGGCATACAAAACAAGAATAAATGCCATTCTGAAGCATCACAACACTCCACTAACATTAAAACAATTAAATATAAAAAAAAAAATAAATAGCAGTACTTAACTTGATTGTTGCTGGCCTATTCCTGCAGCAACAGGGTCAAGAGACCAAGAAACAAAACAATTAACAAAATAAACCATTTAAGACCAAGTCCACATGTTCAGTATTTGGTCAGTATTTTCCATCAGTATTTATAAGCCAAAACCAGGAGAGGGTGATAAATAGAGAAGTGGTGACGGGTTTATATTATACTTTCCTCTCATTGTTCCACTCTTGGTTTTGGTTTACACGTACTGATGTAAAATACTGACCAAATACTGAACGTGTGAACGTAGCCTTAAAGGGTATAGGAAGAAGCTTGCATCAGGTGGATTTAGAAACAGAAAAATCTCCACTTAAGGTCACTTCCATCCTCTCCATAGCACTGCCCTACAGATTTGCTTCAATAAAACCAACAGATTCCTTTATGAATCAGAGAGCGGGTAACCGTGTCCATATGCAGCACATTGTTATCAAAAGAGTTGAACCATATTTTGAAAAAAAAATTAGAATTTATGCTCTGGCCTTTCATCACGGTTTCAATTTTGTATGCATCATTATTAGATATACCGTAGCTTGCGAAGACCACAGCATTCCTACGTAGCGCTCCTTACATTTCAAGCAGGTGTTTACGTCAGTTCACCAAGGACAACTTTGTTGGCGAGTGTGGGGATGTCATGTGTGGTCCTTCATTAAGCTGCAATGAGTGAATTACAAGATCTAAAACATGTTACACAATGAGGGGTTTCTAGCATTGCAAGCTTGGGAGAACAAGGTTTTACTCATTGTACATCACAGAGCGACACATCTCAGCAGTTGCCTTAGACATGGCTGACCTACTGAACTTTTATGCTCAGCTGGGGAAGGGGCAGCATATTTTTTTTAATTTGGTAGTGTTTTCTCTACAGTCGGTCCATTCTGAAAGTATCTTCTGTGGCAGGGTCAGTCAAGACCATGTCTGGGTCGTTAAGCATATGCAGTCCATCCAAAGTTAAAGGATCAATTTTCAGTTCATCCAATGGAAACTGTGAATCAGAGTCAAAACTCACATCTCCAACCCCTTCCAATGTATTGGTAAGTTCCTTTGATAAACTTGGGGGAGACTCCCCAGTTACTGTAAAAAGAAAGATTTGCACAGTTATATACCTTAAAGGGAACCTGTCACTAGGTTTGGCTGATACGAGTTACGGCCACCACCTTTCAAGGCTTATCTACAGCATTCTATAATGCTGTAGATAAGCCCTTGATATAACCTGCAAGAGAAAAAAAATAAGTTTTATTATACTCACGGGGCGGTCCGGTTCAATGGGTGTCGCAGGTCCTGGTCCGGCACCTCCCATCTTCTTGTGATGCCGCCCTCCTGCTTGCTTCATGTCTCCCCGCCTCCTGCGCAGGAGTACTTATCTGCCCTGTTGAGGGAAGAGTAAAGTACTGCAGCGCGTAGGCGCTGGGCCTCTCTGACCTTTCCCAGCACCTGCGCACTGCAGTACTTTCCTCTGCCCTCAACAGGGCAGATAAGCAATCTTGCGCAGGAGCGCGATGCCGGGGAGCCATGAAGCAAGCAGGAGGTTGGCATTGCAAGAAGATGGGAGGCGCTGGACCAAGACCTGGACATCCATCAGACCGGAGAGCCCCCCGGGTGAGTATAATAAAACTTATTTTTCTTCCCTTGCAGGTTGGATCGGGAGCTTATCTACAGCATTAGAGAATACTGTAGATAAGCCATGAAAGGTGGTGGCCGTAACTCGCATCGGCCAAACCTGATGACAGGTTCCCTTTAATATTATGGTGGTGGTAATTGTGGGTCTAATGAATTACAAAAATTATATCTCCAGCAAATGTTGCATGCATTTCATAAATATTCCAGATAGTTTACCTGTAAGGATAATGTTCGGTATGTTTCCATGGCTAGAATAATTAATCTGAGAATCTGGTAAGCTGCTGTGACTACTTGTAAGTCCCATCATAGCGGCCTGAGAATAGTTGAGGGTCGAGCAAGGATTATAAAGACTGTTGGAACTAATTGCATTTTCAATCATGTTAAACTGTTCAAGCTGCAGAAAAAATAAGTAGACAGTATAAATTATATATACAGACCAATTGTAAAAAGTCATATAGCAATAATTAGCATCAAGTACAAAACTGTTAAAATGATCACATTAGTGAATGTCATAAAAAAAATTCAAGTCCCTTAAGACCTCTCCAGGAAGGGGGCATTCACTCCCCTCCTCGCTCACACATAGTTTCCATTAGGACAAGAGCTCACATTTCTTGAAGTAGAATTATTGCAAAAGAATAGACAGAAAAGCGCAATAGGGTCTTATCCACGTTACAAAGGAGAGAATGTACCCAAGAAATTTGCTCAGCTAGTTAGGATGAGATAATAGCATATAGGATGGCGGGCTGCTGGAGATCCACAGGTCCTCAACGACCAGAAGAAATAATGTATACACGGGGAATTTGTAGTTATACTCCGCGCTGCCGCAGGGATAAATTCCAGGAGAATGTCAAAGATTCACAGTGGTTTATTCAACGCGTTTTGGGGGTCTCATGCCCCCTTCATCAGGAAATACCACACAATATGTACAGGCATCACAAGTATATATAGTTTAGAGAGGATGCTGAGTTTAAAAAAAAAGGAGCAACAACAGATCAGATGACAATGTCAAAGTCCATAGCCATCACAGGGTTAACAATTCTAATAGGTTATATTATAGAGATATGCATAGTAAAACAATTTTTTAATAACATTAATGGTATCTTACACTTAAAAAGAGAAGAAATGAAGAGAAGGGAAAAAAATCCAACCTCCACTGAAATGGACAAGAACCTATAATAAAAAGGGTCATTCAAGTATGAAAGCAGATGCCTTACAACTGGACTATCAAGTGGAACAAGCAAACTTCTTTATATTGAATGTGCAATAAAATCATTTTTATTAATTCCCATTAATAAATGGGAATGTCTTGCGTTGATATGGAGTGCAGGCTTGATGTTAATGGCTACTTTTATATGGTTTCATACATAATTCTTTTATAATATAATTTTTATTCATATATTATATCTATAGAAATCCTTTGAATATTACCACACTGACAATAAATTATTTTTACTTTTTTTTTTAATGGGAATTAATAAAAATGATTTTATTTCACATTCACTATAAAGATTCTATTGGACTGGCTTGAGAAAAGGAAGTTTGCTTGTTCCACTTGATAGTCCAGTTGTAAGGCATCTGCTTTCGTACTTGAATGACCCTTTTATTATAAGTTCTTGTCCATTTCAGTGGAGGTCGGGTTTTTTTCCCTTCTCTTCATTTCTTCTCTTTTTAAATGTTGCAATCTGGATTTGTAACCTAGAAGTGTAAGATACCATTAATGTTATTAAAAAAGTGTTTTACTATGCATATCTCTATAATATAACCTATTAGAATTGTTAACCCTGTGATGGCTATAAACTTTGACACTTTGTCATCTGATCTGTTGGCGCTCGTTTTTTTTAAACTCAGCGTTCTCTCTCAACTATATATACTTGTGATGCCTGTACATATTGTGTGGTATTTCCTGATGAAGGAAGCACGAGACCCTCGAAACGTGCTGAATAAACCACTGTGAATCTTTGACATTCTCCTGGAATTTATCCTTGCCGCAGCGCAGAGTAAAACCACAAATTACCCTTGAATACTTGATGTAGAATTGCACAGTTGACATATTGGAAGTGAGGAAATTATGTGTCGCTAAGTGACCAAACTAATTAAAACTTCCTTTGAAGCAAATGACCCCTGCAGTGCCAAGCAGGACATATGTTGTGAGGAAGAAAGGGAAATATATAGATTGGAGAGAAAGAGGGGACATCAACAGCTAGACACTAGGGCATCAGTGGAAAGTTATAAATATTAGATATTGATGAGACATATATTTTCAACTTCAGGATTAATAGGGGAAGAATATGAATATTTTTTTTCACAACTGTGACACGTACCCATAAGCCCCAAATCAATATTGACCAGATCGTTGACACCAGCCATGCCATGTTTCCTGTCTATGAAAAGGTAAAATCCCGATAAAAAATATAGCGGCGATCTCGAACTCCTGTGATCATCAGGAGTGAAAATATTGTGAATGTCGGAAATATCAATTTTCTGAAACTGAAGCCACATCCAGTGAAGTGTTGTGTGTCATCAAGGGGAGGTGTGGGGGTGTAACTTATACTGATGATAAAAGAACAAGGCAAATTATGATCTGGGTTCCATACAGAATCCATGTTTACGAACATTTCCAATCGAAGTGCTTTGTTTTGCTAAGCTGAACCATCTCTGTGACAAGTGTAGTAAGTTCTTTTGTTAATACTGTTTATGTAATTGTATATGCTGCATTAGTTTGTCCGCTTTGTAAAATCTTTTGTACATTTTTCACTGCCTATTGTTCTGGATCAAATATAAAATGTATTTGTTTTGCTCCTTTTGTTTTGTAAACCACAATTGAGGGCCTGAAAATTATTGGTGGTGGCAGCGAGTAGTTTTGGGTTACTGTGGATTAGCAGTGACTGTACCGGGGTATAAATATATTCCAGGCATTGGAATTGGAGGTGTATATACCATACACTCACCGTTAGTTCTCCAATAACCCGCCTAGTAGTGGTAACAGCCTAGGGTCTCCTCTTTGATTGTCGGTCAATTGTGTAATTGTCCTGATGATGGGGGGAGCAGAGGGTTGTTTGAGACAAAAAGATAACAGTGTGATAGGTTAAGTGTGACCCCCTGGCTGTTATCTTTGACAATTGGTGGCAGTAGTGGGTTATTACAGAACATTTGTTGGTGGACTGAGCAATCATTCAATCACTGAAAACTTGCACAGTTCTTGCAAGATTATGTGTAGAGTTATGAGGAATCAGACTCTTTATTATTTTTCATCTGTGACAATATTGTACGTTTAACAGTTGCACCCCTCTCCCTCTCATTTTTCTGTCCTATCTTTTATTTGGCAATTACGGCTGCAGTTGGAGAATAATGGTATAACCAGCAGACCAAGGATGTTCTTATTGCTCTCTGTACAGTGAAACAGATAATCTTCATCGGCAAAACCAGGCACCAAAAGATGCTGAACTGCTGTAATGTGATGTGGAGCAAGTATGTCATCTAATCCCTGATGAAAGGGCTGCCAAGGCATAGGTGGCAGTGCTGCAAAGGTCCCAATTGTGAATGCAAGTGACATATGCAACCAGGGTAGCGTGGACCCCCACTTGCATATGACCTTGCAGCAACTCGAAGCAGATGATCGTAAGAGACATCTGAACTGGATTCAGCAATACAAAGAGGCTGAGAGAGCTTAGCAACTAGCCGAGAGACAGGCCCAGGCTGAGCAGGAGGAGCGAGAGTACCAGCTGGAGTTAGCCAAAATCCAGGAGGAGACAACCACCCCATCGAGCAGTGAGTCCAGTGATGCCAAATGCTTTAAACACCGTCATAAGCATTTTCCTGTGATGGAAAGGGATGGAGACTTTCACACATTTCTGCAGAGCTTCGAAAAGTCCTGCAAACAGTACCAGCTGCCTGCGGACCAGTGGGCCATATAGTTAACCCCAGGCTTGAGAGGCAAGACCCTAGAAGTGTTCGCTTCTCTCCTTCAAGACTCTACGAGGATAACAGGCCCTGATAAACAAGTACCGGCTGACTCCTGAGGTGTACTGCAAAAAATTCGGGGCCTTCCAGTGCGGACCACATGACAGCTATAGTGATGTGGTAGATGGGCTCAGAATCAACTTTGAGCAGTGGGTCCAAGGACTGTCACCACCTTCGAGGAACTGAACAATCTCATAGTGAAGTACCAATTTCTTAATTTTTGCCCTGTGGAGGTATGACAGCTCGTGCTGGACAGGGAGCCTAACAAGGCCACTAAAACTGAACAGACTGCAGATGCTTATGAGGCCAATAATATGCTGGAGGTGCGGAAGTCAGGCTGGTTTCACACTTGCGTTGGGCAGAGCTGAGGGCTGCGTACTTCCTCCGTTAAGCCCTGCCCACTGCCGAACCTCTTCCATTCAGCTCCGCCTATGTCTACATGCATCCTGCGTACCTATCTTTAACATTGGGTAAGCAGGCCATGCGGATGAATGCAGGCGCGTCAAAACGACGCATGCACATACATCCGCATGGCCTGCGTACCCAATATTAAAGATAGGTACGCAGGACACATGCACACATAGGTGGAGCTGAATGGAAAAGGTGTGGGAGTGGGCGGGGCCACATGTTTAGAGTTTACGAAAGAAAGGACACTAGGATTGAACCCCCTTAAATGTCCTCCTGTCCTGGGAGCGGGTAGGAAAATTGTGTGGGATTTGGTGCACCCAATGCTGGATAAAGGTTATCACCTCTACACCGATAACTTTTATACCGGCATCCCACTCTTCAATCCCTCTCTGCGGGAGGTACCGCAGCCTGCGGTACGGTACGCAAAATTCAGAGAGGCCTACTGAAAACGCTACATGGGCAGATGCTCAGAAGGGGTGATGTAATGAACCAGTCACCGAGGAGGATGGCAGGAATAGGCTAGGCCACCAGGAAACCAGAAAGGTTGATCACTTAGTGAATTGCAGACCCCTAATTCTAACACAACTAACAGTAGCTGTGGAGCGTACCTACGATGCCCTAGATGCCTCGACACAGTCGGAGAACTAACTAGGCCTAAAGCAAGAAAGGTGAAATCTAAACTGCCCCGGAGAAGTACCCCAAAGAAATAGACAGCCCCCAAACATATATTGTCGGTGAGACCAGATGAGGGACAAACACAGGCAGAAAATAGACTGAGCAAATAATGGGACCCAAACTGTCTAGATAGGATAGGAAAGGAAAGACACTGTCTGCAATATCGCAAAAACCCTAAAAAATCCAACACGTACAAATGTACAAAAAACACTGAGGTCTCACAACCTCTCCCCCACTATATCAGCATTCTGGTGTAAACTGGCAGCAAAGCAAAAGAGACTAATATAAAAGGGGACTGAACAAACTGACACAAGCTGTAACATATGGAGCGGTGTCCAGCACATCCCCAGGAGGGAGCACGCTGAACCCGCACAGCAAAGCAGAAAGAGGCAAAACCAGATCAGAAGCAAAGGATTAGCAAATGAACAACTTAGTTGAAAAATGCAGGATCAGGCAGGAGATAGCAGACCTCAAGTTGCACAAGAAGAACTAATCCCCAACAACAATTGAGGGAACCCTGCTTACTTAAATACTCCCAATCAGTAACCCCAGATCTCCAATCATCATCAGGTGGCAGACCTCTGTCAATCCGGCCAGCTCCACTACCCACAGTAACCACCAGAGGGGGCCCCGACTCAGAAGAGAATTCACAACAGGGTGACAGCAGAGCCCAATGTAGCGACCACCTGCTGGTGGTCAAGTACAAGGACAAGAGGGATGTCCTTCTCTTGACCACCATAGATGGTGATTGCAGCGCCCTCAGCATTGTACAAGGTACCTCTACACAGGTCAGCAAACCGGACTGTGTACTGGGGTACAACAAAAACATGGGGGCGTTGATCTCTCCGATCAACTCCTCCAACGGTACAGTGCTTTGAGAAAGGCCTGCGTGTGGTACAAAAAGCTGGCCATGCACATTGTACAAATGCCGAAGCTCAACGCTTTGAAGCTGTCACGATGTGCATGTCACACTGATACGTCATACCTTCAGTTCCAGGAGGTAGTGGTTAAGACCCTGATATTTATTACTCAGGAAGGAGCGGGCCCCAGTACTTCCGGAACTGATGGTGTCCACATCGTACCAAGTCAGCATTTCCCAGGGGTGGTCCCGCAAACTGGAAAAAAATGAAAGGCGCAAAAAAGGTGCCAAGTGTGTTACACAAGGGGAATACACAAGGACACCATTTATCACCATTTTACTTAGATGTA
This sequence comes from Dendrobates tinctorius, assembly GCF_039654945.1. NCBI lineage: Eukaryota > Metazoa > Chordata > Amphibia > Anura > Dendrobatidae > Dendrobates > Dendrobates tinctorius. Next base: position 282,529 of record NW_027361726.1, on the reverse strand, counting down.
CAGTAACCATTAGTTTCAAAAAGGTGGCACATCTAGATAAGTTTCTTGGGGGTCTAGTTTCCAAAATGACGACACTTGGTTTTTTTTTTACTGTTTAGGCACATCAGGGGCTCTGCAAACGGAACATGAATAGGATTTTTTATTTTCACGCCAGGGTATTATAAACTTTAGTGAAACACTTGGGGGTTCAAAGTTCTTACCACACGTCTAGTTAAGTTCCTTAGGGGTTCTAGGTTCCAAAATGGTGTCACTTGTGGGGGATTTCTACTGTTTAGGCACATCAGGGTCTCTTCAAATTGAACATGACGCTTGCAGACCATTCCATCAAAGTGTGTATTCCAAAACGTTACTACTTCCCTTCCAAGCCCTGACGTGTGCTCAAACAGTAGTTTTCTCCCACATATGGGGTACCAACGTACTCAGGACAAATTAGACAACTTTTTGGGTCCAATTTCTCCTGCTACCCTTGGGAAAATTAAAAATTGGGGACTAAAAGACCATTTTTGTGGGGAAAAAAAATAGGGTTTTTTATTTTCACGTCTGGGCATTATAAACTTTGGTGAAACAATTGGGGGTTCCAAGTTCTCACCACACATCTAGATAAGCTTCTTAGGGGGTCTAGTTTCCAAATTGGGGTGACTTAAGTTTTTTTTCACTGTTTAGGCACATCAGGGGTTCTCCAAATGCGACATGGCATCCGATCTCAATGCCAGCCAATTTTGATTTGAAAAAGTCAAACGGCGCTCCTTCCCTTCCGAGCTCTGCCATGTGCCCAAAACAGTGGTTCTCCCTCACATATGGAATATCAGCGTACTCAGGACAAGTTGGACAACTTTTGCGGTCCAATTTCTCCTGTTACCCTTGGGAAAATAAAAAATTGGGGACTAAAAGATCATGTTTGTGGAAAAAATATGATTTTTTATTTTCACGGCTCTAAGTTATAAACTTGTGTGATGCACTTAGGGGTTCAAAGTGCTCACCACACCTCTAGATAAGTTCTTTGGGGGTCTAGTATCCACAATAGGGTCACTTATGGGGGGTTTCCACTGTTTAGGCACATCACGGGCTCTCCAACCACAACATGGCGTCCGATCTCTATTCCAGCCAATTTTGGTTTAAAAAGTCAAAAGTATGGAGTAGAACTACTAGAATTCCGGAAAAGATCGCGGACGGGGGCCACGGATGGGGTGGAGAAAAAAAAGAAGAAACACCGCCCATCGGACCGGACACAGATCATTTACATAGACCGCCAACTTCCGGTGACAGATTCCCTTTAAACCAAAAGGCTTTTTTGTTGTTGAAATCATCATTGCAAAACAAGCAGGTATGCCTCACCTTGTAAGGCTTATTAACAATGATCAAACACGGTCTTCTGAGATAAATGGCTACATAAACTATAAACAAACATCATGTGGTCTACTTAGTTGCATAGTCTGATGGGTGTACTACAAGATCTTTAAGAAATATATATTGGAACACCTGAAAGATATTGGTAAAAGTTTAAAATATCTTTTGTGCAGCTAAACTCTGAGTGCAAATAGGCAGGCCAAACAAGAAACTTTCATGTGGGGACAAAAAGCTTGTCATTGACTAGAGAGACCCTTACATCCGAAACTTGTTTTCACCTTACTGACCAAGCCAAATTTTGCACATCTGACCAATGTCACTTTATGAGGTGATGACTTTGGAATGCGTTAACCCCTGAGTAAGCCAATTTTCACCTTCATGACGAGGGCAAATTTTACAATTCTGACCAAGGTGACTTTATGAGGTTATAATTCTGGAACGCTTCAACGGATCCCACTGATTCGGAGTATTTTCTCGTGACATATTGTATTTCATGATAGTGGTAAAATGTATTCGATATGGCTTGCGCTTATGGAAAAAAATGGGAAATTTGGTGAACATTTGGAAAATTTTACAATTTTCAAACTATTACTTTTTATGCCTTTAAATCAGTTATGCCCCACATAACAGTTAATAACATTTTCCACATGTCTACTTTATATAGGCATAACTTTTCAAAACTTTTTTCTTATTAAGTTAGAAGGGTTAAAAGTTGGCCAGCGATTTCTCATTTTTCCAACAAAATTTACAAAACCATATTTTTTTTTAGGGACCACATTACATTTGAAGTGTCTTTAAGTAGCCTATATGATAGAAGATACCAAAATGTGACACCATTCTAAAAATTGCAACCGTAAAAGTGCTCAAAACCGCATTCAAGAATTTTATTAACCCTTCAGGTGCTATACAGGAATTAATGGAATGTGGAAGGAAAAATTGAGAACTTTTTTTTTTTTACAAAATTTTTACTTCAGACCCGAATTTTTTTTATTTTTACAAGTGTAACAGGAAGAAACATACCCCAGTTTATTGTGCAATGTCTCCTGAGTACGCCGATACCCTATATGTAGGGGAAAACTATATGATATAAAATACTCACTTTTTGGGCTCAAAACCACATTCAAGAAGTTCATTAACAGTTCAAGTGCTTCACTGGAACTGAAGCAATATGGAAGGAAAAAAATTAACAATTTACTTTTTTTTTCACAAAAATGATACTTTAGACCCAATTTTTTCTTATTTTCACAAGGGTATCAGGAGAAAATGAACCCTTACATTTGTTGTACAATTTCTCATGAGCATGCAGATACCCCATATGTGGGGGAAATCCACTGTTTTGGTGCCCGTCAGGGAAGGAGCAGTGTTTACGACTTTTTGAATGCAAAACTGGCTGGACTCGAGAGCGGACGCAATGTCGCATTTGGAGAGCACGTGATGTGCAGAAACAATGGAAACTGGTCAAAAGTGACACCATTTTGAAAACTAGACCTCTCAAGGATTTTATCCAGGGGTATAGAGAGGATTTTAAACCCAAGGGTACAACACAGAATTTGATAATATTAGGTCGTCATATTGAATATGTTGTCGTAAGTGTTGAGAGCAAGCGCTCGCTACTCGTGTTTGCTCAGAGCATAGACGGTGCTATATGGGGGGGCTGCATTGTACTCTATCAAGGACCATGGGGAGTGCATTATACTATATGTACTATATAGTACCTGCATTATCCCCTGTATCTAGGATTATGGGGAATGCATTACAGTATATGATGGACTATGGGGTGCATTATACTATGAAGAGTGCATTGTACTATATGTAGGACTATGAAGAAAGCATTATACAACGTGGAGGACTATGGGATGCATTATACTATATGGAAGACTATGGAGAGTGAATTGGACTATGGGAAGTGTATTATACGATATGGAGGACCATGGTGTGCATTACACCATATGTATGACTATGGGGTACATTATACTATGTGGAGGAATATAGGTTGTATTATACTAAACAATAAAAATCCTGCCTATTCATTGAGTGACTGGATTGTTTAGGCCAGAATAAAATCATTGTTTTCAGCAGCACACAGCTGGTGAAAACTGCAGACAGGGCCAGCGTTTGGGGCAGGCAAACCAGACAGACGCCTGGAGCCCCCATCTACAAAGAGGGTCCCCTGCGTCTGCAGCCCCTTTATGATGTGCCCAGAGGGTGTTCAGCAGTGAATAATTCTGTGCATTGCTCTGTAGTCCCAGAGCAGCGTCTCTCGCAAACCCCACTTCAGCCTCCTGCAGTCAGGTTAGAACTTAGAAGTTGAGAATGAGGGGCCGATTACAGCACAGCAGACAGAGGTCAAAGAAGATGCCTGCAGCTGTGTGAGTCTGTGTTATCTCCTCCTGAGTCCTCATCATGGCTGCTCATAAAGCACTGTCCTGAGAATGCATATGCATAAGTGAAGCTGCAGAACCTGGTAAGTAAGAGCAGCAATAACAGGTCAGAGTGCAGTGATTTACTCACTATGGTCCCGGAGTTCTGTGCTGATTGCTGTAGGATAAGTATTCACAGTCACATACAGCAGCGATCAGCATCGGCTCTGACCACAGTCAGTAAATCACAGCTTGTAATCTGACAGGGCGACCTCCTGTCACTACTGTCTGGATGACACAAGACAGGGATATTTGTCTGCTGAATCAGGGTATTTATGATATAGAAATAAATGAATTCCCATGTAAAATAATAAGGGTAAACCATAGTATAGGTGTGCATATGAATCAGCGGTTTTGGTGGATTTTTTTTTTCAGCCAAAGCCTGCTCTCTTGGCAGTAAAAACACTGCTTTCAAAACACCCATTTTTTAGGGTATGTGCAGATGATCCGGAAATGGCAGCACTTTGGACGCAGCGGACATGTGCAGCATCCAAAGTGCTGCCATCTTTTGAACGCAGGTGATTCCGCACGTGGTCACTGAACTGTTCGGAATCAACTCATTCAATACATTGTACGGGTGAGATTTCTCTTGCGGAGACTCACATCTACGCAAGATAAATTGACATGCTGCAGTCTGGAGAGACGCGCAGCATGTCCGTCTCTGCGGGTGAGGTGCGGGTGTCTGTGGACGCATAGTGGGCATGGGATTTCTTGAAATCGAATCCACTATGCTGTAACATCTGGCCACTGCGTGTTGGATCCTGTACAAGTACACAGCAGCCGACCTGCAGCATTTACTGATTGTGGGCACATACCCTTTTGCTGTTTGTTTGTTTTTTTTACAGTATGCATTTTGTCTACAGTACATGTCTAATAAAGTTAGTTTTTATTCACCTAAAACGCAGAGAAAAACAACATTGCGACAATGGCAACTTTTTTTTAAAACTTTTTCATTGCTTTCTACGGGTGAAAAAAATTGCTGAAAGAAGTGACACGCTGCAGATTTAAAAAACGCTGCAGTTATGAAATTCATTCAGGAGAAAATAAAAGGGTGTGCAGGCGATTCCTGAAAATCTCAGTCTTTGCTTGTGCTGTAAAATGCTGTAAACTTCTTATTTGCAGAAGAAAAAGCTGCAAAAATTCTGCCTATGAACGTGGCCAAAAGCTGCTTTTTAAAGTGCCAGCAAAACATATGAGATTTCCAAAACCTCCTGCATGCGCTTGTTTTTTTTCTGACTGAATTTTAGAACTGTAGCGCTTTTTAAATCTGTAGCTTGTCAATTCATTCAGTGTGTTTTCACCTGTAGAAAGCAATGAAAGAATAAAATAAAGCTACAAATATTGCAACGGCATTTTTCACTGCAATTTTTTAAGTGGTTTTGGTGAATTAAATATTAGGTCTCGTTCACACGTTTGGTATTTGGTCAGTATTTGTAATGCAGAAACAGGAGTGGAACAATGAGAGGAAAAGTATAATAGAAACACGTCTCCAATTCTGTATTATCACCACTCCTGGTTTTGGCTTAGGCTAATTTCATATTACCGTTTTTTTGCGCAGCGCATCATGTGCAATAGAAACTCATGCAAAAACGCATTATGTGTGCACATGGCCTAAAGGATAAGGATTACAACCTTGTTAATGTGCATCATAAATTTTCCCTTCAGATTTCTGGCTGAGCAAAATAAAAAAAAAAATCCAAAGACACTAGTGGTACAGTGGGGAAAAAAAGTATTTAGTCAGTCAGCAATAGTGCAAGTTCCACCACTTAAAAAGATGAGAGGCGTCTGTAATTTACATCATAGGTAGACCTCAACTATGGGAGACAAACTGAGAAAAAAAAATCCAGAAAATCACATTGTCTGTTTTTTTTTCATTTTATTTGCATATTATGGTGGAAAATAAGTATTTGGTCAGAAACAAGCAATCAAGATTTCTGGCTCTCACAGACCTGTAACTTCTTCTTTAAGAGTCTCCTCTTTCCTCCACTCATTACCTGTAGTAATGGCACCTGTTTAAACTTGTTATCAGTATAAAAAGACACCTGTGCACACCCTCAAACAGTCTGACTCCAAACTCCACTATGGTGAAGACCAAAGAGCTGTCAAAGGACACCAGAAACAAAATTGTAGCCCTGCACCAGGCTGGGAAGACTGAATCTGCAATAGCCAACCAGCTTGGAGTGAAGAAATCAACTGTGGGAGCAATAATTAGAAAATGGAAGACATACAAGACCACTGATAATCTCCCTCAATCTGGTGCTCCACGCAAAATCCCACCCCGTGGGGTCAGAATGATCACAAGAACGGTGAGCAAAAATCCCAGAACCACGCGGGGGGACCTATTGAATGAACTGCAGAGAGCTGGGACCAATGTAACAAGGCCTACCATAAGTAACACACTACGCCACCATGGACTCAGATCCTGCAGTGCCAGACGTGTCCCACTGCTTAAGCCTGTACATGTCCGGGCCCGTCTGAAGTTTGCTAGAGAGCATTTGGATGATCCAGAGGAGTTTTGGGAGAATGTCCTATGGTCTGATGAAACCAAACTGGAACTGTTTGGTAGAAACACAACTTGTCGTGTTTGGAGGAAAAAGAATACTGAGTTTCATCAATCAAACACCATACCTACTGTAAAGCATGGTGGTGGAAACATCATGCTTTGGGGCTGTTTCTCTGCAAAGGGGCCAGGACGACTGATCCGGGTACATGAAAGAATGAATGGGGCCATGTATCATGAGATTTTGAGTGCAAACCTCCTTCCATCAGCAAGGGCATTGAAGATGAAATGTGGCTGGGTCTTTCAACATGACAATGATCCAAAGCACACCGCCAGGGCAACGAAGGAGTGGCTTCGTAAGAAGCATTTCAAGGTCCTGGAGTGGCCTAGCCAGTCTCCAGATCAACCCTATAGAAAACCTTTGGAGGGAGTTGAAAGTCCGTGTTGCCAAGCGAAAAGCCAAAAACATCACTGCTCTAGAGGAGATCTGCATGGAGGAATGGGCCAACATACCAACAACAGTGTGTGGCAACCTTGTGAAGACTTACAGAAAACGTTTGACCTCTGTCATTGCCAACAAAGGATATATCACAAAGTATTGAGATGAAATTTTGTTTCTGACCAAATACTTATTTTCCACCATAATATGCAAATAAAATGAAAAAAAAACAGACAATGTGATTTTCTGGATTTTTTTTTCTCAGTTTGTCTCCCATAGTTGAGGTCTACCTATGATGTAAATTACAGACGCCTCTCATCTTTTTAAGTGGTGGAACTTGCACTATTGCTGACTGACTAAATACTTTTTTTCCCCACTGTATGTCAAGAGGATTAGAGCTACTTAACAACAATGGGGCTTGTGCTAATCGTATTTCTGGAATTCTATATTCACAGAAATATACAGTACATTACATTTTGATCTTTGATGTGAACTTACCACAAAAGCCAAATATTTTTTGTCTAACCCCTTTACCCCCTTTGGTGGTTTGCACGTTATAATGACCAGGCCAATTTTATGATTCTGACCACTGTCAATTTATGAGGCAATAACTCTGGAAAACTTCAACAGATCCCGGTGATTCTGAGAATATTTTTTCGTGACATATTGTACTTCATGATAGTAGTAAAATTTCTTCAATATGACTTGTTTTTCACACATAAACTCACAAATATGGCAAAAAATTAGCACTGTTCAAACTTTGAATTTTCATGCCCTTAAATCACAGAGATATGTCACATAAAAAACATTTAATAAATAACATTTCTCATACGTCAACTTTACATCAGCACAATTTTGGAACCAAATCTTTTTTTCTTCATAGGAAGTTATAAGGGTTAAAACTTGACCAGCGATTTTTAGTTTTTCCAACAAAATTTACACTTCACATTTCAAGTGACTTTGAGATAGAAAGTACACCCAAAAAACTGCACACCTCAAGGTACTTATTAACCCTTCAGGTGCTTGTTTCACAGAAATTTTTTGAATGTGGAAAAAAAATGAACATTTAACTTTTTTTCACAAAAAATTTACTTCAGAGCCATTTTTTTTATTTTGACAAAGGTAACAGGAAGAAATGGACCCCACAATTTGTTGTGCAATTTCTCCTGAGTACGCCAATACCCAATATGAGGGCGAAAACCATTGTTTGGGCTATAAGCAGAGCTCAGGAGGGAAGGAGCGCCATTTGACTTTTTGAATGCAAAATTTGTTGGAACAATTGGGGGACGCCATGTCGTGTTCAGAGAGCCTCTGATGTGCCTAAACAGTGAAATTCCCACACAAGTGATACCATTTTGGAAACTAGACCCCTCAGGGAACTGCTCAAGATGTGTGGTGAGCACATTGAATCCTCAAGGTGCATCATAGAAGTTTATAATGTTGAGTCATGAAAATATGTTTATAGCCCCAAATGTTGCATTTACATAAGGGTAACAGGAGAAATTGCATCATACAATTTGTTGTAATTTCTCCTGAGTACACTGATACCCCAAATGTGGGGGAATACTACTTTTGAGGCACAGTGCAAAGCTCAGAAGGGAAGAGGCGCCATATTGGAGTTCAGATTTTACTGGAATGGTTTGAGGGTGCCATTTCATATTGGTAGAGCCCTTGAGGTGCCAGAACAACAGAAACCTCCATATATGAAATCATTTTACAAACTACACTCCCCAATGAATTCATGTAGGGGTGCAGTGATCATATTGACACCATATGTCACTCACAAAATTTTATACCATTGAGCGGTGAAGGAAGAATAAATTACATTTTTACCACTAAAATGTTGTTTTAGCCCCAAGATTTTAATTTTTCTACGGGCTAATAGGATTTTTTTTTTTTTTTTTTACAACAAACAGGTCCATTTTTTCCTGAGTGCGCCAATACCCCCTACATGTAATTGGGAAATATTTTTCAGACACAGTACAGAGCTCAGAAGGGAAGTAACACCAGATTTTACTGTTCTGGTTTGCAGGTGCCATGACCCCACTGAGAGAACCCATGAGGTGCCAGAACAGCAGAACCTCCAAAGTGATCATATTGACACCACGGGTGTGTCACAGAATTTTATGCCATTGGGTAGTGAAGAGAAAATAATTACATTTTTACCACTAAAATTTTGCTTTGGCCCAAGATTTTACATTTTCACACAAGAAGTGGGTAAAAATGGCATCATAATTTGTCCCACAATTTCTACTGAACATGGCAATACCCATATGTGGCTGTACAATACTACTTAGCCATACGGAGACACTCGGGAGGAACAAAGCGCTATTTGACTCCTGAAGCGCAGATTTTCCTAGAACAGTTTGCCGACTACATATACAGAGTCTCGAATTGCTAGAAGAGCAGAATCCCCCCTCAAGTGACCCATTTTGGAAATTATACCCCTTTGGGAATTTATCTACAGGTGTAATGACGATTTTGACTCCATGGGTAGTTTCCAGAAACAAGCAGCAATGAATGTTGCCGATTAAAAATTGCAAACCGCCGTTGTAGTGACCAGTACACTGACCAGTATGTTGCAGTCACCAGTACGTTATGCCAAGCCCGTGTTTCTGGAGACATGCACCTGTAAGTTAGGCAGAGTCTCATCGCTTCAGAAATTACAAACATGTGGACGCTATATGTGGTTTACTTACACTGTGGGGCTCAGAAGGGAGGGGGAATTCGGACTTTGGAGCTGAGAATTTGCTGAATTTCATTTGACGGGTGGGGAGCCGCTATTTTTGTGGATTGAGTTGAAGCTTTTATTGGGAACCTTTTACATAACGTTTGGGATCACATTTATCCGGCGCTCTACGCTGAGCACTTACTTTGGGCTTTCCATCTAAATCTCTGAGTGACGTGATTCAGATGAAACCCCCAAGGGATCCATTCACTATAATGAGGTAGCAGAGTTACTCTGAACTCCATCTGGCTTCTGTTCAGCAGTGTCCTTTTCAGAAGTGCACAAAATTGTGGCCAACGGAACTTTTATGCAATCCTAAAAAGACGGATCACAGGTCAGACGGCATCCACAGTGCTGCCTCATTGTAGGGAATCTTCAACCAGAGGTTCCGTCTGAATCACGTATTTCAGAGATTTTCATGGAAACCCCGATGCAAGCGCTCAGCGCAGAGCACAGGATGCATGTGCGCCGAGCCTTACTGCAATCTTTGGGAGGCAGAATAAAAGGTGAAGAATTGGTTTTATTTTTTATGCCTCGTATGCTCCTTGTTCCTCGTATGATCAAAGACCACAAGGGGGCACCACTGACCAATGGACAGGGATCCAAACATGACCCATACAATTGTGTAACAACGTAAAAAAAAAGAAGAAAGGAATGGGCCACAAAGGGGATCACCTGAGACAGGATTTTAGCACAAATAAAGTTTACAATCTTTATTGAGACACATAAGATAAGCACACAAACAATAAAAACATTAAAATTCGTCACACATGACATACAAAAATCCTTAAGCTCATAATAGATACAAGATACAGCATGCCCCTAAATTAACAGTACAAAAAGCTCCAGGGGACGCCTGACAAAGCTACAACTGGTGGCTGTCATGGTCACGTGTCTCTGGAAGCAGCGGTTACCGCAAAGCGAACCCATGTGACACACGTGACCCTGGATACACCGCCTCCAGTGGGGCGCATTTAAATAATAAAACGTGCAGGTGGATAAGCCGCCTCCACCTGGCGAATTTAGGAATTACACGTTATACATACATTCTGGAAACCCCGCCTCCAGTACGGCGAATTTAAATAATAAAGGGGGAACCTGGGAAACTTTAACAATGGTGGGCCCTGCGATAGGGAATGGGGGACGTGGAGACCTCCTAAGCTCCCCTGAGCCAGTGTCCCTGCACTCCTTACGTTCCCTATACAGGCTCCGCACCTGTCGCCGCACGCATTACCTTAAAACCCTTGCTCACCCTGACCCTAAACCCTCACTAGGGAATAGGTCGGTGCGGAGACTAATCCCACCACTGCACTAACAACACACATGAGGAAAGAAGACAATACAGGGGAAACACCACTTAGCTTTGCTCTGTTGCGTACGATCCTAGCAACAGAGCCCACCACCTGCGTGCATCTTCTCCTCCACCTGGATCCATCACCATAACAGGATCCTTCACCTTAGTGCAGCCTTGGAGCAGAGTCCACCACCAGTTGCTGCTGCTTAGTAACAGAGTCCCCAAGATGAGTCCAGCTTTTGCCACGAAGTCAAGCATGCTTGAGTCCAGCTCAGCAGCCAAGTCCCACATGGTGAGTGCCACTCTCCATAGTCGCCACTCCACCAGTCCATGCAGACACTTCCCGCCGACACCATCACTGCGACCCCACCATGCCATGCCAGCCCTTCGTCCAGACACCATAGCTGAAACACGTCCCCCCTGGCTAAGCTGCGCAGGACTCCTCTCCAGCTCCATCCTTCCACCAGGCTCTCCAACTCAGAGTGAACACAATCTCACAATATCACAGGCAGTGATTGCACACCCCTAGCACACCTTTATAGGGTGTCACACCTGATCCATAATTACGTGCACAAAAAACCTAAAGTGCGATACCACTAACCACCACCGGGGACAGTCAAGACACCTTGGAACTTTCCAAAGTAAAAAAAAGTTCACCCAGTGCAATTTAAAACTGTCAGATCATGACAGTGGCGACACGAGTCGGGTCTCTGCTGTCTCTGGCTTCACTCCACTTCATATATGGCCATTTGGTATAATTAATCTAGGGATATGTTATGTATCCTTCAAAGATGGCTATTTTAGCTTTTATCATTTGATCTTGCATGCTTAAAGAGGTTGGGTATTGAAAGGTTAGTGATTGGGTGGTGATCATATAGGTGAACTTGTTCCCTTAGACCCCACCTTGCCCCATATAGGAGCTTTTTGTACTGTTTATTTAGGGGCATGCTGTATCTTGTTATGGGTGGCTATTTTTGCCTTCATCATTTATTCCTGCAGGTCTATTAGGAGTTGATGCCCTTCTCCTTTTATGCATACATTAAATGCCATGTATGTCTGATACAATGTTTAACCATTGCGTTGCTCTACTCAGCCTCTACATTTATTTGTGTATGTTTGTTTGTATTACCAACTGAGCCCGCAAGGTGTCTTTACTATGGCATGCTATCTATATGGTCATAAGGTTTACTCCTTATAGGTTATTACTTTTTGTGGAGTGTTTCTGCTATGAGATTTTAGCTCTATTATGAGCTTAAGGATTTTTGTATGTCACATGTGTGACGAATTTTAATGTTTTTGTTGTTTGTGTTCTTATCTTATATGTCTCAATAAAGATTGTAAACTTTATTTGTGCTAAAACCCTGCCTCAGGTGATCCCCTTTGTGGCCCATTCCTTTCTTCTTTTTTTACGTTGTTCCTCGTATGATATAAGTGATTAGACGACTTTATTCTTCGGGTTGGTGCCATTACAGCGATACCAGATTTATATCGGTTTTTTAGGTTTGACTGCTGTCACACACTAAAAGACGCTTTTTATTGCAAAAAATAGTTTTTGCATCGCCATATTTGGAGAGCTATAATTTTTGCATATTTTGTACCACAGAGTCATGTGATGGCTTGTTTTTTGAGGGACGAGTTGCCGTTTTTATTGATACCATTTTCAGACATGATTGACACGATTTTTTTTAAATTCGTTTATTGAACCAAAGGCAGGGTACACAATATGCAAACTGACAATGATGAAAATATCATGTAATACACATACATTTCGCTTAGCATTAATGTCAAACAGTGAATGTATACCAGCTGTACATAGAATAAATCATACCGTCAATTGCCTTACATTAGTCTGTGTGTTGTTATTTAAATAAAGCCTACCAAACCTCTAAAACATTACTACTACGAAACCACTATTCGCAGCCTATGTCTATATAATTAACTCTTTATCATGCGGTATCTCCGTCCTACAGTGTGAGGTGAGAGGAATTCCACCTCTCCCATATCTTCTCAAATTTATCCGGGCACCCTCTGTTTTGATAGAGCGTACGCTCGTATGGTATAATCGAGTTTACCAATTCTATCCAGGCCCTAAGGGAAGGATCCGAACCCCCCATCCACCGCAGTGAAAACACCTTCCGTGCCATGAACAATGTCTCTCGCAAGAAAATTCCCGTATAATGTCCCCATGTCTCATCATCCCGCACCCCAAACAGACAAACCAATGGCTCAAGGGGAACAGGAATCTGTGCCAGGGAGGTTAATAATGACGTTACCTCTTTCCAATAGTGTATTATAATTGGACATTGCCAAATCATGTGGATAAAATCTGCCTCGGATGTATGGCATCTCAGACATTCCGAAGATTGAAAACGGCCCATCTTAAAGAGTCGAGTCGGAGTCAAATATGATTGATTTATAATATAAAGTTGTATCATTCTATTGTTAATTGACCGAGATACCTTAGTTGGTGACTCCAGGATTTCCTCCCACTCTTCTCCCTGCGTACCAAGGATGAGCCTTTCCCATTTCCCCCTAACCAAGCATATGGCAGATTCCGTCCCCACCAATAGCATGTGTGTGTACAGAGAGGAGATGAGACCCTGGGGACCTTGTGATTTAAGAATGCCTATCAAGGGTAGAGACGAAATGGCATTATTTATACTGACATATCTCATGTGCGATTGAAGGGCTGATCTTAATTGCAAATATCGGAAGAATTGTGACCTCGGGACATTGCACTTAACTTGTAATTGTTCAAAAGATAATAACGTACCACATTCATATATATATCCCCCATCATAGAGACATGGCATTGAGGCCAGATTTCAGCGGATGGGTGGGCAAGCAGTGTCGGAAAATGACTATTATTCCATAAGGGCATTTCAGCTATATCATCACTAAATCCAACCACCCTCTTAATCTGTCGCCACACTAGTCTTGCCAGACGAAGCATGGGTAGCAGACGTGGAACTTTTACTTTTTCCAACTCCAAAAACCCCAGCGGGCAATCAGCATGTGCGGCATGAAGCAAATGACTCTCAGAATTAGGAAGATGATTACCGGGCATCCACTTATTTATAGCTCTTGCCTGCCCCGCCAGATAATATAGAAAAAAATCTGGTAGCGCTACCCCCCCCCTTTTTTTGGCCTTTGTAGAGTGGATAGCTTAAGTTTTGGCCTAGTTTTCCCCCATATGAAAGACGTAATCTGGGAATTCAAATTAGTGAAAAAAGACTTAGGCACCACCACAGCACTATGTTGGATAAAATAGCTGATCTTAGGGCGTAGTATCATTTTAGTTAAATTAATGCGTCCAGCTACAGACAGCGGGAGTTTGCTCCAGATCGCAAATTTGACTTTAACCATCTCCAGTAATGGATATATATTAAGCTGCAGATCAAGTGTGCTGGATTGAGAAATATGAACACCCAAATATTTAAAATGTGGTACAATAGGCAACAAGGAGAGAGTCTCAAGTCGTGGCATCGGGGCATGAGAAAGAGGCATCAGAGCAGACTTCTCCCAATTTATATACAGGTCAGAATATCTACTGAATTCACTTATAGTGGCAATCACTCCTATCAGCATCTCCTCCGCCCTATCCATGAATTTTATCATATCGTCGGCATATAGGCCTATGGTGTCTACCCGATCTACTATCTCTATACCCATGATATTAGAAGTTCTCACGCGAATTGCCAGAGCAAAGAGGGCCGGGGAGAGGGGGCACCCTTGACGAGTTCCCGTGTGCAGAGAAAAGGACTCGGAAGTGGAACCATTTACAACAACACGAGCTTTAGGTTTCATATACAATGGATTAATCCATTTTAAAAACCTATCTCCAAAACTGTATCTCTGCAAGCATGCGTGGAGGAAAGGCCACTCAAGAGAATCAAAGGCCTTAGCTGCATCCAACAACGCCAATGCCCACCTATTGTCCGGCATCAGGGAACTATATTGAACCACTGATTGAACCTGTCTGATGTTAATGGAGGTGCTTTTCCCAGGCATGAAGCCAGTCTGGTCTGGATGTATAAATTCCAAAATAATTGAATTCAGCCTAGTAGCCAAAATCTTCGTAAAGATTTTGTAATCCACATTTACTAAAGATATGGGGCGATAAGATCCACAGTCCAGAGGGTCTTTCCCTTCTTTCTTAAGCACTATTATATTAGCTTCATAGAAGGACTCCGGCATGACCCCCCCCAAATCCCCCGGAACAACGACAACAAAAGTGGCGCTAAAATCTCCCGGTATTTCCTGTACAGCTCAATAGGAAACCCATCCGGCCCAGGGGCTCTCCCAGAGGCCATATCCCTCATGGCATCTTCTATCTCTTCCAGAGTGAACTCAGCATCTATAAAGGCCCGCTGAGAAGCACTTAGTGTGGGAAACGTTATATCTGATATAGTCTAAACACCCCTGGCTATCAATGTCATTTTTTGAGCTGTACAGTGAGCTGTAATAATCATGGAAACATCCCATTATTTCTTCTGTCGAGGACATCACTGTACCATCTGAGCTGCGGATCTGTAATATTGTGTTAGTTGTATTGTGCTGCCGCACCAAATAGGCCAGAAATTTACTAGACTGGTTCCCTAGTTCAAAGTAGGATTGGCGAGTAAAAAATAATTTACGTGTGGACTTGGAGTCTATATGTTGAGTATATAATCTTTGGGCCGTCAACCACTCCACTCTATTACCACTAGTTTGATCAGATACATAAGCGGCCTCTGAATCTTTCAATCGTTGCTCTATTTCGTCATCCTCCCCCGACGTCACCCGTTTGATGTAGGAGATCGTAGAAGATAGGCAGCCCCTCAAGTACGCCTTAAGGGTGTCCCAAAATAAATTAACATTCCGGGGTTCGGGGTGGGAGGACACGAAGACATGTAATTGGTTGGTTGTTCTATCAGGTGACTTAATCAATTTCAGCCAGAAAGGGTTTAATTTCCATGCTATTCTACCCCTTAACGGGCCATACCTGAGTTTGAGGATGATTGGGCTATGATCCGAAATCCCTCTACTTCCATGTTCAATACTGTCCACCCACACTGCCAAACCACTAGATCAGAAGATGTTCAATACTGTCCACCCACACTGCCAAACCACTAGATCCAAACATGTAATCTATACGGGATAAGGAACGTCTAGTGGAGGAATGGCAAATATACTCTCTTGTTTCTGGGTGACGAGTCCTCCATAGGTCCAACCATCCACTACCCTCTATAAACTGAGATAATTGGGATGTAGCTGCTGCCGGGGTCCCACCCCATGTCCCGTCATCTAGTCTCAATCTGTCGAGGCAATTATTCATCACAAGATTAAAGTCTCCCATGCAAATGACATCCGCATCTGGGTAATTCAAAACAAAACTCAATGCTTTCTGGAGAATTGACGTTCCCGCTGGAGGGGGATTATAAACACACAAAATAACATATTTCTTAGAGTTGATTAGTGCATACACAAATATGAAGCGCCCTTAAGAATCTCTCCGGGCCTCCCATCTAACGTCCTTGTGTATTAGTAATGAGACCCCCTTGGAGTAGCTGGTGTGAAATGCGTGTATAGACCACTGAACCCACGATTTTTGTACAGTCCGAGCTGTATCTCTGGTCAAGTGTGGTTCGACCAGGGCCACAATGTGAGGGTGATAGTGCCTAATTTGTGAAAATACTTTAACCTTTTTTCGGGGGGTTTTGATACCCCTCACATTCCACGTCATGCATATTAAATCAGAACCCATCTCCACTTATCTGGACATGTTGCGCATCGGCGCCTAAGTAGAAGTTAGAGACACCACATAAATAGCAAGATTTCCATTGGCTGCAACTTCTACCTAAATAACACTTAAAGCTAAAACTAAAGCTTTTGAAGAAAAAACAAAATATAGACTTAGTAACATAGGAGCAAAGTCCCGCTCCTCTATCAGAAAACAAACAAGGGGATACCATCACTAAACGTAGTGTCCGGTATTGTAGATATCTGGGTGCCCGCCAGGAGAGCTCCAATCAGGCCTGCAGTAAAAGGATCCAGATGAAAGTATACACTCTAGGATTCCTTTGCAGGAGATCCTCTATGGGACCGCAGCCACTCGGTAACCTCCGCCGGATCCGTGAAAAACACGGAGGAGCCCGAAGCCGAGCCGGATAGACCATGGAGTATAAAACGTTCTTTTCCCTGAGCCGCTTCTTGATGTCGATGAATTGCACACGTTGCTTCTGGAGTTCCATGGAGAATTCCGGAAGATTGAGATCACGGCATTGTTGAACTTCATGGGGCTCTTTTGTCGTGCGAGGCGTAGAATGGTGTCTCTATCTTTACAGTTGAGGAGACGTGCCAGGAAGGGTCTAGGTGGGGACCCTGTGGGCTCTCTCAACGGCGAACACCGAGGAGAATTCATCTCCCAGAGAGGTCTTAAGCCAGTCTTCTAAGAATTTCTCAGGATGCTGACCTTCAGAGCATTTAGGCAGACCGATGATACGGATGTTATTCCGCCGCATTGTTTTCTATGTCATCTGCCTTTTGCCTCCAGGCGTTCATAGATCCCGCTACCTTGGTTAACTTAACCTCCATTGGCGTAATGGTGTCTTCCACCTGGGACACTCTAGTCTCCTCCTCCGCGATGCGCCCTCTCATGGCCTGCATATCGTGACGGAGTCTCCCCACCTCAGTATAGACATCCTGTATTTTCTCCGTCAGAGATGTCCTAGTGAGGGAAATAGCCTGCATCAGCTGTTCAGATGCCTGTTTAAGGGTCATTTCCTCCTGTTCGACCTCCTCTCCACTCCCTGAGGGACGATTTTTACGCTAAGATTGTGGACGGGCGTTTCGTAGAGTACATGTACTCTCAGAAGGGTCAGGCCTGGCAAATTCCTTCAATTTTTCTGCCGCCATCGATCCCTTAGATCGGTTCATGATTAAGAGCCGTGAAATACCCCGGTATAGCTGAAGTTGTACAGTCTATAAATCTTCCCGTTGCAGTTATGTATGCACAGTAAGGGTCACACTCATTAATTGCAGCTTGGGAGCAGAGTCTGTGTAAATGAAGGCAGAATGTCACCAAGGCTCCTATGGCGGGGGGGGGGGGGGGAGGGATATCCACCCTCAGAGATAGTAGCAATGGGAGGGGGAGCAGTGTAACAATACCAGCAGGCCAGCAGTTCAGTTGGGAAAGAGGGAATCATGCAGGGCCCATCTTTCAGGGCACTCACTGCACTCCTCTTGGATCTTGCAGGATGTGGATAGCTGTCCCCGCAGCTCTGGAGACTGGACACCGCGCTCCCTCTGATATAGCGTGCGTCCAAGATGGCCGCCACTCCCACAGGCCCCGATGTCCACCCCCGTCCTCCAAGACTCCAGCTCACAGAAGCCGTTCTGCGCCTCTCCTCAGAGCTCCCGGGGGGTCCCGACACCAGCGGGCACCAAGCGCTGCCACGTCCTGTGCTCAATACAGGCGGTAAGTGCAGGATATTCTGTGGATTAATGGGAGCTCCTGCAGCGTGCTTCCTTCCCTCACCGCTGCATAGCCACGCCCCGATTGACGCGATTTTTGATTGCTTTCTATTCTGATTTTTGGGAGGCAGAATGAAGAAAAATCAGCAATTCAGATTTTTTTTTTTTTGGGAGAGGGGAGTTTGTTTCGATCAAACTCTGACAGCGACATTTAACATGCAGTTCCGGCAATTGTGCCGGAAATCCGCCCATCGGTGACCCCCGTTAGGTGATCGCGGGTCACCGATGAGTTGGTATGATAACAAGAGGTCTCCTGCAGACCTCCATGGTTGTCACTGCTGGATTGTTATGAGCACCCGGTGGTCGGCGGTCATAGCAAGTCAGCAATTCTGTTACACACAGGAGACTATTGAAGCATGCCAAAAGAAAAAAAAATGTTTTTAAAAATGGCTTAACGAGAAAAAAAAGTCAGAATGCCAGAATTGTTTTTTTTGGTCACCGCAACATTGCATTAAAATGCAATAACGTGTGATCAAAAGATCGTATCTGTTCCAAAATGGTATAATTAAAAACATCAGCTAGTCACGTAAAAAATAAGCCCTCACCCAACCCGAGATCATGAAAAATGGAGACGCTACGGGTATCGGAAAATGGCACATTTTTTTTTTTAACAAACTTTGGAATTTTTTTTCACCACTTAAATAAAAAAGAACCTAAACATGTTTGGTGTCTATGAACTTACAATGACCTGGAGATTCATAATGACAGGTCAGTTTTAGCATTTAGTGAACATAGTAAAAAAAGCAAAACAAATAAAAATTGTGGAATTGCACTTTTTTGCAATTTCACCGCACGTGGAATTTTTTTCCCATTTTCCAGTACATGATATGTTAAAACAAATTGTGTCGGTCAACAGTACAACTCGTCCCGCAAAAAACAAGCCCTCACATGGCTATATTGACGAAAAAATAAAAAAGTTATGGATTAGTTAAATCTAGGTTGTGAAGGCCAATGAAAACGGTGAATGAGAAGGCCTGAAAAGAGATGCAGAATATGTTTGCACAATATAGGCTGCATAAACAAAACATTTATGTTGTAACATACCTGGTGTGACAAAGCATTTGTTTGCCGTACAGTCATCTGCTGGTCATAAAAAGAATCTCCAAATACACTGCCTAAAATTGAATGCTAAAAAAGAAAGACAGAAAAAATTGATCCTTAAATACTGAAAAAATGCTTTGAAGTAATGCTTTAAAAAGATAGTTTGCTGCACTTGGGAACAAAAAAAGCAAAGAAATTCAGGAGTCAGGCAGTCTCATCTTTAGGGATGTAAATATACAGGGCACATATTGTGAAACTCATCAATTAAAACACAAACAAAATTATATCTATTGTTTGTAGTTTAAGAGGTATTAATGCGCACGCAACAAAAACATTACATATTCAATAGGTTATACTATAGTACAATGCATGTTCTAATAAGCAGCTCGAATTTCTCTAGCTTTTAACATCAGCTTTCTCTTTTACAACCCTTCGATCAGTTGACCATGTGTCACCAAGCAAATTTTTACTAAAGAACTACACAAGAAAGGATAACAGCCATACAAGATAAATCCATATTTACTTTTTGATTTTTAAAAAGTCACAGATTTTCATATTCAAGGATTATGTAAACACATATTAACTCCACTTGAAAGGTTCTATAAAGGACAAATCGAGGAGTCTTTACATGTTTTAGAAGATGGGTAAAAACTCCTACTTCTCCTGTATAGAATCCATATGTACTTTGTAGCTAAATAACATACACTAGCTTGGCCCGTGCAAAATTTTCGCACATTGGTAGTCGGGGGGCGCAGGCAATTTCAGAAAAAGCAAGCTGATCAAATGTAAATGTATTTCATGAGCTGATGAACACAGACAGGTATTTATATATGTGATTGGCAACACAATAAATTGGTTTGATAAGAAAAGGCCAAAAAAATGTTTTCCGGTTGAGGTGCCACCTGCTTGTGTCTTTCTGCAGGTTTATGAAAATGAATGTTTGAACTGTATTTAGTGATAAAATTGTGAATGTGTTGTTTGTTTGGCTGTTTTTGTGCTGAAGGGAGCAAGTTTACCTTTCAAATAGTGTATTTTGTGTGTGTGGGGCGAAATAATGAGCGAAAAAGCAGTGCATGTTTATAAATGTGTTGGTAGTGTGCTTTGGGGTACTGTGGTGCCACCTGCAGGTCATTTTTCCTTACTGCAGGTTTATGAAAATTAACGTTTAAACTGTATTTTGTGATCAAACCGTGGATGTGTGGTTTGTTTGGCTATTTTCTTGCTGAAGGGGGCAAGTTTACCTTTCAAATGGTGTATCATTTGTGTGTGTGGGTGCAGTATGAACGGGGATGCAAAGGAATTACCAAAAAACAGTGTTTAGAAATAATAGAATAGATGGTTTAAGACTAAGCAAGCCCATCCATAAAAGTATGTGTAAAAGGACATTTAAACAATGTTTCATTGGCAATATGGATACATGACAGACAAATAAAAGTTTATACAATGGGATGAGACCTTTAGGTATTTATAAAAATGTCAATTCCAAATAAAACAATCTACAAAAGAAATGTTACACCACAGAATACAGTTGAAAGGATTTGCAGATTTATACACCACATAGGATCAACTATAGTTTCTGTTCTTCTTTGTATTTTTTTCCAAAGTGACTTTCTATTAAATAATTTTCTACTATATGTCATGAAATAAAACATTAAAAGGAGGTGATCAATTAGGATAGGGTCCACTGTAATAAAATATTTGAGAATAAGTGAGCTTGATACAGATAAGAATTTCCTTTTTACAGCAAATGATGGGAACACAAAACCAACAAAAACAGATGACAACAAGTAACAGAACACTTCTTTCTATGCACAGGTCCCCCCCACATGTTAGTCATCTCAACAGTCCTTTGCAAGAATCAAGACAATTTCTTAAATTAAGTAAAAATAGTGTGCAAGCTTAAGAAAAGCATTTTTTATACAAAAAATATACCTAACATCAAATTTTGAATACTAGAAATCCAACAGTAAAAGACCAGCTCAATGACTGTTTACTTTTGCTAGTTGTAAACCAATTAAAAAATATTTTACCTATTAAATTTTCTAAGAAAATATTAGTGTTAAGTGAATCGCTTCGGATAATAGCTATAGCACTTACAGAATAGCTACATCTGGAACCCGGATACCTGGAGCACTCCCGATAATCAGCTGTTCAGCACCGCAGTTGCATGTGTCACGGCTGTGTGACAGTCACAACACAGAGGCTCTCCATTAATGTGTTGTGACTGTCACACAGCCGCTACACATGCAGCTGTGGTGCCGGACACCTGATTATCGGGAACACTCCAGGTATACAGGTTACCGAGGCAGCTATTCGGTAGGCGCTAGAGCTATTCGAATAAGGAGTTATCCAAATATATTCGCTCATTTCTAATAAACACAACCCCTGGCAAAAATTACGGAATCACCGGCCTTGGAGGATGTTCATTCAGTTGTTTAATTTTGTAGAAAAAAAGCAGATCACAGACATGGCACAAAACGAAAGTCATTTCAAATGGCAACTTTCTGGCTTTAAGAAACACTAAAAGAAATCAAGAAATAAAAAATGTGGTAGTCAGTAATGGTTACTTTAGTCTGCTTTTTTTCTACAAAATTAAACAACTGAATGAACATCCTCCAAGGCCGGTGATTCCATAATTTTTGCCAGGGGTTATATATATTTTAAGTAAACATATTTCTAAAGTAGTTATTGATATGAAATTCTCACCAGATATAATAACCCATCCAATCCCCACAAGCAAAGAAATCACACCATAGATGTCCATAAATTAAGTAATGTGTAATAATAAGAGATGGCAAGGCAAATGTATCAAACACATCAAGAAAGAGAAGTGGAAAAAGCCATGAAACCAGCTGAAATCTATAAGTAATTAGAAAGCAATCCTGCCACTTTAAAGGTCCCAGTGTGCACTGTTGGGGCAATAATCCAGAAGTGCAGAAAACATCATTTCACGATAAACCGGAAACGACTCAACCTCCATGGCCTGTATGCACGCTCACCATGCAAAACTCCCTTGCTGAACAAAAAGCATGTTCAAGCGCGTTTACAGTTTCCTTAAAGGGAATCTGTCACCCTATTTTAGCCCTATAAGCTGCGGTCACCGCCATCAGGGGCTTATCTACAGCATTCTGTAATGCTGTAGATAAGCCCCCGATGAAACCTGAAAGATAAGAAAAACACGTTAGATTATACTCACCGGGGGCGGAGTCGGGTGCGGTGGGTGTCGCGGTCCGGCGCCTCCCATCTTCAAATGATGATGTCCTCTTCCTTGCTTCTCCCTCGGCTCCTGCGCACGTGTACTTTATCTGCCCTGTTGAGGGCAGAGTAAAGTCCTGCAGAGTGCAGGCGCCGGGAAAGGTCAGAGAGGTCCCGCGCGTGTGCACTGCAGTACTTTACTCTGCTCTCAACAGGGCAAAGAAAGTACGCCTGCGCAAGAGCAGAGGGAGAAGCAAGGAGGAGGACATCATATGAAGATGGGAGGCGCCGGACCGGACCGCGACACCCATCGGACCGGACAGAACGCAAGGGTGAGTATAATCTAACTCTTTTTTCTTATCTTTCAGGTTACATTTGGGGCTTATCTACAGCATTACAGAATGCTATAGATAAGCCCCTGATGGCTGTGGCCGCAGTTTATAGACCAAAAATGAGGTGACAGATTCCCTTTAACAACATTTAGACAAGCCTGTGAAATACTGGGGAAATATAGTCTTGTTACGAGACCAAAATAGAACTCTTTAGATGCCATAATATACACCATGTATGAAGTGCCTTTAGCACTGCATATCACCCCAAAAACACCATACTAATCATGAAGTTTAGAGGTGGGAACATCATGTCGTGGGGCTATTTTTCAGCACACGGCACTGGCCAATTTCATATGATTGAAGGAAGGATGAATGGCCAAATGTACTGAGACATTCTTGATAAATGTTGGCTACCATCTACCAGGCTGATGATCATGAAACAAGGGTGGACATTTCAGCAAGACAATGATCCAAAGCATGCAGCCAAAGAAACTTTCAATTGGTTTCAAAGAAAGACAATAAAACTGGTAAAATGGTCCAGCCAGGGCAGGTTTAAGACAAAGAGGGGCCCTGGGCAAAATTAAATCCGGGGCCCCAAAAGGCAAAAAATTGGACCATCACACAGCAGTCTTGTGAAAACTATATATAACTGGGCGACTCCAGAAAAAATGTCTTGTTATCTATAAAGAGGGAAAAGCCTCCATAGGTTTACAAAATTCATGAAAAAAGAGCTGCTCCCCCCTTCTACAGACCTCATAAGAGCAACAGCTTCTGTGATATGCAAAAGAAAGGAGACAAGGAGCGCACATGAAAAGGACCTGTTAATCTAGAGGGCTATGAATCCGTTTGGGCCACCTCTTGGGGTTGTTCACCCCTGCACAACCCCAGTTTGAGCCTGGAGGTGAGAAGGATCAGACCTCCGTGCTGTGCAGCTCTTCCTGGTGAGATCACGGGGTCCGGACACGTGACCGTGGGGAGGTGTCACAGGAATCCATGTCACCGCAGGTCCTAGAGCCAGAGCGAAGAGGATGCTGAATCCAGAGCTGCTCCTGCCGCGTACCCTCGAAAAGGACACGAGTATGGAAGCAAAAATAACGCGGTCTTTAGGAGCGCTAACAGAGATGCATTAAAAATGGTTGAATGCATAAACCTTTATTAATAGTTCTTTGCACTCCACAACGCGTTTCGATAGTGACATGCTATCTCCCTCAGGTGGTACAAAGAACATAAGGGGAAATTACATATTTAAAGAGAAAGTGCACCAATGGGAATCATTTACCAATTATGACCTTATAGCACCCTTAAGCTGCCAGAGGAAAATGGACTACATATAAACTATATAGTAATACTAGAAACAATTAAACTGTAAACCATTAAAAGTAAAAACTAAAATCTTACAAGAATTAAAAGAACACCTATTAACCTCTTTGTGACTGCCAGCGGTAGATATTTGTTGGCACTAGCAGGGCTTTGAGTAGTGCCGACGTTTGTCTACGGTCGGTGGTTTTGTGCTGCTCAGGACCCTCATATACCCTATAACGAGAGTATTCAGACGCACAACCCTGTCTGTGACCCCCGACCTCATTGAGACCTGATTGGTTCAGGTCCTGATGAAGTCAGTGTCACACCAGCCAATGAGACAAATCACTGGGAAAGTTTGTTGTAGCAACAAACTTTCCCGGGCGATCTACCTCATAAAAACACTCTTTCTCCTCAGATCTCCTGTCAGTGAGGAATTAAGAGGAGAGACAGGGTTACAAGTGCTGCTGGCAACAGCTGTGTCAGTCACCGATCTTGTTACGAAGTAACCCAGATAAGGCAGGTTAGGGTTAGTGCTATAGTTAGGATTAGGGTTAGGCTAAAGTTAGGGTTAGTGTTTATTGTAAAGTTAGGGTTAGGCTAAAGAATTAGCCTTTTTCAATTGTTTCACCAATAATTTGGACGTGTCAGTCACGTCACAGTTTTCTATTTCCGGAAAAAATCAAAAACAAATAAAATGGCCCGTCAGTATTATAGTGCAGAGGAGTCTTATGCACTTTTATGTTCTGACAGCGAAGAAATTGCAGTGTCAGATGGCGATGTGGATTTTGAGGGCTTTAGTAGTGGAGACCGTGATAGCTCAGAAATGAGCAGGGATTCTGTTCCATCCTCACACACCAGGACCAGTACAACAAGAAGGGCAAATAGCGCTTCTGGAGAGATGTCTCCAACTCAGGGAACAATTCCCAGTACTAGCGCTGTCCCTAGTGCTCGTGATTTGGGGCACACCAATGTCCAAGGAGTTCTGCCTCTTGATGTAGCATTTCCCAGATGGGAGACTTCGGATTCAGCTACTCTATTCACCCCTAATTTTAATGCCATTCCTCGTATAAATGTGGAGGTGGAAAATTTTGGACCAATTAATTTTTTTAATTTGTTTATGACAGATAGCTTGCTAGAGCATATTGTCCTACAAACAAATTTATACGCGTCCCTATTCAGCAGCCGGAATCCACAATCCCATTATGCTAGGTCAAATTTATGGACACCAACTAATGTCCTGGAAATGAAAAAATTTTAGGACTGTTTTCTGCCATTCTTCCTAGGACTCGTTATGAAATGCTCATGAGATTTAGGCATTTTAACGACAATAGTCAATGCCTGCCCAGAGATGCCCCAGAAAATAACAGACTATTCAAAATCAGACTCATCATCGAAGACTTGACAGAAAAGTTCTTAAAGCTCTACATCCCAACAGAAAACATTTCCTTTGATGAGTCCCTTGTAAAATTCAAAGGAAGATTGCACCTCAAGCAATTTATTCCTTCTTAGAGGGCAAGGATCGGAATAAAGCTCTATAAAATGTGTGAGTGTTTAAGAGGATGCACATCAGCTTTTCGCATTCATGAGGGTAAAGATAGACAACTAAACCCACTAGGATGCCCCACTTATGTGGGGACATCTGGAAAAATCGATTGGGAGCTGATAACTCCATTATTACAAAAAGGCTACAATCTGTATGTTAACAACTACTACACCAGCATACCCCTATTTAAAAGTCTGATTGAACAAAACATAGGGACTTGTGGGACCATTCACAAAAACAGTCAGGAGTATCCACAATCATTGGTCAACAAAAAGTTCCGAAAGGGGCAGTTAGAAGCTTTACGCAATGGACAGCTGCTTGCTCTTAAGTATAAAAAAAATATATTTTTATCCTGAGCTCGATCCACACAGATGCCAAAAGGGCCACTTAAGAACAGGGATCCACTACTCCAAAACCTGTGTCTGTCATTCACTACAACAAATATATGGGGGGTGTGGACATTGCAGATCAGGTTCTATAGCCATACCAGGTATCAAGAAAATCATGTACCTGGTATAAGAAGTTAATCATTTATTTGTTTCAGGTGGCCACATATAATTCTTTTGTGTTATACAAAAAAGCCGGAAATGCAGATATTTTCCTAGATTATCAGGAAAAGGTCATTGAAAATCTTGTTTTTGGAAATTTTGTCCCTGCCCATCCTTTAGAATATGAAGATGTCAGTAGACTCACTGAGTGAAATTTTATTGCACTCATCCCAGTAACAGGAATAAAAATGAACTCCCAGAGATGTTGTGTATGTTCCAAGAGAGGAATGAGGCATGATATCCGCTATTATTGCCCACAATGCCCATCATTGCCAGCCTTATGCCTCCATGACTGCTTTAAAATCTTCCACACAGAACCACATTTTTAAATGGTTTTGACATAAAAGCATTTGGTTTATTTAGTGACACACACATTTGAGTAGAGCTGACTTAATTTCCAGGGGTAGGTGGGGGGATGTCTCCAGAGACACAAGCTGGACACAATATATTGGGCACTACAATGTCATTTTTGCAATTTTTGCTCTATAACTTCTACTACGTGTTTCTGGAAATCATGCATGTAGTGGAAATGGTCACTATATCCATAGATGAATTCCCACTTAGCGGCTCTCCGAAGTGCCATAATAGCAGAATCCACCCTGAAGTGACCCCATTTTGGAAATCACACCCCTCTGCAAATTCATCTATGGGTGTAGTCACCTTTTACCTATCCACCTATTTTCCAATGTAAAATCTGGAGTTAAAACATTTTAGGCTATGTGCACACGCTGCGGATTCTGCTGCGGTTCCGCAGCGTTTTTGGCCCTGCAGAACCGCAGCAGTTCTGCTGACATGGTACAGTACCATGTTAGCCTATGGGTTTTAAAAACCGCTGTGCCGATGCTGCGTTTTTTTCCGCGTGGTTTTGCTGCGGTTTACAAACCGCAGCATGTCAATTCTTTCTGCAGATTCTGCAGCAGTTTGGCACCTGTTCCATTGTCCAGGTGCCAAACCGTAGGGGAAAACCGCAGGTCACTTTACCTGCGGTTTTACCTGCGGATTCCCGCGGAAAAACCCGCAGGTGAATCCGCAGCGTGTGCACATAGCCTAAGTGGTAAAAATGTAATTATTTTTTCTTCATTGTCCAATGGTATAATTTTCTATGGAACAGCCGTGGTGTCGTTATGCTTCCTGCACCACTAGAAGAATTCATTCAGGGAAGTATTTTGTAAAATGCAGTCACTTTGGGGGGCTTATGCTGTTCTGGCACCTCAGGGGCTCTGACAATGTGACGTCACCAACAAACAATTCCCGCAATATCTGCTCTCCAATATGGTGCTCCTTCCCTTCCGAGCTCTGCCATGCTCCCAAACAGTGATTTACCCCCACACATGGGGTGTCAGCATACTCAGGACAAATTGCACAACAACTTTTGAGGTCCAATTCCTCTCATTACTGTTTGGAAAATAAAAAAATTAAGGTTGAAATGATCATATTTGCGGAGAAAATATGATTTTCTATTTTCACGGCTCTACGTTATTAACTTCTGTGGAGCACCTGGGGGTTCAAACTGCTCACCACGTATCTAGATAAGTTCCTTGGGGAGTCTAGTTTCCAAAATGGGGTCACTTGTTTGGGGTTTCCACTTTTTAAGGCACATCAGGGACTCTCCAAAAGCAACATGGCATCCGATATCGATTCCAAATGTCAAATGGTGCTCCTTCCCTTTCATGCCCTGCCGTTCTCCCAGACAGCAGTCATCCACCACATACTGGGTATTGGCATACTCAGGAGAAATTGTAAAACAAACTTTGGGGTCAATTTTTTATTGCTACCCTTGTAAAAATAAAAAATTGAGGTTGAAAAGATCATTTTCGTGGAAAAAATATGATTTTTTTTATTTTCACGGCTCTACGTTATTAACTTCTGTGAAGCACTTGGGGGTTCAAAGTGCTCACCACACATCTAGGTAAGTTTCTTGGGGAGTCTAGTTTCCAAAATGGGATCACTTGTTGGGGGTTTCCACTGTTTAGGCACGTCAGGAGCTCTCCAAACGCACACATGATGTCCGCTGTCAATTCCAGCTAATTTTGTATTCCAAAAGTCAAATGGTGCTCCTTCCCTTCCGAGCCCTGCCGTGCGCACAAACAGTAGCTTACCATCACATATGGGGTATCAATGTACTCGGGAGAAATCGTACAACAAACTTTATTGTGCATTTTTT
This sequence comes from Dendrobates tinctorius, assembly GCF_039654945.1. Lineage (NCBI taxonomy): Eukaryota > Metazoa > Chordata > Amphibia > Anura > Dendrobatidae > Dendrobates > Dendrobates tinctorius. Next base: position 254,161 of record NW_027361726.1, on the reverse strand, counting down.
TCCCTTGTGAAATTGAAAAATTTGCAGTTGAAGTAAAAGTTTTGTGGGAAAAAGTAAAACGGTCTCAGAATCACCGGGATCTGTTGAAGCATTCAAGACTTATTACCTCATAAAGTGACACTGGTCAGAATTGAAAAAATTGGCCCGGTCACAAAGGCAAAAACAGGCTCTGGCACGAAAGGGTTAAAAACATAAAAAACTAATAAAATATAGAACATTTTTCAAAAGAATGAAGTTTTTTTGAAAAAATTTGTTTTGTAAAATTTCTGTAACAGGAAAATTAGCACTAACCAACAACATTGTCTATAGTTAAATTCAACCCTTCAGGGGCCAAAGTGCCCAATTTAATAAAACGGTGCGCACTCAAAATCGGATCAGAACAAAACATTCTCAGAGCCGTGATTTTCATATATGTGTGAATGGACCTATAAAACTCTACGAGTCCATGTGCCGTCCGATAATTAAAATCTGGAAGCACCTGGAGATTTCACACAAATGTGAGAATGTAGAATAAGGGATTTTACAGTTAACATTATTACTCCCAAATCACACAGAACAGATACAGAATAATATCTACATCCAGGCACTTACCGCTGACGTCTCGTCCGATTAGAGCCACTTCCCCGTTTCTTCTTCATCTAGTCAGACCTTCATATCGACATCTTCCAGCCATGACTCGTTTTGTCACAATGATCATCGCAGCACTGAAAATAATAAGGTCACGTATGTTGTATAAGCAGCGCTGTGCCCCCCCCATTAACTATAATCCCTGCCACCCAATAATATAAATTATTCAATCTGTGACTCTGCTCCATTAACTGTAAGGCTATGTGCACACGGAAAATATGCAAGGTTTTACAGTACAGGAAAAGTGAATGAGATCAACAAAGTCTCATGCACACGTTGCCTATTTTTTCTTGCAGATAATTCAAATCTGTATGTCAATTCTTGCAGCGTATTTCACCCGTACCAATGGGGGAAAATACGTAACAAAAGCATGGCAACATTAAATGTGTTTTGCGCCGCGCCCTTCCTGCCAACCCATTAGGACATGCAGAATTTTCTTCTGCAAATCTTGAACGTGTGCACATAGCCTTAGACCCTGTCCTATGTCCCCCCAATTCATTATATGTCCTTTATAGCATCATAATAAATTTGGGGGTGGGAGAAGACATAATTGGGTACTGAGCATCCTCCGCCACCTATCAATTTATTACAAGTCCCTGACAGAGTCTTCTCCCACCTTTCAGTTCATTATAAAGTGTCCTATGCACCTTATTGCCTCCTCTCCCCAACACATTTTAAGTCCCCGATAGCATCACAATGAATTGTGAGATGGGGGAGGACGCTATCAGAGGCTTAGCACCCTCCTCCACTACCCAATTCATTGCACATCTATATCTTATGTTCTTCTCCCCCTCCTCCTGTTCATAAGTCCATTATAAGTCCCCATTACTCCCATCCCAATCCTCCCACCCCATCATTGCCCTTTTAACCACCTCCATTATTGCCCTTTCCATCACCTCCGTCATTGCCTTCTCCCCTACCACCCCCATCATTGCCCTCTCCACCACGTCCATCATTTCCTCTCCACCACTCTAATCATTGTTCTCTCACCACCTCCATCATTTCACTCTCCAACACCCCATTGTTCACCCCCACTACTCCCATAATTGTCCTCTCCACCACCCCCATCATTGCCCTATCCACCACCACCATCATTGCCTTCTACCCCACACCCCCATCACCATCATTGCCTTCTACCCCACCACCCCATCATTGCCCATTCAACCTCAATCATTACCTTCACCCCCACCACCCCATCATTGCCCTCTCCACCACCTACCTAAAACATACACCACTGCTCTCCACCACACACACACAGAGCATCACTCACCTCTCTGCATGCTCCCCGGCAGCCGCAGTGCACACACACACACAGCAGCACTCACCTTACACACACAAACACACTCACACAGAGCAACACTCACCTCTCAGCACGTTTCCGCAGCATCACCGTCTGCTTCCTCTCTCTGACACAGAAGCATGCTGAATGATGACATCATCCAGCTGCGCTGCTTTGTCAGTCAGGAAGTGAGGGCAGGAAGCAGGACGGATCCCTGCTGCTCCGCTCCAATTTTCTCCTTTGGGCCCGCCGCACATAAGGGCAATCTGGCCAGGGCCCCCTGGGCTGGAGAAACTGTCCAGATTGCCCTCATTATTAGCCCCCCTCCAGGGACCCCCTCCACTTCAGGGCCCCGATGCAGCTGCACATGCAGTGTGTCCGCCCATTTCTACTTTACATCATCACAATTTTTTAAATAATTTGTTTGTTAGGATGTTATAAGGGTTAAAAGTTGACCAGCGATTTCTTATTTTTACAGTAAAATAATGTTTTTAGGGTTAACATCACATTTGAAGTGACTTTGAGGGGCCTATATGACAGAAAATACTGAAAAGTTACACCATTCTAAAAATTGTACCTGTGAGAGCTCATAACCACCCTTCAGGTGCTACATAGCAATTGATGGAATGTGGAAAGAAAAAATGAGCATTAATTTTTTTTCACAAAAATTATACTTTAGACCCCAATTTTTTTTATTTTCACAAGTGTAATAGGACAAAACGTACCCCAAAGTTTGTTGTGCAATTTCTCCCGAGTATGCAGATATCCCATATGTAGGGGAAAACTATTGTTTGGGTGTACAGGAAGCTGAGAAGAGAAATAGCGACATTTGACTTTTTGAATGCAAAATTTGCTGGAATTAGCGGACGACATGTCGCATTTGGATAGCCCCTGATGTGCCTAAAGAGTAGAAACTCCCCACATGTAACCCCATAATAGAAACTAGATCCCTCAAAAAATTTATCTAGATGTTTGCTGAGCACCTTGAACCCCCAGTTGCCTCACAGAAGTTTATAATGTTGAGTCACGAAAAATGCCACAAAAATGTTCTTTTAGCCCCATTTTTTTTTATTTTCACAAGGGTATCAGAAAAAAATAGAGCCCAGAATTTGTTGTGCAATTTCTCCTGAGTACAGCAATACCCCATATGTGGTTGAAAACTACTTTTGAGGCACAGTGCAAAGCGCAGAAGCTGCATTTTCGAGTTCAGATTTTTCTGGACTGGTTTGAGGGTGCCATATCACATTGATAGAGCCACTGATGTGCCAGAAGAACAAAAAAAATCCCCATAATTGATCCTATTTTACAAACTACACCTCTCAATGAATTGATCTATGGGTGCAATTATCATATTGACACCACAGGTGGGTCACACAACTTTATACCATTGGGCAGTGATGAAAAAATAATTACATTTTTACCACCAAAATTTTGTTTTAGCCTCAGATTTTACACTTTCACACTGGGAAATGAGTAAAAATGGCACCAAAAATTTGTCCCACAATTTCTGCTGAATGTGGGAATTCCCCAAATGTGGCTGTACAGTACTGCTTAGCCACACGGTGAGACTCGGGAGGGACTAACCGCTATTATCCTCCTCTAGCACAGATTTTGATAGAATAGTTTGCGGACTGCATACAGAGCCATTAAGCGCTAGAAGAGCAGAATCCCCACTAAAGTGACCCCATTTTGGAAATTATACCCCTTCGGGAATTTAGTGAAAATTACAAACTGCCACTGTAGTGCCACAAGTATGTTGTGGTGCCCAGTTCATGCTTCTGGAGACATGCACCTGTAAATTAGGCAGGCTGTCATTGCTACAAAAATGTCATATATGTGGACGATAAATTTGGTTTAGGCACACTGGGGCTCAGAAGGGAGGGTGCATTTGGGAGTGCAGAATTTGCAGAATTTCTTTTGGGGGTGAGGAGCTAGAGCACTTTTACAGAGACTTTGAACTACAGTAACATGGAAGACCCCTATATTTCCGTTAACAGATGATGGACCTGAGTGGGGACGTGCTTTTTTTTGTGGATTAACTTGAAACTTTTGTTGGGAACATTTTCCATAACATTTGGACCACATTTATCCAGCGCTCTAAGGTGAGCACTTCCATGTGGGTTTCCAAAAACCTCCGAGTGACGTGATTCAGCTGAAACCCCTGAGGGATCCATTTACTATAATAAAGCAGCAGAATTACTCTGGACTGCATCTGGCCTCTGTTCAGTGTTGTGGACAACCGCACTTTTATGCACGCATAAAAAGATGGACACCGCCAGATCACAGGCGGCAAGCCTGCATCCACAGTGCCTCCATCAGCCTCATTATAAGGAATCTTACGCTGTGGGTTCAGTCTGAATCATGTATTTCAGAGATTTATATGGAAACCTTAGTGAAAGAGCTTAGAGAAGAGAGGAGGATAAGCGAGAGCAGAGCCTTACTGCAATCTTTGGAAGGCAGAATGAACAAATGAACAGCAGATGAAGAATTGGTTTTATTCATTTTTTATGTTGTTCCTTGCATGATATAAATGATTAGACGACTTTATTCTTTGGGTTGGTGCAATTACTATTTGGCTGGTGTCACACACTAAAAGATGCTTTTTATTGCAAAGCATCGCCATATTTTGATAGCTATAGTTTTTCCATACTTTGGCTGACAGTCATATGAGGGCTTGTTTTTTGCGGGATGAGTGAACATTTTTATTAGTATCATTTTCGGGCACATGACATTTTTTGATCGCTTTCTACTCCCATTTTTGGGAGGCAAAATGAACATAATGCCCCGCGATGTCTCCGTCACTATGGACCGAATTGCACCGATCGTGGGCCTTGATGCAGGGTGTCAGCTCTCATCCAAAACTGACATCGGCATTTGATAGCGGCGGTGCTCAGCATCACGACCACGGCGTAAACCTAAGAAAATTAGCTTACAAAAGGAGAATGATAAGTTATCAGCAACGTCCAGTCAGATGAATGTCATGATCCATACGCTGTGTCTCATCTGACCCCACAATTGCTGTCCTCGAGGGGAAACATTTTGATCATAATGTTTGTGGAGTTCAATTTTTCTGTTGACTCAGACTAAATTAGGCATGCCGATTTCAAAATTGTGGTTAGTTTACTTCTATCACGTCAGGTTTTTACTCTACAGTTTATCTTAATGTGTTTATTCTGGGCAGGACTGAGGGCACCATTAGTGCTCTCCTATTGGTCGAGAGTGAAGTGACCTCAAGAGAGTGGAGGATGACCTTGGCGGCCAGAAACAGGTTGGTATTTGTCTAGGCTATTCACTTACACATGCGTGAGGCGAGAGGTTGTGTGCCACGCTCTATAATGAATCGTATTTCGTAAGTCTGTATACAAGGATTAGCATAATGTATTTTTTTATTTACATTTGTCAAGCAAGCCTATTTTTCATATTTCAAAGTAAAATTGGTTATCAAGATAAGTCTTGGGCCCCTCCTAAGGTGGGCAAGCAGTGTGTCTTGAGTTTACAGAAACGGATGAAGGGATCATGTAATAAAACACCATTTGGTATCCCTATGGTTCGGCGACAGCCAAAAGATTATTCCAGTGACTCGTACTTTTGTTAAGTGAAAACTTCCGGATATAACAAGTAAAATAAGTATGAAATGGAGTATCAGCTACAGTGGGGAAAATAAGTATTTGATACACTGGTGATTTTGCAAGTTTTCCCACCTACAAAGAATGGTGACGTCTGTAATTTTAATCGTAAGTACTATGAGACACAGAATCTAAAAACTAAAACCAGAAAATTAAATGACATTGTAATGAATGAAATAAGTATTTGAAAACTTACTAACCAGCAACAATTCTGGCTCTCAACAGACCTGTTAAATAAAACCTAAGAAACCCTCCTTCTCTGCTCTCATTACCTGTATTAATTGTACCTGTTTGATTTTGTTACCTGTATAAGACACCTAGTCACACATTCAATCAAAATCCAACCTCTCCACCATGGCCAAAATCAAAGAGTTGTCTAAGGACTCCAGGGACAACAGGCTGAAATGGGCTGCAGAACAATAGGCAAGTAGCTTGGTGAGCATGCAACAACTGTTGGCACAATCATTAGAAAATGGAAGAAGCACAAGATGACTGTCAATCTTCGTTGGTCTGGGGCTCCATGCAGGATATTGCCTCGTGGGGTAAGAATGGTTCTGAGAAAGGTCAATAATCAGACCAGAACTACACGGCTGGACCTGGTCAATGACCTGAAGAGAGCTGGGACCACAGTCTTAAGCATTACCATTAGAAACACACTACACCATCATGGATTAAAATCCCGCAGGGCACGCAAAGTCCTCCTGCTCACGCCAACACATGTCCAGGCCCGATTGAAGTTTGACAATGACCATTAAGATGATCTAGATGAGGCATGGGAAGAGGTCATGTGGTCAGATGAGACCAAAATAAAACTTTTTTATATCAACTTGTAGTGCAGCGGTAGCACACTGAGGCAATGACCCAACAAAGTTTCAAACAACAGTCTCTTTAATGTGTTTACGTCACAGCATTAAATGTCCAATTCACATAAACACAGCACACGATATCCTCCGGATTGCAGCTGGGTACATATCCTCTGGATTACAGTCACTAAACAAGCTAGTCCTCCTTCGGGCCCAGGACAGTATATCTCTGGTTCACCGCCGGGCACAAGATCATCCACCTCTGAGACTAGTTGCCGTGGGTGACTGCACTGGTGTGTAAGCTGTGGGTGACAGGAGTTCGCTCTGCTGGGCTTTGTGCTACTCTCACACAGGCTGTGCTCTTGCAGAGCTGTCTGCTGTACATCATGCAAACGCCACTCTGATACTGACAGGCCAATACCCTAAACTGCAGGGCTTTTACCTAGCAACCTGTGGCCTTCAGCCACATGGAACTCCCAGCCAGAAATTAAACAGACTGCAACTACAGTCCTGCGGTCTGTTTCAATACACAAACACCCAGAGCAGGTTTTTCCCTAAACTGCCTTAGACAACTAGCATGTCCAAGACATATAATTACTTTAGTCTGTATTGCAACCACAGCTACGCCTGTGACTGCAATGCCCTCTCATAGCCTCAATGTGCCTCTGTGAGCATCCTGGGGGAAACATACAGCAACCCCTACAGGTAACACCAGTCACTGCCTCACAAGCTCCCCTCGCTGGGTTTGGATGAAGAAGGATCAGTACAACCCCAAGAACACCGTCCCAACCATGAAGCCTGGTGGGGGTGAACGTCATAAAATAGAAAGATCTGTGTGGAGGAGTGGGCCAAAATCCCTGCTGCAGTGTGTGCAAACTTGATCAAGAACTACAGGAAATGTCTGACCTCTGTAATTGCAAACTAAGGTTTCTGTACCAAGCAGCAGTGTATACAGACATTACAGCACAGAATCACAGCTGATTCCTTTTGTGAGGTAAAATATTATTAAAAAACAGGCAGTGAAATGTTTTACCTCACAGAAAGAGTCAGCTGTAATCCTGCGCTGTAATGTCTGTATACTTTCTTGTGTCCTCCCCTGCCCAGCAGCTGTGGTATGATCAGATCATGTTCCTGTAATGTCAGACACAGCCGTTACACAGTACACAGCAGGGGCTCATTTATAAGATTATCTCAGCACAGGAACATTATTACAGGAACATTCATTTGTGGAGTGTATTATTTTTCCAAATATATGTTGATTAAAATATACTTTTTTTCGTAGAAAAGCCCCTTTAATTTAATTCCTCGCTGAATTAGAAAACGTTTTTTAAATCCATAGCATGTCAAGTCTTTCAGCATGTTTGCAGAGTTTTTTCACTCTCATTGCTTTCTGTGAGTCAAAAAATGCTGCAACAACGCTGAAAGACTTGACATGCTGCAGATTTTAAAAAAAAATGCAGCAGTTTTCTAATTCAGCTAGGAGTAAAAGAAAACAAGAATGTGCATTAGATTTCTGAAATTCCTGTAAAAAGCAGCTTTAAATTTGCATTAAAAAACGCCACTTGTGAACATAGCCTTAACGTTATGTTCACATAGGACAAAGTTGCTGTGAAATTTCTGTAGTGGCAATATCCGTGCACACCCAATCAGGTTTTTGATGCAGGTGTTAGAAGGGTAGTGTCTGTCCTTCCTCCTTATGATTTTGGCTAAAAAAATGAGTAGTGATAGCACATAGTGCATTTGTTCTAAACTTCACCCAAAATGGTGCCCAATGATAGCAAGATTTTGGCTCAATAATTTTTATAAGGTTTTAAAAATTTTTCAAGGCAACATGATTTTGAAACCAAATTGTGAGACCTCTGAGCATCACATTGGGACAATGTTATGGACGTATGCAGCAAGATGCAGAATGTGCAATCACCGTCATAGGACAGTATCAGGCGGTTTTTTTTTTTTTTTTTTTAACAACTGCCTTTAAGGGCATGTCACACTAAGCGATATTGCTAGCAATATCGCTATAACTAGTGACGTTATAGCGATATTGCTAGCGATATCTCTGTGTCTGATACTTACCTCTGACCGCTCCCCCGCTGGTTATCGCTGATCGCGCGAGAACGTCCTGGACTGTTTCTCGTCGTCAGCTTCCTGCGGCGCTTCCTGCTGTGACGACGAGCGACGCGTGGACGCGGGCGGGAGGACGCAGGATCGCCTGGTGTGACAGGTAAGTAGCGACCCCCGTCCCCAGCGATGTCGCTAGTGAGATCTGCCTATGTGGCAGCTCACTAGCAACCACTTAGCGATGTACCAGCGATCCTGACCGCGTCATATCGCTGATATCGCTGGTACATCGCTAAGTGTGACAGTACCTTTAGAGTAGAACTATTTTATTACCCAAGGTCACACGACCAATGAATGCTAATGCAGTGTGCCATTACTGTAAGACCACACAGTGCAGTTTTGATGCATCAAACATGGTGTAGACAGTGCGCTTTTTAACATCATAAAAAAACAGATGGTGGAGAAAGGTTGAACTTGATGGAACTAGGTCTTTTTTTTCAACCTAAGTGACGCAACTTAATCAGTGTGAAACAATGGTGGAAATAACCGTTAAATGAAATGCAATACAAAAAAACAAACCCGCGCCTGTCAAAGCCATGCTTGTTTGTGCAAAAACTGCAAGCAGCATCTTTTTTACATTAAACCTGCACTATAAAGCCATGGTCTTACCCTTAGGATCACTGCATAATAGTTATGAAATAATATAGGTAACTTCTGAAATACTTATGGCCTTGATTCATTAAGGTGAGTACGCCAGAATTCTTCTGTAAAACACATTACTAATTCGCATATTTTTGCGGCACTCACAAGTTGCCCAAAAGTAAAGTGAATTTTAGCATTTACATAGCGTGTGCAGGATGGGAAATAACATCACACCACTTTATTGGCATAACTTCTGGCAGCAGTGCAGGCCAGTTAAGAGAAGAACCTAATTCATTATGTAGCGTGCATTAAGTGCATCAAACTTCAGCGAGCCCATTCATTAACGCCTTTCTGACATCGAGCGTAATAGTACGCCGATGTCGGACACCCTACCTTTGATGTGGGCTCCAGCGGTGAGCCCACATGTAATCCTGCACATGTCAGCTGTTTTGAACAGCTGACATATGCCGCTAACAGCCGCGGGAATCGCGATCCTCCCGCAGCTGTTAACCTGTTAAATGCCGCTGTCAAACTCTGACAGCGGCATATAACATGCGCTTCCGGCAAGTGCGCCAGAAATCTCGCCCACTGGCGCCCGTGTCATATGACCACAGGTTGCCGACGGGTTGGCATGACAACCAGATGTCTCTAGCAGGCCTCTATGATTGTCACTGCCGGATTGCTATGAGCATTTCTGCTACATACAGGCAATCTGTGATTATCGCCTGTATGTAGCAGAGCTGATCAGACAACTGCAGCTTCTAGTCAGTCACCCATGGAAACTATTGAAGCATACCAAAAGTAAAAAAAAAAAAAAAACAACTTTAAAATATAAAAAAAAATGTAAAAAATAAAAAAGTTCAAACCACCCCCATTTTGCCTTATTCAACCTTTCAAAATAAAACAATAAAAAAAAAAAAATCAAACATACACATACCGTATATACTCGAGTATAAGCCGACATTTTCAGCCCATTTTTTTTTAGGCTGAAAGTGCCCCTCTCGTCTTATAGTTGAGTCATTGTCCCAGGGGTCGGCGGGGGGAGCACGGCTGTCAGATCATACTCACCTCCACCTGGCACGGTCTCCGCAGTCCATGCTTCGCCGATGGTCTCCAGCGCCGCAGTTTTCCCTGGGTTCAGCTGTCACGTGGTACCGCTCATTAAATGAGCAGTACCACGTGACCGCTGGACACTGGAACGATCTCCCGGCGCCGGAGACCATTGGAGAAGCAGGGACTGCAGAGACTGTTCCAGGAGGGGGCGAGTACTACGGGGAGGACTGTGTGAGCCATGGGATATTCACCTGTCCCCGTTCCACCGCCGCGCCAATCTGTCTTCTATGTCCTCTGGCTGTGATGTTCAGGTTAGAGGGCGCGATGACGTGGTTAGTCCCTCTGCCTCAACAGTCACTGCCAAGACCCGAAAGTCAGAGCGGCGGTGGAATGGGGACAGGTGAATATCGCAGGTGCCAGAGCCCTGAGCCGGCGGCGATACCGGCACCTGCCCCATAGCGCGCTGTCCCCGCCTGCTCAGGACACCGGCACCTGGCCCCCAGAGATGAGAGGTTAGAATGTAATTTTTCTTTTCATCGTATGGAGCATCTTACGGGGCCATTAACCTATATGGAGCATTATATGGGGCATATTATTCTATGGAGCATCTTATGGGGCCATCAACCTTTATGGAGCAGCATATTGGGCATATTATTCTATGGAGCATCTTATGGGGCCATTATTAACCTTTGTGCAGCATTATATGCAGCATTTTTTTGTATGGAGCATCTTATGGGGCCCATCATGAACTGTATGGAGCATTATATGGGGCTCCTGATTCAATATGGATATTCACAAACATTTAACCTACTGAGCTCGCAATTAATTTTACTTTTATTGGCATTTATTTTTATTTTTGAAATTTACCAGTAGCTGCTGCATTTTGCACCCTAGGCTTATACTCAAGTCAATAAGTTTTCCCAGTTTTTTGTGACAAAATTAGGGGCCTCAACTTATACTCGGGTCAGATTATACTCGAGTATATACAGTATTTTGTATTGCAGCGTTCATAATCGCCCGATCAATATAAAAAAAAATTAACCTGATCGCTAAACGGCGTAACGAGAAAATTCAAAATGCCAGAATTACATTCTTTTGGTCACTGCAACATTGCATTAAAATGCAATAACGGGTGATGAATATATCGTATCTGCGGCAAAATGGTATCTTTAAAAACGTCAGCTTGGCGCACAAAAAATAAGTCCTTACCAAACCCCAGATCACAAAAAATGGAGAAAAATGGAGACACTACGGGTATCGGAAAATGGCACAATTTTTTTTTTAACAAACTTTGGAATAACCAAATCACCACTTCGATAAAAAAGAACCTGCAGTTGTCCTCAAAAGTTTACATACCCCAACATCATTTTTGCTTTCTTGGCCATTTTTCAGAGAATATGAAAGCTATCACAAAAACTTTTTCTCCACTCATGGTTAGTGATTGCGTGAAGCCATTTATTGTCAAACTACTGTGTTTTCTCTTTTTAAACCATAATGATAACCCACAACATCCAAATGACCCTGATTAAAAGTTTACATACCACATTTCTTAATACCGTGTATTGCCCCCTCTAACATCAATGACAGCTTGAAGTCTTTTGTGGTAGTTGGGGATGAGGTTTTTTATTCTCTCAGATGGTAAAGCTGCCCACTCTTCTTGGCAAAAGGCCTCCAGTTCCTATAAATTCCTGGGCTGTCTAGCATGAACTGCGTCCTTGAGATCTCCCCAGAGTGGCTCAATGATATTGAGGTAAGGAGACTGAGATGGCCACTCCAAAACCTTCACTTTGCTCTGCTGTAGCCAATGTAGTCGACTTAGCCTTATGTTTTGGATCGTTGTCATGTTGGAACGTACTTGGACGTTCCATGCACAGTTTCCAGGCTGCCTTCAGTATTTGCTGATAACATGCTGCATTCATCTTTCCTTCAACTTTGACCAAGTTTCCTGTGCCTTTGTAGCTCACACATCCCCAAAACATCATTCATATTCTCTGAAAAAAGGCCATTAAAGCAGAAGTATGTAAACTTTTGAGCACAACTGTATACATGTTTGGTGTCTGTGAACTCATAATGGCAGGTCAGTTTTAGAATTTAGTGAACATACTAAAAAAAAAGCAAACAAAAAAAAATCGTGGAATTACACTTTTTTTTGCAATTTCACAGCACTTGAAGTTTTTTTTCTCAATTTCCAGTACACAATATGTTAAAAACAATGGTGTTGATCAAAAGTACAACTCGTCCCACAAAAAACAAGACCTCACATGGCCATATTGCCAAAAAAATAAAAGAGTTACGGCTCTGGGAAGAAGGGGAGCAAAAAACGAAAATTAAAAAACGAAAATACCTCCGTCCATGAAGGGGTTAAGACTGGTGTGCTCAACACCACTCATAATGAATCGTCCACTTTCTGTTTGGGAGCAGCCTGCAATCCCTGTAGCATTATGTTGTGATGTGGACAGAAGTTGACAGATGTGATGTGGACAGAGTCCTCGCGTCTGATACCCATACAAACAGGTCCAAAAATGTACGAGGCAGCTGATACACACAGAGGGCTCAGGAGGAGGCTGCCTGAACACTAAAGACCCCCATACACAGATAAAAGTGAGCCAAACCCACTAATCTTTGGTGGGGAAAGCCTACTATCTATTGTGTATGCCAGAACACATAAAAAATGGGCAGTTGGAATCCAAACACCTCATCCTTCTGCTCTATGGGGAGTAATTCTGGAGGCAGAAGCCCAGCACGTCTGCATATGATGGACTCTGGAGAGAGAGTAGTCATCCAAAGGATAGTTCAACCAAGGTTAATTTAACCAAGCGCTATCTTATGTGTAAGGTTAACGTAACCATTTAAGCAAAGTCTGTGTATTTACTCTTGAGAGGATCTGCTTAATCCTTTACAATCAGATTCATACTCCTTTTGCTGGGCTGTATAGCATACATGGATAATATATGGAACTTATATGAAGGTTGTATCAGTCACCTCTGTAGAGAAAAATGCAGAAACAGTCCTTTAGTATAGAGGTTAGTATCACTTTCAATTTATTAGTCTGTGTCTATTCTACAAAGGTAAAAAAAAATTTTTGCTAATCATCTGCTGAAAATCAGGACTGTGTAGACAAATGTGTGTTTTTACTGTTTTGTCCATACCCTTCAAACGTCAAATAACTTGTATTTTTTTTCTTCGATAAAATTAATTTGCATAGATCTCCCAAAGGACTGATTGAAGACCATGTAGTAGAGCAACAGGTGACACCTCAACAAAACACAATCTAATTATGATACTATGCAACAAGATGGTACATTAGAATATCACGAAAATACATAACAGGAACAGTGATAGACCATGGGGCAGCGATGGTGAGACTGAAAGCCTACAACAATTCAAGGCACAGTTTCCCTTACTTGAGGGGAGCTGCCTGGAGAAAAACCTTGATTGGAGCCAGGAGAAGTGGGAGACTGGTTGGCTGGGGACCCAGCATTACTGCGGTACTGCTGGAGAGAGGCCTATAGAACAACACAGAATTAAATACCACTGGCAGTTTACATTTGAAAAGGTCCTCTGGGCAGTTATTTGGCGTGATATTTAGTTAAGTACATTTAAAATAATTGGTAACTCATATAGAAGTACAGCAGCACTGTTTTAATACATTTATCAGTTTCTTCCATATTTGTTGCAAGTAAAATCTTGATTTTTTTATGTATTCAGACATTTAACAGTACCCTCCAGTGCAAAAAATAAAACTAGGTCTTCCAGCTCATAGATCTGCAAGTACAATACCTTTTGTGAAGTGTTTGTGCTGCTTTTCCAGATTCGCTTATAAGAAAATAACCTAGGTCCAGTGAAGCTGCAGCCCAGTGTCTGGTCACTGTTTATTCAAGCCAGCTAGCTCACATTTCATTTCCCCTCCTCTGCTCAAGAGAAGGAGGACTTACTAGCAAGTTCCCTCTAGAGCAGAGCCGGGCAAAGTGTGCCTCATGGGCTACACCCGGCACTCTGGAGATTCACACAGACTGAGACACCTGAAGGGCCCACATGACCTCTGCCGTTCGACCACAGCTACCCGCTGTCACCGTTACCCGAATTTCAGGATGCAGATGCAGTTAATACAATGGTGGAGGAAGGGACACAATCAGGGAGTGCAAGTATGCCAGCAGACCAGCAGACGCGATGAAGTCACTTTATCGCGTCTGAGGTAAGACAGCCAGGGAGCTAGGTGAATGTGTTTTTTTTCATACGAGTATGGGATGTTTGCATATATATAGGAAGCTATAGGGGGGGCTCATATTGAATATAGGATATTTGGGAGATCATACTGTATATAGGGGGCTATGTGAGGGTTTACCGCATTTAGGCTATGTACCCATGTATGCAGAAAATTCCTGACAAAAAAATGGACTCCTTCCCAGAAAACACGCGTTTCTTTTCCGCGTGTTTTTGCAGTGATTTATGTGCATTTTTTATGCGTTTTTTTCCGGAGCATCCCCAGTCTCATAGAATATGGTTAGAAATGCGGATTTGTGCACAATATTAATGAGCATGCTGTGTTTTTTACCGCAATGCGCTTTTTTTTCGCGGAAAAAAATGCATCAATATGCACAAAAAGTGCGGAATTCATTCAAATGAATGGGATGCTTCTTGTAAGCGTTTTTAAAGCGTTTTTGCCGGTAAGAACGCTTAAAAAAATGTGAAAAAACAGCTTACGTGTGCACACACCCTTAGAGGGCTATGTGCAGGTTAATACTATACAGAAAAACTATGAGGGGGCTCAATGAATACAGAATATTTGGGTGCATACTGTATACAGGGGCTGTGGGGGCTCATTGTATTTAGGGGGCTATATGTAGGTTACTACTGTATATACGGGCTGATACTGCATATCTGGGGATATTCGGGGGCTCATACTATATATAGAGAGGCTATGCGTGGCCCATACTGTATTTTGGAGGTTATGCAAGGCTCATACTGTACATTGGAGGCTATGCAAGACTCAATGTACATTGGAGGGTATAAAAGGCTCATACTGTACATAGGAGACTATGTGGAGGCTCATACTGTATATAGGGGCTATGTGAAAGCTCATATTGAATACAGAGGTGTTATGTGGGGACTTAAAATGTATAATGGGAGCTTTGTGGTGGTTCATACTGTATACAAGGCTATGTGGGGCCTTATACTGTATACAGGTCCTACATAGAGCTATCACACTGTATATATAGAGGCCATTTTTTACAAATATGCTAGATTTTTTTTATACACAACTTTAGTTTAGTTGTGGTAATCACGATTGTGAAATTTATCTTGGCAGTGAAAGGGTTAAAGAGGACCTATTAGTGCTCCTTATCCAATTGCTTTGGTAAATAATTGCATATCCTATAATAGAACAATTCCGGGACAGCCTTACACTGAAAACTGCATTGCTCTGTTTCCACTGTAATTCCTATTCTACATGAATATTAATTAACAACTGACTTTTATGCAATCGTGAAAGTAAAAAAAAAAAAAAAAAAAAAAAAAAAAAAGGGATCCAAAATCTTTTTGCGAGATCTGTCCTCTACTTTAAAAAATGTTTTTATTCTCATGCAAAAAGTACATTGTTTGCTAGCTTGTAGATATTTGTATCAAAGCACTACTGCTTTTCAGGACCACAACACTAATGGATGATTGGACCGCCACTGATTAATATTTAAGGCCTAACCCGAGTCGTTTAACAAAGTTAAAGGGAATCTGTCAGCTGTTTTGGCTGCTATAAGATGCAGCTACCGCCTTTCAGGGCTTATCTTTAAGGTACAGAATGTTGTAGACAATAAAAATATGTTTTATTATAACTTCTATTATACTCACCCTGGGGTTGTCCCAGGTCCGGTGCCTCCCATTTTCTTGCGATGATGCCCTCCTGCTTGCTTCCTGCCTTCCCGGCATCGTGCTCCTGTGCAGGCGTATTTCTGTGCCCTATTGAGGGCAGAGGAAAGTACTGCAGTGAGCAGGCGCTAGGCCTCTGACCTTTCCCAGCGCCTGCGTATTGCAGCGCCTGCACAGTAGCACGGATGCTGGGGAGCAATGAAGCAATAGGAGGGCAGCATCGCAAGAAGATGAGAGTCACCGGACCCGGACCTGCGACACCCATCGGACCGGACCCCCCCTTCCCCCGGTGAGTATAATAAAAGTTATAATAAAAAAATGTTATCTTTAAGGTCGGACCGGGGGCTTATCTACAGCATTATAGAATGCTGTAGATAAGCTCTAAAAGGCAGTGGCCGTATCTTATAGCGGCCAAAACTGCAGACAGGTTCGCTTTAAGGATTCTGGACTGCCCATAGACAATAAACACCCAGGCAGTCCACACATTTACTATGCACTAATGCAGTCTAAACGGCTTGCACAAGACTGTGCTTCTGTGGGAGTGGGGAGCCGGCTGTCAGACACAGCCAGACTTCCCAGAGAGAAGATATATATGGCTTCTTAATATCTATATATACAATGCTGAACCAGCGCTTGTGTATATAGATTAAGTAGCACTGACAGTGTTTCTTCCTCTGGACCAATGACCATGTGATCACTGGGTGCAGTGACGTAGCAGAAGCACCTGAATCCTAAGAGAAACAGCTCTGCTATGCAGGTCAGGATACCAAGAAAAAATGTCTGAAAAAACAATTCCATCACTTGTTAGTGGTAGGGCTTCCCCGCTCAGTCTCAGAACGTGGCCAGTGTTCACATGAATAAATCACATACAAAATACATCCTTATCTCAATACCAGGCTACAATACCAATGCACTAGCAGGTTGCAACAGTCCCCATGATAAAAGTAGGGTCAGCACAGGGGCCAAATAGTGATGAAACAACCACTCACAAACCTATCACTATTATATATGCATACAGATGAGGCTAGCATAGTGCGCCAGTCACACATGTATGTGTGATGCACAGTCTAGTCAATGAGCATGCAAACATAGATGATTGGGTCCGGCATCAGTACAAAACAATCAATTTACTTAAAGGGCGGAAAGACAGAAAGTGGGCTAGGCATTGCTGCTTACAAAATGTACTCTACGTGATAATGTAAGCAGCAATGCGTAGCCCACTTCTCTCTTTGTACACATTGGATTTTTATGCATTTTACCGTAAGTAAATTGAATGTTTTATCCCGATACCGGACTCAATCATCTATATTAGGAGGTTGAAAACTGACATGTATTTCCTATTTCTGCTTCACATTTTCCCCAGATATCAGCAAAAAAAATATATAGCCCCATGTATCACTAACAAAGTGGCATCAATTCTTTGAATATCCAAATGAAAATATTTTCAGACTTGGCAAAAGTGCATGTACAAGAAAGTCTGAAAATGTGCCTTGTCAGGAGGGCGAAAATGGCCCAGTTCTTAGCTGCTTAAAACTAAAAAGTCACGAAACAATCACTGACCTCAGGGAGACCAGTCAACGAAAACACTCATTTAAGAGTCTCAAAGAGGAAGATCTGGCTAGTCCCGTGTTTGAGACTCTTAAATAAGGCTCCACGGACTTTATTTGCATATTCGTATTTCCCAGGGAGCAATGCACCTAGGATTTCACTGATTGAGCGCCTTTGCCGGCTGCCACAGTGTTTTCTTTGACTGGTCTCCCTGAGGTCAGTGATTGTTTCGTGATGTTGGTCTACTAGGCATTGCTTCCACCTAGCCAGAATCCTACTCCACACTGATGAGGGGCAACACCCCGAAACAGCTGTCTGTGGATGGATACCTGGCCTTGATATTTCCCTTGTCATATCGTAAACTCGTAAAGAGCTGGATATTGACTTAAAGGGCCACTTAATATGGTGGTAATAGTGGTTTCCGAAAGGAGCCACTCCTTGGCTGGGTCCTTCCCTGGAGGAAGATCTGGCTAGTCTCGTGTTTGAGAATTTAAATGAGGCTCCATGGACTTTATTTGCATAAAACTAAAAAGTCAAAGAAAATAATAAAAATACAGAAAACTCTATATTCAATAAAACCTACTGAAGAAGTTGTTCTAAAATCATGCATGTATGTTTATGTTCACTGTGGACATAACATGACAAAAGCTAAAAACAGATAGTAAGAAAAATAGGATTATGGTAAATAGTGTGCTTAGTTCTAACAAATAAACTCGTGTAGACTTTAAACCAAACTGTACGGCCAACTTGAGTTTACCAAAGACATCCACAGAAATTATTAAACAAAAGAAAAAAAATCAGGGCCAGTGGTAAATATTGACATATATAAATTTTTAGCCTTTCCCGCACCCCCCTTTTTCTTGAATGGCTTTACAGGAGGCCAGAAAAGGGAAGATAGGTTGACAGCAAGTAGATTGAAAGGTATACTGAATGGTTTGGACACATCAAAAGTGCAACAGGTGCCTGTGCTTAGTTTAAGAAGTAATTTTGTGCAAACAGACTCCCTTTACAATTCACATACACTTTTAGTAGGACAAAGGAAACATCACATATCGAGGAACAACAATCCCTTTTGTTTCTTGTCTTGCCATGTTTTATACTGAACCCTTTTTATCATATGAATCCCACAGCAGATGTTTTATCAAAGGAAAGTACATTAATACAGTCATGGCCAATATTATTGCACCCTTAAATATTGAGTACATCATGGAAAATAAGTGTTAAAAACCTGGAACGAAAAAAAAAGATACAATATTGAAAACAAGGACAAAGCACCATCAAGGGCACCAACAGTTCAGTTTTCATAAAATAAGACTAAAGTCTCTTTCATACATCAGTTTTTGATATTCCCTGACACCAATCCAGATGGGAAGAATTATTTATATTGTTTCACACCAACCCTTTCCTTTCACATATCAAGTGGTACGGTTGCTATATAGATGACCTCCTCCTGATATGGGATGGCACCAGAGAAATGGCAGTTAATTTGGTTAAATATTTGAATAATTACTTGAACTATTTACATTCATAACATTCAGGAAACACAAATAGATTTTTTTGACATTTCTGTAATCAACGCTCCTATGTGTGTCTCTTACAGAAAAAGTTCAGCAACCAATTCTATTTTACTAGCAGCCTTATGTCCCCCTAAAAAAATGATTAAAAATATCTCTATTGTTGAATTAATACATACAAAAAGGAATACAACATCAGATATTATATTACAATTAGATTAGATTCCAACATTAATTTATAATAAATGTTCCTTTTCCCATATCCTTTAATTTTGTGGACTAATTGTTAGCAAAAAAAAAAAAGTATGAGGCTGTGTGTCCACGTTGCGTTTTTTTTTTAAGCGTTTTTGAAGCGTTTGTGCCGGATCAGACGCTTCAGAAACGTTTAAAATAAGCTTCCCATTCAATTTAATGTATTTTTGTGCCAATGCATGCGTTTTTTTCCACTCAGAAAATGCTTAGCGGCTAAGAACGCAGCATGCTCATTCTTTTCCGCATAGGTCCGCGTTTTCAGCTGTTTCCAATGTTCCCAGAAAACGCGTGGAAAAAAACGCATCAAAAACTGAGTATTATCTGACAAAATTGCAGGGGTGTCAATACTTTTGGCCACAACTGTACATAAACAGATCTTTAGAAAAAGTATTTCTAAATTTCATTTATGACATGTAAATGAGGGCGTTGACTAGTCGAGGGGGCGTTAGAGACCCCAGACAAGTTGGCCCACTTAGCATGTTATCATGCCCCTGTGGGCGTGATAACAATTCGCAAGCGTCGGTGACATTGCAACTGCTATACTTACCTTGCATGCATGCACACAGCTTCTTCAACGCTCATCAGTGATCCTCTGCAGCCTGGTGTTCGCATCCTGGCCTCAAAGGGGCGCACTGCGCATTACCGAAGTCCAGCTGGTGTGCTGCAAATGCCACTGTCTCGGCTTGTGGGTCCGCATCAATAGTCAAGGAGCCGACCCATGACGTACCCAATACATATGTCAGTAAGGGGATAAATTGGCCAGCAATAAGTATAGATTGTAAACAAATTGAACATCTTTAGGTGGAGCTCTGGCTATGTAGGGGGCAGGAGTTCTGAGCTCCTACTCTGACATCCTAAAAGCGACCCACAAAGCCTACAGGAGGTTCATCTAACCAGCCCTTCCTGGTCCAGATACGTTTCTTAGCATGCTTGGATCAATTTGACTCCAAAAGCAAGCTTTTTGACCAAAGAAAAAGTAAGATACCGCTTATTAGAGGTGACGGTGGAATCTGTGCAGGATTGGCGGAGGAATACCACCTGCCACTGTCGGCTTCCTGAGAAGCAGATCTGAGGATAAATGCAAGTGCTATCCACCGGGAGAACTACCGAGATTGCCCTTCCCAGCATAAAGGTACCCACAGCTATCGTCTAAATAAAGCGAGGAACACCGAGGATCCTGCCCGCTGAACCCAGCGGGTCTGCAGCGTGTCGGATGGCACTCTCATCAGCAGCGTGAGGAGAAAAGTAGTTCCGGCAACGTCACAAGTGCCGCTCTGTAGCAGGCCCCGGCTTCGGAGTAACAGCGGTTCTTGGGGACTTTCCTCATCACTTCCCGCGTCCACCCTCAGCACATCACCCCAGGACCTACGGGGAGAATCGTACGAGGCCCCTACATCCAACGGCACAGAGGCACAAGAGCACCTTCAACGCGCCGGAGCAGCCCATCCAGGACAGCGTACCAGGAATCCCGCGGCCGGAGGTACACGAGTGCGGTGTCCAGTTTACCGGAGCTGATGGGTCTCACCGGGAATCAGCGGGCAGCTCACAAGAGACTCCGTATATGTTATTGGCGCTGCGGGGACCTCCTTCTAATTTGCAGTAACGGGCGGGAGGTCCGGTGACTAGCTAATTCAGAGGGGCTGCACAGACAGGAATCAGGGCTGTGTGGCTGCACTTCTGCTACATTGTTCTCCCAGCTCCCAGACAGGAGGCAACAGAAGTGTCCCTGGCTGCCTGGGCGAGGGACCGGGGAGATAATTTATAATAAGTTTGGCTGCCCCTCAAAACACAACAAGGGGCATATATATCTACACCGCAGGAACTGTATACAATGTGATATGCTCTGATGTGGTCTGAACTACACGCCACAACACAGCTGGGTTACTTAGCCCCAGGCCACAAATAACTTGAGCAAAGCCACTACTTTGGCCACATCCCCATTAATTCAACAATTTGCATAAGAAAGCATGCATCTTTCAGTTTTTCTATCTGTGCCATACAAAACCGAGGGTCAAAGCTTCTCTGAAGTATTTACATTAATCTTTGCTTCTTTTATACCTTTGAACCTTATAGAAGCAGGAAACCTAAGCTTCCACTCTGCTGCTGCATCAGTCCATGCTTAAAGGGATCCTCATCTGGACTATTTCTTTTGCAAAATTGTAAGGTCTATAATATACCTACTTGTCCATTTGCTTATTTTAACTCTATTGCTTATATACCTGAATTTTCGTACGTAATATTCTATATTACAGCTCAATAACTCTATTTCTATATTTCGAATTCTATTGTTATAATTAATTCTCGCGACCAAAGGGGTATTGAACCTAAAATGGAGGCTGCAGGAGGGAAATTTAAAAATAAATCCCAAAAAAGCAACCAGTCCTCCTTGGGGGCCCTCTCTAAATCATATGAGGACTTCCCAAGTTTACGCAGTCCTACTAAATTCAGGTTTCCACTGAAAGGAGACGAATCAAAATCTGCCTACCAAAAACAATCACATATCCCGACATACAGTAAAGCAAGAAAGGAAGGGGCTGGCCCAAAACAACCAACATTTAAAGTATATCCCAACACGCTTTCTCTTAAGAGTGACCCTAAAGGGACTACCAAGCCACAGCCATCGACTCAAACTGTTTTACTCACAGAGGAAATGGACACCTCTAAATCGTCTAAAAGAAAGGGTCTCAGCGTCCAAGAGAGCAAAGCTGACCCCTCTATAGACGATTCAGTCAGTCTCTCAGACGATTACTCACCTAACAGTCCAGAGAGACAGAGAATAAAAAAGGATCATGTGGCTCCTATACCACCAACGGTGGCCCCACTACGCTCAGTTAACCTAGATGAATATCTCGGTTCCAGCACACAGGTCACTGAGGGATTTCTGGCTAGTCTCTTCAAAACCTTCAGTGACTCTATGAGAGTTGGGTTTGAGACACAATCTAAGACTTTACAGGAAACATGCAGCAGTTTCAATCAGAGGTTCACAAAGAACGAAAAAAGGCCTACTCTGGTGGAGAAAGATACCATTTATTTTCCAATCAGAACTCAAGCCTGCAGGCAGAAGTTATATCCCTCCAAAAACAAATTAATCGATCTGGAACATCGCGACAGGAGGAACAACTTAAAGGGGTTGTCCACTACTTTAAATTAACCCTCCCAATGTATCCCCTCGGGGCCCCTAATGAATTTTGTAAATACCTCATGTTGCCTATACTGCCTGTGAGAGGCGCTATTGCTGGCAGCTCACAGGCAGCACGTGACCCCCGGTTGCAGCCGGCTCTTGCTTCCGCTAACGTTCCGACAAGTCCTGACAGCAGCCGGGGGGTCCCTCTTCCTCCTTCCGCGCTGGCTGCCAGGCTGTGGGTGGGGTTATCCCCAAGCGTCACACCCAGCATCCACTGCGCGCCCATTCATTGAGAAAGCGCGCGGTGGATGCTGGGTATGACGCGGGGGTAATCCCCGCCCACAACCCAGCAGCCACCACGGGGACCCAGTATTGAGTTACGCCTCACTTGTTGTGACGTCAGTGATGGGTCACCTGCTGCCTGATAGCACCACTCACAGGCAGTATAGATAGATAGACAGACAGATAGAAGAAAAGCTGGCAAATCATCTGCCGTGTACAGTGAAATCACTACACGAGCCTAAAGAATAGAAGAGATGGATTACATACAGTAAATACATATAGAACAGATAGATATATAGACGTCAGTGACAAATACAATTCGTGCACTGTGTGTGCAAATTACTGTACATGTATTTAATAAAAGATTATTTTTCGGAAAAAAACGACATGGGCTCCCGCACAATTTTCGTAACTAACAGAGGGATGCCACAATTCTGGCATTTAGCCTCGCTCTTCCCTCTCGTCCTGTAGCGGTGGCAAGTGAAGTGATAGTTGGATAGTTGGGGGGGGTTGATGCCACCTTTGTATTGTCAGGTGAAATCAAGCCCCGAGGTTAATAATGGAGAGGCATCAATAAGATGCCCCCCATTACTAGCCCCATAGTCACATTGTAAGAAAACACAGACACCCAGAAAAAAGTCCTTTAATTGAAAGAATGACACAGCCTTTTTTAATAGTCGTAATTAAATCATACTTACAAAGTCGCCCATTCCCCCAATGTGCTCATCATCTGCAAGAGTTAAAAAAACAAACCCAAAACAAACAATATTCCTCACTTTTCCACAGAGATGCTGCCAATCCATTCGTCCCATAATGGGTCCAGCTCTGCTACATCTAGATGGCAGGCTACATGGTTTCATGATGCAACCAAACAGCCTGTCATCCAGCAGATGCACTATGTGCTCAGTGTCTCTCGGTGAACTCGTATTACCTATCTGACTGTACTGCAAGCGTGAAAAAGTTCTCATGCGTGCGGTGCCGTCAGACAGGTCCTGCGAGTTCACAGCCAATTAACTCACTTCACCTTTCTGATGTCAATGCGAGCGCCGTGGGAAATTTTCAGCTCAATAGCCACTATTTCATGATGTGGACAGTTTAAAATAATGAAATTGATGAAAGATCATCTTTAATCCTATCCATGACATATACTATATTTCTTCATTTTTTTCTGAAACGACATCATGTATGATGAGCAGTTGTTTCTTTGCTGAATGCATTTGAAAAAGCCAATACAATATTCTACTGATACATAGTACATATACACTTTTTGTGAAGAGATGGGCTTTTTCAAATAAAATAAATCAAAACTGCCAATAATGTTGATCACAGTTGAAAAAACACTCATGTGCCATTCATATAAGCCAAAGCAAAGAACTATTAACTATATAAAACTATGTAAAAATCAACAGCATGTGCGAACACACTTACCGAATTGATATCAATAGCCAATGACGATGGAGTCTGAATGCCAGGTGGTGACTGAGGGACTGTAGTTGATATTTTAACAGTAAGAGGTGGGAGCTGTGTTCCTCTTTGTAAACCAGAGCCCTGCATTAATGAGGTTTGGGAAAGGCCACTTGGCACTTGGGATTGTTGCGATGAAGCTGATTGTGTAAAAAAAGTGTAGGGGGGCAGTTGTTGATCCAGAGACAAAGCATCCATTCCTACGGCCTATGAAAGTAAAATACATCAATACACCTGACATGTCAAAAGGATAAACAAATTCTGACATTTACATAATGTAATACCGACAAAAAAGCCAAAAACTAAAATAACTATCTCACAAAACATTTCAAAAGAACTTGTCAGCCCCTTTCAGCTGGCTACTCTTAGGGCAGCATAATTTACACGGCCATGCTGTTTCAGTGGTATGTATGTGTTAATGCACTGTTAATAAGAAGTTTGTGCTTCAGGGCAGTCTGTGAGCAGGCCTTTCCTTGATTTCTCTGGCTTAGAGAAGGAAGATAAGACTCTGCCTTCAGTCGCACCCCAAAGCACAAGAATCTCATTAACAGAAAACTTTAAACTCTGATTACACAAGAACCACAAGACAGATTTCTTCACCCCAGGTATCATTTTAATCAGTTTAACACTGCCAACCTGAGTGTCTGTAGTTAACTTAGCAAAATCCTGCTGACAGGTTCTCAAACTGCTGCACTATGCACAGGTAGTGTATTGAAGTGAGCTCTGTGATCTCGATCCCTGCCTCTGCATAGCACAGCAGTCAGATGACAAACGCATTACAACTGCTGGGCCCTGCACTGCCAGCAGCGAGTGATAAGGGAAAGAAGCCACTAACTGTTTTACTGCCTCTGCTCCTGACAGCAAGCAAGAGAGATCAGGACCTAGGAAGCGGTCAATAATGGAATACACCTGTGGGAGAAAAGTCAGGACCATAGAGACGACATAAAGCAGTGGCCAGTTTGAGAGGCATGGAAGGTGCATGTGTGGAGCACAAATCAGTGAAGCAGGTAGCGGCTACCTTGTTTCCTCAGCTACTGCTGACAAATTCGTAAATACAGCGCTCTGCACTGCCATCAGACAGTGAGAAGACAAGGAAGCTGCTGCCTGATGCACTGATTCATTATCATAACATCGGAGACAGGTGAGAAGGGTATAAAGCCCTGCTGATGTGCTGGGAACGTCATTCTATACACAGGCACTTCAGATGCTTCCCACTCATACCAGCTTTCAGTCACCTGTATGAGATTCTCCTGCATATACTAAGCAGCTATTTGAAAGAGGGGAAACTGTGTATGCTCTGCCAGAAGAGAGAATTAGATGGACGCACATAGCAACCAGTAGAAGTAACACTAGAGGGTGCCACACTGAACATTATTGGTACATTTCTTTTAAACTGGGAAACATTTTAACACACTAAAATTACAAAAATATTTCTTTACAAGCTGTCTGCAGCATTAAACAGTATGTTGTATTGTGGCACAACCCCATTAAATCTGACAGCAGCATTTAAATAAGACCCTTCAAAAAATGGTTGCCTTTTAAGAGTTTCCTGGAGGAGTTTGTTGGCACCATTTTCAGAGCACCTAAGCTTCCAAAACAGCAGAAATACCCAAAAAGTAACACAGTTTTGAAAATTACACTCAGGGAAATCATCTAGGGGTGTAGTGACTGTTTTGACCCCACTGGTATTTTCCAGAAATTAATGCCCAATACATAGTGTCCAGCTAGTGCTTTCAGAGATATGTGCTGCATAGATTGTTAAAAAAATTGTCCAGGATCTACCAATTGACAACGCAACTCAATAATTTTGGTGGGGGTCCGACACTCTCACGATCATCTGAAAATAGGCTGGAGGCGTCCACAGTCACTTGTGGACATTGATGGGTGCATACGCTGTGGAGGTATGAGCCCAATGTGCACTGTCAGGAAGGATCCTAAACCACTATAAAGAGACCTAGATTGTGTGGTATACATCCGTTGGCAGTGTTCCCCTTTATAGAAAAGTGCAATCTTCTACGGTTTCCTATACAGTTACATAAGTGCATGTTGACTGAGGCAGAAATTTGTCATGAGCAATAACGTAGGTAACTCAATAAATTAATGGCTCGCGAGACATAACCGGGAGTAACTTATGAAGAGTCGTTCTGAAAATGCCACTCAATAGGTTGCTGCACAGAATCATTGGACGTCACGGGAAAATCGATGGATTACGTTGGAGCAGTGGGGATTTTTTTATTTAATAATACATTGGTGAATGAGGGTATTTTTCTTGTTTTTAATTATTTAACTCTCTTTTCATGCCTTGCAGGTTCCCATTTGGGACTACTTCGGATTCGCTGGATTAAGTCAGACCTTCATGCTTTTGTTTTTGTTTTTTTTTTGCTTTTTAATAAATTGGAGAATGAGAGGTTGGTAATGGGGGTGTCTGGTAATCACAAGTATTATAAAATTGCCAACTAAAGACTATTAAAAAATAACTTTTATTTCACTATTTAAGAGGGAAACAATGTTAAAATTTGCAAGGATCTGTATGTGATTCATACAAATTAAAGGATAACATTTATCTCAATTTGCGTATCATTCATTACTATTCTATGAGATAGTCCCCAATTCCAATCACTCTTTGCATTCTAAATGTTGCACAATATCCTGCACTACTATATTCATTTCTTATCAACAATTACATACTATTGCAATTAAAAAAGCAATCCTAAAGCATACCCTAATACAAAGGATAGACCAAGGGAAGACAATAGATCTAGTCTGTAGTGTCTGAAAAAAGAAGATGGAAAAGACCAAGTGGCTATTTTACATTTAGAATCTATGGAAGCCTCTGCCCTAGCTATGGTTCTCTTACTAGCAGTTTTCCCTTTATTTCGTCCTCCAAACTGAACAAAAATGGATTTAGTAAAAAAAAAAAAACGTAACCTCAAGTAGAGATAACATTTCAAACCTAAGCAGTTAAACTCCCTATCCATTTCCGACTTAGGATTACTACACAAGGAGGGAAAAACTGTCTCCTATGAAATGTAGTTGAGGCTTTAGGAAGGAAGGCCGGGTATTGTTTTATGACAATCCGGTTCTCTAGAATTACACCGCCTGATTCAGACAATTTTCTGACTAGATCAGAGGCTGGCGACTCAGGAAGTCTGCTCTCCTGTTGTATAACCTCTTTAAATAAATAGCTGAAAGAGAGGGGCCATTCCCTTCTAGGTGGTCTATAATTTGACTGATCATTCTCATTAAATCTGCTGAGCTGGTAACCCACTGGCTGTTTAGGTAGGCCACTACTGTAGCATTGTCTGATCTTATCTTGACATGTCAACCCACTATTTGAGGTAGGAACTTTAGAAGAGCTTTTAGAACAACTATTAGTTCTCTCAGATTAGAAGAATTGCTGGAGCAACAACTGTCCCATATTCCCTCCACATTCTATGGTTCCCTATGGGGCCCTCAACAGGGGCGGACATACCGTTGATGCAGCCGATGCAG
Organism: Dendrobates tinctorius; assembly: GCF_039654945.1. Classification (NCBI taxonomy): domain Eukaryota; kingdom Metazoa; phylum Chordata; class Amphibia; order Anura; family Dendrobatidae; genus Dendrobates; species Dendrobates tinctorius. The sequence continues at coordinate 226,535 of NW_027361726.1, read as the reverse complement.
CTTCATCGGGGCCCTGAGGTGGAGGGAGGCCCCTGCAGGGCGGCTAATAATGAGGGCAATATGGCTTGTTTCTCCGGACCCAAGGCTCCGGGGGGCCCATGGCCAGATTGCCCTCATGTGCGGCGGGCAGGGAGCGATCCCTGCAGCTCCGCTGCCTACAGGAGGAAATGGCAGTGAAGCAGAGGGGAGCTGCAGAGATTCGTCCTCTGCTTCCTGCCCGCGCTTCATGTCCGACATAGGTATGCAGCAGAATGACGTCTTCATTCAGCACGCGCCTGTATCAGAGACAAAGCTGCCGGCGATGATGATGATGATACAGGGGAAAGGTGAGTGGTGTGTGTGCTTTTTTTTTTTCTTTTTAACAATACATTGGGGTGTGGTCGAGAACGCAATGATGGAAGAGATGGTGGAGAGGACAATGATGGAGGTGGTGGGTATAAGGCAATGATGGTGGTGGTGGAAGAGAGGGCAATGATGGAGGTGATGGGGAGAGGGCAATCTTGGAAGTGGTGGGGAGAGGGCAATGATGAAGGTGGTGGGGGAGAGGGCAATGATGAAGGTGGTGGGGGAGAGGGCAATGATGGAGGTGGTGGGGGAGAGAGGATTGATATTAGTGGTGGTGGAGAGAGCAATGATAGAGGTGGTGGTGGAGAGGGCAATGATGGAGATGGTGGTGGAAAGGGCAATGACGGAGGTGGTGGGGGAGAAGGCAATGATGGAGGTAGAGGAGAGGGAAATGATGGAGGTGGTTGAGAGGGCAATTATGGGGGTGGTGGAGACGACAAAGGGATGTGGGGTAGTGGACAATGAGGGATGTGGGGGATTGGGATGGGAGGAAGGGGGACTTATAATGGACTTATGAACAAGTGAGGGGAAGGAGGGCATTAGATATGACTGTAAAATTAATTAAGTGGTGGATGAGGGTGCTAAGTCCCCGATAGCATCCTCCTCCATCTCACAATTCATTGTGATGCTATGGGGGACTTAAAATTTATTAGGGAGTGGGAGAGGAGGAGGTAAAGTGCATAGGGCCCTTTATAAAGAATTGAAAGGTGGGAGAAGACGCTGTCAGGGATTTGTAATTAATTGGGAGGAGGAAGAGGATGCTCAGTACCTGACAGCGTCTTTTCCCACCCCTAAGTTCATTATGATGTTATCAAGGACTTATAATGGGGGGACACAGGACAGGGACTAAGGCTATGTGCACACGTTCAGGTTTTTGCAGAAGAAAATTCTGATGCATAACCCAATGTGTTGGCAGAAAGATCGCTGAGTAAAACACATTTTTTTTTCAACATTTTTCACATGCTTTTGTTGCTTATTTTCCTCCCCTCATTAGTATGGGTGAAATATGCTGCAAGAACTGACATTATGCAGATTTTAATCTGCTGCAAATCAGCAAGGAAAAATATGCAACGTGTGCATGAGACTTCCGGGATCTCTTCCACTTTGCCTGTACTGTAAAGCCTTGTATATTTTCTGTGTGCACATAGCCTTACAGTTCATGGGGGGAGTCACAGACTGAATAATTTATATTATTGGGTAGCAGATATTATAGTTAATGGGGGGCACAGCGCAGCTTATCACTTTATATTTTTAATGGTGGGGTACAAATCTGTATTCAGGGGGGAGTTATATATACAGTTGAAACCAAAAGTTTACATAAGCTATATAAAAAGACACATATGCATGTTTATCTCAATATTTGACATGAAATCAGAATAAACTTTTCCCGTTTTAGGTCAATTAGGATTACCATAATTATTAATATTTGCCAAATGTCAGAATAATGAGAGAGAGAGAATGTTTTAAGGCATTTTTATTACTTACTGCAAAGTCAAAAGTTTACATACATTTCATTAGTATTTGGTACCATTGCCCTTAAACTGAATGACTTGGGTGAAACGTTTGGGATATCCTTCCACAAGCGTCTCACAATAGCTGGTCGGAGTTTGGGCCTATTCCTCCTGACAAAACTGGTGTAACTGATCCAGGTTTGTAGGTTGTCTTGCTTTCACCGGCCTTTTCAGCTTTGCTCATAAAATTTTAATAGGATTGAGATCAGGGCTTTGTGATAGCTACTCCAAAACATTGACTTTGTTATCCTTAAGCTACTTAGTTACCATTTTGGCAGTATACTTCAGGTCATTCTTCATTTGGAAGACCCATTTCCACCCAAGCTTTAACTTACTGGCTTGATGTCTTGAGATGTTACTTCAGTATTGCCACGTAATATTCTTTTCTCATGATGCCATATATTTTGTGAAGTGGACCTGTCCCTCCTGCAGCAAAACAATACCATAACATGATGCTGCCACCCCTGTGTTGTTCTTAGGCTTCCAAGCTTCTCCCTTTTTCCTCCAAACATAATGATGGTCATTATGCCCAAAAAGTTCGATTTTAGCTTCATCAGGCCACAGGACATGTCTCCAAAAGTTAAGGTCTTTGATCCTGTGTGCATTTGCAAACATTAATCTGGCTTTTTAGGTTTCTTTTGGAGTAATGGCTTCTTCCTGGCAGAGTGGCCTTTCAGCCCATGTTGATACAGTACTTGTTTCACTGTGGTTATTGGCCCAATCTTACCAGCTTCCACCAGCATTTTCACATTATTTTCACAAGGACTTTTGCTTTTGTCCTTGGGTTGATATGCACATGTCGGACAAAAGCACGTTCATCTCTGGGACACAGAACCCACCTCCTTCCTGAGGGGTATGATGACTGGACATTCCCATCTTGTTTGTACTTGCGTATAATTTTTTGTACAGATGAACAAGACACCTTCAGGTATCTTGAAATTGTACCCAAGGATGAGAAAGACTTCTGCAAGTCCACAATTCTCTTCCTGATATCTTGGCTGATTTCTTTAGACTTTCCATGATGCTACACGAAGAAGCAGTGTGTCTCAGGTTCAGGTGTGCAATAAAATATTTCCACAGGTATGTCCCTAATTAACTCAGATGTTGCTAAAAAAAAACAAACTTCCAAACACATGACCTCATCATATGGGCAATCCAGAGTTGTTTAAAGGCATAGTAATCTTAGTATATGTAAACTTTTGACTTTGCATTAAGTAATAAAAATGCCTTAAAACATTCACTCTCTCTCATTATTCTGGCATTTGGAAAATATTAATTATGCTAATCCTAAATGACCTAAATTGGGAATGGTTTATTTTGATTTCATGTCAGATATTGAGAAAACATGGATTTTTGTGAGTACTCACCGTAAAATCCTTTTCTCCGAGACGCTCATTGGGGGACACAGATACTGTGGGTGTATGCTTCTGCCTCTAGGAGGCTGACACTAAGTGAAAAAAAGAGGTTCGCTCCTCCTCCGCAGTATACACCCTCGCCCCTATTGCGGGCGGAAATCAGTTTGGTGCCAAAGCAGTAGGAGGACAAAAAATCAGCCTTAATACAGGTACAACATGTCCAAAGGAAAACACCACCCTTATATCAAATAAGTAAACACATATTCATTTAAACAAGAGCCAACTGGCTAATAGGGTGGGTGCTGTGTCCCCCAATGAGCCTCTCGGAGAAAAGGATTTTACGGTGAGTACTCACAAAAATCCATGTTTCTCCTTCGTCTCATTGGGGGACACAGATACTGTGGGACGTCCTAAAGCAGTCCATGGGTGGGAGATTGACTCACCGATCCAAGCTACATGCACCTCCTGTTTAAAGGTGCGCTACCGTTGCTTGGAGACTCCTTCTACCCAGGCTTGCATCCGCCGAGGCCTGAGTATGGATATTATGTTTGGCAAATGTGTGTAGGCTGGACCAGGTTGCTGCCTTGCAAACCTGTTCTGTTGAAGCCTGGTGCTGAAGCGCCCAAGAGGTGCCCACCGACCGGGTAGAGTGCGCTCTGATCCCTGCCGGAATCGGCGTGCCTCTAATGCAGTAGGACTCCTGAATAGTCAAACGAATCCATCTGGCTATGGTCAACTTTGCGGCAGCGAGTCCCTTCCTGCGTTCTTCAGGGAGCACGAACAGCGTGTCCATCTGAGGAAAGGGTGCCGTCCGACACGTACCTCCGGAGGGCTCTTACCAGGTCTAACGTGTGAAGAACCTTCTTCTACACGGTGCACCGGTGCTGGACAAAATGAAGGCAAAGCAACATCTTCATTGATGTGACAAAGAGGACACGACCTTCGGCAGAAAAAGAGGGGCTGGTCTGAGGACCACCTTATACCTATGGAAAGTGAGGAACGGAGCTCGGCAGGATAGAGCCGCTAGCTCTGAAACCCGCCTGATGGAAGTTATGGCCACTAGGGGAACAACTTTCCAGGAAAGGTACCTCAAAGCGATATCCTGAAGCGGTTCCAATGGAGCTTCCTGCAGAACACTTAGGACCATGTTAGGAACCCAGGCGTCCCTCGGCGACATATAGGGAGGTATCAAGTGGGACACTCCCCGGATGAAAAGTTTTCACCTGCAAATTGGTAGCAACCCTGCACTGGAACAGGACGGATAAGGCCGACATTTGTCTCCTGCGGAAACCTGGGGCAAAGCCCGAGTCTAATGCTCTACCGACTGAGCTATCCGGGCTCTCTGAGCCCGACTGGAGAAAAACCAAGATGTTGGAGATCAAGAATCTTAGCGGAGAAACACCACGGCCTCGACATCAAGCAAAGAACACCTTCCAGGTGTGGTGGTAAATTCATGCTGAAGCAGGCCTCCGGGCGCTAATCGTTGTAGCGACCACCTTGCTCCCGAACCCTGCCTGGGTTAGAATCCAAGATTCAACGGCCCTGCCGTCAAACACAGGGTCCCTGAGTTCCGGTGGCAAATTAGCCCTTGAGACGGTAGATCTGGGCGCTCTAGCAGGCGCCCAGAAACATCGGCGAGCAGCTGCCTTAGATCTGCGTACCACGCTCGACGGGGCCAGTCTGGGGCCAGCAGAATCGCCGGCCCCCCTTCCGTCTTGATCCCTTTGCTGACTCTCGAGAGTAGTGTCAGTGGGGAAAATAGATATGGGAGGCGATACTGGTTCCATGGTAGAACCAACGCGTCCACCGCGAATGCCTGCGGGTCCCTGGCCCGAGCGACATGTGGGCACCTTGGCATTCACTCTGGAAACCATCAGGTCCACATCCGGAGCTCCCCACAGTTGACAAATCTGTTGAAGAACTTCGGGATGTAGAGACCACTCTCCGGATGCAAGACCCTGCCGGCTGAGGAAGTCTGCCGCCCAATTTTCCACGCCCGGGATGTGGACAGCCGAAATCACTGAGTGGTTTGCTTCGGCCCACTGAAGAATGTGCTCCACCTCGCGCCTGGTTGTTCTGCTGCGGGTGCCCCCCTGACAAATTATGTAAACCACCGCCGTGGCGATGTCCGATGGAATCCGGACGGGGCGGCCTGCTAGAAAGTGATGAAACTTCTGCAGAGCCAGCTGAATTGCTCGTATCCCCAATAAGTTAATCGGGAGGCGTGCCTCCTGTGGCGACCACCGTTTCTGGGTTGTGTGGTGGCGAAACACCGCTCCCCAACCGACGAGACTGACGTTGATTGTCATTATCAGCCCATGACATGGGGGGAAAGGTTTCCCCTAGGCCAGAGAAGAACTGGTTATCCACCATCCGAGCGACTGCCTGACTTGAGAGGACAGTTTGCACCGCCGATCGAGCGTGAAAGGATTCTTGTCCCAGGCTGACACGAGGCGTGCTGCAGGGGGTGAAGGATGGAACTGGACGTAAGTTATCGCTTCGATTGCTGCCACCATTTTCCCTAGGATCCTTATCGCGGATCGGATGGTATGAGGGACTGGTTGGCGTAGTGTCCGGACTCCCTGCCGGAGACTAGCGCCCTTTCCTGAGGGAGAATTATCAACCTTCAGCAAGCGTCGAAGATCATTCCTAGGAAGGAGATCCTCTGAGCTGGCACAAGGGATGATTTCTTTGCATTGACCAACCATCTAAGCGGCAAGAGTATCTAGCGTGATGTTGACACCTTCCTCACATGCCCGTATTGACGGGCCCTTGACCAAGAGGTCGTCCAGATAAGGCAAGATGACTATGCCTCGAGAATGTAGTGTGGCCCTGACAATTGCCATAACCTTTGTGAACACTCTGGGAACTGTGGCTAGCCCGAAGGGTAGCGCTACAAACTGCAAATGCTGAACGCTGATGGCGAAGTGTAGCCGCCTCTGATGAGGAAAAAATGGGAATATGCAGAAATGCATCCTGGCTGTCAATTGAGGCCAAGTATTCTCACTGCTCCATGACCGCTATGACTGATCGGAGACTCCATCCGGAAATGTCTGATCCTGATGAATTTGTTCAGAAGCTTCAGGTCCAAAAAACAGGCCTGACAGACCCGTCCTTTTTGGGAACCGCAAAAAGGTTGGAATGAAACCACTGAGCTCTTCTGTGTTCCGGCACTGGAACAATGACTCCGCTGTGCAGGTGCGACTTGATGGCTCCCAATAGAACCCTTACCTGGGTACCTGGGTATCCACCCTGGGAAGCCGGGAAAGAAAAAACCATCTTGGAGGGTATCTGACAAATTCTATATTGTAACGTAACCGGAGGACACCAATTCTTTTACCCATGCGTCGTGAGCGATGTTGGCCCAGACGTGGTGAAAACAGAGTAGGCGGCCGCCCACTTTGCTGGTGTCGTCTGGTAAAGACTTCGAGTCATTTGGCCGATGATCCTTAGGATCTGGGTCCCCTCGATCTGGCCTGTTGAGCACGCATTCTCCCCAACGGGTTGGCTCTATATGACCTGCCGCTCCCTATCCTGATTGGGGCGGCCTGAGGTGGCGGAATTGGGCCCCGTAGTCCACCCGGAGTCTTTTAACGCATGACCCCGGACCGGTCTCCTATTCGGGTCCCGGACCAGGCTCAGGCTGCTTAGCGGCCACCACCTGACCAAGGCCGTCACGCCCGGCGGCACTGCGAAAGGCCCGAAAACGTGCCTGAACCGGGTGACGAAAAAACGATTTAACCTTCTGTTGAGGGAGAAACCCGCTCTTTCCTCCTGTGGAGTCGGAGATAAACTGATACAAAAATTGGCGGCCGCACTGATAAGGCAGAGAAGTCAAGGACTTCTTGGAAGTAGAATCGGCCCACCATGTCCTCAACCACAGGGCTCTTCAGATAGAGATTGCATTAGCGGCAGCAAGTGCTGAACAATTGGCCGCATCCAAAGATGCATTCAATACCTAATCTCCGGCTATCGTCATCTGACATGACCTCCGAGATCTCTGCAGGTAGATCCTGCTCCTGCGCGACCTTGTTTAATGTTTCTGACTATGATAGCATAGCCTTGGCTACCCAAGTTGCTGCGAACGAGGGAGCCTGACGCCTCATATACTGAACGACCTAGGCTCTCAATAAGGCAGTCCGTGGGATCTTTAATTGAGGAAACCCTAGGGATAGATAACAGGGTCTTAGTGGCCAGGCGTGAAACCGGAGAATCCACTATTGGGGATTCCATCCATTCTTTACAGAGGTCCGGAGCAAACGAATAACGTTTTGAGTGCCCTTTAACCCGAGAAAAATGCAATTTTGGACGTTCTCTGTGCCGCTGCACTATGTCCTCAAACTCAGGGTGAGAGGAAAAAATTCTGTGCAGCCGCTTCACCCGTTTACATGCCACTTTATGCCCCGTAGCCGCTGCGGTATCATCCTCAATCCCCAGGGTCTGATTGATGGCTTCTATGAGTCTGTCCACTGTTTCACGTGACCTTGGAGTGTCCAGGTCCATGGGCTCGTCTGAGTCGCAATCTGAGGTCTGCTCGCTATCAACCACTGGTGACGGGGAGAGAGAAGCAGATCTTACGGATGCCAAAGGCACCGGATGGACTGGGTGACACCGTGTGGATTCGTTTCCCCCGGGTCAGCCTGGAATGAGGGTGGCCCCTGCAGGCCGGAGGCTCCTGCGAGGTGGAGGTTCCCTCTAAAGGCGGCGAGACACTGTCCCTGCCCCTATCTGGGGCTTGAAGGGATTCTATTGCTCTCGTAAGCGACGCCATGTACTGTGACAGTGATCGGGCCCACTCCGGGGGATTTGACACATTGGTCAAGGTCGCAGGGGAGGGCTCCTGGCGCGTTTGGATTCGCAGGCTTCGCATAAATGCTGCTCTGCGCCCGCGGAAACGCAGCCCGACAAGAGATGCACGCCACGTAAAAGAACGTGTGCGTCTTTGCTTTTGTTCGGACATGCTGTATCTGTCCGCTGCTGGGGATATGGGGAGGAGGTAGCCTCTCGGGCAGCACTTACCCCAGTCCTGCTCGCCCCCCCCCGACCTGGATGCTTCCTTTAAATCGCGCGCCGACATCTGTGGCGCGCACCAGCCTGTAAAATCGCTCTAGGGGCGGTACTCCCACTTTACGGCCTAGCCCGTGCTCTGAAGCCGGGGCCTCGATTTTTACCGCTGCCGAGTGCGGGGCGGGCTGCCGGAAGTGACACGCGGCCCCGAGGGCGGAACTTCCGGCCGCGGCCTAGCTCCGGCCGAAGCCTCAATTTTTCCCCTACTCGACCGGGGGGGGGGTTGCGGTACCAAAAGTGGCGCTGACCGGCGCAGTGTTCCTGTTCTGACGGATCCAGCCCTTCTCTTGCATGGCTAGTGGACACCGCGAGGCATGCTGCGGCTGTGGGCTCCAGACCGAAATCTTCGCAGGATCCCTCCCCGACCCTCTCCTCACCAATGATCCTCTAGCCTGAGCGCAGGTATGTGAGGGGGTCTTTGATAAAAAATAGGACGGTGCAGGCACCCTAGCTCCATCTAACCCCTTCAGGGGGTGAGGAGAGGGACCGTCCGCCACCTTGCAGCACCGCCGTCTAGCGTTGGTGGAGCAGTGGGGGCCGCACAGACTAGTCTTGTGCCTCTGTGCAAGCCCATGGTTTCAATACCTAGGGGTGGACAGGGCTAAATCTGGCATAATGTCCCACGTCGCGGGAGAGGATACGTGGAGGGATACTCGCACGTGGTCGCCCGTTGATGGTTTGGGGAAATCGGATCCTTTCAATAGGATGCGTTGCCGCTGTCTTATCTTCATAAAATAAAAAACAAAGAAAAAAAATAGATGTCTGGGGAAAAGTACCAGAGATGTCCCTCGGTGCGGGAAAGGATACGCGGAGACGATACTCAACGCGTGCTCGCCCGTTGATGGTTTGGGGAGATCGGACCCTTTCAATAGGATCCGTCGCCCCTGTCTCATCTTCATAGTAAACTAGAAAAAATAGTCTGGAGAGATCCAGACTGTGTGTGCCTCCATAGGACACTAAGCAAAAACTGATTTCCGCCCGCAATAGGGGCGAGGGTGTATACTGCGGAGGAGGAGCTAACCTCTTTTTTTCACTTAGTGTCAGCCTCCTAGCGGCAGAAGCATACACCCACAGTATCTGTGTCCACCAATGAGACGAAGGAGAAAACATGCATATGTGTCTTTTTATATAGTGTATGTAAACTTCTGGTTCAGCTGTATGTATACAATGTATGTGACCTTGTCATTTTCAGGGCTGCGATGATCATCATGACAAGACGAATCATGGCTGAGAGATGTCGACATGAAGGTCTGACTAGATGGAGAAGAAACAGCAGAAATCGACTCTAATCAGATGAGACGTCAGCGGTAAGTGCCTGGTTGTAAATATTATTCTGTATCTGCACTGTTTGATTTGGAGTGATAATGTTATCCATTATTCTATATTCTCACATTTGTGTGAAATATCCGTGTGTTTCCAGACTTTTTTAAATCGGACGGCACACAGACTTGTAGAGTTTTATAGGTCCACTCACAGATCTGTGAGGGTCAGAGAATGCTTTGTTCCGACACGACTTTGAGGATCAGAATATGACATGCTCAATGCGATTGTAAAAGCGGCAGCACACAGACACTGCACACGGATACAGGACTGTAGCACAGTCTATTAGTATATAATGTACTATGTATAGCACAGTCCCTTAGTATATAGTGTACTCACTTATTATGTATAGCACAGTCCCTTAGTATATAATGTACTCACTTATTATGTACAGCACAATCCTTTAGTATATAGTGTACTCACTTATGTATAGCACAGACCCTTAGTATATAGTGTACTCACTTATTATGTATAGCGCAGTCCCTTAGTATATAGTATGCCACATATATAGCGCCTTCCTTAGTTACATAGTTTTCTATGAAATGTTAGGAACGTCTTCCTCGACACCTTAGAGATGAAAAAAATATCAATCTTTGGGGCCTCATCTCATATAGTTGAAACAGGTCCTCAAATGGATATTTAGGTTTTGACACGCTTTGGAATAAAGCAGTTTTAATCTGTTTTTTGCCATTCGTTCTTAATTATCTAAGACATTCTTATAGATAAAGAAGGTCCTCCTATTCTTAGTTTCTAGACCGTAACGTCCTATATGTACCTTGATTCTTTGGCATCTTCAATACCCCATAGTGGCTCTGATGGCTATTTACACTTGGTCCGTTTCCTCAAATTGAAAAAATGGTTTCCCTGAACCCTCACCTTTGGAGGAGGAAGAGGAATTTGATGAAGAGAAGGAAGAAGAATATTCTGAGTCTGCCTCTCGGATATTAAAGCCTTCAGGATTTTCACTAGCATCTGAATAATTCAAATCAAGATCCCTTCCATGGAGCGTCCTACAAGTGTCCCACTTTTTGGCCTGTTTCAGTCTCTCACCCTTAAGAGCAGTATGAATTTGCACTTTAATCATATGTCTGATAGATTTAAACATAGACTGACTCTCAGCTGTGGCCTCAATACAATTTTGACATAGAACATTAGTGTAGGAGGCAGCCAGTTTAGATTGACAAGAAGTACACTCCTTAAACCTTATTTTAATTGAGGCCTTCCAAAGTCTCTCCCCTTAGAGCATTAATATGAATACATTACTAAAGGAGAAAATAGCTTAGTTACTCACCGATAACGGTGTTTCTCGGAACCCATGACAGCACCACAGAGAGAGGGGATCCGCCCTTCAGGGACAGGAACCTACAGATAAAAGGGCGGTACCTCTCCTCCGCCTTCAGTTGGTTACAGAGCATCAGAGGGTCTCCAGGTTAGTTAGACAACAGAAATATATAGACAATATTATAATACTGCTTATTTATTAAAAGCACCGTGCCTAAACGGAAACACTCTATTAACAGTAAAACGTGCTCACCACACTTGTGAAGGGGAGGGGAATAAGAAGGTGCTGTCATGGGTTCCGAGAAACACCGTTATCGGTGAGTAACTAAGCTATTCTCTCTCACCCATGACAGCACCACGGAGAGAATTACAGAGATTGGTAGCTTAGGGAGGGACCACCGCCTGAAGGACCCTTCTCCCGAAGGTCACGTCAGATGTAGAGGCTAGATCTAATCTATAGTGCCTGAAAAAGGTTGAAGGTGATGACCAGGTGGCCGCCTTACAGATTTGTTCTATTGATACCTCAGATCTTTCAGCCCATGAGGTCGCCATTACCCTTGTGGAATGAGCTCAGAGCCCCTCCGGGATGGTATTTCCACTGGATGAGTATGCCAGGGCAATCGCATTCCTTATCCACCTTGCCAGGATACTCTTGGATGCCTTGAGCCCCTTCCGAGGACCCTGGAAACATACAAAGAGAGAGCCTTCCTTCCTACATTTTTTGGTGGCCTCTAAGTACTGTACTAGGCACCTTTTAACATCTAAAGTGTGGAATTTTTCTTCCCCCTTATTTTTTGGATTTGGGCAGAAGGAAGGACTACCTCTTGGGACCTGTGGAATGTGATGATACTTTAGGTAGATAGGCCAGGTCAGGTTTTAGGATGACTCTATCCTCTAGAATTTTTGTAAAAGGTGGCCCTGCTGATAAGGCTTGAATTTCGCTCACTCTTCGAGCTGATGTTAGTGCCACCAGAAGCACCGTTTTAAGTGATAGGATTTTTAGGGGTGCCGAGTAAATTGGTTCGAACGGAGGGCCTGTCAATGTTGAAAGTACAATATTCAGGTCCCATGACGGTAACCTTTGACTAGCTATTGGCTTAGATCTGGTTGCGGCCTTAATAAACCGTGCTACCCAAGGGTCACCTGCTACATCATGGTTATAGAGGGAGCCTAACGCCGCTATTTGTACTTTTAATGTGTTGACCGCCAGACCCTGTTCTAGGCCCTTTTGTAGAAATTCTAGGATCTTATCAATCTGAACCCCGTCCTGAACCTTTGCCCTAGAATTAGATAGGAATTTTTTCTATGTTCTGCCGTAAGCTCTCATCGTAACCGGTTTCCTACTTTTTTGTAGTGTAGTTATCAGGTTCTCTGAAAATCCCCTGTCCCTCATCAGTGCCCTCTCAAATTCCATGCTGTTAAACGGAGGTTCGGTGCCTGAGGATGTAACACTGGGCCCTGCAGTAGAAGGTCAGGTAGGATCCATGGGTCAGTTACTGAGAGCATTCTTAGCCAGGAAAACCAGGTTCTTTTGTGCCAGAAAGGGGCTATCAGTATCATTCTTGCCCCGTCCTCCCTGGGAACCCAACAGTGACATAGCTTTCCTTAATGTCATAGAGGGATTTTGGATTGCTCTTTCTGTAATTTGAGCGATTTTCTTTTTGTGGTCTGGGAGGCGACACTCCTGAATGTTTGAGTCTAGTGTTAGGCCCAAGAATTCTTGTACCCTGCTGGGCTCGCATCTTGATTTTTTTTAGATTTAGAAGCCAGCCTAGGCCTTGTAGAGTGTCCATCACCCTGTCCCTCTGTTCTCTGCATTTTTGAGCCGAGCTGCCTGCTATTAGGAAATCGTCTAGATATCGGATTATTACTATGTCTTTCTTGTTCCCTTATATGAGCTATCATTTCTGCTATTATTTTGGTAAATACCCACGGGGATATCGATATTCCGAACGGCAGGGCTCTGTACTGGAATTCTTTCACCTTGCCCTTTATTGAGATGGCTAACCTGAGATATTTTCTGGAGTCTTTGTGGATAGGGACGTGATAATAGGCGTCGCTGAGATCTAACACCGTCATGTAGCAGTTTGGGAACAGGATTTTGGTGGTGGACCTGATCGACTCCATTTTGAAGCTCCGATTCCTGACGTATTCGTTTAGCTTTTTCAGATTTATAATCGCTCGAAAGCTGCCGTCCGGTTTGGTTACTAGAAAAAGAGGAGAGTAGAACCCTCTGCCCATATCCTGCAGGGGAACCTCCTGGATGGCTCCTTTTTTTTACTAGGCCTAGGACCTCACTTTCTAGCGCTTCCTGTTCTCGCGTACTGGATCTCAGCGGCGTTGTTACATACTTTTGAGGTGGAAGAGAAAGTCTATTCTTAGGCCCTTCTGGATTAGGTTTACTATCCATGGGTTGTTTGAAATTCTCCTCCAGGCTGGAAGAAAAGGGTTAACCTTCCCCCCCCCACCCTGGGCGTACTGTCACTTGGAGGGCTTTTTGTCTCGGGAAGAGTTATTAAAGAAGAACCCTCTATCTCTTCTTTTTTCATCCCACTTTTGTTCCCTCGGTGGTCTCCTCTGAAAAAACCTCCTATTTCGAAAGGGCCTTTTAAATGCTGCTGGCCCCAAATTTGGGAATCCTTTCTTCTTGTCCCCTGCTTTCTGGTGGATGTCATCTAACGTCTCCCCAAAAAGGAATTTCCCTTCACAGGGGATTGAACATAATTTCATTTTGGTCTGTAGGTCCCCTGGCCAACTTTTAAGCCATAGTGTCCTTCGGGCCTCGTTTGAAAGTGCTGCTGTTTTGGACGATAGCCTGACTGAATCGGCCGATGAGTCCGCTAGGAAGGCAGCCGCTCCCCTTATTACTGGGATAGAATCTAATGACTTGTCTCTTGGTGTCCCTTCCCTCAGCTGTTTCTCAAGTTGGTCCACCCATACCATTAGGGCTCTTGAAGTACATGTCGCCGCTATGGCTGGCCTGAGGTTACCGCCTGCTGACTCCCATGCCCCCTTTAGAAAGGTATCTGCCTTTTTATCTAGGGGTCCCTGAGGGTGCCCATGTCCTCAAAGGGAAGGGCGAATTTCTTTGAGGCCTTTGCGACTGCTACGTCGAGCTTCGGGGCTTTATCCCAAGACGTAGATGCCTCCTCCTCAAAGGGATATTTTCTTTTAAGGGAAGGGACTGTAGCATTTTTCCTGTCTGGCTTGTCCTATTCTTTTTTGATTAGGCCCTTGACAATTTCGTTAAGCGGAAATACTCTCCGTTTTTTCTGGCCTAGTCCCCCGAACATTATGTCCTGGACTGTTTTATCCGGCCTAGGGTCCAATACCACCATGGTAGACCTTACAGCTTTTACTAGTCTGTCTACCTCTTCTAGGGGAAAACAGTGACGCCATCCTGTTTCCTCGTCTGAGGAGCCGGATTCCGAGGTTTTAGACGTGATTTCTCCAGACGTGGAAGAGTCTGACTGGGAGGTTTCTATCGTGTCTTTCTTCCTCGTTTTATCCCTATGCTTAAGGGATACGAGGGCACTCTGAACCTCCGATTTAATTGCGGCCCTTAGGTCGGATGCGAAATCCGGAGGCTCCTGACAAAGAATTTCTTTTGTGCAAGACTCACATAGTTTTTTCTCCCATGAAACAGGTAGGGGTCTAGTGCAAGTGGGGCATTCCCTGTTCTTCTTTTTCCCCTTCTTCTTTCCCTAATAAGGGAGATGAATTGTATTACAAGGGTGAACATTCACGAAGATCACTTACCCCCAAAAGTGCGCAGCTGCAGGTACCGGTTCGGGAGATGGAGTCAGGTCCTGTATAGGCGGATCTCTTGGTGGCGATTTGCTCCTTGCCGCTGACGTACTGCGCCGTGTGGAGTGGCTGCTGGAACGGCCGTCTTTGTCTCGTTCCTTCTGTCGGTGGTGGTGTTGGTGGTGCTGCTTGGGCTGCAGCCTGGCATGCTGCTCCTGTTGCTGGTCGCTATCCCCCATTATCAGGATCGCTTCCAGCCAGGAGTTCTGAAACCACCATTTTAAATTTTGCCGCCCCCGTGACGTCACCGCTCCCATCCTGCACCGCGCTGGCCGGGGAGCGTGCTCCTGCGCATGCACCAGTTCCAGGGACCCGGAAGCCGCTCCTCTACTTCCGGGGCAGCAGCCATCTTGGTACTCTCTGTACCATGGCGCTGCTCGCACTTCCACCGGGTCCCCGCGAGCCCCGATCTCCTTTCCGGAGCGGCGGCTCCAACGTCTCCCCCCCGCTCACCCGGCGGCCTGCATCGGCCCCAGCGGTGGCAGCTTCGGGCACCGCTCCTGCCGCAACAGGGGCCTCCCTGCCTCCGTATACTGGACAGGTCGGCCCAGGATCCGGACTCTTCTTCAAAACACAGGTACGCCGTACTGTGGGTCCCCCAGTCAGGGACAGGAACCCAACTGAAGGCGGAGGAGAGGTACCACCCTTTTATCTGTAGGCGGATCCCCTCTCTCCGTGGTGCTGTCATGGGTGAGAGAGAAAGTTTTTTTGGCACGCAGCCACTCACCCATACCATCCTTCATATCATAGAGGATGGGGTAGCCGTGATAGTGTCACTTTGCATCGACTATCCATACTATCAGCTGAAGTGTCCATGAGGATAAGCCCCCTCTTGCCACCGGATCATTCCTTAAAACATAGGTGATCTGGGGCCGGCTGACAATCCCCTCCAATACGAAGTGTAATCATTTGGAGGAGTCCCTATGTCTGGTTGATTCACGCACAGTGGAGACTGCCCACACCCAGTAATCATGGGCTGTGTACTTGCTCATCCAGCTTTTTCCAACTGTACGCAAGCGCGAGATGTGACATCACCCTAACGTGACTTCTGAGCACTCTAAGTGCATCGTCGGGATCTACGCAAGCCGAAGCCTATCACCTCCTTGAATTCTGCGCTTGTAAGATGGTCCACGAATCCTGCGTGATGGCATCAGTAATGGATTCTTCATGTTTGTGGCTTCATCACTGGACATGAATAATGCAGCTGTGGAAATTGAGCATTCTGGGATCTGACCAGGCGGAACCTGGGTCACTATTAGTATGACTCTTAACAATTGTGCCAGACACTGCTCAGCCAGTCTGGACAGGGAAGAAAGACAAACTTCGGAGGGCAGACCACAGACATGTCCGATTTCCTCGGATGTCTGAGCCTGACCACATTCCCCGCATCCAGGATCCTAAGCGGGCTCTTGTGGGGCTGGGGTGCGGTTTTAACAGGGAAACCACGCCCTCACCAGCCACCCCATGCAAAAGCTGCCTCCTGCTAGATATAGAAAACTATCTTCATCTGATCCCAGGCATTGCCTGGGCATCCACGGGATCCTGCTTCTAGGACAGGAAACCACTAGGGAAATGGCAGAAGGTTCTGCCTTTTTGTATCCACAGGTATCCTCTATCATGGTGCGGACCGTCTCACAGGAAGACCCGCTCTCATGGTGCGGTCATGGGTAAAGGGAAAAATGTTATATGCCAAAAAAACTGTACCAATAACAACTTCACCTCATCTCGCAAAAAACAAGCCTTCACATGACACTGTCGGCAGAAATATAAAATATAAAAAAAAATATAGCTATCAAAATATTGAGATGGAAAAACATTTAGTAAAAAATAAAAACAAAACAAGCTTTTAGCGCGCAATAATAGCAAAACCTAAATATATTATTTCAATCTGAAATTGCTGAAGTTGTACCGACCCAAAGAATAAAACCACTTAATCACTTACTTGCAATTCTTGAAATGCCGTTTATTCTTCCTCCCAAAGATCGCAGTAAGGCTTGGCTCATATTTATCTTGCACTGTACACCGAGGTTTCCATGTAACTCTATGAAATAAGTGATTCTGATGGAACCCCAATGGATGATTCCCTATAATTAGGAAAACGGAGTCACTTTGGACTCCTCCTGGCTTATGATGCAGTAGTATCCATCTTTTTAAGCGTGCGTAGAAGCGTGGTCGACCACAGTTTTGTGTTTAATTGTACTCAATCTTTTTTTCAACATCTGCAAGGAGTTTGTATGTTCTTCCCATGTTTGTGTAGGCTTCCTCTTGATTCTCAGATTTCCTCCCACAATCCAAAGACATACTGATAAGGAATATAGATTGCGAGCCCCAATGGGGACAGTGATTGTAATGTATGTAAAAGCACTGTGGAATTAATGGCGCTATATAAGTGAGTAAAATAAATAAACTGGCTAACACTATATTAAAACCCTTTTTTTACTTTTATCTGAAAAGACGTATACCACTGAACAGAGGCCAGACAGTGCCTAGAGTAAAGGGGGTTTTACACTAAGCAATATCGCTAGCAATATCGCTAAAACGTCACTGGTTTTGTGACGTTATAGCGATATTGCTAGTGATATCGCTATGTGTGATACTTACCAGCGACCGGCTCCCCCGCTGCTCATCGCTGATCGCGCGAGAATGTCCGGCTCCATTTCTCATCTTCTGCTTCCTGCTGAGACTTCCTGCTGTGACGTCCAGCGACGCGTGGAGGCGGGCGGGAGGACGCAGGATCGCTGTGTGTGAATGGTAAGTATCGTGCGCTGCGTCGCTGCTGCATCGCTGTGAGATCTTTCTGTATGAAAGCTCACTAGCGATCATTTAGCGATGCACCAGCGATCCTGACCGGGTCGGATCGCTGGTTGGATCGCTGGTGCATCGCTAAATGTAAAAGGGCCTTAACACTGCTGCCTTAATATAGTGAGTGGATCCCTCAGGGATTTCATCTGAATCACATCATTCGGAGTTTTAGATGGAAACACCGATGTAAGTGCTCAGCATAGAGCACAGGATAAATGTTATCCCAAATGTTATGTAAAATGTTCCCAATAAAAGCTTCAACTCAATCCACAAAAAAAAAAAAAAAAAATAGATACTTTGGTCAGTAATCTGTTATTGGAAATATAGGGGGCTTCCATGTTACTGGTAGAACAAAGACTCTTGAAAAGTGACATGGTTCCTTGCCCCGCAAAAAGAAATTCAGCACATTCTGGGCTCCCAAATACAAATGCCCCCCTCCTTCTGAGCTGCACAGTGTGCTTAAACCACATTCAGCATCCAAATGTTTCCAGTACTGTAGCGAGAAGAGCCTGCCTAATTTATAGAGTGCGTGTCTCCAGGAGCTCGAGCTGGTCACAATGTATGGGCACTATAATGTACTGAGCACTGGCATTTGCAATTTTCACTCTGCAACATCCAGAGCGTGCTTGCTTTGGGAAAACACCCTGAGTCAAAATCATAACTACACCTGTATATAAATTCTCGCACTTAGGGGCTCTGTATATTAAGTCCGCAGGAAAATCTGGGCTCCAAGAGGCAAAAAGCGCTCTGTCCCTCCCGAGTCTCACTGTGTACCTAAGCAGTACTGTACAGACATATACGGGACATTGCCATGTTCAACAGAAATTGACAAATTTTGGTGCAATTTCTAACCATTTTCCTGAGTGAAAATGTAATATCTGGGGCTAATACAACATTTTAGACTAATAGGGAGGGGAAAAGTGTGAATAAAAATTAACTTCTATTGTATAATCAATAAAATGTGATATATAAAAATATAAAATATAGTACACATACATCCAATGGGGATGTATAAAAGATCATCGCTATAAGAGTGATAATCTCAGCTGTGTTCCAGTAAATCCTAATAGGTGCAAGGTTGTGGAAAAATAATATATGTTGTAATAAGGGTACCTGACCAAAAGTTCCTGGTCAATCAGTCAGGTTGCATAACACCCATATTTACAGGCTCACTAAATATAAAGAAATGAAGGGATATGATTTTGAACTCCTATCTTTCCATACGCTGGGGTAAAAAATTCTCACTGCTATATAACATCGGCCAGTGTAAATTACATATGGCTGTCAGACCAGATAAACCACATGTAACTGGGGTAATAAATATATATTTTTAGCAGTGATATGGTTCCACTGTTGCTAGGTTAATGCGCATGCCACAGTTGCATCCCATACATCAATATAATCAGAGTGCGGCTCTTGTAACCCGCATACCTTGTGATCAAGTACAGGAGACTGCTGTGCATCTGACACTGCAGCAGACACACAGCTGTGAGTAAGCCGTGCGAGCCAAGTCCACTCTGCGTGCGGATAGTGATGATCAAAATGGAAAAATTTGGCCTGGTCAGGAAGGATGAAAACAGGCTTTGGCAATAAGGGGTTAAAGGATCGCCTCCAACAATTGGATCTCAGCATCAGTGATCTCCTGTAAAATCTGCAGGATTTCTTTGTAATGTAAGTGAGTGACGTGTTAGCGTATGTCAGGCAATCTCCGAATGTTTTGTGGCTGTCTAAAAGCTGCGAAACATGCGGGCGTGAGGACGCGAACGAGTCACTCGAGCACCCGTGATTCTCTGTGCGTACCCAAAGCACCCTAGGCAATCTCGAGTAACGAGCACTTGAGCCAATTACTACTTCTCATTTGGATTCAGGTCTGGTGCCAGTCAATAGCATCAATGCCTTTGTCAATCAGGAACTGCCTACATTCTTTTGCAACCTGAGGCCAGGTATTGCCCTACCCCAGAAGGAACCCAGAGCCCAATGCAAAAGTGTAAGTTTTGACAATGGCTCTAAGGATTTCCTTCCAGAACTTAACAGGAATCAGTTTAGACTTGGAAATCACATGGAGGTTTAGGAGACTGTTTAGGTACTTGCCACTCCAGATCATCATTGAACCACCAACAAATCGGTCATACTGGCTGATGTATCAGGCAGCAGAATATTGACCATGGCATCTCCAGATTCTTTCACATCTGTCGCATAAGCTCAGTATTCCGTGAAGAGATGTGGGTTAATGGTGGACTTACAAATTCTGTTTTTTTCTGGTAAACACTGATCAATATGCACTTTGCCAGGCTGCGAGCACACGTACCACTGCAGGACATTGGGCTCCATTGACAGTCTCATGGAGTCCGTTTCTGACAATCTAGTCAGAAAAATGCACACCAGCAGCCCAGGGATGGTCATTGTGTAGGAATCTGGAAATGCTCCTAGTTTTCCTACTCACACAAAAGAGCAGATATCAGACTTGAAAGCTGGTTGATGACTTTTACTGCCCTGTCCAGCTCCCCTCATGTAATGGCCCATTGTCCTGGGCACTAGCAAAACATGAAGCTAGAGAAGAAACATCAGGAAGGATAAGGACAGAGTAATTGTCTGTAGCCAGGACCTGCAAAACAGTTTTGGGGGTTGTCCTGCTGCTGCGTCTCCACTGCCCCGTTGTCACTTTCACTTGCACCATAGCAGATGAAACTGATTGGCAATGGCCTATACTTCTTTACTGGATCGATTGACAGCACTGAAGTGTAAGTAACTTGAAGTTATACTTATTTATTGAACAATGTATATTAAAACATTTTATGTTTTTCCTACTCTATAAATAAAAAGAGAAACTGACTGAAGAACCTCATAATAATCTTCATACCTGAGTAATAGGTGAAAGAGGAGATATAGTTGGAGACATCTGTTGGGACTGCTGCCTCCTTGAATCTGAATTTAATGATAACGGGCTTATCGACTGTTGTCGATGCTGCGTGGAACATGTAACTGTTCCTTGTGTTGTCGTCAGTCCTAAAAAGGAAATAGATAGCAATGTTTACGAAGAATAGGACAGAAGTCATTCAATAGTTGCAAAGCCCCCAAAACAACCAGTTGACCTGTCCTCACGGCTGACATGTCTGTTATACTGAACATACGCATTTCCAAACAAATACTGAAGCATTTTTCGTTAGAACTCTGTAGTCTGCCATTCATAAGGGCACACCCCAAGGAATGGTACAAGGCTATTAGCTTGCAGATAAACCCCATTTCTGCATGTTAATAGTGTCTTTTCAGTTGGTAGGTTCCCTTTAAACTTAGCGACTTAAAAAAATTACTACATAAAACATTTAGAGACTGTAAACTTAAGAGAAAATCCGTCATCTCCCTTAAGGTATAGCTCTTTATTACAATTGTTAAAATAAAGCTAGAAGAGATCCTGAAGGAAAGAGAAGACCTTTCCTTATATTTCTCATTCATTTGAAAAAAATCCTGAACTTGGTAATAGCTAAAATAAAACTTCAGCATCTGCATTAATGTACAAAAA
This sequence comes from Dendrobates tinctorius, assembly GCF_039654945.1. Classification (NCBI taxonomy): domain Eukaryota; kingdom Metazoa; phylum Chordata; class Amphibia; order Anura; family Dendrobatidae; genus Dendrobates; species Dendrobates tinctorius. The sequence continues at coordinate 205,527 of NW_027361726.1, read as the reverse complement.
CAAAACAAAAAAAATAAGAAACAAAAAGATTTAAAAAAAATAAATAAATAATGCATCAGATTTTAAAGAGAAATGGTCAAAGTTTTTGGAACCTGAAAGCAACATGATTCCAGTGACTTGTCTCTTACTGGGCTGCTCAGTGAAGTTTTGATAAAATCACAGTTTTATCATTGGGAGTCAAGCAGATTCATGAGCTCTGTATAACCCCGCCTCCACCACTAATTGGCTGCTTTCTGTGTGCGCTGCCAAAGCTGTGGGCGGGGTTATTCAGAGTTCAGCATTCAGACAACTGGTTATTTTGCAGCCAATAAAACAATTAATTTAGGAAAATTACAACAAGCCGCCTAGTAAGTGATAGATTGCTGGAATCAGGGTATTTGAAAGTGGACATGTAACCTTGTTGGTGGTAGAAGCACCCTATGCGTGAGGTTACTCATTAGTATTAAACTCAATAACAAATCAAACATTTAACCCCTTAATGCCAGAGCTTGTTCTCACCTTCCTAACCAGGGCAACTTTTTCATATCTTTGTGATTCTTTGGCTTTTTCTCAGTCATCATACTTCATGACAGTAGTAAATTTAGGAGGATACATTTTACGCTTATTTATGATAATATCTAAATTTAGACAAAAATGACACCTCTCATAGAATTTATAATACAGGTTTATGTACAGGTTTGATAGCTATCTCGAAACATAAAGGTATGTCACAGAATTGTATAATTGTGGGCTACAAAAACTAATGGTCTAATTAGACCATGTTGCCAGTAATCCTTCTGGTAATAGCACAATGTGTCAAAACAATAATAACCCTAAAGGACATTACTAGAAGTGGATGGGATTTAATTTTGTCAAAGATTCTTCTTACATAAGAAACCCAATTTCTACACATTTCTATGGATTATGGAAATAAATGATACACAATTACAAATAATATACTTATTCATAAAAACAAGGTTATATGTGTGGAAACACTCAAAAAAACTCACTGTGACTGTTCATATTTTTAAGTTAAAAGAAAAAGTTATATCTTCCATTCAGCCACTATCTTCTAGTCATTGGAATGGTACAGGTGTAATAGTCAAAGCACACTATATAACGTGTGGCTATAATCACTCCCCTGCACTCTGACAGACAGCCTGCTCTGCACACATACACTGCAAAGTACCGTATATACTTGAGTATAAGCAGAGTTTTTCAGCACTTTTTTTGTTCTAAAAACGTCCCCCTTGGCTTATACATGAGTCATTGTCCCACAAGATGGAGGGAGAGGGGTAGCGGCAGAGCAGCGGGTCACAGAGGCAGGAGCCGGCGGCTGCGGCTAAGTCCTGTGCCCGCTGCTAAAGAGAAATGAATATTCACTGCACTGGCAATGAATATTTATTCCTCTGTAATAGCGTGCACAGTGTCAGCCCCAGCAGCCGGCTCCTGCAGCTGTCGGGTGGTCACGTGTCCCTGCTACTTAAGAGAAATGAATATTCACCTCTCTCCACTCCCACAGGCGTGCAGCGCAGTGAATATTCACTCCCTTATGTAGCAGGGACACGATTGCCCGGCCGCTGCTGGCACCGGAAAAAGATGTTGCGAGGGAGTGCAGGGACGGTAAGTAGGATAGTTTACTTTTTTATGCTTTCCTGATGGAGTTCATGCATACAAGGATAGGGATGAGGAACCATGCATACCAGGATAGGGATGAGGAACCATGCATACCAGGATAGGGATGAGGAACCATGCATACCAGGATAGGGATGAGGAACCATGCATACCAGGATAGGGATGAGGAACCATGCATACCAGGATAGGGATGAGGAACCATGCATATAAGGACAGGGATGAGGGTGCCATGCATACAAGGACAGGGATGAGGGGGCCCTGCATACCAGGACAGTGATAAGGAGGCCATGCATGCCAGGACAGGGATAAGGAGGCCATGCATGCAAGGATGGGGATAAAGAGGCCATGCATACTAGGATAGGGATGAGGAACCATGCTTACCAGGATAGGGATGAGGAGGCCGTCCATACCAAGATGGGGGATGAAGGGACAATGCATACCCGGCTTATACTTAAGTCAATATGTTTTCCCAGTTTTTTGTGGCAAAATTAGCTGACTAAGATTATACTAGGGTCGGCTAATACTCGAGTACATACGGTAACTTTCAGATAGCGTTTTCTCTTCAGTTACATGCAAATGTTTGGACATTTTATTAATAAGAGTGATTATCACGTGTCATATGTCTCTTCATGAAACAGGAGCGTCTGACATGTGGCACACGATAGTTGCTGACTTGAGTAAGAGCGTCACAGCTCATCTTGAATTAAACGAGCTATGGTGTCATGCCCCCGCAGAGCTCCCAGTCGCACACATTTCACCCAGCTGTGGCCATTTTGGCATAGCTGGGAGTAACTGCCATGAAAATGCCAAAAGTTGCAAGCATTTTGTGCAGCTCTGAGTTGCGCCAAAATTTTGTGATTTTTCAAAGCAGTTTGTAAGATTTCTGGCAAAATTGGTTTGAGGAATCAGGGGCATGTCCACAACTCAGCTCAGATGTGATAAACCACAGTTAATTTATGGTTTAGGGAGGGGTGTAATCACTTTTTTACACAGGGCCCTGTAGATTTGGATTTCTTTTTCCATTAATAATAAACACCTTCATTTAACAATTGCATTTTGTGTTTGCGTTATCTTTGTCTAATATTTACATTTGTTTGGAGATCTGAAACATTTAAGTGTGACATTCTTTCATACCACTGTATACACACACGCATACATACAGTGCCTACAAGTAGTATTCAACCCCCTGCAGATTTAGCAGGTTTACACATTCGGAATTAACTTGGCATTGTGGCATTTGGACTGTAGATCAGCCTGGAAGTGTGAAATGCACTGCAGCAAAAAAGAATGTTATTTCTTTGTTTAATTTTTTTTTAAATTGTGAAAAGTTTATTCAGAGGGTCATTTATTATTCAACCCCTCAAACCACCAGAATTCTGTTTGGTTCCCCTAAAGTATTAAGAAGTATTTCAGGCACAAAGAACAATGAGCTTCACATGTTTGGATTAATTATCTCTTTTTCCAGCCTTTTCTGACTATTTAAGACCCTCCCCAAACTTGTGAACAGCACTCATACATGGTCAACATGGGAAAGACAAAGGAGCATTCCAAGGCCATCAGAGACAAGATCGTGGAGGGTCACAAGGCTGGCAAGGGGTACAAAACCCTTTCCAAGGAGTTGGGCCTACCTGTCTCCACTGTTGGGAGCATCATCCGGAAGTGGAAGGCTTATGGAACTACTGTTAGCCTTCCACGGCCTGGACAGCCTTTGAAAGTTTCCTCCCATGCCGAGGCCAGGCTTGTCCGAAGAGTCAAGGCTAACCCAAGGACAACAAGGAAGGAGCTCCGGGAAGATCTCATGGCAGTGGGGACATTGGTTTCAGTCAATACCATAAGTAACGTACTCCACCGCAATGGTCTCCGTTCCAGACGAGCCCGTAAGGTACCTTTACTTTCAAAGCGTCATGTCAAGGCTCGTCTACAGTTTGCTCATGATCACTTGGAGGACTCTGAGACAGACTGGTTCAAGGTTCTCTGGTCTGATGAGACCAAGATCGAGATCTTTGGTGCCAACCACACACGTGACGTTTGGAGACTGGATGGCACTGCATACGACCCCAAGAATACCATCCCTACAGTCAAGAATGGTGGTGGCAGCATCATGCTGTGGGGCTGTTTCTCAGCCAAGGGGCCTGGCCATCTGGTCCGCATCCATGGGAAGATGGATAGCACGGCCTACCTGGAGATTTTGGCCAAGAACCTCCGCTCCTCCATCATGGATCTTAAGATGGGTCGTCATTTCATCTTTCAACAAGACAACGACCCAAAGCACAGAGCCAAGAAAACCAAGGCCTGGTTCAAGAGGCAAAAAATCAAGGTGTTGGAGTGGCCTAGTCAGTCTCCTGACCTTAACCCAATTGAAAACTTGTGGAAGGAGCTCAAGATTAAAGTCCACATGAGACACCCAAAGAACCTAGATAACTTGGAGAAGATCTGCATGGAGGAGTGGGCCAAGATAACTCCAGAGACCTGTGCCGGCCTGATCAGGTCTTATAAAAGACGATTATTAGCTGTAATTGCAAACAAGGGTTATTCCACAAAATATTAAACCTAGGGGTGGTTGAATAATAATTGACCCACACTTGTATGTTTAAAATTTATTAAAATTTAACTGAGCAACATAACTTTTTGGTTTGTAAGATTTATGCATCTGTTAATAAATCCTGCTCTTGTGTGAAGTTTGAAGGCTCTAACTTATTTGCATCTTATCAAACCTGCTAAATCTGCAGGGGGTTGAATACTACTTGTAGGCACTGTATCTGCTAAATAAAAAACTTATGACTGCTTACCTGGGCTGGCAGTGCTAATACCCAGGTGAGTTAAATTTGTTGCAAGATTGCCAGTACTGTTGGAATTTGACAGTGTCGGGAATGTCGACTCTTCAGGATCTAAAGGAATTGGCAATGGAGAAGGGAAGTGGATGTTTGTCAGGTCAGGTAGCGAGCCTCCGGTGTTATGTGTAGCAGGTATGAGGCTTGTAGTGTTCTCCTGTTCACTTGATGGGTAAATGCTTCAATAATTAAGACACAAGATATATTAGAGAACTTATCCAACATTATTATTACACACTGAAAATCATAGAATATGGTTCACACGGCTGTATTGTAGAATTCACACAAACATTGAAAAATATGAAAAATTACAAGTTTATATTAAATACAAACATTAGGAACAAATTAAAAGCATCAACTTTCACTGAAGAAATGTATTGTTTACATATATATATATATATATATATATATATATAATTTAAAAAATGTAAAAAAAAAACAACACAAAACAGCAGTGTACATGATGCCACAGACTTGCAATGAAAAACAGTTGTCTTTGGTGGATAACAATTTATTCATGGGAGGGGTTTTAAAGGGACACCACTATAACAGAGTGACCCATAAAACGCATTTGTCTGCATGCGGGGGATGAAACAGCAGTCACAATGACCCCATGGTGCAAAAATTGCCAACATTCCCAGTCACTTAATGTCTGACAATGAAAAGGTGGAAAGCAAGGTCAAATAGTGTGACAGTCAGAGATCCTTCATTTGAAAAGAAAATGAAAAATGCTCATTTAAAAGATTGTCATTCACAACATTTACATTTTCACAGTTACATTTCAGATAAGTATTAAAAAAAGCTTATGATTATTTTTTGTGTACACCATTTTATATCTATGAGCCGCCACAATATGCTATATTAGTTACAATGATGCTTACTTCAGTTGTTTCACTAACTTGGCTACAAAATAGAGTGGAAAGGGGAAAAAAAATCAACTTCACAAAGTGTAACTGTGATCCACATGTCAACCTTGTTCACTTGGGAAAACATTCTTTTATTGTAGATACATATGTATGTACGTAACATTTTGGTAAAGTTATTGTCTGCAGTACTAATCAGGGTCCAGCAATATATCACAGTCCACAGAGCACACTTGTTTCAGAATGTGGTGCCATCAGTGGCGTAACTAAAAGCTTGTAGGCCCTGATGCAAGATCTCCAAACAGGACCCATATCCATCACAGGTCTGTAATGGAATTGGTCATCTCCGACAGGCCAACGCCCCGGGGGACCACATATCAAAATCACTTAAAGATATGAAAAATGCAAATGTGTTAACATTCGGAAACTGCCACACAGTCTCATTTTTCAGCATCTTGCAATCTTCTTTATTCCTCGGGCATCAAAAAATAACTACATATCCTTATATGCTGCTGGTGGGCTGTAATTTGGCAATAAACATGGAAAAAGCAAAGGATGAAGGAATATTTTATCCTTTCATAACTAAGCGGGAGGAGGTTTTCCAATTCGAATTTTCACCTTTTTCAATGTTCTTTCTAATGAGGATTTTGTGGGTTGAATTGTTCTAGTCTTGTTTGTCAGGTATCTGTGCTCACCTATTTATATAATTGCCTTGTAATGTTTTCATTTCCTGTTCTGTCCAGATGTCACCGTATCCCAGAATTCCAATTGGAGGAAGTTCACCAACCGCCATATTGGGACACCCAAGTGATGGGTATCTCAATATGGAAACTGCTGCTGGTACCAACCTATTGCACGGTACCACCAGTGGAACACCATCGCACCGCACACACACTCTATACGCCCGTAGGCACCACACACACACACATTAACACAATCATGCAGCCTCTTGCGTGGTACCACCAGCAAAACACCGTCGCACTGTGCCTGCGCGAATTACGTGAATTCACAGTGAATCATTCGGCTAATCCCGGTGGCAGATGCAGGACGTGTCTACAGGCAGAGGAAGCCGGTCACATTAAAGGGGTTTTCCCACAAACGAAAGTTCATTTTATAAATTGTCTGTGTCTGACCGTGTACGGAGCATACCACATCTCCTGGGCAGGGGAGGAAGCAAAAGACAATACTGACATTACAGCAGGGGATCACAGAGGATTCATTTTGTGAGGTAAAATATTTCACTGTCTGTTTTTAAACAATATTTTACCTCACAAAATGTATCTTCTGCGATCTCCTGCTGTAATGTCAGTATTGTCTTTTACTTCCTCCCCTGCCCAGGAGCTGTGGTATTTTCTGTACAGGGTCAGACACAGGGATGAGACAGCTCAAACGGGACAGCACATGAGGGGAGAACACAGCACAGGATGCAGGCAGGAGAGAGACAGCAGACAAGGGGTTTAGACAAGTCAAAGAAGAGAGCACAGACGGGAGAAGTCAGCACATGGGGAAAGAGTGGATAGGTGGGTGGGCACACGGTGGGGGGGAGAGATTCTCAACGCTGCAAAGCCTGCCCCCATCGTGACATTACCGCTCTCCCGATGCAATAGCATCGGGCCTCCATCTAGTAATTGTATCTAAAAAGTACCAAGCAGGATGTTAGATAGCATGTTTCATACAGAATTGCTTAGCCTTAGGTATACTTTTACATGAAAATCATTTTATAGCATTAGCCTTACATACAAATCAGTTCTTACCAAGCTGTTAGATCCCTATACAATGTCGATAATTTCTTAGACTACAGAGATTGGAAACGCTAATGAAATGTTTGCGCCTTGTGTGCTTAAAAAATGCCACAGTTCTTACAGGAGAAAAAGCAAAGTGTGATTGCAACACGAGTGTTCAGCACCTAACGGCCAAGAACTTGTAGTAGCTGGAAGTTTTAGGAATGTTTAGGACTGTAAGCTGATTAGATTTACCCATTTAAAAATGTTAAGCCCTTCGACGTGTTGCACAAAAAAAATCAAGTATTAAAAAATAACACGTTTATATTGTTTTATTTATGCTTTACTACTTTTCTAAAATTGGTTCCATTTTTGAAAAATGAAAAAAAAAACATTTGTTTTTGGGTTGAAATATTTTTACGAGCCATAAGTTACGCCATCTTCAGTTAGCGACAAGCTGTAGTTTTCATTGGTGACATCTTGTGGTACATTTGACTTTTTAATCACTTTCTATTAACTCTTTGGGAGGCAAAAATAACAGAATACTAGTAATAATTATTGTTCTATTGTAACTCCTTTACCGAAGTTAGAAGCACGGATATGTCAAATTTTAGCTCCCTGGTTTTGACACAGGCTCATAAGATCAGCCCGCATCTTTGTCAGCAGATGGTAGATGTGTTATTCAACCACTGTCTGCATCTAACCAGTTTTGAGTGTAGAAATGTTCTGCATATGGCTGTGTTAACCTGTTAAATGCCACTGTCAATAGCAGCATTTACAGTGCACGGCCTGGGAGGCAAACTGTACTAACCGACCATCGCTCTATGTGACCAAATTTCCCAGGTCTCTGGTGTCTATTATAACGGTGCTCCAATGATGTCCACTAGGTGACTGTGATTTTTGATACATAGCAATACTGTACGTAAAAATAATTGACCATTTGCAAGTTCAAGTTCCTTGAGGGGGCCCAAAAACAGTGAAACTTTGATAAATTCACCCCCATTAAGAATAAATAAAAAGGAAAAAAAAATAAGAATGACCCATTTGGTAATAGCATCGTAACAGTCCAATCTAACAAAATATCAAATTAATTACCCAGATCAGTAATTTTCAAAAAAATTATAGAAAAGCCAGTATTACGTTTCAGCGGCCGCAACACTGAAAAAAAAAAAAAATGTAATAAGAAGCTATAAAAACATTGTCTCTTCCCCAAAATAGTATTAATTACAACGCTGGATTAACCTGAAAAAAACAAGGCCCTCAGACAACGTTATGGACCAAAACGAAAACGTTACAGGTCTTGCAAAACAAATAAATTTTTTTTTTTTTTTATATAAAAGGGGTTATATTTTTTCTCCCACTTAAAAAAAAAAAAAATTAAATACAAAATAAACGAAAAAAAAAACCAGTGACCTGGAGGATCATATTGCCACGTAATTTTTATCGCATAACAAATGGGGTTAAAAAAAAACAAAAACAGAAAACAGTTGTGGAATTACATTTTTTAAGCAGGCTTGTTGCTACACTTTGAATCTGTTCACGTTTTCCAGTACAGTACAAATGGGTGAGGTCATTCACACAAAGTCGTCCAGCAGAAAATAAACCTTCAAGGCTACAGTGACATAAATAAAAACATAAAGGTTCTGGGAAGAAAAGGAAGAGGAAAACAAATGCAAAAAAGGGGGAAAAAACTAAAATATTGCCTGGGGTGGAAAGGTTTAAACACTATTCAGGCTACATTCCCACGATGAGCTGTGTCAATAACGCATGGTCTGATAAAGTGGACGGGATTTATAGAATGCCCATTGTGCTTTTTTTTGTAATGCTGCATAAACTGACCTGCGGTGGGTGTTTCAAATCCGCTGAACCACCGAAAAGAAAAACCCAAAACCTTTCAAAAATTTTTTGATAGAATAAGTTAAATATATATAGACAAATAGTAACTGACAGCACCTAGAACAAGGTAAGTTTTGAAAAACGGTACGCATCATCTCAGAAAAAGAGGGGGGGGGTATCAGAATGAACCCTCATGGATACCAATAAAAGCACTAATTTTATTTGACAAATATATATATAAAAGTAGTCCTATTACAATAAAGGGCTACAGAGATGACATAATTGGTAGTACATTACAAAAAACAAAACAAAACCAACCTATCACCACCCAACCACAAACACACAAAAATAGCTAGCCAAAAAAGTTTAAATGTCTTTGAAGGAAAAGGCGCCTGCTCCTATAATGAAGCAATGCATACTGTAATATAGCTCACTTAATTTAATATAAACATTGTCTAAAAAAAATGCCCATAAAAAACTGACCCTCAATAAGAGGTATTCTTCGCCAGCTAGTCATCCCGTAGACTGAGCCACATAAAATACTAGATGGCCACGAATTCCACTACCTGGATATAATATGCCAAGTCTAGAAGCTTTCCCTCAAGCAATAAAGAAAATGGTCTTTTACAATGAAATGCACATAAACTTAACATACAGACATATTATAGCCACTCAGCTAGTAAATATCTGAACATGCTTAATGATTTATAGTCCCTGCCAAATACAGGAATACCATATCACAATTCGGTCTTGGTACAATCAGTCTTGAGAGCACAAGAAAAAAGCATGTCCAAAGAAGACCATAATAGGAAACTTATCTGAATCCAGTCCCAATAGCATCGTCCCTACGCGTTTCACCCCCTCCCAATGTCAGGGCTCATCAGGGGACCACAGGAGTAATCCATAATGGCATGGCAGTTGAACGCCAATGACCATTTGCGGGAAGGAATTAAAGGGAACCCGACAGCAGGATTTGCTCCTAAAAGGTATTAGGATTTTATAGGGATGAGCGACTACGATCGCCGTATTTGCAATATACACCGAACATAGCCGAATGCCATTGGAGTCAATGGGAGTACAAATGAGCGAATATGTTTGGAAACGATCATGAAACACAAATTCGGCATGAATATGGCACATTCGGAGTCGGCAATCGTTTTCTCAACATATTCGCTCATCTCTAATTAGGAACACTTTATTTTAATATTGCTTGTATATGATCCCCATATTATTCTTATGCAGCATGTTTAAAAATTAAGTTTATTGCTAGCATTCGTGCACCCACAGTAGTCAGTGACTGCTGTCACTCATTCCAGCCACATGCTGGTAGCATGCCCACAGTGGGGTTTACTGACAACCCAGTGAGCATAGAGGAATAGTAGGTAGGACAAATAAGAGTCACAACAGCTTTGAGAATTCCATTGTGAAAAATGGATTTGCTTACAATATCTTGTCTGAGCACATTTTATATGTTTTCTTTATACAGAAAACAAAAAAGGAAAATTAAAAAAAAAAAACAGTGGACAGCTTTCTTTCTGTCAAGAATAAATGTCATGGTACTAAATTCAGCATCATTGTGAACAGTCCTTAAACTAATAAAATGTACATGGTAAAAGAGCAGAGCATTCTTCCTTGGTTTAGTAAATCTATAACAACAACACTATCTACCATTCAATTGCACCACTTACTTTATGCCAGGAACTTCACATGATTTAGGCCTTGACGATCCACTCTAAGTGTAAATAAAAAATAAAAAAAAACCATCAAGACTAAAGAAACGTTCAAACAGTAATTTTTTGCCAAAAGCGATTTTCCAACTGAGAAAATGTATCACTTATTCAGAGAGAATTAAAAAGGTGATGCGAAAATAAAACACAGCCCAGGAATTAAATATTTAACAAATACTCAAATCAGTTGAACTCAAATTCCAGTACCCATCAGAATCCAGGGCAGGTCTCTTTGTGGTCTGGTCAGAGGCAGCAAATGATGATGTCACCATTCCAGCACTGAAGGAGTGCTGCGGTCTGTGACTAGCAGCAGCAGTGGGGTGAATTCAATAGTAAGTTATCAGATGTATTACGAGTCACTGCACAAAGTAAATTGACCACTGCAGCCAGTCCCAGACAACAGCGGCATCGTTCAATGATGAGGTCATAACTTCCTGTGTCTTTACAGACCATGCAGCGGTCTTGCACTTGACCCAGATGGATGCCTAGGAGTATACATTTACTTTTTACAAATCCCTTCCTCTGGGCAAAGTTTTATGTTGCCCTAACAACTCCTTTAAGTATTTCATCAAAACACAAATAGGAGTAAACCCTTAAGTCAGGTTTGCAAATGGTTATCCTCTATTAATATATTAATGAGCTATATGAATCATAAATCTCCAGTTGGTAAATCAATCGCTTCTGCTGACCATCACAACAGTCATAGCATTTATATTTAATTTAGTATTACATTGCTTTTACTGAATTAAAGGGAATCTGTCACCTCTTTTTTCGAATAAGAGCTGCCGACACCGACATTAGGGGCTTATCTACAGCATTCTGTAATGCTGTAGATAAGTCCCCGATGTAACTTGAAAGATAAGAAAAAGGAGTTAGATTATACTCACGGGGGGGGCGGTCCGGTCCGAAGGGTGTCGTGGTCCGGTGCCTCACACCTTCATACGATACCGTCCTCTTCTTTCCTTCCTGTCGTGGCTCCGACGCAGGCGCACTGCTCTGCCCTGTTGAGGGCAGAGCAGAGTCCTCAAGTGCACAGGCGTCGGGAGAGGTCCGGCGCCTGAGCACTGCAGTATTCTGCTCTGCCCTCAACAGGGCGGAGTAGTACGCCTGCGCCAGAGCCACGACAGGAAGGAAAGAAGAGGACGGCATCGCATGAAGATGGGAGGCGCCGGACCGGACCGAGACACCCATCGGACCAAAACCGGACCTGGACCACCCCTGAGTGAGTATAATCTAACGTGTTTTTCTTATCTTTCAGAATGCTGTAGATAAGCCCCTAATGTTGGTATCGGCAGTTCTTATTCGAAAAAAGAGGTGACAGATTCCCTTTAAGCAAGCATCTAGGTAAATAATGTTCAGAGTTTGCAAATAACCTTTGTAGCAGGTCTCTGCTTGGATAGGGTACTTAAACTATGAATTAAGTATGTCCAAACAAAGCAGATTGTCATAGTTTTTACTCAATAGTACTGACATTTTACAAAAAATAATTGCAGATGCATATTGTCACTTGTGAGATTGTAACTTAGAGGGGTATTCCCATCTCTAACCCAATATGTAGTAGGTGCAATAATAATATTAGCAAATATCTCCAATAACAAATGTAGTATAGCATACCTCCCAACTTTTGAAGAAGAGAAAGAGGGACAAAGGTTGTGGAAAAGTTTAGGCCACGCCCCAGACCCCATCCATTTCAGAACTAGTCACACCCATGTCCATGCCTCAACCACACCCAGAGAAAGAAAGAGGGGAAAGAAAAAACAGAGAAAGGGGGGGAAGAAAGAAAGAACAGAGAGAGAAAGAAAGCGGGGAAAGAAAGAGAGAACAGAGAGAAAGAGAACAGAGAGAGAAAAAAAGAAAGAGGGGAAAGAATGAAAAAACAGAGAGGGAGAGAGAAAGAAAGAGTGGAAAGAAAGAACAGAGAAAGAAAGAGAAAGAAATAGGGGAAAGAAAAACAGAGAAAGAAAGAAAAAGAGAAAGAACAGAGATAGAGAGAAAGAAAAAGAGGGGAAAGAAAGATGGGAAAGAAAGAACAGATAAGAGAGCGAAAGAGGGGAAAGAAAGAACAGAGAGAGAAAAAAAGATTAGAGAGAGAAAGAACAGAGCAAAAGAAAGAACAGAGAAAGAAAGAAAGATCAGAGAGAAAGAAAGAACAGAGCCAGAAAGAAAAAGAGGGGAAAGAAATAAAGAACAGAGAGAGAAAGAGGCAAAGAAAGAAAGAACAGAGAGAAAGAAAGAGGGGAAAGAAAGAACAGAGAAAGAAAAGAAAGAAAGAAAGAGGGGAATGAAAGAGAACAGAGAAAGAAAGAGGGGAAAGAAAGAACAGAAAGAGAGAAAGAAAGAAAGAAAGAAAGAAAGAAAGAGAAAGAAAGAGGGGGAAAGAAATAAAGAACAGAGAAAGAAAGAAAGAAAGAAAGAAAGAGGGGAAAGAAAGAACAGAGAGAAAGAAAGAGTGGACAGAAAAAAAGAACAGAGAGAGAAGAAAAAACCAGAGGGGAAACAAAGAACAGAGAGGGAGAGAGAAATAAAGAGGGGAAAGCACAGAGAGAGAAAGAAAGAGGGGAAAGAAAGAAGAGAGAGAGAGAAAGAAAGATGGGAAAGAAAGAACAGAGAGAAAGAAAGATGGGAAAGAAAGAACAGAGAGAGAGAAAGAGAAAGAAAGAACAGAGAGAGAACAAACAGAGAAAGAAAGATTAGAGAGAGAAAGAGGGGAAAGAAAGAAATAACAGAGGGAAAGAAAAGAACAGAGAGAGAGAAAGAAAGAAGAGAGAAAAAAAGAAAGATTAGAGAGCGAGAGAAAGAAAGAACAGAGAGAGAAAGAAACAAAGAGACAAAGAAAGCTTCTATAAAGATACTATAGTAGCCTGGCTCCCATTGTAATGCCCACCTGAGCCTCCCGATGCAGGACATATCACAATCCGCTCACATGGTCGGCATCCCCGATTCCAAGGTGATCCCGCTGTCTGCGCTGTCGGAGGACACGGTGATGGATCTGAAGCATTCCCTGAAGTGCCTCCATGGTTCCGTCACAACCTCCTTCCGAAATTACCTAATTTCCGGTCAGCTTCTAGCACGTCACTTCCGGTGGAACGTCACATGCGAATTTTAAAGTACTCCTTGGGGCTCCACCATGTACTCCTGTGTCCGCAGGAAAAGTAGGCTCCCGGGCGGGACAGACTCTCAAAATCAGGACTGTCCCGCTGGATCCGGGACAGTTGGGAGGTGTGAATGCTCCCCACCATACACCTTGTACACGCATGGCTCCGCACACCTCATACACACACGGTTCCGCTTTGTATGCCTCGTACACACGGCTCCGCTCCGTACACCTCGCACACATGGCTCCACTCCGTAAACCTCGTACACATGCAGCCACGCTCTGTACACCTCGCACACAAATGGCTCCACTCCATACACCCCGTACACACAAGGCTCTGCTCCGTAAACATACGGCTCAGCTCCATACACCTTGCACACACAGGGCTCCGCTCCACACACCTCGTACACACCCGCGGCTCCGCTCTATACACCTCGTACACACCCGCGGCTCCGCTCTATACACCTCGTACATACCCGCGTCTCCATTCTATACACCTCGAACACCCACGGCTCGACTCTATACACCTCGAACACCCGCGGCTCCGCTCCGTACACCTCGCACACACACGGCTCCACTCAGTACACCTCGTACACATGCAGCCACGCTCTGTACACCTCGCACACAAATGGCTCCACTCCATACACCCCGTACACTTAAGGTTCTGCTCTGCTCCGTAAATATACGGCTCAGCTCCATACACCTTGTACACACAGGGCTCCGCTCCACACACCTCATACACACCCGCGGCTCCGCTCCGTACACCTCGTACACACGCGGCTCCGCTCCATACACCTTGTACACACGGCTCTGCTCCGTACACCTCGTACACACACGGCTCCGCTCCGTACACCTCGTACACACGCAGCACCGCTCCGTACACCTCATACACATGTGGCTTCCGTACACCTCACACACACACATGGTTGCGCTCCATACACACGTGGCACCGTTATGTACACCCCGTACACACGGCTCCGCTCTGCATACCCCATACACAAACGGCTCTGCTACATCCACCCTGTAAACCCCTCCTGTACCCACACAAAAATTTCCCCTCACCTGCATCATGACAACTAGCACAGCAGATTCCAGAGTACTAATACACCGAGACCCTGATCATGTGACTCCTGACTCCTCCCCTCCCGTGACCTCATCACAGGTCCTGTGCTGCTGCCGCACAGATGCAACGGACTAGCAAGTGTCATCGCCGGCTGTGGGGGGCGCTGCGGGGGGTTTCTCTGAGCTTGAGGACAGGATCGGTGCATGAGGGGGCGTGGCGGCTCAGTGCAGTGCGGCTGTGCAGGAAAAACAGAGGCCCGCGCGGGACAGGCAGTCAAAAACAGGACTGTCCCGCCATATCCGGGACGCTTGGGAGCTATGGTATAGATTTTCTGATTCTCTATGTCTCTTTCCTCATATGCAGGCATTGCAGGACCTTATAGGTATCCATGGTTACGACCACTAGCAACTAGCTGTCACTATATCAGTGGTGGTAACCATGGATACCTAACGCTCTGCACATTTGGAAAGAGACATAGTGAATCAGAAAAACTATACTACATTTCTAATTTGAGATATTTGATGATATTATTACACCTACTACATAATGGGATAGGATCTTGGAGATGGGAATACCCCTTTAAGCCGTAATGACTGATGTGACATAACAGGACTGACATGGCAAAAACTTTCAGATATTGCTAACATCCCCTAAAATCTGAGGCTAGTTATAAAATTTACAAGCCCACAGTGGTAGTCAACATTAATTCAAAAAGCCAATATCTTCAGAAATGTGTTTATATTTACGAACAGTATTTCATCAGAAAAACAGAGGTATGTGCGCACGCTGCGGATTCTGCTGCGGATCCGCAGCAGTTTCTGCTTCGGTGTACAGTAGCATTATAACCTATGGAAAACGAAAACCGCAGTGCAGATTTTTCTGCGCGGTTTTGCTGCGGTTTTCAATCCGCAGAAAGAAATGATATGTCAATTCTTTCTGCGGATTCCGCTGCGGTTTGCCATCTGCTCCATTGTAGAGATGATAAACCGCAGGGTAATCTGCAGATAAAGCACATGTCCTCTGACCTGCGGATTTACCTGCGGATTTTACTAAATCCGCAGAGTATTCCGCAGCGTGTGCACACACCCTAATGCTTACCAGTAGTTTAATTTTCTAGAACCCATGGCAGCACCAGAGAGAGAGAAGGTCTGCTCTCAAGGACAGGAAACCTACAGATTTAACTTCAGTGGTATACAGTGCGTATACAGTGCAAGGTTCTCAGTTTAATTGGTAGAGAAAAAAATATGTACAAACAGGGAAGAAGCAATACTTTCCTACTAACCTCCCTACCAAATGTTTGTCTTTTTTTTTTTTTAACTGCTGCACACTGTGAAAACACTGAAAGAGTAAGGAAAACCTCACAACCATGGAAGGGAGGGAGTAAGGATGGGTGCAGTCGTGGGTTCTGGAAAATCAAAGTACCAGTAAGTAATGATAATTTTTCCAATCACCACAACAGCACCACAGAGCGCGACAAGAAAGAAGCCCTTAGAAAGGGACCACTGCTAGTTTTTTTCCAAAGGAAAGGTCAGAAGATCCCAAATCTAACCAATAGTGTTTGAAAGAGAAGGATGGTGAAGACCAACTGCTTGCCCGATCAGTTTGTTCAAGGGAGACATTAACTCTATTTGCAACAAGAGGCAGCCACATTCCTTGTAGAATGAGCTTTTAATTTATCAGGAGAAAGATGACTGACTGAAGAGTAAGCTAACGAAATTGCCAATTTAACCCATCTAGCCCTTGTTCAGACCTTGAAAAAGAACAATAATAGAGGTTGTTTACCACCAGCTATACGTAGCCTCCAAATATTGAATCAAACACCATCTGACATTTAAAGAATGGAATTTTGCATCCTTATCATTCCTAGGATCATTACAGAAAGAGGGTAACACAATGTCCCGAGATCTATACGGGATTGAGGATACCTTGGAGAGAAAAGTCAGATCAGGTCTAATGACCACACTATCAGGGAGAATGTTTGTGAACGGCTGGTTTATTGATAGGCCTGCAATATCCTTCTAGCTGAAGGGCAACCAGCAGGATAGTTTTAAAGATTAGAACCTTACAATGTATTTCAGGTAATTGCTCCAAAAGGGATCTAGTCAGGGCAACCAAGATGATATTGAGGTCTCAAGGCAGGGCCATAGGCCTAGACTTGCCTACAAACCTTATAAACCTCGCTACCCAAGGCTGATCAGCAAATACACTCAAAACTGATACTTGCACTTTAAAAGTGTTAATAGACAAATCCAAATCCATGCCTTTCTATAAAAATTCCAAAATCTTAGCCTATGGAACTAGATTATTGACAAAGTTAATCATAGTGGAAAAGTTTAAAAAAAAACTCTTGTATAAATATTGGTTCTCTGTTTGTTTCTACATGCTACCAGGGTAGAAACAATTTCTGGAAAAAAAAACAAAACCTTGATTCAAGGAGCTACTGCTGCTCAAACATCATGCCATGAAAAGAAAATTTTTCACCCTGGGACACAGGACTGGACCCTTGTGAGAGAAGGTCTGGTATTTCCAGAAGAATCCATGAGTCCCAACACTGCCATTAGCTTCAACAGTGAACCACGCTCTTCTAGGCCAGAAGGGCGCTATTAGGATCACTTTGGCTTGAATCTTCCTTAAAGCGAATTTGTCAGCAGTATTGTGCTCTGTAAACTACAGACACTGTCTGTACTGATTAAAATGATACCTTGGTTGATGAAATCCATCTTGCAGTTGTTGTTGTCTTTATTTGCAGTTTTCAATTAATGAGATTCTCGTTCTTTAGGGCGACCTGTGGTGCTCTGCTTATATATGCATGTATATTGGCTTATGACAGGTGACTGAGCCTTCAGTGACCTGCCCCCTAGTATTTTCATCCAAATGGTGACTGCGGCCACACCTGCACTTGCATGATGAATGTTATTTATTTTTTTTACACACAATATTCTATCCAGCATGTAAAATAGGGGGCTAGTCACTGAAGGATTTTGCCAAGTAAACTACAGACACTGTCAGGTTGGCACCCTTGCACTGATTAAAATGATACCTTGGTTGATGAAATAAGTCTTGTGGCTGTTTTTTAATCTGTATTTTCAGTCTTTATTTGGTGCTCTGTTAACATATTCACCCTTATGAGTTTATGAGAGGTCACTGATCCTTCAGTGACCCGCCTCCTATTTTACATAATGCATATAATATTGTTGGCTTAGAGAAACAATTTACATCCAACAAAATGGTGCCGGCGCAGCAGCATCTGTCTCTTGCCGATAGATGCTACTTCACAAGCACCACCGGCACCCATTTTGTTGCAGCCAAATTTTTTTTCCTCCAGAAACATTACGCTGGTGGGGTAGATAGATGCTACTGCGCAAGCCCCACCGCCATTTTGTTGAAGGAAATAAAAATTTGGCTGGAGCAGAATGGCGCCGACGCTTACCCAGTAGCATATGCAGGTAAGAAATAGATGCTACCGCGCAGGCGACATTTTGCTGGATGTAATTTTATTTTCTAAGCCAACAATATTATATGCATTATGAGGCAGGTCACTGAAGGATTATCTCTTGACCAAAGTAACCCTTAAGATGTTGCATTTCCTTATTTAATCTCTGTACAATGTTCTGTTACTCTGTATCTGTCTGTCCCCCCTTTTCCCTCCACATTCGGATCAATTATTTTAACTTCCACAATGTTCCAGCCAAATCTTCCAGTAAATACCAACTGGTCTGGTCAAAGGGCTTCATGATTTTATGGATTTCCTCCTTTGTATAATAACTGAGTAAAAAGCCTTTCCATTTTATCATAAGTGATTTTAGATATGTTTCATTATCAAGTTCTGCTTCCATCCTCTCCAAATGGAATATGGCCTTCACTTGGCCTATTATCTCTTTACAATTTGGAATAGATTTGGCGTGGAATATTGGGGTTAGTTTTTCCCTCTTTTTGTTGTACACCTTCATCAGTCCTCAAGTGGAAAAGAAATGGTAACGGGTATAGAGGAACACTCTTAACACCCGTATTTTCAAATATAGGTTTTGTGTTTCCAGAATTCTTGTACTTTAGAGCAACTGCACAACCCATGCAGTAAGTCTGAATCTTTAAATTTGCCTTTTGGACAATGTGTCAGACAATTTCTCATATTTGTGCCAGACAATATGTCAGATTTTTGGATACTGGTATGTTAACCCCTTAACGACCAGGGGTATTTTTGGTTTTGCATTTTCATTTTTCCCGAGCCATAACTTTTTTATTTTTCCATCTATATGGCCATGTGAGGGCTTATTTTTTGCGGGACGAGTTGTACTTTTAAATGACACCATTGGTTTTACCATGTCGTGTACTCGAAAAACGGGAAAAAAAGTCCAAGTGTGGTGAAATTGCAAAAAAAAAGTGCAATCCCACACTTGTTTTTTGCTTGGCTTTTTTGCTAGGTTCACTAGATGCTAAATCTGACCTGCCATTATGATTCTCCAGGTCATTATGAGTTCATAGACACCAAACATGTCTATGTACTCTTTTATCTAAGTGGTGAAAAAAAATTCCAAAGTTTGCTTAAAATTTTTTTTAAAAAAATTGCGCAATTTTCTGAGACCCGTAGCATCTCCATTTTTCATGATCTGGGGTCGGGTGAGGGCTTATTTTTTCCGTACCAGGCTGACGTTTTTAATGACACCACTTTTGTGCAGATACGTTCTTTTGATCACCCGTTATTGCATTTTAATGCAATGTCTTGGCGACCAAAAAAACGTAATTCTGGCGTTTTGAATTTTTTTCTCGCTACGCCGTTTAGCGATCGGGTTAATGCTTTTTTATATTGATAGATCGGGCGATTCTGAACGCGGCGATACCTAATATGTGTATGTGGGATTTTTTTTTTACTGTTTTATTTTGATTGGGGCGAAAGGGGGGGTGATTTGAACTTTTAGGTTTTTTTAATTTTTTTTATTTTTAAACATTTTTTTTACTTTTGGCATGCTTCAATAGCCTCCATAGGAGGCTAGAAGCATGCGCAACCCGATCAGCTCTGCTACATATGGACGATGAGCAGATCGCCCATATGTAGCAGATTTACTGCTGTGCTTTCAGCGCCGACCACCGGGTGGCGCTGAAAGCCATATGCCTGGAACAACCATAGAGGTCTCATAGAGACCTCTGGTTGTCCAGGCAACATGACGCCGACCCCCGATCACATGACGGGGGTCGGCGATGAGGTCATTTCCGGCCCGGCGGCCGGAAATGCTATTTAAATGCCCGTTGTCAGCTTTGACAGCGGGATTTAACTAGTTAATAGGCGCGGGCGGACGGCGATTCCGCTCGCGCCTATTGCGGGCACATGTCAGCTGTTCATAACAGCTGACATGTATAACAGCTGACATGTCCCAGCTTTGATGCGGGCTCAGCGCTGGAGCCCTCATCAAAGCAGGGGAGATGTCTGATGATGGACTCTGTCCGTCACTGGACATTAAGGGGTTAAAGGCTAAAATTGCTCTATGCATGATCGTAAACGGTGTCCCTCCAAACCTCATTCAAAATGTTCTTCCGTACTACCTTTCACCCTACTAGGATTTTTTCCCCAATTTCCTCTCCCTTTATTTGCCTATCCTGTGAACTAAATACTTGAACAGTTTCAAATTTCCCTAGAATTTCTTTGAAACCTCTGTATAGATCTAGCGTGTGTGCCTGCTCCGTCTAATAGAGTATCCATTGCGTTTCTTTTTATTTCTTCCCTTACATTTATCCGATGCGCCATAATCATTCCTCTGATTTATTTGAATTGCAGAAATTGTTGTTTGCTTAATTTAAAATTTGATACAATCTATTTCCTAGTCAAGCACCTATTCTTGTCCTCGTGTAATAAATCAGCTATTTTCAGTATCCCCTTCAGCTTCCATTCCTGGAATAATTTGTTCTCCCCTAATTGCCGCAACGCTAAATTCCCCCACAAGGGCAAATCCCTGGAAATTCTCCCCGATAACTTTAGTCTTTTTCTGATTTCTTTCCATGTTGTTATCGTGTCTTGGTATACTATTGAGTTTTAAATTTTGCTACCCATTACATTTTGTGGTCTGTGCAATACTGCAACTAGATTCCACAGACCTGCACAGGTTTTTTTCCAGGGCTATGTCAGAGAATTTATTAGTATTTTTCAACCAGTCTATTATGTGCCAGGAGATACACACCAGGTTGTATCTTATGTCTGGTAGACTTGCCCCCCCCCCCCCCCTTTTGTTGCTATCAGCAGTTTTAATTTTATAAGGGGCCTCTAAACCATCTATATTAATTGCCTGATAGCTGAATTTATCCACTCCACATCTACATGTTTTAGGAGAACCTGTATTATCTGTAGTGGATACACATGAGTTTTGAATTACTAACCATTTTTAAAAGGTGTATCCTTCCCAATAAGCTCAAAAGGAAGGTTTTGCCATCTTTCCAGTTCCTGTTGTATTGTGGATATAACGGCCAGGGGGTGTGGTATTTAGATTATACACCTACTCCAGTTTTCTACCTCACTTGATACCCAAATATGTGATAGGTGTTCCAGCTACTGGAATACCACATGTCTCTTTTTCCTGTATCATTTCTATCTTTGTCTGACAATTGTGGAGTTTCTCATTTACTTTTATTTAAAGTGAAGACTGAAAATCTGCCAAAAACTTCTAAGAGATCTAATACTTCTGGCAAATCTCTCTCCACCTCTGCCATACAAAGTATTTTGTCATCTGCAAAATACGAGGCTTTGATCCTCATGCCCCCTACTCTTATCCCTTCAAATACCTCATGTTGTTTCAAGTAGCGTGCCAAGGGTTCAAGTGCTAAATCAAATATAAGCGGTGACAAAGAGCACCGCTGGCGCATCCCTTTCTCAAACAGGGAGATTAAAGATGTTTAGGGGTTTCAAGTTTTGCCGTGGGATTTGTATACAACACTTTTACAAAGTTTCTGAAGCTGGATCCTCCGCATTTTTCCCATATTTTGGTGTCAACCTTATATGAGCCATATTGGAGCCCCCAGTAAGTCTCCACCTAGTAGTATCTCATTAGACCATTAAGTTAGAATAGGAGCTATTTGTTGGGTCATGACTTTAAAGAAATCACCCTTGAACCCATCAGGACCAGGAGCTTTTCCAGCCGATAGATCACTAATAGTGCTCTTCACCTTTTCCTCCGTAACAGGGGTATTTAGCATAGTCAAATGTGTTTTTGTGACATTAGGTATTTTAAGTTTACTCAAGAAATCTCTGCCTCAGTCCTCTATCAGTCCTCTATCTCTGTCTCTTCTAAGTATAAGTTTGCATAAAAATCCCTCAGGATTAAATTTACCTCTTTGTGATTATGCACTACTAGATCCTCTTTATTCCTAAGTTTTAATATATGAGCCATGTCATCTGCTGGTGTAGGTCCAATATGTTTTATCAAGACCAAAGTCAGCACAGCCATCTACCAGGAAATTTTAGAGCACTTCATGCTTCCCTCTTCTGACACGCTTATTGGAGATGGAAATTTAATTCTCTAGCACAGGGGTCAGGGTGGATTGATTTAAATCACGCCGATTTAAATCATGATTTAAATCACGATTTAAATCAAAAGATTTTTTTCTATTTAAATCGGATCGATTTAAATCATGATTTTAATCATGATTTAAATCACTGATTTAAATCAAAAGGTTTTTTTAATATAAATCACGATTAAAATGAGAAGTGAGAGCAGTGTGCATGTGCGCCCATAGTTACACGGACGAAACTAGGGGCAACGATCTAACGCCAGGGTGAGGGGGGGACCCCAAAGTAAGTAAAAATCTTTTTTGTTTTACTATATGGCAATAGGTAGGTGTTTAAAAGCAGCATGTCTTAATTGTATAAACTATTAATAGCCTCCACATTTTGTTCATACTGCCCCTTTAATTCCACACTTCTAGCTTGGTTTCAGTTTTGGTTTAGTTTCTTTTTCCCTGCATTCAGTTGACATGCCCAAACTTGTTGGATAGTCAGCAGTACTTGGCTCAGGCTGTAGTAACATCAGCAGTGCTTGGCTCAGGCTGTAGTAACAATCAAACTTCATAAGTGATCTGTGTGAGCCTGCCATGGCAGCAGGTCGTAAGAGAGACCAAAGTATTAAATCTTGGTGTGAAGAGAAATGCCGAGGACCTTTTGGAAAGGTTAAAGCCAATATCGATTGCGTTGGATAAAATGCAGAAAGATACTGCAACCATAGCTGATGCCACAGAAGTTTGGAAAGATTTAGAAGGTTCTCTAGATCTCTTGAACCTCTCAAACAATGTAAAGGTTGCAATACAGCACCGCAAGGACCAAGCATTAAAAGAAGAACACTATTTAGCCAATATCTTGCATCCCATCTACAGAGGGAAAAAATTATCTGAGGCGGAAATCAACTCTGCAATGGAGTGGCTCGCCAATACTAACCATGACATTGTGGCAACTGTGCTGAAATTGAAGTGTGAATCTGCACCATTTCAAAAATACATGTTTGCAGATAACGTCGTTAATGAACTAAAACCACTGGACTGGTGGAAGTCGCAATCACTTGTTCTTCCAGCAAAGATAATAAATCTAGCTACTCAGCTACTGACTGCATCGGCTTCATCCGCAGGAGTAGAGAGATTGTTTTCTTCATTTGGTTTTGTGCACACAACAGTCCGAAACCGCTTAGGAACTGCTAAAGCAGGACAACTGGTTTTCCTATTAAAAGTCCTAAATAAACAGTAGGCTTAAAGGACTGATGTATTCACTGAAGATGTTTGCTTACTTCAAACGTTAGAGATAGGCTATTGTTAAAAAGTACTTACTCTCTGTAGTTCAATTCTGAGTGTTTAATAGTGCAAATAAAAATTATTAGGTTTCATAATCAACTGTTTTAATATTTTTATTTGTGTAAAACAATTAGATTTGCAAAAAGACAAAGTTTTGCTTGTGTACAACTTGATTAAAAAATCTGATTTAAATCAAATGATTTAAATCAAAAAAATCTGATTTAAATCAAAAAAATCTGATTTTTTTGATTTTTTTAAAAAAATCAAGATTTTTATCCACCCTGACAGGGGTGAGGAATCTTTTTTCGGCCAAGGGCCATTTGGATATTTATACCATCCTCCGGGGGCCGTACAAACGCCGCCCACAAAGTACATCCTGACTCTGGCACTGGTGTCAGGAGGTAATCTTTCATTGCATGCCCTTCAATGTTCAGTAGTGAACACTGCGTGTGTGCTCACAGAGCAAGAAGAAATTAAGGAGCTGGTGGCAGTCAAAATACAGCTCCCTAGGAAAGCACTGCAGTCCCTGAGAATCTGCCCGGGGGCCGAATAAAAGGTCATTAAGGCCGTAAATGGCCCTGGGGCCTGAGGTTCCCCACCCCTGCTCTAGCAGGACTTGGCACCTGTAAGCCATAATCATCAACGGTAACAGAAAAAAACACTTGAAATAGATCACGCTGTTTGTATTGACTATCTAATATATAAGTTTCACTTTTTGCATTGAAAAACTTAAGTAAATTAACTTGCTGATGATATTCTAATTTTGTGAGATGCACCTGTATATCAGGCACTAGTTACCCCAAGACTCTCACCCTGACAAGGGCAGTGAACAGCTGACCCTATGTAGAAAATGCCCTAAAAACACCCTACGTGCCTCTCGCCACATTTCTAACATTTTGAGGACAGCAGAAAGTAGGGGTTAAAACAGTGAATTTAGTGATGTGTCACTTTTCAGGCTGTTTACTTATGGTAAAGTTTTTATCACTAGGACATTATCATTGCTAAGAATAGCTGCCTCATGCAAAGTCACGCCACAACCCCCCTCCTGTGAGAAGCACCTCACTGTCAATAGACAATGTACATAGAGAGCCTGGTGTGGCTGAGGATAGCATTCTCAGCACTGCTACATTCTTCATCTAAGAACTCTGTCAAAACTGCTGCACTAAGTAAACTTAGTGATACATTATTGCAATTAGGGTCTCTTTTCGTATATTATGCTGCTCTCAGATGGGGTTACAAAAACCAACAGATTCCCACTAAAAAAAAAAATCCTTGACTTCTGCTTTTATCATAGCTTTTAGGCTCTTTGCAAAAGATGGGGATTCTTCCAGCAGTGTTTTTTCACTACAATTCTGACACAGCTTTTTATCATAAGCCAGTAATAACTTGGCTCTACACTCCTTATTCTTCGTTTTTGCCTGTGCTTCCCTATGCCTGTCCTATGACAAAAATACATACAAAAGGAAACCTCATTAGACCCAAATGACAAAAAAGGTATCTGTGACTTACCCAGCCCCAAAGGCAGAAACTAATATGCTGCTTCATTCACCAGATCCTTGGGCTGGCTGTTATCTTCCATCTGCAAAAGTGCTGCGGGCATGCCCTCTCTTTATAGCTCCAGAGGTATGTTCCTGCCCTGTCTTTTTCAAATATCTTGCGCTCATCCAGAAACACCCGTGCACAAGAAGGCCGCAATCCACAGAAGTGAACCCCAGACGCTCTGACGTCGGGTCATAACTAGTGTTGAGCATTCCGATACCGCAAGTATCGGGTATCAGCCGATATTAGCGATATCGGAATTCCGATACTGACTTCAGATACTTTTGTCATATCGGATACCGGAATCGGAAGTTCCCATCATGCTATGAGCCTGCTTGCTTTGATTAAGCCAATGGGAATCCTCCGAAGTGTGGGCACATCCTGTTAGGCATGTTAACTATTGGCATGGCTGTGATTGGCTGCCGAAATGATGTCATGATGCACTATAAAAGCCACCGCAGCCGCCATTTCTGGTTCACTCTGCTGTGAATTCAGTTAGGGACAGGCTGCTGTAGAAGACTGTGAGGGACAGTTAGAAATAGCGATTCCACCAAACATCTAGTGCTTTACCCAGGCTACATAAACCACCACTGTAGCCTTCTTTGCCCTAGCAGCAGTGTTCACAGCTGTCTGCAAGGGCTGTGTGAGTGCAGCTCACGCTGTGGAGTGGGTCCTGCAGCCACGTCAGGTTGTAGGCTGCCCAGCGTGCCTCACTGCTGCCTCATACATCTTTTAATTTTTGAGCTGCATTTTTTACATAATTTCAATCTAGTGTGCTTCCATCCGTATCCATATACGTTGGTTGCAAACACTAGTAGTAGACAGCGGAGCCTTTCTGCAGCCTTTCAGTGCTAGTGTCCACTTTGCTGCACTGTTCACGGCTGTCTGAGAGGTCTCTGACTGTGTGTGAGTGCAGCTCACGCTGAGTAGTGTGTCCTGCAGCTACGTCTGGTTGTAGGACGCTCAGCGTGCGTCAGTGCCTCACACATTTTTATTTGAGTGCAGCTCATTTTTTCTTCTATTAGTGTGCATCCATCCGTCTCCATCTACGGTGGTTGCAAACACTATATAGGAGTACACAGCTGAGCCTTTCTGCAGCCTGTCAGTGCCAGTGCCCACTTAGCTGCACTGTTCACGGCTGTCTGAGAGGTCTCTTGACTGTGTGAGTGCAGCTCACGCTGAGTAGAGTGTCCTGCAGCTACGTCTGGTTGTAGGACGCTCAACGTGCGTCACTGCCTCACACATATTTGTCTTTGAGTGCAGCTCATTTTTTCTTCTCCTATTAGTGTGCATCCATCCGTATCCATCAACATTGGTTGGTTGCAAACACTATATAGGAGTAGATAGAGGAGCCTTTTTTACTGGCTTGTGCTCTGCCTGCGCAGCCAGATTAGTATTACCCAATTTTTTTGGAGCCTCATCTTTTGCATTGTAGGTTACCTGCCTGCATTGTAATAGCTCCAAAAAGTTGGTGATACTATCAGTTTCAATTCTTTGTTCACATACTTTGAGTTTGTTTCCAACAAAGAAACCACAAAAAAAGTAAACCAAACACTACATTTGGAACTTGTGTAGGCCACATCAGCTCCTATTAAAGTCTAGTCCACACACACACACTTCATAAAATTAGTGTTTCTTGTACCTGTAACCAGCTGTTCAGGAATAAGCACACTAAGGCCCCCCTTTGTACTTTTCTGCCTATCTTAAGCAGTCTGGCAAGATGAAGAAGGCAGGGAGTAAGGCGCGTGGGCGTGGAGTTTCAGCAGGGAGAGGACGTGGGGATTCTGCAGGGAGAGGACGTGGGGATTCTGCAGGTAGAGGACGTGGGGATTCTGGGCCTGCTGCGGGCACCAGTGGATCAGCATCCCCCAGTTTTAGAAGGCAACAGTCCTTTATGCGCAGCTTTGTAGGACCTCAACGTACCCCACTGCTGCGGGAGGAACAAATTGAAGCCGTTGTCGGATGGATGGCAGCTAACGCATCGACTTCAATTACTTCCACAGCCTCTCAGGACCAGAGCACCGAAGAGCAACCATCTGTCTCTTCACCACCTGCCAAAGTGCCCAGGCAGTCAGAGAGACATGGACAGGAGCCATCACAGTCTCTACTTCTGTTCTCGGAATCTGTTGGCTTGGAAAGAGGGGGCCAGCCAAGCAGCATTCCTGAATGTGAAGAAGAGGGAGTATGCAGTGATGCGCAACTTCTTTGTCCCTCTGAATCTGAAGAGGCGAGTGGGCCAGTGCCTATGGTCAGCACACCTCAGTACACATCAGATGATGACGAGACTCAGTTGCCACTTTCTGGTGCATACGGTGCTGGCGAGACAACCCCGGAGAAGCAGCTGTTTGAAGAGGGGAGGGAAGATGATGAGGTCCTTGACCCATCATGGCGTGAGGAACAGGAAGGTGGTGGGAGCAGCTCGGAGGAAGAGATTCCCCTACTGGCCAAAACAGGAGGCAGAGGGAGGGGGAAGACCTGGTTGCCTGTACCCTCCACTTCGGCACCCGTTAGGAGCATTCCTCATTCCAAAGGCAAAACGGGCGCTCCCAAGACTTGCAGTGCGTGGTCCTTTTTTGACACAGTTGCAGATAACATTTGCTTTGTCAAATGCAAGCGGTGTCATCAGAAAGTCAAAAGAGGGAGAAATGTCAGCAACCTCAATAACACAAATATGTGGAAACATATGCGCACCATGCACGAGTTGGAGTTGCAGAGACACCCTGAAGACGTAGGCCAACGTACAGCACCACCTACCACCTCTTCAGTTCGTGTTGGGGCCTCTTCCTCCAGCTCACACACTGCTGGTTCGGCTTCCTCACAGGATTGCCAAGGAAGAACCTCTGCCACCTTTGTCCGGAGACCCTGTCAGATTCCACCCATAGCAGCACGTTCCCATCCATCACAGCCATCGGTAGCACAGGCATGGGATAAAAGGCGCCCTTACTCGGCAAACCATCCCCGAGCACAGTCTCTGAATGCTGGCATTGCCAAACTTCTGGCAGTTGAAATGCTGTCATTCAGGCTGGTGGACACTGACACCTTCCGGGACTTAATGGCATTGGCAGTCCCCCAATACAACGTGCCCAGCCGCTTTTATTTCAGCATGCGAGCCGTCCCTGCCCTGCAGAAACATGTTGAGGGCAAAATAAAACATGCGCTACTAAACGCCGTTAGTAGCAAGGTCCACCTGACCACCGATGCGTGGACCAGTAACCATGGACAGGGACGATACCTTTCCCTCACTGCCCACTGGGTCAATGTTGTAGAGCCGGGTACAGATCTGGAGAGTGGCGCTGTACGTGTTCTTCCAACGCCACGGATTGCAGGACTCCAGTCTGTACACATAGACTCCTCCTCCTACTCAAGTTCCTCAGAAACAGCAGAGCAGGAGCCTGTTACGACCGATATGAGCACAGCCGTGGCCAAACGTCAACAGGCTGTACTCAAATTAATTTCTTTGGGGAATCGAAGCCACACAGCGCAGGAGCTCTGGAATGCTATCAAGCAGGAGAGCGATGTGTGGTTGGGCCAGCGAATCTCCAGCCGGGCTTGGTAGTGTGTGACAATGGCCGAAATCTGGTGGCAGCTCTTGGCCTAGGCAACCTCACACACATCCCATGTCTGGCACATGTGCTTAACTTGGTCGTGCAGAGCTTTCTGAGGGACTATCCGGATCTTGATGCACTGTTGCACAAGGTCCGCATAGAGTGCGCTCACTTGCGGCGTTCCAGCACGGCAAGATCGCGCCTCGCTGCTCTGCAGCGACGATTTGCCCTTCCGGAACATCGCATCATATGTGACCTACCCACCCGGTGGAATTCAACGTTACATATGTTGGAGCGGTTGTGTGAGCAGCAGGCAGCAGTCATGGAGTACCAGCTGCATCAGGCGCAAACAAGTCGCACTGTGCGCCGTTCACACTTCAGCACCATTGAGTGGGCCTCTATGAAGGACATCTGCCTCGTTTTGCGTGCCTTCGATGAATCCACGCGGATGGCGAGTGCAGATGATGCACTAGTCAGCATGACTGTCCCCCTTATCTGCCTGCTTCAACAAACACTGCAAGCACTAAGGGATGAGGTTTCGGAAGAGGTGGAGGATGAGGAGTCCCAAATGCCATCTGCTTCTGGACAGTCTGCGCTACATGTTTCCTCACAAAGGCCTAGGCAGGGGACACTTTGTGAGGAGGATGAGGAGGAGTCGATGGAGGAGGCAGACATCTCTCCAGAGGAGGGAGGTACACAAACCTCTACTCAGTATGTACAGCGAGGGTGGGGTGATGCAGAGCAGGCCGAGGTCACGCCTCAAACAGGGGACAGCGGTTCTTTGGCAGTTGGGAGTCTGCAGCACATGGTTGATTTCATGCTGCAGTGCCTGAGAAACGACCGCCGCATCGCCCACATTCTCGTCTCGGCTGATTATTGGGTGTACACCCTCCTAGATCCTCGCTACCGGGACAGCGTACAAAGGCTCATACCAACGTTGAACCGGGAGCGTAAACTGCGGGAGTACGAAGAGTCACTGGTGCAGTCCATAATGTTTTCCATTCCACCCGACAGCATTGTTGCTAGTGCTTTACAAAGCATCTCTGTGCGTCGAGGCAGTGGAGGAAACTCTGCACAAAGAGGGAGCACAGGCAGCGCCGCAGCACAAGGCAAGACCACTATGGCCCAAATGTGGCAAAGTTTTGTGTGTCCACCACAATTGTCTACACCATCAGCGACGCCTCGAGTCAGCAGGAGGCAACGCTTCCGTCAGATGGTGTCAGACTACATGTCTTGCCCTGTCACTGTACTCCCAGATGGCTCTTCCCCCTTCAAGTTTTGGGTCTCTAAGCTGGATACATGGCCAGAGCTTAGCCAGTATGCATTGGAGGTGCTGGCTTGCCCTGCTGCCAGTGTATTATCGGAACGCGTCTTTAGTGCCGCAGGTGGTGTACTAACAGACCGTCGCACGCGACTATCTTCCGATAATGTTGACCGGCTGACTTTTCTGAAAATGAACAAGGCCTGGATCTCCAAAGACTTTGCCATTCCTCTTACAGACTAAATTAGTGGTTGGCAACTGTATCCAGGTCTGCTGGTGTGTTCATTTTTCTACCACCTGAACTATAATCCCTGTGCTTCAACACAGCCAGTTGTCGCTCAGATGTGTCGTCTGCACAGAGAAACACACTAGCTCCTGTGTTAGTGGGGTTCAGTAACGCCAGCTGATCCCCTGCTGTGTGGACGGCAAAGTCACCAGCTCCATCAACATTCAAACCACTACTGATTTTTAACCGTGCCCAACTTAGGTCTCTGGCTCCACTGTCTCTACTATTTCCCCTGGCCTCCAACCCCGCCATCTACATCTCTGAAGTGGCGTCAGCACAATCTACACTTGTTCCTGTGGCTCAGTCCCATCAGTTTATCCCCTGATGTGTGTCCGGCAAGGTCTCCTGCTCTGTCCACATTCCCATAACCAGTAGTGGGATGAGGACAGAGCTGGCGAACTTGCCGGACAAACATCAGGGGATCAACTGACGGGACTGAGCATCAGTAACACAGGAACAAGTGTAGATTGTGCTGACGCCACTTCAGAGATGTAGCTGGCCGGGTTGGAGGCCAGGGTAAATAGTAGAGACAGTGGAGCCAGAGGCCTAAGTGGAGCATGGTTAGAATCAGTAGCAGTCAACAACCTCCATAAAAACCGCTGCCCATTGGCCTCTGCATGCGGCATGCGTAATCCTGGGCTCCAACAGCGTCAGTTGTGTTCAGAAGTGTCGTCTCCACAGAGCTAAACACATTCGTTCAAGTGTTAGTGGGGTTCAGCACTGCCAGCTGTTCCCCTGCTGTGGAGATGGCAAGTCTCCTGCTGCCTTCACCTGCCAAAAGCAACAGGTCCCAGCCTGCTCCTCGCCTAATCCTGGGCTCCAACAGCGTCAGTTGGTGTTCAGAAGTGTCGTCTCCACAGAGCCAAACACATTCGTTCAAGTGTTAGTGGGGTTCAGCACTGCCAGCTGTTCCCCTGCTGTGGAGATGGCAAGTCTCCTGCTGCCTACAACTGCCAAAATCCAGTAGGCCCCAGCCTGCTACTCGCCTAATCCTGGGCTCCAACAGCGTCAGTTGGTGTTCAGAAGTGTCGTCTCCACAGAGCCAAACACATTCGTTCAAGTGTTAGTGGGGTTCAGCACTGCCAGCTGTTCCCCTGCTGTGGAGATGGCAAGTCTCCTGCTGCCTTCACCTGCCAAAAGCAACAGGCCCCAGCCTGCTCCTCGCCTAATCCTGGGCTCCAACAGCGTCAATTGGTGTTCAGAAGTGTCGTCTCCACAGAGCCAAACACATTCGTTCAAGTGTTAGTGGGGTTCAGCACTGCCAGCTGTTCCCCTGCTGTGGAGATGGCAAATCTCCTGCTGCCTACACCTGCCAAAATCCAGTAGGCCCCAGCCTGCTCCACGCCTAATCCTGGGCTCCAACAGCGTCAGTTGGTGTTCAGAAGTGTCGTCTCCACAGAGCCAAACACATTCGTTCAAGTGTTAGTGGGGTTCAGCACTGCCAGCTGTTCCCCTGCTGTGGAGATGGCAAGTCTCCTGCTTCCTACACCTGCCAAAATCCAGTAGGCCCCAGCCTGCTACTCGCCTAATCCTGGGCTCCAACAGCGTCAGTTGGTGTTCAGAAGTGTCGTCTCCACAGAGCCAAACACATTCGTTCAAGTGTTAGTGGGGATCAGCACTGCCAGCTGTTCCCCTGCTGTGGAGATGGCAAGTCTCCTGCTGCCTTCACCTGCCAAAAGCAACAGGCCCCAGCCTGCTCCTCGCCTAATCCTGGGCTCCAACAGCGTCAGTTGGTGTTCAGAAGTGTCGTCTCCACAGAGCCAAACACATTCGTTCAAGTGTTAGTGGGGTTCAGCACTGCCAGCTGTTCCCCTGCTGTGGAGATGGCAAGTCTCCTGCTGCCTTCACCTGCCAAAAGCAACAGGCCCCAGCCTGCCCCTCGCCTAATCCTGGGCTCCAACAGCGTCAGTTGGTGTTCAGAAGTGTCGTCTCCACAGAGCCAAACACATTTGTTCAAGTGTTAGTGGGGTTCAGCACTGCCCGCTGTTCCCCTGCTGTGGAGATGGCAAGTCTCCTGCTGCCTTCACCTGCCAAAAGCAACAGGCCCCAGCCTGCTCCTCGCCTAATCCTGGGCTCCAACAGCGTCAGTTGGTGTTCAGAAGTGTCGTCTCCACAGAGCCAAACACATTCGTTCAAGTGTTAGTGGGGTTCAGCACTGCCAGCTGTTCCCCTGCTGTGGAGATGGCAGTCTCTCCTGCTGTCTCCGCATTCCAAAGACAGTAGGCCTCTGCCTACACCCTCCTATTTCCTGGGCTTCAACACAGCCAGTTGTAGCTCGGAAGTGCCGTCCACACGGAAATAGACACTTGCTCCCGTGTCTCAGTGGGGTTCAGTAATGCCAGCTGTTCCCCTGCTGTGTGGATGGCAGTCTCTCCTGCTGTCTCCGCATTCCAAAGACAGTAGGCCTCTGCCTACACCCTCCTATTTCCTGGGCTTCAACACAGCCAGTTGTAGCTCGGAAGTGCCGTCCACACGGAAAGAGACACTTGCTCCCGTGTCTCAGTGGGGTTCAGTAACGCCAGCTGTTCCCCTGCTGTGTGGATGGCAGTCTCTCCTGCTGTCTCCGCATTCCAAAGACAGTAGGCCTCAGCCTACCCCCAGATTTTGCCTGGGCTTCAACACAGCCAGTTGTAGCTCGGAAGTGCCGTCCACACGGAAAGAGACACTTGCTCCCGTGTCTCAGTGGGGTTCAGTAACGTCAGCTGTTCCCCTGCTGTGTGGATGGCAGTCTCTCCTGCTGTCTCCGCATTCCAAAGACAGTAGGCCTCAGCCTACCCCCAGATTTTGCCTGGGCTTCAACACAGCCAGTTGTAGCTCGGAAGTGCCGTCCACACGGAAAGAGACACTTGCTGCCATGTCTCAGTGGGGTTCAGTAACGTCAGCTGTTCCCCTGCTGTGTGGATGGCAGTCTCTCCTGCTGTCTCTGCATTCCAAAGACAGTAGGCCTCAGCCTACCCCCAGATTTTGCCTGGGCTTCAACACAGCCAGTTGTAGCTCGGAAGTGCCGTCCACACGGAAAGAGACATTTGCTCCCGTGTCTCAGTGGGGTTCAGTAACGTCAGCTGTTCCCCTGCTGTGTGGATGGCAGTCTCTCCTGCTGTCTCCGCATTCCAAAGACAGTAGGCCTCTGCCTACACCCTCCTATTTCCTGGGCTTCAACACAGCCAGTTGTAGCTCGGAAGTGCCGTCCACACGGAAAGAGACACTTGCTCCCGTGTCTCAGTGGGGTTCAGTAACGCCAGCTGTTCCCCTGCTGTGTGGATGGCAGTCTCTCCTGCTGTCTCCGCATTCCAAAGACAGTAGGCCTCTGCCTACACCCTCCTATTTCCTGGGCTTCAACACAGCCAGTTGTAGCTCGGAAGTGCCGTCCACACGGAAAGAGACACTTGCTCCCGTGTCTCAGTGGGGTTCAGTAACGTCAGCTGTTCCCCTGCTGTGTGGATGGCAGTCTCTCCTGCTGTCTCTGCATTCCAAAGACAGTAGGCCTCAGCCTACCCCCAGATTTTGCCTGGGCTTCAACACAGCCAGTTGTAGCTCGGAAGTGCCGTCCACACGGAAAGAGACACTTGCTGCCGTGTCTCAGTGGGGTTCAGTAACGTCAGCTGTTCCCCTGCTGTGTCGATGGCAGTCTCTCCTGCTGTCTCTGCATTCCAAAGACAGTAGGCCTCAGCCTACCCCCAGATTTTGCCTGGGCTTCAACACAGCCAGTTGTAGCTCGGAAGTGCCGTCCACACGGAAAGAGACACTTGCTCCCGTGTCTCAGTGGGGTTCAGTAACGTCAGCTGTTCCCCTGCTGTGTGGATGGCAGTCTCTCCTGCTGTCTCCGCATTCCAAAGACAGTAGGCCTCTGCCTACACCCTCCTATTTCCTGGGCTTCAACACAGCCAGTTGTAGCTCGGAAGTGCCGTCCACACGGAAAGAGAAACTTGCTCCCGTGTCTCAGTGGGGTTCAGTAACGCCAGCTATTCCCCTGCTGTGTGGATGGCAGTCTCTCCTGCTGTCTCCGCATTCCAAAGACAGTAGGCCTCTGCCTACACCCTCCTATTTCCTGGGCTTCAACACAGCCAGTTGTAGCTCGGAAGTGCCGTCCACACGGAAAGAGAGACTTGCTCCCGTGTCTCAGTGGGGTTCAGTAACGCCAGCTGTTCCCCTGCTGTGTGGATGGCAGTCTCTCCTGCTGTCTCCGCATTCCAAAGACAGTAGGCCTCAGCCTACCCCCAGATTTTGCCTGGGCTTCAACACAGCCAGTTGTAGCTCGGAAGTGCCGTCCACACGGAAAGAGACACTTGCTCCCGTGTCTCAGTGGGGTTCAGTAACGTCAGCTGTTCCCCTGCTGTGTGGATGGCAGTCTCTCCTGCTGTCTCCGCATTCCAAAGACAGTAGGCCTCTGCCTACACCCTCCTATTTCCTGGGCTTCAACACAACCAGTTGTAGCTCGGAAGTGCCGTCCACACGGAAAGAGACACTTGCTCCCGTGTCTCAGTGGGGTTCAGTAACGCCAGCTGTTCCCCTGCTGTGTGGATGGCAGTCTCTCCTGCTGTCTCCGCATTCCAAAGACAGTAGGCCTCTGCCTACACCCTCCTATTTCCTGGGCTTCAACACAGCCAGTTGTAGCTCGGAAGTGCCGTCCACACGGAAAGAGACACTTGCTCCCGTGTCTCAGTGGGGTTCAGTAACGTCAGCTGTTCCCCTGCTGTGTGGATGGCAGTCTCTCCTGCTCTCTCTGCATTCCAAAAACAGTAGGCCTCAGCCTACCCCCAGATTTTGCCTGGGCTTCAACACAGCCAGTTGTAGCTCGGAAGTGCCGTCCACACGGAAAGAGACACTTGCTGCCGTGTCTCAGTGGGGTTCAGTAACGTCAGCTGTTCCCCTGCTGTGTGGATGGCAGTCTCTCCTGCTGTCTCTGCATTCCAAAGACAGTAGGCCTCAGCCTACCCCCAGATTTTGCCTGGGCTTCAACACAGCCAGTTGTAGCTCGGAAGTGCCGTCCACACGGAAAGAGACACTTGCTGCCGTGTCTCAGTGGGGTTCAGTAACGTCAGCTGTTCCCCTGCTGTGTGGATGGCAGTCTCTCCTGCTGTCTCCGCATTCCAAAGACAGTAGGCCTCAGCCTACCCCCAGATTTTGCCTGGGCTTCAACACAGCCAGTTGTAGCTCGGAAGTGCCGTCCACACGGAAAGAGACACTTGCTGCCGTGTCTCAGTGGGGTTCAGTAACGTCAGCTGTTCCCCTGCTGTGTGGATGGCAGTCTCTCCTGCTGTCTCCGCATTCCAAAGACAGTAGGCCTCTGCCTACACCCTCCTATTTCCTGGGCTTCAACACAGCCAGTTGTAGCTCGGAAGTGCCGTCCACACGGAAAGAGACACTTGCTCCCGTGTCTCAGTGGGGTTCAGTAATGCCAGCTGTTCCCCTGCTGTGTGGATGGCAGTATCTCCTGCTGTCTCCGCATTCCAAAGACAGTAGGCCTCAGCCTACCCCCAGATTTTGCCTGGGCTTCAACACAGCCAGTTGTAGCTCGGAAGTGCCGTCCACACGGAAAGAGACACTTGCTCCCGTGTCTCAGTGGGGTTCAGTAACGCCAGCTGTTCCCCTGCTGTGTGGATGGCAGTCTCTCCTGCTGTCTCCGCATTCCAAAGACAGTAGGCCTCAGCCTACCCCCAGATTTTGCCTGGGCTTCAACACAGCCAGTTGTAGCTCGGAAGTGCCGTCCACACGGAAAGAGATACTTGCTCCCGTGTCTCAGTGGGGTTCAGTAACGTCAGCTGTTCCCCTGCTGTGTGGATGGCAGTCTCTCCTGCTGTCTCCGCATTCCAAAGACAGTAGGCCTCTGCCTACACCCTCCTATTTCCTGGGCTTCAACACAGCCAGTTGTAGCTCGGAAGTGCCGTCCACACGGAAAGAGACACTTGCTCCCGTGTCTCAGTGGGGTTCAGTAACGCCAGCTGTTCCCCTGCTGTGTGGATGGCAGTCTCTCCTGCTGTCTCCGCATTCCAAAGACAGTAGGCCTCTGCCTACACCCTCCTATTTCCTGGGCTTCAACACAGCCAGTTGTAGCTCGGAAGTGCCGTCCACACGGAAAGAGACACTTGCTCCCGTGTCTCAGTGGGGTTCAGTAACGCCAGCTGTTCCCCTGCTGTGTGGATGGCAGTCTCTCCTGCTGTCTCCGCATTCCAAAGACAGTAGGCCTCAGCCTACCCCCAGATTTTGCCTGGGCTTCAACACAGCCAGTTGTAGCTCGGAAGTGCCGTCCACACGGAAAGAGACACTTGCTCCCGTGTCTCAGTGGGGTTCAGTAACGTCAGCTGTTCCCCTGCTGTGTGGATGGCAGTCTCTCCTGCTGTCTCCGCATTCCAAAGACAGTAGGCCTCTGCCTACACCCTCCTATTTCCTGGGCATCAACACAGCCAGTTGTAGCTCGGAAGTGCCGTCCACACGGAAAGAGACACTTGCTCCCGTGTCTCAGTGGGGTTCAGTAACGTCAGCTGTTCCCCTGCTGTGTGGATGGCAGTCTCTCCTGCTGTCTCCGCATTCCAAAGACAGTAGGCCTCTGCCTACACCCTCCTATTTCCTGGGCTTCAACACAGCCAGTTGTAGCTCAGAAGTGCCGTCCACACGGAAAGAGACACTTGCTCCCGTGTCTCAGTGGGGTTCAGTAACGCCAGCTGTTCCCCTGCTGTGTGGATGGCAGTCTCTCCTGCTGTCTCCGCATTCCAAAGACAGTAGGCCTCTGCCTACACCCTCCTATTTCCTGGGCTTCAACACAGCCAGTTGTAGCTCGGAAGTGCCGTCCACACGGAGACACTTGCTCCCGTGTCTCAGTGGGGTTCAGTAACGCTAGCTGATCCCCTGCTGTGTGGATGGCAAAGTCTCCTGCTGCCTACACAGTCCTACTACTACTGATTTTTAACCGTGCTCCAATTAGGCCTGTGGCTCCACTGTCTCTCGTATTTCCCCTGTCCTCCAACCCCGCCAGTTACAGCTCCGAAGTGGCGTCTGCACAATCCACACTTGTTCCTGTGTTACAGGTGTTCAGTCCGGTCAGTTAATCCCCTGATGTGTGTCCGGCAATGTCGCCTGCTCTGTCCACATTCCCACCTGCTAAGTGCTTGTCCCTGGGCTCCAACATCGCCAGTTGCTGCTCATAACTGACTTTGGCACGGGTACTCCCTCCTGCCCAGCTTGGTTCCAGCCCTGCCTGCTGTTTCCGGGAAGTGTCAATGTCAGTTTGCCACCCCAAGTTGCCATGTCGTGTTGCGGTTGGGTTACCGAGGCTAGGGTGCCAGCAGTTTAGGTGCTTCCTATGTGGACTGCGGGTTCTGGTAAGAAAGGCTTGTTCCGTAGTGCCAGTAGGACAAGCACCCCCTGTAGGACTGTGTGATTCGGTAACTGGGGCCAGCTTGCGGCATGCCAACTTTGCTTTTCAGGGGTAACTTTAGCTGCCCCTCTGGGTTCCAGCACCGTCAGCTGGTTCTCGGCAGAGCCTTTGGCCTAGGTGCCTCCATATCGGTATCCGAGTTCCGGCAACGTCTGCTGGTCCTTGGTAGTGCTTTGTAGCACATGTACCTCCTGCTTAGTAACCGGGTTCCAGCACCATCAGCTGGTCCTCGGTTGTGCCATTGGCTCTTATTCCTTCTGCTGCCCCTCCGGGTGCCAGCACTGTCAGCTGGTCCTCGCTATTTCCATTTGCTCTTGCAGCTTATGCTACCCATCCGGGTTCCAGCACCGTCAGCTGGTTCTCGGCAGAGCCTTTGGCCTAGGTGCCTCCATCTCGGTATCCGAGTTCCGGCAACGTCTGCTGGTCCTTGGTAGTGCTTTGTAGCACAGGTACCTCCTGCTTAGTAACCGTGTTCCAGCACCGTCAGCTGGTCCTCGGTTGTGCCATTGGCTCTTATTCCTTCTGCTGCCCCTCCGGGTTCCAGCACTGTCAGCTGGTCCTCGCTATTTCCATTTGCTCTTGCAGCTTATGCTACCCATCCGGGTTCCAGCACCGTCAGCTGGTTCTCGGCAGAGCCTTTGGCCTAGGTGCCTCCATCTCGGTATCCGAGTTCCGGCAACGTCTGCTGGTCCTTGGTAGTGCTTTGTAGCACAGGTACCTCCTGCTTAGTAACCGGGTTCCAGCACCGTCAGCTGGTCCTCGGTAGTGCCATTGGCTCTTGTTCCTTCTGCTGCCCCTCCGGGTGCCAGTACCGTCAGCTGGTTCAAGAGGACAAAGAACAGGAAGACAACCACCAAGATGCAGAACAACAAGAGAGAGAAGACAAAGAAGCATAAAAAAACAAAGCAGAAGAACATTAAGCATAAGACTAATACTCTGAGCAAATGATATTATCTTATTTATAAGCAGAAGACGACTAAGCAGTGTATGGGGGTGAGTCCGTTCCTCCTCGCGGTGCCCCTGGAAAAGGCCTGCTGCTGCAGGCCAAACTGAACGCGGACAAATCCTGTTGTAAATCTTTTGTGACAGGCAGAACGGAAGGTGTAAACTTCTAACTTTTCTAGATAACAACTACAGGAATGCCTCACACAAATAAGAATATGATGAAGAAGAATAGGAAGAAGATGAAGAAGTTGAATATGTAGAATAATAATTAATGAATAAGAATAATATGAAGAATGTAAGAAAAGGAAGAAGAAGAATGTAAAAAAAGGAAGTAGAAGAATGTAAAAAAAGGAATAAGAAGAAGAATGTAAAAAAACGAAGTAGAAGAATGTAAAAAAAGGAAGAAGAAGACTGTAAAAAAAAGGAATAATAATAAGAAGAAGAAGGAAAAAAAAAGGAAGAAGAATAAGAAAGAGGAAGAAAGAAGAAGAAGACATACATGTCTGGCAAAATATAAATGAGGCTAACAGTCAATATCTTTGTAACTCCTAACGTCTTTAAAAAAAAAAGTTTAATTCCTGCTATTCCATTTGATTGGGCTAAACTTCTATGGCTTTAATGTCTCCTCCACCTCCCACAATACATTCTACATTATTCTTAGTTGTTTTTCTTCATGTAGAATTAACCTACAAGGAAAGAAAGGTTTTTTTTAATTCCGATATTTTGGCCCCATTGACTTGCATTGGTTCCCGGTATCGGAATCGGCGATACCGATACTTTTATTTAAGATCGGCCGATCCATTCCGATCCGATATTTTCAAGTATCGGCTGGTATCGCTCAACTCTAGTCATAACATCAATCATCAGTGCTCGCACTTTACCTAGGAAATTCACTATCGTGGCCGGCCAGTTAACATTCAAGGGACCACGTGAGGCAGCACCTTTTTTCTACGAGCGGTCTTCCTCCCAGGCCTCAGCTGAGAAACCTCGTAAGATGCTCCCACATACCTGGCCGCAACCATCTCACTGGAGCAAGAAGAGACTCCTTCCAAGTGAGTACTAACTATCCCCTGGCAGCACTAGGAGCTGTGGGTCTTTCTCCAATAAGAAGAAATTACTGAAGCTGGAAGAGAAGCTCTGCCTTTTAAATTTGTAGGGTTCCTGCCTTGGGGGAAGATACGCTCTCTCTGTGATGCTGTTGTGGGTATGGGAACATTTTAATATGATGTCCAGATGCATTCAACATGAAAGATGGCTTGTTTTCATACATGCAGTAATTTTCAAAAAGGAGTAAAGAAACAGTATATATACGACGTGGATGAGATTAAAGGGAATCTGCCAGTAGGCTCAACCCTCCTAAGTAGTCTATATAGGTATGCAGTCACAAGAAGCTGAATAAAATGATAAATTAACATCTGTGGTCTGAGGTTTCATTCCAGAGAAATCAATGTTTTTCTTATATGTGAAAGAGCTGTTAAAATCTATGGGCAGGTCACTGATCTGCATGATAATCTACCTCTACAGATAATTTTAAATGAAAGGGGACATTACCAGTGTGATATGAAATGGACGCTCTCTACTCTCCTAATCTCTCTGTGGTGCGGTTTGCGATTATACCGTATTTTTCGGACTATAAGATGCACTTTTTTCCTCCCAAAATGTGGAGGAAAATGGGGGTGCGTCTTATAGTCCGGATGTACCGGTTCTGGCTGTAAGTTGGATGTGGCAGAGCGGTTTTGGTGGAGCAGCGAGTCACATAGGCAGGAGCTGGTGGCTGCGGCTATCTCCTGTGCCCACTGGTCAAGAGAAATGAAAATTCACTGCATTCCACGCCCACGGGCATGGAGGGCAATGAATATTTAATTCTTTTTGGCATCTTGGTATGACTGGCCCCATCCTGGTCCTGGTATGCATGGCACCATCAGAAAAGATTAAAAAAATCCCAAACCATTACTCTTACCTTCCTCCGCCCCCTCAAAGTGTCCTGCTCCATTGCCAGCAGCTGCTTAATGCTTGTAAGCAGCACATGGCAGGGAAGTCAGGCACTGCTCAGAAGCAGAGCACAGCGTCCGGAATACTCATCGGGACTGTTCATCGCAGAGAGCAGTGAGTATTCCTTGCTCTTCAGTAACACGCAGTGTCAGCTGGAGCATTCCTGCTGCTGCCGGCGGTCACGTGTACCGATACTTAAGAGAAATAAATATTCTGATTATTCCGGTAGCAGCAGGAAGCCGGTGGACATTGTGCATTACTGAAGAGCAATGAATACTCACTGCTCTCTGCAATGAACAGTTCCGGTGAGTATTCCGGACACTGTGCTCTGCTTGTGAGCAGCGCATGACGTCCCTGCCATGTGCTGCTTAAAAGCATAAAGCAGTTGCTGGGCTAGCACTGGAACAGAACACTGCGTGGGAGCGGAGGAAGGTAAGTGTAATTTTTTTTTTTTTTTAAATCTTTTTTGATGGGGCCATGCATTAACAGGACCAGGATGGGGTCAATCATACCAGGATAAGGAAGGTGCCATGCATACCAGGACTGGGATGGGGCCAATCGTACCAGGATAAGGATGGGGCCATGCATACCAGGACTGGGATGGGGCCAATCATACCAGGATAAGGATGGGGCCATGCATACAAGGACTAGGGTGGAGGCCAATCATACCAGGATAATGATGGGGCCCTGCATACCAGGTTAGGGATGGGGCCATGCATAGTATAGGGATGAGGGCGACCATTCCTACCAGGATAGGGATGAGGGGGCATGCATACCAGGATGGAGATGAGGGAGCATGCATATCAGAATAGGGATAAGGGGACCATGCATACCAATATAGGGATAAGGGAGCCATGCATACCAGGATAGGGATGAGGGAGCCATGCATACCAGCAGAGGGATGAGGGAGCCATGCATATAAGGATAGGGATGAGGGATTGATTCATGCATACCTGGATAGGAATGAGGGGCCATGTGCATAAGGATGGGGATGAGGGGACCATATTTACTAGGATAGGGGATATTAAGTACAGAATGGACCACATTTTTTGCTTCATATTTTTTTCCTAATTTCCTCCTCTAAAACCTAGGAGCGTCTTATGGTCCGGTGCGCCTAAGGCTAAGTGCACACGTTGCAGAAATTTTCTGCTCAAAAACCTGAATCCCTTCCCAGAAACCGCACCTATTTTTCCGCTTGCGTTTTTGATGCGTTTTTTTTCTGCAGCGGTTTAAAACCGCATGGAAGAGGCCTAAAACGGGGAAAATCCGCAAAATTAATGAGCATGCTGCGTTTTTTTCGCGGTAAAAAACGCATCAATGTGCACAAAAAGTGCAAAATGCATAGAAATGACTGTGCAGCTTATTTTTAGCGGTTTTATAGCGAAAACCGCGGTAAAAACCGCTAAAAAAACGCTGTGTGTGAACACAGCCTTACAGTTCGAAAAATATGGTAATTGACACATCTGCAGGTCCCTCTCATTGCTTCAACTTCCATCTCACAAGAAATAAGTGTTGTAATATTGTTTCAACACAGGACAGTTGAGAGAGCTGCACCTGCTAACATGTTTGTTATGAGACAAGATTCAGTTCTACTGAGGTGTGTTATGTTGTGTTAGTTACACTTTTCAAAATGTTAACACTCCAAATAATTTACAACCACTTCTGGAGACAAAGTCTCAAGCAGATCAGGGTCCTGCCAATAGCCTGGAACTGCTCATTTACATATACAGTGGTGTAAAAAAGTGTTTGTCCCTTCCTGATTTTGTATTCTTTTCCATGTTTGCCACACTTAAATGTTTCAGATCACCAAACAAGCTTAAATATTAGACAAATAGAACACAAGTAAACAGCAAATGCAGTTTTTAAATGAAGGTCTTTATTATTAAGGGAAAAAGAAATCCAAATCTACAACGCCCTGTGTGATAAAGTGACTGCTCCCTAAACCTAATAACTGGTTGGGCGACCCTTAGCAGAAACTGCAATCAAGCATTTGCAATAAGAGGCAATGAGTCTCATACAATGCTCTGGAGGAATTCTGGCCCACTCATCTATGCAGAATTGTTGTAATTCAGTCACATTGGAGGGTTTCCGAGCTTGAACTGCCATTTTAAGGTCATTCCACAGCATCTCAATCGAATTAAGGTCAGGACTCTGACTAGACCACACCAAAGTCTTAATTTTGTTTTTCTTAAGCCCTTCAGAGTTGGACTTGCTGGTGCGTTTTAGATAATTGTTCTGCTGCATAACTCAAGTGCGCTTCAGCTTGACGTCACAAACAGAAGGCCAGATATTCTCCTTCAGAATTTTGTGGTAGACAGCAGATATCATGGTTCCATTTAACACAGCAAGTCTTTCATGTCCTGTAGAAGCAAAATAGCCCCAGACCATCACACTACCACCACAATATTTTACTGTTGATATGATGTTCCTTTTCTGTTTCTTCTAGGCCAGATGTAATGGGACATACACCTTCCAAAAAGTTCAACTTTTGACCAGTCAGTCCACAGAGTATTCTCAGAAAGGTCAAGATGTTTAACGGCAAAACTAAGAAGAGCTTTTATGTTTTTTGCTCAACAATGTTTTTGGTCTTGGAACTCTGCCATGTAGGCCATTTTTGCCCCATCTCTTTATTATGGTGGATTCGTGAACACTGACCTTAACTGAGGCAAGTGAGGCCTGCAGTTCTTTGGATGCTGTTGTTGTGGGGTCTTTTGTGACCTCTTGGATGAGTTGTCGTTGAGCTCTAGGGGTAATTTTGGTCGGTTGGCCACTCCTGGGAAGGTCCATGTTCCATGTTTTCGGCATTCGTGAATAATTGGTCTCACTGTGGTTCACTGGAGCCCCAAAACTTTAGAAATGGCTTTATAACCTTTTCAAGACTGATAGACCTCAATTAGTTTGATTCTCATTTGTCCCAGAATTTATTTGAATCGCGGCATGATGTCTAACTTTTGAGGAGCTTTTGATCTACTTCACTTTGTCAGGCAGGTCCTATTTAAGTGATTTCTTAATTGAGAACAGGTGTGGCAGAAATCAGGACTGGGTGTTGCTAGGGAATTTGAACTCAGCATCCCAAAAATATGATAAACTGCAGTTAATTTATGTTTTAATGGGAGGGTAGGCAATCACTTTTTCACACTGGGCCCTAGAAGTTTGGATTTCTTTTTCTCTTAATAATAAAGGCCTTCATGTAAAGACTGCATTTTTGTGTTTACTTGTGTTATCTTTGTCTAATATTTATATTTTTCAGTGATCTGAAACATTTAAGTATGACAAATATGCAAAAGAGTAGGAAATCGGGGAGCACTTTTTCACACCACTGTAAGAAAAATATTGGATGCTCATATAGACTGCTTAAGAGGATTGATCCTACTGGCAGATTCCCTTTAAAGGCACCCTTATCAAATATACTTGGTTTTCACCTCCTTTAGTAAAAATGACAGCCTCCAAGTGTTTGCAGGGTTACTTTTATTTCTTAC
The DNA here is from genome assembly GCF_039654945.1 of Dendrobates tinctorius. Classification (NCBI taxonomy): domain Eukaryota; kingdom Metazoa; phylum Chordata; class Amphibia; order Anura; family Dendrobatidae; genus Dendrobates; species Dendrobates tinctorius. The sequence goes on along the minus strand of NW_027361726.1, from coordinate 161,596 downwards.
TGATAGCAAATGAAAATTTGTATCCTTTTAATATATTGTAATCATGTTATATACCATGTTATATACCATTACAATTGCCCATTTTGCCAAAACTACCCAGTTAATTCTTCTCTTTTCCATCAGAGCTATGACATCACGTGATTAAAACAGACTAACTGAATCCTTATAAGCTCGTTGTAGAAACAGGAAAACTTTTCCCTGCATGAGTTTTCCCCCTCTCTTCAAATCCTGATCTAGCTGCTCTGCTCCTCCCCCTTGACAGGGATTGCGCAATGATCCCTGGTATTTTTTATTAAGATTGGGGCAATATTAGAAGAAGAGGTGTATAACTAGGTTAATTGGGATTCATTAGACTATAGATAGTACTGGAAACCAAATCTGCTGATGGTTTGTCCTATAGGGGCAGTGTAAAGAGAGAAGAGGAGGGGGCCTAAGACTGAACCCTGAGGAACCCCGACAGTAAGGGGAAGATAAGAATAATAGCTGCAAACATTAAGGTGAAGGAGCGGTCAAAGAAGTAGGATGAGAACCAGGAAAGAACAGTGTCTTTGAGGCAGATAGAGAGAGAAATCCAGGAGAATAATCATTAGATACTTTAGTGAGAGCAGTCTCAGTACAATATAAAGAGTGGAAACTGGATTGTGAAGGGTCAAGAAGAGAGTAATCAGAGATAGGATACCTAAAGAAAAAAATAAATTATTTTAGTTAGGTGGGCAGAGACAGACGGGGAGAGGGACTGTGGGAGGTTAGAAAGAATAGGGTCACTGATGTAGGTTGTAGGACAAGAATAAGCAAAATGCTTGGCAACTTCTTCTTTCATAAAAGGTGGAAAGTAAGCTTGAGGTGCGGGAAAGAAGGGAATCCAGGCACTGAGGGGATTGTGCGAAAATGTCCTGACTGATATGTTTGACTTTTCATAGGAAATATATGGCCAGATAGTCAGCAATGAGGTTGGTGACTGGTGCCTGTACGTTAAGGCTCAGGATGGAATGGAAAATGATGAGGAAAAAGTTTTTTGGCAAGATGGAGGGCAGAGTTATAAGTTTTGAGCATGAACTTATGAAAAAGTATTTTGGCAAGATGGAGGGCAGAGTTATAAGTTTTGAGCATGAACTTATGCTGAAAGTGATTTTCTCTATTGACGCAAGAGGCACCTTGAGAAAACATGTTTGCCACGTGTGCCAAGGTTGCTATTGTCTGTGTCGGGTTGTCTTGTGTGTAGCAGGTACTGCTTCTTCCAGGGCTTTTTTCAATGCTTTAATATAATGTGACAATGATAAGTCTGGACAGGAGAGGGGGATATAAGAGCTTAAGATGACTGTAAATTGTTCATAAGTGGCTGGGTATTGATGGCATGTAGACTTCTGTATGCGTGGTAAGTGGGGTTGCCCTCAGCAAGGACTCAGTTCTAGAATGAGAAGGAAAGAAAGGGAAAGAAAGCTGTGGTCAGAGTAGGAGAGGGGAGGTTAGTAAAGTCATACAATGAGCAGAGCCAGGAAAAGACCAGACCCAGAGTATTCCTGTCCTCATGTGTAGAAGAGTTAGTAAGATGTGAAATGCCAAAGGATAAGGTTAGAAAAAGAAGTTGAGTGGCATATGGGGAGAGTGGATTATCAATGGGGGTGTTAAAGTTCCCCATGATGAGAATAGATATATCACTGGAAAGAAGGCAAGTAAGCCGAGGGAAAGTGATCCAGGAACTGGTTGGTTTTGACTGGAAGACGATAAAAGCAAAGCAATGCTAACTAAATAAGTTTCCTTGAAGAAAACCATTGTTCACAGAAGAAAACAATATTTTCAAGCACATGCCCCCTTTTAAAACAACCAGTTTGCTCTTATAATTCAAACTCCATGAAAGAGTGATGACAAGGAGGCTGTTAACACTTTATCCTGAGCCAATGAGATCAGTAAAATTGTGTAGGCAGGTCAACGTTTTGTGGCACACCTGAAATTCAGTGGAAATGGTGTTTTTTTTCATGTTAAAGTTAATTTTCATGGCAAGGAAAGACTCCTTCTTGCCATTCATATTATAACTCTTCACAACAATCTAGTTAATGCAAATATTCAATATGCGGAAATAAACTGAAGCAGCAAATTGTGTGAAAACCTAAATTTGTGTCAGCCTCAAAAGTTTTGGCCATGACTGTATTTAATCTTTCTTGTCCATAAGATTGCTGTAATGCACATTTCTTGCTTTTAATAGGTTTCACATAACAAGAAATAAAGATCTTTTGGAATTTTTGATTTATTGGTGTTGTGTGTAGAGGTGAGGTATATTTGATTCCACATCCAAAACAAATGATATGTTTTGGCATATAGTTAATAGTGTTTTCTGTACTATTAATGCAAATCAGAGATACAGTTGAACATTTATAATGAAGAATGTCCCCTCTTACCTCCTCCCCTCCCAAAAAAATAAATAAACGTAAACATATAGAAACTACCTTTTTTGTGTCCCATCCCTGTTTGTTAAGTGGTTTATCAGTCTCTGTCGAATTATCTTCCATTCCTGGCACAGTCAGCAACAACACTAAAATAACATTTAAATGAAAATAATCAGAATGTTTTGACTTTTATTTTAATACGGTATATTGCAAACACTGTTGATTGGTAGAGTTTCAATATTCTCATTTACAAAAACAAATGACTTGACACATTTTAACAATGTCAAAAGTTTATCTAAAACTACAAATGAAATTGTTTTCAAAATGATATTTGTACCTTTTTGGGACAGATGTGAAGAAAAAAGTAGACCAACAGTTCACAGAATAGGCATCCGATATAGCTGGAGGTCTCCCAGTTGGGACCCACACACTTTCAATAGAGCAAAAGTTGTAACATTTATTCACACCGAGACAGAATACGGTGCTCAGTTAGTGCTATTAGCCCTACCAAAAGTGAATTTGCCAGCCTGTTTGAGATACAGTTGCATTTTAACAGAAGATTCAGGATCCCTGTAATCATGATCGATAGTGGTCCCAACAATCAAATCTTTATCACCTATGATGTGTAATTTTAAGGCGCACTAACTCATAAAATCCCACTTCTGTTACTGCTTAATGAGAATCTGCCACCAAATTTCATAATATAAAATTGAAAACATTAAGAAATAAGTGTCTCAAACCTGTTGAGACTGGTGTACTAGAAAATCTACTTCAGGATGGCAGTTCTACTAAAAATCACAAAATGCTAATTATATTATAAGGGCAGAGACACACTGGCGTATTTTTCGTCCGAGAATCGTAACACTTGCCCTGACCGGCACCTCTCCTGACCTGAGCTTGACAGCTGCATAGTAATCCATCACGCTGTCATGCTCAGGTCAGGAGAGGTGCCGGCCAGTCCGTGAAGTGCGATGCGATTATCGCATGAGAAATTCGGCAGTGTGACTCCAGCCTAAGGCTGAAAAACTTACACAGCCATTTTGACATGGATTTACAAAGCAATTACACCAGCTTCATTGAGTCTAAGATCTATTGAATAATGTATGCTGTACAGTGGCTTAACTAGAGTCCGATGGGCCACATTGCAAGAATTGGACCAACTGCCAGCCACCCCAATCCTGACGTGTATATACACACGTATTCCATGCCGGTGTATATGTCACTTATCCTTGGCCCCATATAGGTATACATATCCCCATCCTGGTAATATGTCCCTTATTCTGAACCCCATTCTGATATGTCCCTTACCCTGGACCCCATCCTGGTAATATGTCCCTTACCCTACCTGGGCCCCATGCAGGTAATAAGTCCCTTATTCTGGTATATGTTGCTTATCCTGGGCCTGATGAGCTAGAAAAAAAGGACCCCACAATTCGTACCCAGTTAATTCTAAGCACACTGATATGCCACATGTGGTCAGAAACCTCTAATTGGTCAAACAAGGCTTGGAAGGAGCACCATTTGAATATTGGAACATAGAAATAGACTGCAGGCAGCATGTCGCATTTCCAGGGCCCCTACAGGGCCTAAACAGAAACCCCTCACAAGTAATCCGATTTTGAAAGCTACACCCCTCAAGGATTTTATCCCGTGGTATAGTGTGTTTTTTTAACCCACAGGTACTACAAAGAAATTGTTAACATTAGGTTGTCATATTGAAAAAGGTTATTTTTCATTTTTGCAAAAGGTAACACTAAAAAGTGGGCCCCAAAGTTTCTTAGCCACAATCTTCTGAGCGTGATGATACCTCAGATGTAGTCAAAAAAGCTATATTTGGACAGATGGCAGGGATCAGAAGGGAAGAAGCGACACTTGGAGAGTAAAATTGGCTGGAAAAGATTGCAGACACATCCCATTTGCAGAGTCCCTGATGTATCAAAGACATATGCTAAAGAAAGAAATCAGTGAAGTTATAGTAGTAAAGTTTTCGATTCTTGTTTTGATTAGCGGATGCTCTATTATCGCTACTTCACTGACATTCTTGTTCAGTGTACGTCGTTTGCATTTGTCAATGAACTTTGACTTCATGTGTTTATGAATGTGCAAAATATACCTCAGTGCAAAACTTTAATTGTGCGGATTATTCTCACCTGTGCGATGCCGATCTTTGAGAGTAAACCTTGATTTATTATGCCCATTCCTACATGTTTTGGCATTGCACTTTACTTGTTCAAGTTTTCTGTGCCTGAGCAGTAATTTTTAGGTGGCACCATATTTCTTGCTGGTTTAAGCAAGCGGCATTTAGTGGACAATTTCTTTTCTCCCTGATCATGTCGTCTGTCATTACATTTTCTTGTGTAAATACTGAAGAGGAAAAGACATGTAGCAGATTGGCAATCCCCCCACCCTTTTCCAGTAGATTATTTTTTAGGGGGCCAACACTACCACTTGAGTTTCCTACTGTTTACATAGTTGAACAAAAATTGTGGTTTGTTTCGACATTGTCTCATTCTTTGTCGCTCTGATTTGTTGTATGTTTGTTTTTTTACATAATGAAATGTCTTATCATTACCTTTCTTCATTAATTTTCTAAACGCTAAATTTGTCCTTTTATTTGAGCCCCTTACAGCTCTATTTAGCTATAGTTGTTTCCGCATATTTCTCACTTGTTTATTCTCATAGGCAGGGCTGCCACCAGGAACTTCGGGACCCCTTGAGACACCGCCCAGGCTACACCCCAGCTCTGCCTTCAACCTTCCAAAGTTCCACCGCCCACTCATAGAAAAACTCCACATCTGCACCATGTCCTCACCAATCACACATTATCAGTTCCCATCTAACACCAGATCACATACATAGCCTGCAGCTATAGTTTTGGCCAAAAGAATTTTTTAAGCCTCCACGACTAGGTGGACTATTTTGGCCGGGCCCTACTCTACTCTAACCTATTATATATTTGTTAAAATATCCAATACTCTTTTTAAGTATATTTTTATTTATGTTTCTTTAAGGGAATGTGTCAAATACAATTTTTAAAATGAACAATAACAAAACATACAAGGGACAAATACCGTCACACCATGACAAGACCACATATTACCACCACATACGACCGAAAAATACAACATACAAGGCACAAATACTGCCACACCATGGCTGGACCAAATATTACCAGCATGTAGTGACCTATAATACCACATACAAGGGACAAATACCACCACACCATGACCAGACAACATATCACCCCATAGTGACTGAATAATGTCACATACAAGGGACAAATATGGCCGCACCATGGCAGGACCACATATTACAACCACATAGTGACCGAATACAATACCGATCATTAATGGGAAAACAATACTAATTTTACCATAAGCGCCATTATACACAGGAGCTTTGTATATAATACAGTGTATAGTGTCAGTGTACACGTAATACAGTGATCACTGGTGACATACACAGGAGCTCTGTATATAGTGTCAGTGTACAGATAATACAGAGATCACCAGTGACATTATACACTGGAGCTCCGTATATAGTGTCAGTGTACAGGTAATATACAGTGATCACTAGTGACATTATATACAGGGACTCTGTATATAGTAAACCATGTATAGTGTCAGTGTACAGGTATCACATTGACTCACCGGTGATGTCTCTAGTTGAAGCCCTTCATCTTTGCTTTTTATGTTCATTTAGCACACACCGCAATCACCTCTTCCAGCCAGGACTCTTCTCTGCATACAATAACAGTTATCTAGAGCACATTCCCCAATTTTTCCCCAACCTCTACATTATGGCAGATGAAGAAAAAAAGCAACCGTGCCGCCCTGCACAGTAACAGGACCTCTCCTTCCCCACACTTAAAACAATATCTTCAAAAATAATATCCTTTAATTAGCCCCTACAGTAATAATATCCCACATTCTGGAACCCATAACCCACATTTTATCCCATTCTGGACCCCACGTGGCCTCCCATTCGGCCTCATGTCTCTCCATACTATCATGTCTCTCTCATCCATAATAGTATAATGTACCCCATAGTCATATATAGTATAAGGCACCCCCATAGTAGTATAATGCACCCCCAGTCATATATAGTATCTAGTATCATGCAGCCCCATACCAGCAAAAAGCACCCAAACAGCAGTATAATGCACCCCCATAGCATAATCAAATTAGTATAATGCAGCCCCATAGTACAATGCACCGTAATAGTGGTATAAGGAAGCCCGATAGTGGTATAATGCACCCCCATAGCAGTATAATGCAGCCCCATAGTGGTATAATGCACCCCCATAGTCATACAGTGACAAAAAAAAAAGTTTCTCCTTACCTGGCCGAGGCCCAGCGTTGTCCTCCCCTACGATTTAGCTGAGGCACGCAGCGTCGTTCCAGTGTATGACAGTGACGTCAAATGTCGCTGACGTCAGCTGCCGGCCTGTGATTGGCTGGTGGCTGTTAACTGTTGCCATGTGAGAGGAATCTCCTGCGTGGCAACCGATTTTTACTGATTGTGCGTCTGAGGATGCATGATCAGTTACTGAAGAAGTAGCATTCTGCCGCTGGGGCCCAAGGAGCAGGAGAGGGGGCCCGCTGCGGGCCCCCTCTGCTCATCGGGCCCCATACGCCAGTAATGGCAATAATGCCCTGATGGCGGCCCTGCTCATAGGGTATATAGTGTGCATTCATAGGTTAATTCAGAATGGTTATAACAAAAAAAAAAAAAAAAGTGTCCCCTTTGCTTTGTGCACTTTTTATTTTTCAGGAAATTGTCCCAGTTTATGAAATTAAGATCATCTCTTAGCCATTGGAAATTTGCCATCTTGAAGTTTAGTATCCTTTTAGACGTTCTACTACGCATCTTAATAAAGGATTTATTTTGTGATCAATATTACCCAAGTAACCCCCAACTTCTTCTTCTGTCTGGACTATGAGTTAAAATTAGGTCCTGCACCAGTTGTCAAAGGTAACTGTCCTTCATTCCTATCAAAAACCTGTTTCCTTTGCTGGACCTGGTTTCTGACTTCCAATTTATATTAGAATAGTTGAAGCCCCCAGAAAAATTACTTCTCTCTGATTCGCTGCCTCATCTATTTGCATAATGAAGATATTTTTTGCAGCTTCCATTATATTTGGAGACTTAAAACCACCCCCTATCAGTATTTTAGTATTCTTTCTACCGCCCCTTATCTCCATCCATAGGCAGTCTACATTTTCATTAGCCTCACATATATTATCACGCAGTATAGGATTTAGGGATAACTTTACATAAAGGCAAACCCCTCCGCTTTGCTATTTTTACAGTTATTCCTAAAAAGATTATAGCCCCATAAGTTAACCTCCCAATCATAGCTGTCTTCCAGCCATATCTCCATGCTACAACCACTACTTCCTACTCCAATTCCTGAGCCACTTTTTCAGCTCCCTCTTCTCCAGCTGCCTCTCTAGTGTGGCACGTGATACAGGCAGCATTTCAGAAAATGATACCTTTGAGTTCCTCTTGCTTACAGCCAAATTTCCTGAAAACATTTTTAAAGACCTTCAAGGTACCTCTAACTTTATCGCTTGTCATTGGGTCTTCACATCATTGAGCACCTCTCAGTAATCTGTCACAGCAGATCACCGTGAAAAATTCTCACGGTGATCTGCTGTGAATACACTGAGCTTGAACTGCAGTGACCTCATCACTAGCTTTTTCCCACAGTGCTGAGGTCACCGCAGTTCAGCCCTGCTGGGAACGCAGCCTCATTGACCAGTGGTAAACTCGATGATGTCACCGCTGGTCAATGATGCTGTGCTAGCAGCAGATCATTCACCAGTAGTTCTCCGCCTAGACGGTCGAATCTGGGTACCGTACAGGTTGAAAACTTTTTATCCCCGAGACATGGATTACAGGGTGGGACAGAACGATGGACAGGTGAGAGATATTGTTTTTTTATTTTTGGTTTAATACAGATGAGGGCTTCGGTGGGTTTAGGCATTACGTGAGTATAACTGTTTGTTATTTTGAAATAAAAATGGAAAAGTGTGTTTTGTTTTATTTCTAATAAAATACTTTATTCTTCATGTCTTTACCATATAACTATAGGATTAGTAATTGATAGGTGTCCTCCATATACCTCTCTATTATAAAGCTGTGGGCTTGATGTCACCTGACAATACAAAGGTAACATCAATCCCACAAATATGAACCTCACTTGCCACTGCTAGAGGGCTAAAGGGAAAAGGCGGGCAAATTGGCGCATCTAATAGATGCGCCTTTTCTGGGCAGCTGCGGGCTGCTATTTTTAGGCTGGGGAGGCCTATATCAAAAGCCCCTTATCAGCCTGAGAATACCAGCCCTCAGCTGCAATGCTGGTTGTCAAAAATGCAGAGGTCCCCACGCCATTTTTAAAAAAAATTATTTCTTGATAACAAACCTTGCTGAAGCCGAGGGTTGCAGCCCCCAGCTGTGAGTTTTGACTGGCTGGTTAAAGAAAATACAGGGGGAGCCACGAAGGTTTTTCATTTATTTATTTACAGCGCAGGACCAGGCTGATGAATACTCCCACCAGCCGCTGCTGCTGCCACTGTTATTAGAGGCAGCAGGTGTAGGCTGATGGGAGTAATAATTCCATCAGCCGCCACCAGCTGTCACTGTTATCAATTGAATACATATAACTCATCATTCTTCCCTGATCATGCTGATCACCTACAGAGCAGAGGAGAATGGTGAGAGCAGTCTTCAGCACCTGGTGCCTGGAAACAGCGCTTACTGTAGCACTTCTTCCCTAGCACCCACTGCCACACGTGTGCCGCAAATATTACACACACGGACACTGTCATCTCCGGCACCATTTTATCTGGTACTGAAAATATCAGGAAGTGTGAATCCGGCCTTTGTGTGACAGCAACCAAACTTTTAAAAAAATGGACATAAATTTAGTATTATTGTAATCGCTCCGACCAGAAGAATAAAAGTTGTCTAATCGCTTATAAAGCATGAGGAACAGCGTAAAAACTAAACTAAAACAAATTCTTCACCTGCATTTGATTTGTTCATTCTGCCTCCCAAACATCGCAGTAAGGCTCGGCTAACACTTATCCTGTAATCACACTGGGATTTCTGTATAAATCTCTGTAATACATGATTCAGATGGAACCCTAGGCGTAAGATCCCCTACAATGAGGTACCGTGGACGCCTTCTGACCTATGATCCTGCGGAGTTCGTCTTTTAAGGCAAGCATAAAAGCGCGGTCGACCACAGTTTTTTTTTGCAATTTTGAAAAGAAGGACACTGCTGGACAGAGGCCAGAGAAGCTCTGCTATCTCATTATAGTGATTAGATCCCTCGGGGGTTTCATCTGTCAGTCACTAGGAGATTTAGATGGAAACCCCAAAGTAAGTGTTCAGCGTAGTGCATCAGATAAATTTGATACCAAACGTTATGCAAAATGTTCCCAATAAAAGCTGACGTTCAACTCAATCCACAAAAAAGGCAAGTCCTCACTCAGGTCCATCATCTGTTAACGGAAATATAGAGGCTTCCACATTACTGGTAATACAAAGGCTCTGGAAAAGCGCTATTGCACCTCACCCACCAAAAGAAATTAAGTGAATTGTGTGCTCCCAAATTCAAAATCTCAGTGGATCATGGCATTGAGCATTGCACTGTGCCTAAAAAATAGTTCCCGATTACAAGTAATAATAATAATAATAAATTTTATTTCAATAGCACCGACATATTCCGCAGCACTTTACATTTCAGAGGGGATTTGTACAGACAATAGACATTACAGCATAACAATCACATAGATTATAACAAATACCAAGAGGAATGAGGGCCCTGCTCGCAAGCTTACAGTCTATGAGGAAAGAGGTAGACACGAAAGGTGGTATTGGCGCACTCAGGAGAAATTATGCAACAAACTGAGATGTCAATTTTTTCCTATTCGATCTTATAAAAATTAAAAATTTGGGGTTAAAAACATTTTAGTGAAAGAACTGTGATTTTTCTTTCATCACCGCCCAATAGTATAAATTTCTGTTACACACCTGTGGTGTCAATATGATCACTTCACCCTTAGATGAACTCATTGAGAGGTGTAGTTTGTAAAATGACATCACTTATGAGGGGTTTCTGCTGTTCTGACTCCTCAGGGCTTCTGCTAATGTGACATGGCACCCTGGCAAAATCTGAACTCAAATATGGTGTTTCTTCCTTTCTGAGCTGTGGACCTCGCCTCAAAAGTAGTTTACACACACACATGGTTTATTGGCACACTCAGGAGAAATTGCACAACAAAGTTTGGTGTCCATTTTCTCCTGTTACCCTTGAGAAAATGAAAAAAATTGGGGCTAAAAAAAACTTTTGAGCAAAAAATGTGATTTTTAAAGTTTCCTTAGCTATATGTTATAAACTTATGTAAAGCACCTGGTGAATCAAGATGCTCACCAAACATCTAGATAAGTTACTTGAGGGGTCTACTTTCCAAAATGCTGTCACTGGTGGGGGGCTTCAACTGTTCAGGGGCTCTCCAAACATGACATGGCATATGCTCTTGAATCCAGCCAATTCGGTGTTCAAAAAGACACAATTTGTACCTTCCCTTCCGAGTCCTGCCGTGTGCTCAAACAGTGGTTTTTCTCCACACATGCAGTTTCAGCGTACTCAGGAGAAATTGCATAACGATTTTTGGGGTCGATTTTCTCCCGTTACACTTGTAAAAATATAAAATTTGGTGCCAAAAGATCATTTTTGTGGAAAATATGTGATTTTTTTTTATTTTCAGAGCTCTATGTTATAAACTTCTGTGAAGCACCTGGGGGTTCAATGTTCTCACCACACATCTAGATAAGTTCCCTGAAGGGTCTAGTTTCCAAAACTGGGTGATTTGGGGGGCTTCTACCGTTTAGGCACATCACAGGCTCTCCAAACAGTGGTTTTTCTCCACACATGGGGTATCGGCGTACTCAGATAAAATTGCACAATTTTTTGGGTTCATTTTCTCTTAGTGCCCTTGTGAAAATAAAACAAATTGGATCCCAAGTAAAATTTTTGTGAAAAAAGTTAAATGTTCATTTTTTCCTTCCACAATGCTTCAGTACCAGTGAAGCACCTGAAGGGTTAATAAACTTCTTGAATGTGGTGGTGTTGAACACCCTGAGGGGTGGAGTTTTCAGAATGGTGTCACTTTTGGATATTTTGTCATATAGACCCCATAAAGTCACGTCAAATGTGATGTGGTCCCTAAAAAAAAGGATTTGTAAATGTTACTGTAAAAATGAGAACTCGCTAGTCAACTTTTAACCCTCCTAACTTCCTAACAAAAACAAGCTTCAAAAATTGTGCTGATATAAAATAGACATGTAGGAAATGTTATTTATTAACTTTAATATTTTGTGTGACATAACTCTGATTTAAGGGCATAAATAAAGTTTGAAAATTGTGAAATTTTCAAAATTTTTGACCAATTGATATGTTTTTCACAAATAAACTCAAGTCATCTCAAATAAATTTTATCACCATCATTAAGTACAATATGTCACGTAAAAACAACCGTGGGATCAGTTGAAACGTTCCAGAGTTATTAATTATCACATAAAGAGACACTGGTCAGATTTCAAAATTTAGGCCCCATCATTAATCTACAAGGTGGCTCAGTGCTTAAAAGATTAATTCCACAATTTTATTTATTTTTAAGCACTATGCTCACTTTATGGTAATACCGACCTGACAATATTTTCCAGGTCAGTACGAGTAAGTAGATACCAAACATGTATTTTTTTATGTATGTAATGAAAAATAAAAATTCTGAAATTTGTATGAAAAAAGGTTTCCCTTCTGTTGCCATTTTCTGAGATCCATAGCATTTTAATTTTTCAGGATCTGGGTCTGTGTGAGAGCTTATTTTTTGTGCCATGTGCTGCTGATGTTGTTTCTTACATCATTTTAGGGTGCTCTGATTGCTTTTAATTGCATTTTATTGTAAAGTTGCGTGAGCCAAAGAACACAGACATTTCAATTTATTTTTCTCGTTGCGCTGTTTACTGTTCGGATAAATTTATTTCATATTTTAATAGTTGTATATTTCTGAACACAGCAATAGCAAATATGTGTATTTTTAATTTTATTTCCAGTGGGACAAAAGGTGGGTGATTTAAACTTTTTTTTACATTTAAAAAAATGTTTAGCTTTTCTTAACTTTTTACTTTATTTAGTAGTCCCTTAGGAGATTTGAAGATATGATTGTCCAATCGCTTGTGCTATACGTAGAAGAAAATCATATTCTTCTATGAATGCCAGCCACGAGTCGGCATACACAGGAGTATTGTAATGGCAGGTATTGAGGCTATCAAGAGATCCCATTAGTGTCCCTGAGCAATGACAAAATGCAAAAGTGACCAAAACAACGGCCAAAAAGGATGAGAACAGAGAAATGGTCTGTGGTCACATCCTGCAGGACCACTCCTTTATAAGGCTGTTTTGCTAATTACCTATCATTTCTACCTGTTGTCTGGTCCATTTGCACAACAGCAGGAGAAATTAATTCATCATCAGTGTTGCTTCATAACTGGTCAGTATGATTTCACTGAAGTGTGATTGACTTGGAGTTACATTGTGCTGTTTAAAGGGAACATGTCAGCAGGATTATGCACAGTACCCTACAGACACTGTCAGGTTAGTGCGTTTATACTGATTTACAATGATACGTTGTTTAAAATCAGTCTTGCTATTGTTGTTTAATCTTTATTTTCAGTTTTGAGTTAATGAGATTCTCGTGCTCCGGGACGGTACGGATAGCTGCTACTGTGCAGCCGGCACCATTTTCAAACTGATTTTTTTTTTTTTTTATGAATATCTGAAATACATCAAACAAATTAATTATATGCGCATTACATATGCGATCGTGCGGCATTGCAGGTGCCACCACCTGCCGGCAGAAGGGTTTTTTCTCCCCCCAAACTTCACAGCTGATTCCTTCTGCTTGGGCATTGTTCCCCAACTCTGAGGACTGGTTTTTCCAGCAGGACAATGCGTCATGCCACACAGCTAGGTCAATCAGTGTGTGTGTGTGGATGAAGGACCACCACATCAAATCCCTGTCATGGCCAGCCCAATCTCCAGACCTGACCCCCATTGAAAACCTCTGGAATATAATCAAGAGGAAGATGGCAGGCAACATAACGCTCACTGTATCCCTCTGCTAGTAAAGCCAGTATTGAGCCCTTCTTTTCCTCACACAAGACTTTTCTTTTCAACTCCTTTGGTATGGTTAAAAGTTGTTGTTTTCATTTGGAACAGTGTGTCGCTGCATATTACTTCCTTTAACCAAAATTTCAAAATTACACCTCAAAGAGCTCTGCTATCTCTTGATCTGGAGCTAGTTGATCCGTCTGTTAAATTTGTTATCATACATATTTTTCTAGTTATTAAAAACACAATTGCCTTTTGGTGGAAGAAACCCGACCCACCATTATTTTCTGAAATTCTGGATAAGATCCATCAGCACAGCTCCATAGAAAAGAGATTCGCAATTGTAAATGACGCAATAAGCAAATACTCCAACAAATGGAAGGTTTGGAATACTAAATTTTGCAACGCTTAGGCTGTGTGCACACGATGCAGATATGCAGCGTTTCCGCAGCGGATTTTACCGCTCAGAAACGTTGCATATCCGCATTGTGATGTACAGTACCTTTAAAGTGAATGGAAAAAAAAAACGCTGTGCAGACGCTGCGGATTTTTCCGCGTGGTTTTCCTGCGGTACAAAATCCGCAGCATGTTACTTCTTTTGTGCGGTTTTCTATCTCCCCTGTCTCCAAATCCGCAGGGGGAAAACCGCAATGGAAAACCGCACAAAAACCGCATGAAAACCGCGTGAAAAATGGAAGAAATCCGCAGGAAAAATGCAGGTCATTTGACCTGCGGTTTTCTTCCATTCTGCACGGAAAAATCCGCAGGGCTCAAAACTCCGTCTGCACTCAGCCTTAATCATATTGGGTCTGGTTTGAATTCGTTAACTTGACTTCAAATATATACATAGTGTACGCGGTTACGATAACTTAATTTTGTATATTCATGTACTAGTAAGGTATGGTAAAATAGACTTGAATTCTCTATTTTTTATCCCCTTAACCCTTTTCCCTTTATTATTCCCTTTCTTTCCTTTTCCTTCCCTCCCCTTTTCCTATCCCCTGTTATTTTACTAAAAATCCAATTAAATGTTTGAAAAGAAAAGTTATTTTTTCATTCTTATTACTTTTGGGATACTACTAGCACCTGTTTTGCCATCCAGTTTGTCCTATTGCAAGAGGATTGTGAACACCACAGCAGGGTTTTTTATACTTTCCTTTGTTAAATAAGATTTGGTTCAGGTGATCACCTAATCAGAAGCACATTAAGTAGAATGAGGTGTACTCTGGTTGGAATTCAACTGACACTGGAATGGAATGGCTGCCAGACATGTACAGTTGTGGCCAAAAGTATTGACACCCCTGCAATTCTGTCAGATAATACTCAGTTTCTTCCTGAAAATGATTGCAAACACAAATTCTTTGGTATTATTATCTTCATTTAATTTGTCTTAAATTAAAAATAAACATATACAGTTGTGTTTATTCAATGAGATCACCTTGACTTTGGTGAATGGGCTCACATTTTTTGGCCAAATTCTGTGCTAAGCATCTCGTGTGTTTTTCCTAAATTTCAAAAGCCATTACGCTATTCACACTTAATGTATTTCACATTGACATTCCTTAATGCAAGTGAGTGCAACCATTTCCTCAATTTGATATGTAACCTACAGACAGAGTGTCAGTTTGGCGCCGTTATACGGATTAAAATGATTCCTGGGTTGATGAAATCCATCATGAGGTTGCTTAATCTTTATTTTCAGTTTTGAGTTAGAGATTGTGATACTTATGTGATATGAATGATGTATGATTGATATTAGAAAAGGTATCCAGATGGTAGGTAGGTGATCACGGGTCTTATTATTCCTTTTCAAAAGTATTCAGTACAACATTACAAGAGACAGGGGATTTGACCGCTGAATGACCTCTCTGAGTACATGATTATAACATGCAGAAGGAATGTGAAAAACAACCATACAGCGCTTGCGTAACACGAGCAGAGCACGAGTTGAAATGTTCACTGCGCAGCTGTACAGCTTGTGTAAACATTACTTGTAGAAGTTGTAGTACGCAGGACTAGATTCATATCTAGGAACAGTTTGTATATAACCGAGGGAATTTCCATTGGCGAGTAGGAACGTTCCAGGAGACTTATGGACGCATATCTTCTGTGATGGAGTTTTACGGGATATTTCCTCCTCGCCAATCGAGTCCCCCGATAGAGGAGTGATGCTACAATATCTGGTAATATATTGATGCTTACTTTCTCTATGAATAGATGTGTATTGATCATGTAATGTTAGACTAGTGCTGCTAAAATTCATGTGCAAATTTATATGTTAATTCATTAATATCTCTGATTTTAATAAAATAAAATACTATTGTTTTACTGAGCACAGACTTCTTGTCTCTTGCCTAATTAGTATATTAGTGAGCGCTACGCATGTAAGGACCATAAGTCCATCATATTGACTCAGTAAGACAGATTCTTGTGCTTCGGGTTGGCCCCCTATTTTACATAATGAATATTATATATATGTACAGTTGTGGTTAGGGTTGGGGTTAGAATTGGGAGGGTTTCTAATGTTTAGGCACATTAGGGGCTCTCCAAACGCAACATGGCGTCTGATCTCAATTCCAGCCAATTCTGCGTTGAAAAAGTCAAACGGTGCTCCTCCCTTCCAAGCTCTGCCATGCGCCCAAACAGTGGTTTACCCCCACATATGGGGTTCCAATTTCTCCTGTTACCCTTGGGAAAATAAAAAATTGGGGGCAAAAATATCACTTTTGTGGAAAAAAAAATATGATTTTTTATTTTTATGGCTCTATGTTATGAACTTCTGTGAAGCACTTGGGGGTTCAAAGTGCTCACCACACAACCAGATAAGTTCCTTGGAGGGTCTAGTTTCCAAAATGGGGTCACTTGTGGGGGGTTACCACTGTTTTGGCACATCAGGGGCTCTCCAAACGTGACATGGCGTCCAATCTGAATTCCAGCCAATTTTGCGTTGAAAAAGTCAAACGGCGCACCTTCCTTTCTGAGCTCTGCCAAGTGCCAAAACAGTGGTTCCCCCCCACATATCAGCGTACTAAGGACAATTTGCACAATAACTTTTCCAGCCCAATTTCTCCTGTTACCTTTGGTAAAATAAAAAAATTGGACCTGAAGTAATTTTTTTGTGAAAAAAAGTTAAAATGTTCACTTTTTTTAAAGAACATTCAAAAAATTCCTGTGAAGCACATGAAGGGTTAATAAACTTCTTGAATGTGGTTTTGAGCACCTTGAGGGGTGCAGTTTTTAGAATGGTGTCACTTTTGGGTATTTTCTATCATAGAGACCCTTCAAAGTGACTTCAAATGTGATGTGGTCCCTAAAAAAAATGGTGTCGTAAAAATGAGAAATCGCTGGTGAACTTTTAACCCTTATAACTTTCTAAAAAAAAAAAATTTGGTTCCAAAATTGTACTGATGTAAAGTGAACATGTGGGAAATGTTACTTATTAAGTTTTTGTGTGCCGTATCTCTGTGATTTAAGGGCTTTTTTTCACAAATAAACTCAAGTTATAGCAATGAAATTTTACCACTAACATGAAGTACAATACGAGAAAATAATGTCAGAATCACCGGGATCAATGGAAGCGTTCCAGAGTTATAACCTCATAAAGGGACAGTGGTCAGAATTGTAAAAATTGGCCCGGTCATGAACATGCAATCCACCCTTTACCCTTGGGGGTAAAGGGGTTGATGCAAGTGAGTGCAACCATTTCCTCATTTTGATATGTAAGCTGTTTTTTGGTATGCACTTGTTCAGACTAGTTCTTGATGTGCTGTCAGTTTTCTGTAATTTAACTGTCTGTAGGTTACTCAGCACAATCCTGCTGACAGGTTCCCTTTATTTGTTTGAGCAGTGTATATTATTAAACCACCTTGACTCAATGAGCAATATATAGAAAGGGAAAGTAAGACTAACCTTAAAATTTATGGAATTGTCAATATATCTAACATATTTCAACAAGTCTTTTATGGAGGCACCAATGCCTTGTGGAGGATCCCGTTTTTGGAGGTCTGATCCATGTACCCTATATTTTGTCAAATTTAGTAGAGCATTTCCTGTTTTCATAAAGTGTTCTAAAGATAATATTGTATTTGTTATTTTAATCCACATAGCATGGTCCAGAGGACGTTTGTCCATCCTTAGGACAGCAATCACATTTTAGCAGTAAAGAGAGATTCTTTTAAAAGTATATGAGAATAGAATGACCATTCCTCTTCATCAAGAATACCAAACAAACATATAACAGGATCTAACGGAACATTCATATTTAGAATTGAGGATAAAAGAGTAACTAAATCTCCCCAGAAACGATAAGTGGGCAACCCAATATCATAGCGTACCTGAAGTGGCATATATTATGGGCATCTGGCATCTTGGGATCTAGCCATCTTCTTTAGCCTTAAAGGGAACCTGTCACCAGTTTTTGAGCCTATGAACAAATACCACCACCTTTAACTGCTCCCTATGCTGCATTCTACAAACCTGTCAGCTCCTGACTCCCCATGTGTGCCCCCAAAAATACGCATCACATCAATCAAAGCAGGAAGACACGATTAGGCGCAGAGAGGAGTGACGTACGCTGCAGCAAAGACGCCCATCGGACTGGACCGCTCTTAATTACATACAGCGCAGGAGCATATCAAATGGTATTTTTGGGGGCACACAGGGGGATTCAGGAGCTAACAGATACGTTTGTGGAATGCAGCACAGGAGCAGTTAAAGGTGGTGGCATTTGTTCATAGACTCAAAAACTGGTGACAGGTTCCCTTTAAGGGTGTAATATACCTGATGTATTATATGAGCTTATTATTAATAGCTGGAGAGACATGCAGTAGGGAAAATAAGTATTTGATACACTGCTGATTTTGCAAGTTTTCCCACCTACAATGAATGGAGTTCTCTAATTTTTACAGTAGGTACGCTTCACCAGTGAGAAACAGAATCTAAAAATAAAAAACATAAAATCACATTGCATGATGTTTAAATAATTAATTTTCATGTTAAGTATTTAATTCAATAGAAAAACAGAAAATAACAATTGGTATATAAAGCTTTGTTTGCAATTAAATAGGTCAGACGTTTCCTGTAGTTCTTGACCAAGTTCACACACACTGCAGCAGGGATTCTCACCGTCTCCTCCATACAGATCTTCTCCACATCTTTCAGGTTTCGGAGCTGTCGCTGGACAACACTGAGTTTCAGCTCCCTCCAAAGATTTCCTACTGGTATCAGGCCTGGAGACTGGATAGGCCTCTTCAGGACCTTGAAATGCTTCTCCCGGAGCAAGTCCTTAGTTGCTCCGGCTGTGTGATTCGGGTCATTCTTACTGATCTCTCTTTACCCCAGGAGGCGAAATCTTGCATGGAGCCCAGACTGAGGAAGATTGACAGTCATCTTGTGTTTCTTCCATTTTCTAATAAACGTGCCAACAGTTCTTGCCTTCTCACCAAACTATTTGCCTATTGTCCGATATCCCATTCCAGCCTTGTGCATGTCTACAATTTTGTCCCTGGTTTCCTTATACAGCTCATTAGTCTTGGCCATGGCGGAAAGGTTGCAGTGTGATTGAGTGTGTGGAAAGGAGTATTATATACAGGTAACAAGTTTAAACAGGTGCAATTAATTCAGGTAATGAGTGCAGGGTAGGAGGGTTTCTTAAAGAAAAACTAGCCGGTCTGTGAGAGACTATTCTTGATGGTTGGTAGGTAATCAAATACATATTTCATGCAATAAAATGCAATTTAATTATTTAAAAATCATACAATGTAATTTTGTCTCTTTTTTATTAGATTCTGTTCCTCAGAATTGAAGTGTATCTATGATAAAAATAACAGACCTCTCCATTCTTTGTAGGTGGCAAGACTTGCAAAATCAGCAGTTTATCAAATACTTATTTATCTCAACTGTATAAATGAGAATCAAGTATATCGCTACAACATTCATAATTCAAAGAAGGAATCTTAGATCACCATTAACCCAGAAATGCCAAGGGACTATTTTGTGCCTTAGCACATATAAGAGAAGAATATATCGTATATACTCGAGTATAAGCCGAGTCACCTAATTTTGCCATGAAGAACTGGGTCAGCTTATTGGCTTCCTTATCCCCTATCCATGTATGCATGTTTAACCCCTTCATGACCAAGCCTATTTTGACCTTAATGACCAGGCCATTTTTTGCAATTCTGACCAGTGTTCCTTTATGAGGTAATAACTCAGGAACGCTTCAACAGATCCTAGCGATTCTGAGACTGTTTTTTCCTGACATATTGGGCTTCATGTTAGTGGTAAATTTAGGTCGATAATTTTTGCGTTTATTTGTGAAAAAATCAGAAATTTGGCGAAAATTTCGCAATTTTCAAATTTTGAATTTTTTTCTGTTAAACCAGAGAGTTATGTGACACAAAATAGTTACTTAATAACATTTCCCACATGTCTACTTTATATCAGCACAATTTTGGAAACAAAATATTTTTTTGTTAGGAAGTTATAAGGGTTAAAAGTTGACCAGCGATTTCTCATTTTTACAATAAAATTTACAAAACCTTTTTTTTTTAGGGACCACCTCACATTTGAAGTCACTTTGAGGGGTCTATATGGCAGAAAATACCCAAAAGTGACACCATTCTAAAAACTGCACCCCTCAAGCTACTCAAAACTACATTCAAGAAGATTATTAACCCTTCAGGTGTTTCACAGGAACTAAAGCAACGTGGAAAGAAAAAATGGACATTTAAATTTTTCCAACAAAAATTTTCATTTAGCATCAATTTTTTTCATTTTCACATGGGCAACAGGATAAAATGGATCCTAAAAATTGTTGGGCAATTTCTCCTGAGTACACAGATACCTCATATGTGGTAGTAAACCACTGTTTAGGCGCACGGCAGGGCTCAGAAGGGAAGGAGCACCATTTGACTTTTTGAATGGAAAATATGCTGGAATATTTAGCGGTTGCCATGTCGCGTTTGGAGAGCCTCTGTGTGCATAAACATTGGAGCTCCTCCACAAGTGACCCCATTTTGGTAACTAGACCCCCAAAGGAACTTATCTAGATGCATAGTGATCACTTTGAACCCCCAGGTACTTCACAAATTGATCTGTAAAAAAAAAAAAGTACTTTTTTTTCACAAAAATGTTCTTTTAGCCTCAGTTTTTTCATTTTCACATTGGCAACAGGATAAAGCGGATCCTAAAATTTGTTAAAAAATTTCTCCTGAGTACACCGATACCTCATATGTGGTCATAAACCACTGTTTGAGCGCACGGCAGGGTCCGGAAGGGAAGGAGCACCATTTGACTTTTTGAATGGAAAATTAACTCCAATCGTTATCGGACACCATGTCGTGTTTGGAGAGCCCCTGTGTATCTAAACATTGGAGCTCCCCCACAAGTGACCCCATTTTGGAAACTAGACCCCCTAAGGAACTTATCTAAATGTGTAGTGAGCACTTTGAACCCCCAAGTGCTTCACAAAAGTTTATAACACAGAGCAGTGAAAATAAAAAATATTTTTTTTTCCTCAAAAATTATTTTTAGCACACTATTTTTAATTTTCACAAGGCTAACTGGAGAAATTGGACCACAAAAGTTGTTGTCCAGTTTATCCTGAGTACGCTGGTACCCAATATGTGGGGGGGGAACCACTGTTTGGGCACACAGCAGGGCTCAGAATATTTAGCGGTTGCCATGTCGCGTTTGGAGAGCCCCTGTGTGCCTAAACATTGGAGCACCCCCACAAATGACCCCATTTTGGAAACTAGACCCCCTAAGGAACTTATCTAGATGCATAGTGAGCACTTTGAACCCCCAAGTGCTTCACAAAAGTTTATAACGCAGAGTCATGAAAATAAAAAATATTTTTTTTTCCTCAAAAAATTATTTTTTAGTGCGCAATTTTTTATTTTCACAAGGGTACCAGGATAAATTAGACCCCAAAAGTTGTTGTCCAGTTTGTCCTGAGTACGCTGGCACCCCATATGTGGGGGGGAACCACTGTTTGGGTACATGTCGGGGCTCAGAAGGGAAGTAGTGACATTTTGAGATGCTGACTTTAATGGAATGGTCTGCGGGCATCATGTTACATTTGCAGAGCCCCTGATGTAACCTAAACTGTGGAACCCCCCCCACAAGTGACCCCATTTTGGAGACTAGACCCCCCAAGGAACTTATCTAGATGTGTGGTGAGCACCTCGAACCCCCAAGCACTTCACAGAAGTTTATAACGCAGAGCCTTGAAAATAAAAAATATTTTTTTTCCTCAAAAAATTATTTTTTAGTGCGCAATTTTTTATTTTCACAAGGGTACCAGGATAAATTAGACCCTAAAAGTTGTTGTCCAGTTTGTCCTGAGTACACTGGTACCCCATATGTGGGTGGGGACCACTGTTTGGGTACACGTTGGGGCTCGGAAGGGAAGTAGTGACATTATGAAATGCTGACTTTAATGGAATGGTCTGCGGGCACCATGTAACATTTGCAGAGCCCCTGATGTACCTAAACTGTGGAACCCCCCACAAGTGACCCCATTTTGGAAACTAGACCCCCCAAGGAACTTATCTAGATGTGTGGTGAGCACCTTGAACCCCCAAGAGCGTCACAGAAGCTTATAACGCAGAGCCGTGAAAATAAAAAATAATTTTTTTCCTCAAAAAAAAAAAAAGATTTTCAGCCAGCAACTTTTTATTTTCACAGGGGTAGCAGGATATATTGGACCCCAAAAGTTGTTGTACAGTTTGTCCTGAGTACGCTGGTGCCCCATATATGGGGGGAACCATTGTTTGGGCACATATAAGGTCTCAGAATGGAAGTAGTGACGTTTTGAAATGCAGACTTTGATGGAATGGTCTGCGGTCGTCGTTACGTTTGCAGAGCCCCTGATGTGCCTAAACAATAGAAACCCCCCACAAGTGACCCCATTTTGGAAACTAGACCTCCCAAGGAACTTATCTAGATGTCTGGTGAGCACTTTGAACCCCCTAGTGCTTCACAGAAGTTTATAACGCAGAGACGTGAAAATAAAAAATAAAAAATTTCCACAAAAATATTTTTTTAGCCCCCAATTTTTTATTTTCCCAAGGGTACCAGGAGAAATTAGACCCCCAAAGTTGATGTGCAATTTTTCCTGAGTACACTGATACCCCATATGCTGGGGTAAACCACTGTTTGGGCACACGTCGGGGCTTGGAAGGGAGGGAGCACCGTTTAACTTTTTGAACGCAAAATTGGATGGAATCAATGGTTGCACCATGTCGCGTTTGGCGACCCCCTGATGTGCCTAAACAGTGGAAACCCCACAATTCTAACTTTAACCCTAACCCCAACACACCCCTAACCACAGCCCTAACCCCAACACATCCCTAACCATAACCCTAACCCCAACACACCCCTAACCATAATCCCAACCCTAACTCCAACCCTAACCCTCTTTCCAACCCTAGCCCTCTTTCCAACCCTAACCCTAATGGAAAAATAAAAATAATTTCTTTATTTTATCAGTTGATCCTGCCTATGGGGGTGATAAACGGGGGGGTTTATTTACATTTCATTCTATTTTGATCACTGTGAAAGTGATCAAAATGAATGAATGGAAATTGGAGCCCGCGGGCGCACTGCGCATGCGCCCGCCATTTTCCAATATGGCGGCGCCCATGGTCCGGGACCGCGGGACACCGGGAGCCATAACAGCACTTGGTGAGTATCGGGAGGTGGGAGGGGGGGCAATCGGAAGCCGGGGGGAGCTGAGGGAAGGCGGGGGGGAGATGATAGCGGCGGCACATCGCCGCTGTCATTCAGTGGCGGGGGGCAGATCGCCCCCGTTAACGAGTGGAGGGGGGGTCGGATGGCTGTCACCAGCCATGTCCGATGCTACAGCAGCGTCGGACATGGCTGGATTGTAATATTTCATCAATTTTCATTGATGAAATATTACTATCACTCTGATTGGCTGTTTCACTTTTAACAGCCAATCAGAGCGATCGTAGTCACGTGGGGGCGAAGCCACGCCCCCTATGCTGAGGAACAAAGCCCCTTGTATCTGCGGGTCGGGTGACCTTTCAGTGACCTAGGTCACCAGACCCGCAGGGGGGCTTTAAAGTCATGACACCACATAGGCGTCACTGGTCAGATTTGCACCAGTTTTCATGACGCCTACATGGCGTCATTGGTCGTGAAGGGGTTAAAAAAAACAAAGACATCCTACTCACCTTCCTGGGAGCCCTCGCTGCATTTGGTTCCAGCTCCAGCAGCTCTTCCTGCCGAGCGATCACGTGGCCCAGCTCAATAAGGTAATGTATATTCACTCCACGCCTATGGGAGTGGAGAGGCATGCATATTCATTACCTTAACGGGAACTTGTCACCCCCTCCAGGCGTTTTTAACTAAAAGAGCCACCTTGTGCAGCACTAATGCTGCATTCTGTCAAGGTGGCTCTTTTATTTGGCGTCCCTTCCACCGCAGAAAGAAGCCTTTTTAAAATTTGTCACTCATGCCTGAAGTTTGTCCGGGGGCCAGGTCTTTCCCCCCGGACACAGACGCCTCACATCCATCAGTTGTTTCCTCTTGGCGCCGCCCCCGCAGTGTTATTTTCCTGGCGCCTGCGCTGTTATTTTATTTTCTTGGGCATGCGCAGTTAGCGCTGTCCGTCCACTGACATCACACGATGTCTTCCTTATCGCGCCTGCGTGCACGTGCGGCCCGAGCTCCCGTCCCGCATTCTCTTCTGATTTATTCACACTGCGGGGCGGGATCTCGGGCCGCGCATCCATGCAGGCGCGATAAGGAAGACATCATGTGATGTCAGTGGACGGGCAGCGCTAACTGCCCATGCCCAATAAAAAAAAATAACAGCGCAGGTGCCAGGAAAATAAATGAACGCTGCGGGGGCGGCGCCAAGAGGAAATGACTGATGGATGTGAGGCGTCTGTGTCCGGGGAAAGACCTGCCAACCCCCCGACAAACTTCAGGTATGAGTGACAAATTTTAAAAACGCTTCTTTCTGCGGTGGCAGGGATGCCAAATAAAAGAGCCACCGTGACAGAATGCAGCATTAGTTCTGCACAAGGTGGCTCTTTTAGTTAAAAACGCCTGGAGGGGGTGACAGGTTCCCTTTAATGAGCGGGGCCACGTGATCGCTCGGCCAGTACCAACTAGATGCAGTGAGGGCACGCAAGAAGGTGAGTTGGATGTCTTCTGGAAGCCGGCGGCTGCGGGTGTCACTGAGTGCGCTATAAGAGAAGTAAATATTCATTTCTCTTTAGCAGAGGGCACAGTTACAGCCGCCAGCTCCTGCCTCCTGTGACCCACTGCTACACTGCTCCCCTCCCGCCTTCTGGGACAATTGACTCGTGTATAAGCCGAGGAGGGCATTTTCAGCACAAAAAAGTGCTGAAAACTCGGCTTATACACGAGTATATACGGTAGTTTAGAGATTATGCCTCCATGACCCTGAGATCTAACAATTCAAATTACAGGAAAAGAAAGAGACCTCCTGTCTCATGAATTGGGATTGGAATGCATGCCTTATCTGGAGAAATTTATAAAAATGAGAGTTCGGTAATGGAAATATTGATTTTAAGTACGCAACAGAACAAAACACATTACTCTGGAGATGACTAATATTTACAATGCCCCTCCTTTCCCTTCCTTCAAAATTTCATAACATGCGGAAATGTGGTAAACCAGATTTGTGCCATACTGGAGTTTCCAGAGATATGTTTTCACAGTTATACACTGTTTTGGCTTCCCTCCATACCTTATTGGTTAATTTGTGAATAAGAAAAAGCAAATTTTTATGAAAATACTCAAGGTTTTTGTGACTGATCGCACAGAGGAAGGGGTGTCGACTTCGCTCACCTCGAGGGAGGGGAGAGAAGGACCCAGCAGGGATCGGCTCTCTGGCACCACCACTTGCCCCAGGTCAGTCAGGGAACTGCACCGAGGGCAAGTAGTCGCCATAAAGGCTTCCCTTAGAGGTACGAATTATTGAAGCACTCCCAGTGAGGGGAGATATACATCACCAGTCCAGGCTGGGGATATATATATAAACCTCCCGGCCGTCACTGCCAGAGTTCCTCACTAACACGGTACGGTATTCTGCCACCAGTTCCTCGTTCGACATAAGCGTCGTCCGAAAGCAGACTTATATCAGGTCATAATCATAAACCAACCCGGTTAGCATATAATTGACCAATGGAGCGAGCAGATGTGGGGGTTCATATATCGAGATAAAAGACCAGCCCAAGATTAATTTTATATTTAATCGCCGAAAAGGTGCACTACAAATATACAGGCATATATTTACAAGAACAATATACAGGTATACAGTCAGGAATGTAGCACAAGGATAGGGTATAGGTAGGTTGCAATTACCGTGTTATGTAGCATGTGACCACAGGGAAAAAAACAAGAAGAAAAGACCATGCATATGTTCAGGATCACAACAAAAATACAAAGAGATACAAAAAGAGTTTTTATTGTTACAAAACCAGAAAAAACACACAAGTTAAAAACATGTTAAAAATCCCAAAGGATAAGACATGTACGATACACAAGAATCAGAATGTAATATTCACCAATATATAACCACTGGCCACAAAAATTCAATATTACACAGGGATATGATACCACACAGAAATGCTGCTAACCTATTGTCATGGATGAGAAAAATAAGACAGGGTAAATCCCATAATCTCAATGAGGCAAAAACATTAAGTTTATATTAGAACAAAAACACCCACTGTGTCCTGACACAGTAATAATAAATGGTAGTAGCATACAGGTACAATGGGAAACTGTTGGAAAAAGTGTTGTCAGGCGAGCTAATACATCACCCTTCGCAGTCCAAACAGAGAAAGTCGTCGCCCCATAGTCTAGATAGCAGCCATATGGCGTGAGAGGACCCATGCGTTCCGACACTCAAGGTGTCTTTTTCAAGGCGAGTATGTCTTGTTCTGTAGTAACTGCTTATTTAAAGCTAAGTAATTATCTAGAATTCTTACAGCTGGTGGCCGGAATAGGTATACCATGTCCCGGTAACATGTTACAAGCAACCCGGAAGCGATTGAAGGCGCGGGTCAAGTTGTTAGTGCGCTTGTGCGCATCCTGTATCAAGCGGAAGTCACAGCTAGAGATCTGGCACGTGTGCAGTAGTTGCCCGCACTAGCAAAGGGCAATGGTACAGCGGATCCAGTTGTCAATGCGCATGCACGCATCCTGTGTCAAAGTCACAAATAGAAATCTAAAGCGTGCGCAGTAGTTGCCCGCAATAACAGAGGGCAATGGTACGGCGGATCTAGATGTTAATGCGCATGCACGCGTCACATATCAAGTACCCGACACCAGCAAGCAACAATCTGTGCATATTCAAAATTACCCATATTCAAGATGAACGAAGTGCAGGCGCAGATCTATTAGAATAAAAAGCCATATATCGGCATTCCTTGTGTGTTATAAGGCGCAAGCGCACCACATACGGGACACACATTTACAAATGAAGGAAACTTTACGTATGCGCAGTTTGACCCAAGATACAAAGTGCAGGATAAAAGTCCAGATTCGGCCGCAAGAGTTTAACACAGCCACACATGCATACCGCTCTATTAGAACGCATATGTAATCAGCATTAACATTTGCCCAAAATTCAGATACTTAGAGACAGAGTGGCTTCAGTAGGGGTAAACTAATAATTTATACTTGGCTTATTTGTCATAACACAAGTACTCAGAAAATGGACAAAGGGTGGGGGGGGGAGAGGGAGTGGCAGAAAAAATTAGTTAGATTGCACAAAGAATAGAATTGATGAGCAAAAATACCCCTAATGGCTTGCATAAATACACAGAAAAAGTCTGTATTGTCAAACATAACAAAACAAGGGACAATAGGTTAGCAGAATATCTACGTAACTATGGCTCTATACAGAAAAATAAGAAGGGGAAAAGGAAATCTCATAACAAGAACAATATTATAATGATACACAATAAGCAGATAGAAGTCAAATCACTTGTGTTAAGAGCTTCAAAGGGCTATAATTAAAGGAAAATATTGGATTGCTTTTTTATTGCCTGGGGGGATGCAAGGGTGGGGGCACATTTCAGGAGTGGAGAGGAGATCTCTCTCACAGTTTTCTAATACAGACCACAGCAGTCTTTAACCCAAAATATCACTCAAATAACTTTCACAGGTTATAGTTTTTTTCAATTTGAAGCCATGACCTTAAATACTTAAGATGACTTGCCAAGTAATATGTAAGAAATATGTCAAGTAGGGCCATACCTTCCATCTCTTTAGGTGTCTGCAACTTGGCCAATTGCAATTTAGATCTAGAAGGGCCCCACACAAAGGATATAATCATGGAATCAAGAGTTTTAAACAAGGATCGTGGTAGCAGAATAAATATTTGGTGAAAAATATATAGGGATTTTGGTTGGATAACTATCTTAATCAAATTGATTCTACATGCTACAGATAAAGGAAGTGCACTCCGTAATTTAATTTTTTCTCTAAATAACGGGATTTAGGATGACACATTGAGAGTAATCATTTATATGGGTGATCTAGTAATTATTACGCCCAAATATTTAAATTGGTTCACTATTCGAATACCATGTGTGAGAGACCCAGACAAGTGTGCTCTATCAGGTGAAAGATATAATAAGTACGGCTTTGTACAATTTATAAGACGACCAGAGTAGCCACCGAATTGGTAAATCAGATTCATGGCTCTTGGGTATAGTAATGTCCGAAGATGAGACAAACAGTAAAATTATGTTACTAATTATTATTGTAAGTGAATTATTATTTTTGGGGAGGGACAACAGCCTGTAGAACCCTTCTCCCAAACATGAGGTCAGAAGAAGAAGACCTTCAGTGCTTATAAAAGGTACAGTAGATGGGGAAGAACATGTTGCTGCCTTACAGATCTGCTCGATGTTGACATTCGACCTCTCTGCCCAGGATATTGCCATCCCTGTTGTAGAGTGGGCTTTCAGACCTTCCGCAACCACTCTACCTGTTCCCACATAGCCTATCTTTATGGCTTCTCTCTTCCCATTTTGATAAGGTACTTTTTGATTCTAGTAATCCCTTTCTAGGTGCTAAAAAAAAAAAGGAAGCGAGCCATAGCCTTCCTCCAAGACTCTGTGACTGACAAGTACTGTAATAGGCACCATGTAACATATAACGTATGTAACTTTTCCTCTTTATAAAACAGAAAGATGGTAAAACCATCTATTGTGATCCATAAAATTTAGAAAAGACCTTAGGGTGATAAGCAGAGTCTGGTTTCAAAATGTAGCTTGGTTACGCGAGGATGACATATAGGCCCTTGAGATAGAAGGTCCAGATCTTCTGGAAGAACCCAAGGATTTGTGATCGCCATTGCTCTCAGCAAAAAATAACGTTTCTTGGACCAAAAGTGGGCTATAAGAATAACCCTCCCATGTCCTCCCTGATCTTATTTAGAACAGATGGAATCAGAGTAAATGCATAAGCTACTATCTGAGGTTTCTACCTTGGATATATTCAAATCTCAATAAGGTTATAAACAGGGGGGCGTGGCTATGCGGTGGTGAGGAAAGGACGCGCGCTGCGAGGGCTCCTGCTAATCCTCCATATATCCTGAGCATACCTCCTGCATATTGCTTTGGATCCGGCAGCGCTGGGTGCCCGCTGGTGTCGGGATCCCCCCGGGGACTCCGAGAAGAGGCGCAGGACGGCTCCGGTGAGCGGAAGAGGCTTGAGAGGTCGGGGAGGACGGCGGGGCCCGCAGGGAGCGACGGCCATCTTGGACGCGCGCTCTATCAGAGGGAGCACGGCGTCCAGCTTCTAACGCTGCAGCGTCGCAGGGACAGCAACCTGTATCCTGGAGGATCTGAGGGATATGCGGTGAGTGCCCTGGAAAACGGGCCCTGCATTATTCCCTCTCTCTGCAGTGACTAGCTGACCTGCTGGTGCCATTATTGTAGGGGAACCTGCTCCCCCCTCCCATTGCTGCTGTCTCTGGGGGTGGATATCCCTCCACCTCCCCCTGCCATAAGAGCATTGGTGATCTGTCTGCACAGACTCTGCTCCCGGGCTATAATAATAAATCAACCTGATTCCTGCTGTATATATAATTAAAACGGAAGGATTTCTGGACTGTACAATCTCAGTTCTACTGACGTATTTCACTGCTTTTAACCATGAATCGATCTAAAGGATTGACGGCAGCAGAAAAATTAAAGGAATTCGTCAGACCCGACCCTTCTGAGAGTGCACGTTCTCTGCGGAATGCCCCCTCACAATCTCAGCGTAAAAATCGCCCCTCAGAGGGTGGAGAGGAGGCTGAGTGGGAAGAAATGACCCTTAAACAGGCATCTGAACAGTTGATGCAGGCTCTCCCCCTCACTAGGACATCCCTGACGGAGAAAATAGAGGATGTCTATACTGAGGTGGGGAGACTCCGTCAGGATATGCAGACCATGAGGGGGCGCATCACGGAGGTGGAGACGAGAGTGTCCCAGGTTGAAGACACCATTACGCCTATGGAGGCTAAGTTAACCAAGGTAGCGGGATCTATGAACGCCTGGAGGCAGACGACCTAGAAAACAGAATGCGCCGGAATAACATCCGTGTCATCGGTCTGCCTGAACGCTCTGAAGGTCAGCACCCTGAGCAATTCCTAGAGGGCTGGCTTAAGGCCTCTCTGGGAGATGAATTCTCCTCGATGTTCGCGGTTGAGAGAGCCCATAGGGTTCCCACCAAGCCCTTGCCTCCGGGAGCTCCACCTAGACCCTTCCTGGCACGTCTCCTCAATTGTAAAGATAGAGACACCATTCTACGCCTTGCACGACAAAAGAGTCCCCTCAAGTTCAACAACGCTGTGATCTCAATCTTCCCGGATTTCTCCATGGAACTTCAGAAGCAACGTGCACAATTCATCAACATCAAGAAGCGGCTCAGGGAAAAGAACATTGTATACTCTATGATCTATCCGGCTCGGCTTCAGGTTGTCCACGAGGGTTCCTCCATGTTTTTCACGGATCCGGCGGAAGCTACCGAATGGCTGCGGTCCCATAGAGGATCCCCTGCGAAGGAATCCTAGTGTGTATATTTTCGTCTGGATCCCTTCCTTGCAGGCTTAATCGGAGCTCTTCTGGAGAGCACCAGATATCTACAATACCGGACACTGCGATCAGTGATGGTATCCCCTTGTTTATTTTCTAATGGGAGCGCGGGACTTTGCTCCTATGTTACTAGGTTTATATCTTGTTTTCTTTTTTTCAAAAGCTTTAGTTTCAGCTTTAAATGTTACTTAGGTAGAAGCTGCAGCCAATGGAAGTTCTGCTATTTGTGTGATGTCTCTAAGTTCTACTTGGGCAACGATGCGCAACATGTCCAGATAGGTGAGGATGGGTTCTGAATTAATATGCATGACATGGAATGTGAAAGGTATCAAAATCCCCCAGAGAAAGGTTAAAGTATTTTCACAAATCAGGCACTATCACCCTCACATTGTGGCTCTGGTCGAGATGCACTTGACTAGAGATACAGTTCGGAGTGTACAAAAACCATGGGTTCAGTGGTCTATACACGCATTTCACACCAGTTACTCCAGGGGGGTCTCATTACTAAGACATAGGGACATTAGATGGGAGGTTCGGGAGGCCCGGAGGGACTCTGAAGGAGTGGGAGGAAATCATGGAGTCACCAACTAAGGTGTCTCCGTCAATTAACAACAGAATGATACAACTTTACATTATAAACCAATCATATTTGACTCCGACTCGACTTTTTAAGATGGGCCGTTTCCAATCTTCGGAGTGTCTGAGATGTCATGCATCAGATGCAGATTTTATTCACATGATTTGGCAATGTCCAATTATAGCACATTGTTGGAAAGAGGTGACATCATTGTTAACTTCCCTGACACAAATTCCTATTCCCCTTGAGCCATTGGTGTGTCTGTTTGGGGTGTGGGATGATCAGACATAGGGACATTATACGGGGATTTTCTTGCGGGAGACATTGTTTATGGCAAGGAAGGTACTGGCATTACGGTGGATGGGGATTCGGATCCCTCCCTTAGGGCCTGGATTGAATTGAATTCGATTATACCATACGAGCATACACTGTATCAAAATAGGGGGTGCCCAGGTAAATTTGAGAAGACATGGGAGAGGTGGAACTCCTCTCATCTCACGTTGTAGGACGGAGATATCGCATGACACGGAGCTGATTATGTGGACACAGGCTGCAAATAGTTATGTTGTAGTAATAGTAGTAATAGTTTAGAGGTTTGACAGGCTTTACTATTTGAATAATAACACAGACTAATGTGCGGTAATTGACAATATGTTTTATTCTGCAAGCAACTGGTATACATACATTGTTCAACATTAATGCTTTGTGGAACATATACGTGTTATATGGTATTTTCATCATTGTCGGTTTGTATATTTTATACCCTGTCTATGGTTTAATAAACGAATTTAAAAAAAAAAGGTTACAAACAGACCAAAAACAAAGAAAACCTTAAAATTATCAATTTTTATAAGATATATTTCTTTTAAAGGAAATAAAGGCAGATAGCAACTATGTACTTATAATTCGGCACTTGATGCTGTGCCTTAATCCAATGTCACAGCGTCCTAATGAGAAAGTTTATACATAGAAAAAAGATGTCTTACGGCTAGGAATAGATGCCTGGTCAATTTAATAAGTCTTGCTATGAAGGATAAACCTCATCATTGTATATAGATCAACACAGAGGAAGCCAGACCCCTGTTATAACACATTTTCTAATGGTAGAAGATTGTCTCTTTGCGTTTCACTTTTATGTTTTAATAAGTGGAAATATATAAAGGCAGACCAGTCACACAAAAAAAAATTCAAAGGGGCAATAAAAAAAAAAAGACCTTGTGGTCTATATTATTCTCACATAGGCACCTTCCAAACATGCACAACTCTTCATCAGTGCATATGTGTGCACTGTGACTCTATTATTGGTCCAAAGCCTTCTCGGTGTAATACCTTACATAGAGATTCAATCAGATCATCTATAGTCTAACAAGATAGTAAATGTATTAAAGTGCCCATGCTTTGTACTAAAAGTGTATGATTTCTTATGATGACCTTATTGATCATGAATTTTGATAATTTGAATATCCCCCTAACTCTAATGTACATAGTAACAAAAACATCGCTGATTAGGCCAAGGACATAATATACATCCAATTCAATGCTATAGAACAGTGTGTAATGATGCAGGATGACAACAAGCGGGTCTACTTATCCCCTGTTGAACACCTCAATGAGTTTCCCCATGTGTGGTTCGTCAGGAGGCCTAGATTAAGGATCATATGTAGTCATGGCGGAGATCCACGTTGCTGACAGCAATAACCAGATAACAAGTAAACAAAAATGTTGTCTAACCCCGAGTATCACGGGGTTAACGCGACACAGAGGAGCCAGAAGACCGGAGTGTCTGTTCACTCCTGCGCTGAAAAGAAGCACTTCACCTTCTTTTCAAATGGTGTAAATTTCTTTTATCAGAACAAAGATTAATCTGCCATGTTGGGAGCTCTGGGAGTCTGAGCTCTTAGCTCAGCTTAAACAAAAAACGTTAATTAGACCTACCGGTAATTGTGTTTTCAGGAATCCATCCTGACAGCACCATGGAGGACATCCTTCTTACCCTCAGTGGGACAGGAAACAACGAGAGTTAAAAAAGGACCCTCCCCCACCACCCTTAAGTGATTTTCCAAAGTAACACATCTGGATGGATGCAAAAAGAAAGTTTTATTTCCACATAATTGTCATACAAATGTTACGTCACATTAGCATGGAGAGTATAACAGGGGAGGGAACTACCAGTGCTGTCAGGATGGATTCCTGGAAACACAATTACCGGTAGGTCTAATTACCGTTTTCCAGGTCACCTACCTGACAGCACCATGAAGTACCACCAAAGGATGAAGGTCTTGGGGAGGGACTACCGCATGAAGCACTTTCCTACCGAATGCTAACTGTGCTGACACCACATCCAATTTATAATGTTTGGAAAAGGTGCTAAGACTGGACCAGGATGCCGCTTTGCAGATCTGTCCTGCCGAAGCTCCCCCTTTTTCCGCCCAAGAGGCGGCCATAGCCCTAGCTGAATGGGCCCTGAGACCTCCCGGGGGTCTCTTCCCCTCGACGCTGTGTTGCCGGCCTCACTCCGGAAGCTCACCCTCCCACTGGGGGAAGTGATGCTGCCCCTGACCCGGAAGTGAAGCGTGACGCGGCCGGAAGCCGGTGATGGTCACGCTGGGATGCCCCTGGTAACGCTGCTTCCTCCGGGACCCGGTTGATGCACCCTGCCGCCGGTGCTCATAGAGGCGGACCCGGACATGGAGGCGTCCGAGGCAAACATGCTAGGTCGAGAGCCCCCGTCAGAGGGAAGCGACCCCATCCTCAGGAGCAGCGCTGCACTGAGGTATGCTGAGGGACCCTCTGGTCGGGTGTCAGCTGCAGACTCAACGGGGTGGGAAGGGTAAGGCTGAGCCCCCCGATCCTCACCATCTGCTTGGAGTGTCCGGAGGTTCTCTCGTCGATCCTATCCACAGTGGGACAGGAAAAACACTGGAGGGTGGTGGGGGAGGGTCCTTTTTAACTCTCGTTGTTTCCTGTCCTACTGAGGGTAAGAAGGATGTCCTCCATGGTGATGTCAAGTGGGTGACCTGGAAATGTTGTTTAAGCCCGAGTGTCATGGGGTTACCGAGAAAGAGGAGCCAGAAGACCGGAGTGTCTGTTTGCTCCTGGCTCTGAAAAGAACCACTTCACCTTCTTTTCAAATGGTGTAAATTTCTTTTATCAGATCAGAGATTAATCGGCCATGTTGGGAGCTCTGGGAGTCGGAGCTCTCAGCTGAGCAAGGTTAGCCACTCCTATCCAATATATTATCTGGGTCCTGACTAAAACACATAGTCAGAGCGAGCTTATGCTGCATGGCTTGGAGTTGTTTGGAGATTATTTGAGGAGCTCGGTGGATTTATCTGTGAATGATGCATGGATTTATAAGTGTGATAATTCCTTTTCCTCCTCTTATTTTGGTTTCTCCCCATCCTCCACTCCGATGTGTTCCTCGATTATATGTGAGTGAATATTTGTATGCCTGGTATTTTCATTTGCCCTTGTTCATGTTGAGTTGTTCATCTGGTTGGTGTACTGCAGTCCACAGCAGTTTCCCTCTTCCCTGGGTAGGGGAAGGGAACAGACAGAGGGCGAATAAAGAAGAAAAGGCAAGGTTGGTGGCTCTGTCATCTTCACCTTCAGAAGTGTCCCGGTGAATAGGGCAAGCTAGGTCGCCCCCTAGTGTTAGGGACAAGGAAGGAGCCCCTGGTCCCGGGTCACCAGACAACTGAGTCGGGACACCGAGATTTTAAATTTAAATATAGGGAAATGAGTAAAACTGGTAACAAAATGTGTCACACAATTTCTGATGAATGTGGCAATACCCCATATTTGGCTGTACAGTACTGAAAAGCCACACAGCGAGACTTGGGAGCAAAGGACCACTATGACTCTTGGAGAACAAATTTTCGTAGAATAGTTTGTGGACTCCATATACAGAGCCCCTAAGTGCCAGAAGAGAAGAATGATCCCTTAAGTGACCCCATTTTGGAAATTACATACGTATAGTGACGATTTTTACTCCATGTTTGTTTTCTAGAAACACACAGTAGTGGATGTTGCTGAGTGAATATTACAAATGTGCAATTGTAGTGCCACTATATTGTAGTGCCCAGGCTCGTGCTTTAGAAGACATGGAGCCCGTAACTTAGGCGGGCTGTCATCGCTACAGAAACGCCAAACATGTGGACATTAAATGTGGTTTAGACACAGAAGGGAGGGGGGCTTTACGATTTGCAAGTGCAGATTGAGATGAAGCTTTTGTTGGAAACATTTTGGATCACGTTTATCCTGTGCCCCACGCTGAGCACTTACTTCAGGGTTTCCATCTAAATCTCCAAATTATGTGATTCAGATGAAACCCCTGAGGGATGCAGCAGTTACTTTTGAACTCTGTCTGGCCTCTGTTCAACTGTGGCAGACCATGCTTTTATGCACACTTCAAAAGACAGGTGCCACCAAATCATAGGCCAGACGTTGTCCACAGTGTATCTATCTGCTTCATTACAGGGAATCTTACGTCGTGGATTCAGTCAAAATCACGGAAACCCAGTGTAAGCGCTCAGCATAAAGCGCATGATAAATGTGAGCCAAGCCTTACTATCTTAGAGAGGCAGAATGAACAAATCAACAGCAGATGATCAATTGGTTTTATTTACTTTTTATGCCATGCCTTGTGTGGTATAAATGATTAGACTATTCTTCGGGTCGGTGCGATTACAGCAATACCAGATGTAAATTGTTTTTTTTTTATGTTTGGCTGCTATCACACACTAAAAGATGCTGTCATGCGAGGGCTTGTTTTTTTGTGGGATTAGTTGACTTTCTATTGGTACCATTTTTGGGCACATAATTTTATTTATTGCTTCCTATTCTGATTTTTAGGAGATAGAATGAACAAAATCCAGCAATTCAAGATTTTTTTTTATTTTAATGTTGTTCACCTTGTGGTAAAAGTGATAAGGCGGTTTTATTCTTCGGGTCAGTACAATTACAACGATACCACATTTTTTTTTAGGTTTTGGCGGTTTTACCGAATAAAACCTGTTTTATACTAAAAAAAAAAAAAAAAAAAAAAAAAGAATTGTTTTTTCAAGGTTAGCTATATTCTGAGAGCTATAACTTTTTTTATTTCTCCACTGCTGGATCTGTATGGTAGCTTTTTTTGTGGGACAAGATCATAAATTCAATTACCATATATTCTCGAGTATTAGCCGACAATATATAAGTATAAGCATAGGCACCTAATTTTGCCACGAAAAACTGGGAAAACTTATTGACTCAAGAATAAGCCAGGTATGCATTGTCCCCTCACCCCTATCCTGGTATGCACAGCCTCCTCATCCACATACTAGTATGCATGGTCCCTCATCCCTATATCCTGGTATGCAATCCCCCTTCATCCCCATCCTTGTATGCATGGCCCCTTCATTCCCATCCTTGTATGAATGGCCATCTCATCCCTATCCTGGTATGCATGGCTCTTCATCCCTATCCTTGTATGCATGGCCTCCTCATCTCTATATCCTGGTATGCGTGGTTCCTCATCCATATCCTGATATGCATGGTTCCTCATCCCTATCTTGGTATGCATGGTTCTCCATCCCTGTCCTGGAATGCACGGTTCCTCATCCTCATCCTTGTATGCATGGCCCCTTCATCCTCATCCTTGTATGCCTGAAGGGAATGGCCCCTTCATCCCCATCAGTGTGTGCATGGCCCCTTCATTCCCATCCTTGTATACATGGTTCTTCATCCCCATCCTGGTATGCATGGCCCCTTCATCCCCATCCTTGTATGCTTGGCCTCTTC
This sequence comes from Dendrobates tinctorius, assembly GCF_039654945.1. Taxonomy (NCBI): domain Eukaryota; kingdom Metazoa; phylum Chordata; class Amphibia; order Anura; family Dendrobatidae; genus Dendrobates; species Dendrobates tinctorius. Next base: position 124,573 of record NW_027361726.1, on the reverse strand, counting down.
ATTCCCATCCTGGTATGCATGGTTCCTCATCCCCTTCCTTGTATACATGGTACCCTCAACCCTATCCTTGTATGCATGGCCCCCATCAGAAAAGCATAAAAAAATAAACCATCCTACTTACCGTCCCTGTGCTCCCTCTCAGCATGTTGCTCCAGTGCCAGCAGCTGTCGGGCGATCACGTGTCCCTGCTACTTAAGGTAATGACTATTCACTGCGCTCCATGCCTATAGGAGTGGAGAGAGGTGAATATTTCTCTTAAGTAGCGGGGACATGTGATCGCCCGGCCGCTGCTGGAAGCCGTTGGCTGCGGCTGACACTGTGCGCGCTATTTCAGAGACATGAATATTAACTGCCAGCATAGTGAATATTTATTTCTCTTTAGCAGCGGGAACAGGAGTTTGCAGTAGCTGCCGACTCCTGCCTCCTGTGACCCGCTGCTCCCCCGCCATCTTCTGGGACAATGACTTGAGTATAAGCCGTGGGGCATTTTCAGCACAAAAAAATTTGATGGAAAACTCAGCTTATAACAGAGCATATACGGTATATACCATTTTTATTTATATTTGACTTTATCGCGTTTTTGTCCGGCGCCATGATGAAAAAGCATAGTTTATTGTCATTTTTTTTGTTTAATTTTGTTTTTATGGTGTTCACTGAAGGGGCTAACTAATGTAACAGTTTTATAGGTCGTGTTGTTCCGGACATGGCGATAGCAAATATGTGTACTTTTTTTTGGTTTAAAAAAAGTGTATTTATTTTTTTTTATTTCTGTTCTTTATTTTGTGATTTTTTTTTCTAAATATTTTTGTAGTTCTGATGACTTTATTACTAACTGGTATAATGCAGTGATCAGAGTGCACCTTTCTAGTTGTATTTCAATATATTGGCATAGGTTATAAGTGAGGGAAAGTATTCCTGCAATAATTGGTCTGCCTGGGAACGTTGGATGCATCTTCATGGACCTTGAGAGGTTATAAGTGAGGGAAAGTATTCCTGCAATAATTGGTCTGCCTAGGAACGTTGGATGCATCTTCATGGACCTTGAGTATGTGGCAATAGGTAGCCAACACTTTGATCTTGATTTTTAAGTATTCCCCTTTAACTGGGAGTGGGACACCTTTAGGAGAATATAGTATTCTTGGTTTGATTGTATTCATTTAGCGTCTTTGATGTAAGCAGAGAAACTATAACTATACCTCCCCCTTTGTTTGCACCTTGCATGATAATGTCAGTGTTATTGGAAAATCTGCTTTTCATAGCAGTTCTCACAGACTTGGATTATGTGCATGAGTTGTGTTGATTTATCTAAAATTGTTGCTTAATAAAACATAGATCATTCTAATGTGGTTGCCTGGGTGTTGTAGAGGACAATTTATGAGAAAAATCTACATTTTAGCAGTAACAGGCGATGGTATGAGGGCATAGTATCAGAAGTGACTGTCTTAGGCTATGTGAACACGATGCGTTTTTGGGATTTTTTTAAGCGCGTTAATGATCCAAAACATAATGGAATACTTATATGCAAGGTAATTCAACGACAATCCTGAAGTGTTGTGCACATGATCAGTAAACTTAAGTCCGTATTTGCAGCGTTTTGTTTTCTGCAGCATGTCAATTCTTTTTGCGTTTCTGCAGTGTTTCTGACTCATTCACTTTAACCCCTTAAGCCCCAAGGGTGGTTTGCACATTCATGACCGGGACAATTTTTACAATTCTGACCACTGTCCCTTTATGAGGTAATAACTCTGAAACGCTTCCATGGATCCCGGTGATTCTGACATTGTTTTCTCGAGACATATTGTACTTCATGTTAGTGGTAAAATTTCATTCAAATAACTTGCGTTTATTTGTGAAAAAAACGGAAATTTGGCGAAAATTTTGAAAATTTCGCAATTTTCCAACTTTGAATTTTTATGCCCTTAAAATACATAGATACGGCACACGAAAAACTTGATAAGTAACATTTCCCACATGTTTACTTTACATCAGCACAATTGTGGAACCAAAATTTTTTTTTTTTTAGGAAGTTATAAGGGTTAAAAATTGACCAGCGATTTCTCATTTTTGCAACACCATTTTACTTTTATGGACCACATCACATTTGAAGCCACTTTGAGGGGTCTATATGATAGCAAATACCCAAAAGTGACACCATTCTAAAAACTGCACCCCTTAAGGTGCTCAAAACCACATTCAAGAAGTTTATTAACCCCTTAGGTGCGTCACAGGAATTTTTTGAATATTTAAAAAAAAAATGAACATTTAATTTTTTTTCACAAAAAAAATACTTCAGGTTCAATTTTTTTTTATTTTACCAAGGGTAACAGGAGAAATTGGACTGCAAAAGTTATTGTGCAATTTGTCCTCAGTACGCTGATACCTGATATGTGGGGGGGAACCACTGTTTCGGCGCATGGCTGAGCTCAGAAGGGAAGGAACATTGAACCCCCAAGGGCTTCACAGAAGTTTATAACATACAGCCGTACAATTAAAAAATCATATTTTTTCCACAAAAATGATCTTTTCATCCCCAATTTTTATTTTCCCAAGGGTAACAGGACCCTAAAAGTTATTGTGCAATTTGTCCTGAGTACGCTGATACCCCACATGTGGGGGTAAACCATTATTTGGACGCATGGCAGAGCTCGGAAGGGAAGCAGCGCCATTTGACGTTTTTGGCTGGAATTGAGATTGGACACCATGTCGCGATTTGAAAACCCCTGATATACCAAAACAGTGGAAACCCCCACAAATGACACCATTTTGGAAACTAGACCCCCCAAGGAACTTATCTAGATGTGTGGTGAGAACTTTGAACCCCCAAGGGCTTCACAGAAGTTTATAACATACAGACGTACAAGTAAAAAATCATATTTTTTCCACAAAAATGATCTTTTCACCCTCTATTATTTTTCCAAGGGTAACAGGACCCTAAAAGTTATTGTGCAATTTGTCCTGAGTACGCTGATACCCCATATGTGGAGGTAGACCACTATTTGGGAGCATGGCAGAGCTCGGAAGGGAAGGAGCGCCGTTTGACTTTTTCAATGCAAAATTGGCTGGAATTCAGATCGGAAGCCATGTCACGTTTGGAGAGCCCCTGATGTACCTAAACAGTGGAAACCCCCCACAAGTGACCCTATTTTGGGAACTAGACCCCCAAAGGAACTTATCTAGATATGTGAGAACTTTGAACCCACAAGGGCTTCACAAAAGTTTATAACGTACAGCGGTACAATTAAAAAATCATATTTTTTCCACAAAAATGATCTTTTCACCCTCAATTATTATTTTTCCAAGGGTAACAGGACCCTAAAAGTTATTGTGCAATTTGTCCTGAGTACGCTGATACCCCATATGTGGAGGTAGACCACTATTTGAGAGCATGGCAGAGCTCGGAAGGGAAGCAGCGCCATTTGACGTTTTTGGCTGGAATTGAGATCGGACACCATGTCGCGTTTGGAGAGCCCCTGATGTACCAAAACAGTGGAAACCCCCCCCACAAATGACACCATTTAGGAAACTAGACCCCCCAAGGAACTTATATAGATGTGTGGTGAGCACTTTGACCCCTCCAGTGCTACACAGAAGTTTATAACGCCCGGGCGTGAAAATAAAAAAATCGGATTTTTTCCACAAACATGATCTTTTAGTCACCAATTATTTTATTTTCCCAAGGGTACCAGGAGAAATTGGACCCCAAAAGTTGTTGTCCAATTTGTCCTGAGTACGTTGATACCCCATACGTGGGAGAAAACTACTGTATGGGCACATGTCAGGTCTTGAAAGGGGAGTAGTGACGTTTTGGAATGCAGACTTTGATGGAATGGTCTGCGGGTGTCATGTGCGTTTGGAGAGCCCCTGATATACCTAAACTATTGAAACTCCCCACAAGTGACCCCATTTTGGAAACTAGACCCCCCACGGAACTTATCTAGATGTGTGGTGAGCACTTTGAACACCCAAGTGCTTCACAGAAGTTTATAACGCCCGGGAGTGAAAATAAAAAAACATGGATTTTTGTGAGTACTCACCGTAAAATCCTTTTCTCTGAGACGCTCATTGGGGGACACAGGTTCTGTGGGTGTATGCTACTGCCGTCTGGAGGCTGACACTATGTATACAAAAAAAAGTTAGCTCCTCCTCCGCCGCATACACCCTCGCCCCGATTGCAGGCGGAAACCAGTTTAGTGCAACAGCAGTAGGAGAACACAAAACAAATTAGCCTTAACGCAGAATACCATATGTCTGAAAAAAGGACCACCCTACCTTTTTTTTTTTTTTTTTAAAAAGGAATTATACTAATTAAATAAACAAGAGCCAACTGGCTATCAGGGTGGGTGCTTTGTCCCCAATGAGCGTCTCGGAGAAAAGGATTTTACGGTGAGTACTCACAAAAATCCATGTTTCTCCTTCGTCTTATTGGGGGACACAGGTACTGTGGGACGTCCTAAAGCAGTCCCTGGGTGGGAAGTCAACTCACCGATCCAAGCCGCATGCCCTTCTGTCTAAAGGTGCGCCAATGCTGCTTGGAGAATTTTTCTACCCAGGCTCGCATCTGACGAAGCCTGAGTATGCACATTGTAATGCTTAGAAAAAGTATGCAGGCTGGACCAGGTTGCCGCTTTGCACACCTGCTCTGCCGAAGCCTGGTGCCGAAGGGCCCAAGAGGCGCCCACTGCCCGAGTAGAGTGCGCCCCTATCCCAGTTGGAATCGGTATGCCTCTAATACGGTAAGCCTCTTGAATAGTTAGACGAATCCATCTGGCTATGGTCGAACTTGAGGCTGCGAGCCCCTTCCTGCGCCCTTCGGGGATCACAAACAGCGAGTCTGTCTGGCGAAACGGTGCTGCCCTCGACACGTACCTCCTGAGCGCTCTCACTAGGTCCAACGTGTGAAACGCCCTTACCACCCTATGTACTGGCGTTGGACAAAATGAAGGGAAGGCAGAAGACTGTCCTCAATGTGGAAAGAGGACACGACCTTCGGCAGAAAGGGAGGAGCTGGTCTAAGGACTACCTTATCCTTGTAAAAAGTCAGAAACGGTGCTTTACAAGATAGGGCTGCCAACTCCAAAACCCGCCTAATGGAAGTTATGGCTACCAAGAATACGACCTTCCTGGAAAGATATGATAACGAAACTTCTTGCAACGGCTCATAGGGAGCTTCCTGGAGGACACTCAGGACCAGGTTAAGATCCCAGGAACCTATGGGCGCTCTATTGGGGGGCACCAAATGGGAGACCCCTTGGATGAACGTCTTGACCTGCATATTAGTAGCGATCCTTCGCTGGAAGAGGACAGACAAGGCCGATACCTGTTTCCTAAGGGAGCTCGGGGCCAATCCTGCGTCTAGGCCTGCCTGAAGAAAAGCCAGGATGTTGGGAACTGAGAAGGACAGTGGAGCAACCCCGTGCTCCCGACACCAACGAAAGAAAACCTCCCAAGTGTGATGGTAAATTCTCGCCGAGAAAGGCTTCCAGGCGCTACCCATTGTAGCAACCACTTCACACCCAAACCCCGCCTGTGTCAGAATCCAAGATTCAACGGCCATGCCGTCAAACACAGGGCCCCTGAGTTCGGGTGGCAGATCGGCCCCTGAGACAGTAAGTCTGGCCGTTCCGGCAGACGCCAAGGCACGTCTGCGAGGAGCTGCACCAGATCCGCGTACCATGCCCGACGGGGCCAGTCTGGGGCCAGCAGAATTGCCGGAACCCCCTCTGCCTTGATTTTTCTGATGACCCTAGGAAGCAGTGGCAGCGGGGGAAACAGGTATGGGAGCCGAAACTGGCCCACGGTAGGACCAACGCATCCACTGCGATTGCTCGCGGGTCTTGGGACCGAGCGACAAACACGGCCACTTTTGCGTTTTCCCTGGAAGCCATCAGATCCACGTCCGGAGTCCCCCACCGTTGACATATCTGCTGGAAGACCTCGGGATGCAGGGACCATTCCCCGGCCGCGACACCCTGCCGGCTTAGGAAATCTGCTGTCCAATTTTCCACGCCTGGTATGTGGACTGCTGAGATTACCGAGTGGTTCCCCTCGGCCCAGCGTAGTACATGCTCTATCTCGCGCATGGTTGCCCTGCTGCGCTTGCCTCCCTGGTGATTCACGTATGCCACCGCCGTGGCATTGTCCGATTGAATCTGGACCAAACGCCCTGCTAGAAAGTGCTGGAAATGCTGCAGTGCCAGCCGCACCGCTCGAATCTCCAACAAGGCGCGCCTCCTGATGCGACCATTGCCCCTGAGCCGTGTGATGGCGAAAAACTGCTCCCCAACCGAGAAGACTCGCATCGGTTGTGATCACCAACCAGTGATCTGGGGGAAAGGGCTTTCCCTGAAGAAGAGAGGAGTCGCGCGTCCACCACCAAAGTGACCGTCTGACTCGAGGGGACAACCTGCACTGATGATCGAGCGTGAATGGACTCTTGTCCCAAGATGTCAAGAGAGCGTGCTGCAGGGGACGAAGATGAAATTGGGCAAACGGAATCGCTTCCATTGCCGCCACCATCCTCCCTAGGACCCTCATCCCGAATCGAATGGTGTGAGGGCCTGGTTGTTGAAGATTCCGAACTCCCTGACGGAGCGCTGGAGCCTTGTCCCGAGGGAGAATTACCAACCCTCAGGAGGTGTCGAAAATCATCCCTAGGAATGAGATCCTCTGAGCTGGGACAAGGGATGACTTCTTCCCGTTGACCAACCATCCTAGGCGAGACAGGGTATCCAGCGTGATGCTGACATTCTCCTCGCATGCCCGAAAAGACGGACCCTTCACTAAGAGGTTGTCTAAGTACGGTAAAACCACTATGCCCCAAGAATGTAGAATGGCCATGACGACCGCCATTACCTTCGTGAACACTCTGGGGGCGGTGGCCAACCCGAAAGGCAGAGCCACAAATTGGAAATGCCGACCATCGATTGCAAAACGTAGGAATCTTTGATGCTGGGGAAAAATAGGGACGTGCAGGAAAGCATCCTGGACATCGATCGAGGCCAAGCATTCTCCCTGCTCCATGGACGATACAACTGAATGGAGAGATTCCATTCGAAAGTGCCTGATTCTGATGAACCTGTTCAGGAGCTTTAAGTCCAGAACCGGCCTTACTGTCCCGTCCTTCTTGGGGACCGCGAACAGGTTGGAATCAAAACCTTGAGTTTTCTCGTACTCTGGTACAGGGACAACGACCCTGTTGCGCTGCAGCACCTTGATGGCCCCTAGCAACGCCTCTGCCCGGGATTCTGCTTTGGGCAGCCGGTAAAAAAAAAAAATCGTCTTGGAGGATCTCTGACAAATTCTATTTTGTCCCCCGACGACACTAGTTCCGCCACCCATGCGTCACGTGTCACCGTGACCCAAACGTGGCAGAACCTGAATAGACGTCCGCCCACTCTGCCGTCTTCGGGTACCGAATGCCCCGAGTCATTTCGCTGAGGGCCTCTGGGATCTGGCTCCCCTTGACCTGGGCGAGCGGCCTCGCATCCTACCCAGCGGGTTGGCCCTATACGTGACCTGACGCTCCCTGTCCTGGTTGTAGCGAGCTGGGGTGGAAGAATTGGGCGCTGCCATCCACCCGGGGCTGCAAAATGCTCGAAAGCGCGCCTGAGGCTGACGAAATGGCAGTTTAATCTTCTGTTGTGAGAGAAAGCTGCTTCCCCCCCCCCCCCCCCCCGTAGCATCTGAGATGAGCTTGTCTAATTTTTCCCCAAATAGGCGGCTACCCTAATAAGGCAGGGAAGTCAAGGATTTCTTGGAAATCGAATCAGCCCGCCATAGCCTTAACCACAAGGCTCTCCTAATGGCGATTGCATTCACCGCCGCTAGTGCTGCGCAATTCGCCGCATCCAAGGACGCATTGATTAAATAGTCACCTGCCATCGCGATCTGACCTGCTATCTTAGATACTTCCATCGGCAGGTCTCTATCCTGTAGGACCTTATTTAAAGAATCTGACCATGACATCATGGCCTTGGCGGCCCATGTTGCTGCAAGTGAAGGAGAGAGTGCTGATCCTGAAGCCTCATACACCGAGCGGGCTAAATTTTCTATGAGCTGATCCGTGGGGTCTTTAATAGAAGAACCACTAGGCACTGACAACAAAGATCTCGAGGCCAGGCGTGACACTGGGGGATCCACAACCGGAGATTCCGTCCATTTCTTACAGAGCTCTGGTGCAAACGGATATCTTGTTTATAGCGTTTTTTGGCCCGAAAAACGCTTGTCTGGACGTTCCCTGTGTCGCTGCACTATGTCCTCGATCTCTGGATGAGTGCTAAATACTCTATGCGGTCTCCCGGCCTTCTTAAAGGATACCTTATGACCTGCGGTTAGAGAGACGTCCTCCTCAATACCCAAAGTCTGATTGACCGCTTCAATGAGACTGTCTACCGTCTCCCGACACCCCGGGGTATCCAGATCCAAGGATTCCTCCCCGTCATAACCTGAACTCTGCTTGCTCCCGGAAAAAGGTGATGGTGAGCGAGACGCCGCACTCACTGATGCCGAAGCACCGTTGGGGCCTGGAGATGCAGTGTGGGTTCTCTTCCTATGCGTCTGCCTAGAGAGTGTGCGGCCCCTGCAGGCCGGAGGCTCTTGTGATTTGGATGAACCCTCCCCAACAGGCGAGCCGTCGTCTCTACCCCTATCCGGGGCCTGAAGGGTCTCAATCGCCTTCGTAAGCGAAACCATAGACCGAGAAAGTGAAAGCGCCCATTCCAGGGGATACAGACCCCTGGGCTCCGTTGCAGGGGAGGGCTCCTGGGCGCGTTCTGAATCACAGGCTTCACATAATTTAATAGTCTGCGCTCGTGGGAACATCACCCCACAGGAAACGCATGCGGCATAAAGGAACGTGTGCGTTTTTCCTTTCCCAGACATATTGCTGCTTAGGCCAACTCCTATGAGAGTTCGAGGGGAAAGGAGGAGGAGGAGGAGGGTAACCCTTAAATGCATGTAGCGTAGCTCCGGGACGGGGTCGCACTTACCCTGCTCCTGTGTGTCCCCCCGCGCTCCTGGTCTACCTCCGATGCGCTCCTTCACCTCTGGGTAGGCTGCGAGTGCCTCTTCTGATCGCAGCCTACCCTGCTCTGAAGCCGGAGCCTCAATTTTATGGCTAGGGCGGGCGCCGGATATGACGTCGCGCTGGGGGGGCGGGACTTCCACCCGCGGCCTAGGCCGAAGCCGCGAGCTAAATTAGACCCGTTTGCCCACTCGAGCGCAGGCGCCCCCGCTAACCCGGCGATCCGGATCCCCCACACTGCTCCCCTCCGCTGGCTGTGCCGGCCCGCGGGTGAGCGCCCAGATCCCTCCCCAGCTCCATACCTACATCATGGCCTTCACTCGGTAGCGGCACCTGGGGTATTTGATTTTAGGACGGTGCAGGCACCCTAGCTCCGTCTGCCCTGCAGGGGCGAGGAGAGGGACCGTCCGCCAGCATGCAGCACCGCCGTCTTGCGTTGGTGGAGCAGTGGGGGCCGTACAGACTAGTCTTGTGCCTCTGTGCAAGCCCATGGTTTCAATACCTAGGGGTGGACAGGGCTAAGTCTGGCATAATGTCCCACGGTGCAGGAAAGGATACGTGGAGGGACACTCGCACGTGCTCGCCCGTTGATGGTTTGGGGAAATCGGATCCTTTCAATAGGATGCGTTGCCCCTGTCTCATTTTCATAAAATAAAAAAGAAAAATAGATGTCCGGGGAAAAGTCCCAGAGATGTCCCTCGGTGCGGGAAAGGAAATGCGGAGGCGATACTCAACGCGTGCTCGCCCGTTGATGGTTTGGGGAGATCGGACCCTTTCAATAGGATCCGTCGCCCCTGTCTCCTCTTCATAGCAAGAAAACAAAAAAAAATAGTCTGGAGAGATCCAGACTGCATGTGCCTCCATAGGACACTAAGCAAAAAACTGGTTTCGACCCGTAATCGGGGCGAGGGTGTATGCGGCGGAGGAGCTAACTTTTTTTTGTATACTTAGTGTCAGCCTCCAAACGGCAGTAGCATACACCCACAGTACCTGTGTCCCCCAATGAGACGAAGGAGAAATCATTTTTTTTCCACAAAAATGATATTTTTGCTCCCAATTTTTTTATTTTCCTAAGGGTAACAGGAGAAATTGGATCCCAAAAGTTGTTTTGCAATTTGTCCTCAGTACGCTGATACCCCATATGTGAGGGTAAAACACTGTTTGGGCGCATGGCAGAGCTTGGAAGGGAAGGACCACCATTTGACTTTTTCAAGTCAGAATTGGCTGGAATTGAGATCAGACACCATGTTGCATTTGGAGAGCACCTGATGTGCCCAAACAGTGGAAACCCCCAATTCTAACTCCAACCCTAACCCCAACACACCCCTAACCCTAGTCCTAGCCCTAATGGGAAAATGGAAATAAATATATTTTCTTTTAATTTTATTATTTTTCCCTAACTAAGGGGGTGATAACGGGGGGTTTGATTTACTATTTATGGCGGTTTTTATATTTGGCAGCTGTCACACGCTAAAAGACGCTTTTTATTGTAAAAATAGTTTTTGCATCACCACATATTGAGAGCTATCATTTTTCCGTATTTTGGGTCATTTGAGGTCTTATTTTTTGCGGGACGAGTTGACGTTTTTATTGGTACCATTTTCAGGCACGTGACATTTTTTGATCGCTTTTTACTCCGATTTTTGGGACGCAGAAGGAACAAAAACCAGCGTTTCATGAATTTCTTTTTGGGGGGTGCGTTTACACCGTTCCGTGTGCGATAAAATTGATAAAGCGGCTTTATTCTTCGGGTCAGTACGGTTACAGCGATACCTCATTTAGGTCGTTTTTTTATGTTTTGTCGGTTTTATGCAATGAAAACTATTTTATATAAAAAATAATTATTTTTGCATCGCTTTATTCTGCGAGCTATAACTTTTTTAAATTTTCGCTGATTATGCTGTATGGCAGCTCGTTTTTTGTGGGACAAGATGACGTTTTCAGCGGTACCATGCATATTTATATGCGTCTTTTTGATCGCGCATTATTGCACTTTTTGTTCGGCGGTATGATAATAAATCATTATTTTTTGCTTCGCTTATTTTTTTTATTTTTTAAGGGGTTCATTAAAGGGGTTAACTAATGGGACAGTTTTATAGGGCAGGTCGTTACGGACGCAGCGATACCAAAATGTGTACTTTTATTGTTTTGGTTTCTTTTTATTTCCAAAAAATGAATTTATTGGGGGATTTTTTTTTTCTAATTAATTTGGCGATTTTTTTTTTTTAATTATTTTAACACTTTTTTTTTCTTTTTTTACTTTATTACATTGTCCCAGGTGGCACATCACTGTCCTGTGACAGATCGCTGATCTGTCACATCACAGATCACTGTGACAGATCAGCGATCTATCACAGGCAGTGCAGGCTTCCTCGTGCCTGCGCTTTGCAGGCACTGAGGAAGCCGGCTCCCTGCAGGCCCCCGTCGCCATCTTGGATTCGGGGGCCTGCAGGGAAGGAGCCCCCAGCAGCAGCGCTGCACATTGCGCTGCCGTAGGGGGCTCAGGGAAGCACGGAGGGAGCCCCCTCCCTGCCGATGCTTCCCTTTAACCCCCGATACACCGCGATCGTGTTTGATCGCGGTGTGCAAAGGGTTAACGTGTCGGGGGCGGTCCGTGACCGCCCCTGACACATTGTGCCGGGTGTCAGCTGTGATAATCAGCTGACACCCGGCCGCGATCAGCGGCGCTCACCATGTGGGCGCCGCTGATCGCTACGACGTACTATCCCGTCCCTGGGAATTAAGTCCCAGGGCACATGGACGGGATAGTACGTCATATGGGATTAAGGGGTTAATTGAGTCAGTCAAATCTAAAGCAAAAACGCAGCTGGAAAAATGTTTGCATATTTGCTGTGTATTTGCTTCAGATATGCTGCCAAAAATGCTACAGATTGCCAAAGGAAATCATGTCAGAAGGAGGAAGAGTGGGTGGACAGAGAATGTGTGTGTGTGTGTGTGTGTGTGTGTGTGTCTGTACCCATGAGACGAACAGCCCAGAGTGACTGTATTTAGGCGTCATCTGATGGGACTACTATTCCCATCCGGCTAAGTCCTTTGTCACATACAGTTAGGTCCATATATATTCGGACAGAGACAACATTTTTCTAATTTTGGTTCTAGACATTACCACAATGAATTTTAAACAAAACAATTCAGATGCATTTGAGGTTCAGACTTTCAGCTTTCATTTGAGGGTATCCACATTAAAATTGGATGAAGGGTTTAAGAGTTTCAGCTCCTTAACATGTGCCGCCCTGTTTTTAAAGGGACCAAAAGTAATTGGTGAGATTAAATAATTGTAAATAAAATGTTCATTTCTAGTACTTGGTTGAAAACCCTTTGTTGGCAATGACTGCCTGAAGTCTTGAACTCATGGACATCACCAGACGCTGTGTTTCCTCCTTTTTGATGCTCTGCTAGGCCTTCACTGCGGTGGTTTTCAGTTGCTGTTTGTTTGTGGGCCTTACTGTCTGAAGTTTAGTCTTTAACAAGTGAAATGCATGCTAAATTGGGTTGAGATCAGGTGACTGACTTGGCCATTCAAGAATATTCCACTTCCTTGCTTTAATAAACTCCTGGGTTGCTTTTGCTTTATGTTTTAGGTCATTGTCCATCTGTAGTATGAAACGATGACCAATCAGTTTGGTTGCATTTGGCTGGATCTGAGCACACAGTATGGCTCTGAATACCTCAGAATTCATTTGGCTGCTTCTGTCCTGTGTCACATCATCAATAAACACTAGTGACCCAGTGCCACTGGCAGCCATGCATGCCCAAGCCATCATACTGCCTCCGCCGTGTTTTACAGATGATGTGGTAAGCTTTTGGATCATGAGGTGTACCACGCCTTCGCCATACTTTTCTCTTTCCATCATTCTGGTAGAGGTTGATCTTGGTTTCATCTGTCCAAAGAATGTTCTTCCAGAACTGTGATGGCTTTTTTAGATGTTTTTTAGCAAAGTCCAGTCTAGCCTTTTTATTCTTGATGCTTATGAGTGGCTTGCACCGTGCAGTGAATCCTCTGTATTTACTTTCATGCAGTCTTCTCTTTATGGTAGATTCGGATATTGATATGCCTACCTCCTGGAGACTGTTATTCACTTGGCTGGCTGTTGTAAAGGGGTTTCTCTTCACCATGGAGACTATTCTGCAATCATCAACCACTGTTGTCTTCCGTGGGCGCCCAGGTCTTTTTGCATTGATGAGTTCACCAGTGCTTGCTTTCTTTCTCAGGATGTACCAAACTGTAGATTTTGCCATTCCTAATGTTGTAGCAATTTCTCGGATGGGTTTTTTCTGTTTTTTGCAGCTTAAGGATGGCTTGTTTCACCTGCATGGAGAGCTCCTTTGACCGCATGTTTCCTTCACAGCAAAACCTTCCAAATGCAAGCACCACACCTCAAATCAACTCCAGGCCTTTTATCTGCTTAATTGAGAATGACATAATGAAGGGATTGCCCACACCTGCCCGTGAAATAGCCTTGGAGTCAATTGTCCAATTACTTTTGGTCCCTTTAAAAACAGGGTGGCACATGTTAAGGAGCTGAAACTCCTAAACCCTTCATCCAATTTTAATGTGGATACCCTCAAATGAAAGCTGAAAGTCTGAACTTCAACTACATCTGAATTGTTTTGTTTAAAATTAATTGTGGTAATGTCTAGAACCAAAATTAGAAAAATGTTGTCTCTGTCCAAATATATATGGACCTAACTGTATAACAGAGGCAGCATGAGCCGATGATTGGAGAATAGTCTCATCATTCAGTGCTTGTGTTCAAATGTAAGAAAAAATCAAAACATTAACATAATTACATACATATCCACAAACAAAATACATACTCGCTGAACGCCTAGTCCCCGATGCCCGTGTCTCCTGCAAACAGTCAAAATTATTAAACCAACATATTCTCACCTTTCCGCCGTAGTCCATTTAATACCGAGTGTCCCACGTCGATGTAACTTGGCCGCCGGCAATACACTGACAGGAGGTAATTGCTACCGCAGTGTATCACTGAGCCGCTGTGAGGGTTCACCGGAGTTCATCAGCTTATCAGCTCCGATGCTCTCACGGCACAGCTGCGTGAAAAGTTCTCACACAGCGGTAGTGCTGTAAGAGCACCATAACTGATGAACTCTGGTCAACTCTCACAGCAGCACAGAGATACACTATGGGAGCGATTACCTCCTGTCAGTGTATCGCCGGAGGCTGGGTAGAGAAGTCACATCTCCCGATGTGACTGTTCTACATGTCAGATCGCCATGGGACAGTAGGTATTAAGTGGACTACGTCGGACAGGATAGTATTATTATATGTTGGTTTATTATTTTTTGATTGTTTCCAGGAGACGAGGGTGTCGGGGATTAGGCGTTCAGTAAGTATGGTAAATTTAGATTCAATAAAGGAGTCTGTGTGATTATTTCAAATAAAGGACTTTATTCTGGGTGTCTGTGTTTTTATACAATATCACTATGGGGATAGTAATGGATAGGTGTCTGTTGTGAGTTCATTTTCCCCTTCGTCACTGGATTCTGGTGAACTCCCTATTCTGGTAAAGGAAGGTAATGAGCCTGATTATCAGGCACCTGAGCCTAAGGATGATGACTGGCTGAGTGGAGTCACGGACTGGATATAAGGCTGCCGACGCCCTTCTGCCCTGCGGGTGATTTCTCTGTGGACTTCTAGGACACCAGTCTGATTCCTGCTCCTCTAAAGCTAAGTTTTCTGCTTTGCCTTTTTGCATTTGTGTTTTGTTTTTGTTTGCCTTGCTTTTCTGGATTCTGCCATTCCCTGCTGGGGTGAGCTGAATCTCCTTTTGCCGGTTGCTCTGTCTTCAGAATATTCCTGAGTACTGACATAGTCTTTTTGAAGCCTAGCGTCTTCAGGGCCTTTTTCACTGTCAGTCTGTTGGCTCTTATTTTCATAGGGTTTTTCACGGATTCCAGACAGCAGCCTTCCTGTCCTTTCCTATCTAGTTAGCTTGGGCCCCGTCTTTGCTCAGTCTATCTTTCTGTCTGTGTTGTGTTCTTTCTTCTTGCTTCACCGTCATTATATGTGGGGGGCTGCCTTTTGCTTTGGGGTCTGCTCTGGGGCAGTTTAGATTTCCCCTTCTGTCTTTAGGCTATCTAGTCCTCCGGCTGTGATCGAGGGGTCTAGGGCATCGTAGGAAACCCCACGGCTACTGCTAGTTGTGTTGATAAGTTCAGGGGTCTGCAATCCGATAGCTGCCAACCTCTCTGGTTTTCTGGACTTAGCGTGCATTTCTGTTTTTGCCTCCTACGGTGACTCAATCATAACAGGTGTCTTATAGACGCCTCTCCATTACTAACCTGTAGACCTGATGTCACCTGAACCCCACTTGCTACTGCTACAGAGAGTGTGGGAACAGCGAGGCTAAGTGTCAAAATTGACGCATCTATAAGATTAGTCATTTCTGGGGCGGCTGAGAGCTGATGTTTTTAGCCTGAGGGGTGCCAATAGCCATGGCCCCTTCCCAGGCTATTAAAATCAGCCCGCAGCTGTCTACCTAGCCTTTGCTGGTTCGATTTTATAGGGGGATCCCATGTCAATATTTTTCTGGGGTTCCCCTTTAAACTAGCCAGTAAAGGCTAAGCAAACAGCTCTGAGCTGATCTTAATAGCCTGGGAACCTTTATGGCTATTGGCTCCTTTCCCAGAATATTAACCTCAGCCCTCGGCTTTCCCTCTGCTGGTTGTAAAAATTATGCGGGAGCCCATGTAATTTTTTTTTTTTAAAAAATAAACAGATATTGCATTTCACGCAGATTTCTGACAGTTGCTGTTATGTTACAGCATATGTAGGTTAATTATGTTAATGCTCCTACATAGGCTGGTGACTGTGTGTGTTTATTTAACTCTTTATGTACCAGTTTATTAATGAGGATATCTGGCTGACACCTGATCATTACTAAACCTTGGTCTTGGTATTACATATACATTCACTTATATTTGTGTGTGTAAACATTATAAATTTGAGCATAGTATGTAATGACATTATGGTCTTCAATTCCAAAATGGAAAATGTAAAAGAAGAGGATGAACAAGGAAATGACATTACAATTCTTTTTTTTTTTTTAATGATATATCTTTATTTAGCTCTATGGATTTTCAAAAACTCATGCAAAAATGCACGTATTTTCCATTGCGTTTTTTGCCAAGAGATGCAGAAACCTTGCAGAAATTTCTGCAAGCAAATACACAACACGTTCACATAGCCTTAGTGTAACACTAGTGTGACTTAACATTGAAGTTTCAGTGAAGACCACTCCCCATTCCAGCCGGATTGGAGGACACCTTTAGCCACCAAACATATCAAGCATCTCAGAGCCACTAAGCAACTATCTGGAGACAATGACCTAACAGTATCGGCATGTTCACGCAAAGCTTTTTTGCAGGTTTTTCTATGCATTTCTTGTGCAAAAAATAATGCAGTGTTTTACAGTAGCAGCAAAACAAATTAGTTATGTAAAGTCTAAATTATATGATCAGTTTTTTTTTATTGGGTTCTTCTGAGCTGCAGTGCAATTTTTTTTTAAATCACAGCATTTCAGTTCTTTCAGCGTTTTTCCTGTCTATTTATACCAGTTCAATTAAATGCGGAAAAAAAGATGGAAGTGAAAACATCCTTTAAGAGATTTAGCAAAAACCACTCACCATTTTATCTGATTGGTGGACACTTGCCCGCTACTGCCAATCATTTTGCATTTCAGTGCCACTAAACAATAAGCTTAAGCCAAATATTTTGTGATTGTTTTTACTAATATGTTAAACCACCATCTATGAATCTAATCTAGTTTGCAGTATCAATATTTTCTGTATTGTGTATGATTTTTCAGTTGTATTAATATCATTACTACAATCAGTGTGATTATTGTACAATATAATGACCTTGGCTATTATGCTAACTTTATAAATTTGTCACACCAGGTCTTTATCTAAAGAAGGACTCTTCCCTCAAAAAGTGCAAATTTAGACCTTCTCCAGTATATACTGCAAAATTGTATCAATTATAAACATAAAAAACCTTCCACAGGTCAAATTTCTTTAAAAAAAAAATCGATAATTTTGTTGCTGCCATAATCTAAAGAATCATGAACTTAATAAAAAATAAGTAAAAAAATAAATGGAATTTTTTTTTTTTTTTTTATTTGCTTTTCACGACACACTGATTCTGGACATTTCCATAGAACACTACCCTAAGTAATGGCTTTTTGAAAAAGACAAAAAAAAATACAAAGGTGTAAAAAAAAAGTTGGCTGTGAAGGGAAGAGGTTATTTAAATTTTATGTGTAATGGGAATTTGAGTACTTAATTCTTACCAAGTACTTCATTTTATCACATTTGAAGAAACTGGTACCAAACGTGGAAACATTAGGCACAATAAAGTGCAAAAGGAAACACTAAAGGCATCAAATTCTAACCAACATAGTTTCACCTTCAAAGGCAATACTTACAGAGTTTGGTTAAACGCATGAAAAATGTATAAAAACTACATTATTACCTCTCTTTTGCGAAATATCCGGAGAGATTCCACTGAAGGCTTCTTGTTGACTGGGATTCATTGTACTTTGATGCAGTGCAGAATCTGAATTAGTTCTAAATGTCAAAAAAAGAAAAGAGTAGTGAATATCCAAAGGCAATACCTTCCTATATACATTAAAAACATCTTCAGTCTTTATCTATAATTTAATACTTAAAAGGAGTTGTCAGGACTCTTTTCCTATTTTGTGTCTGTGTATCTAAACTGCTGAATGCTGACAGCTTGCAATATATTCCATCAGTAGCATTCTGCACCGTTGTCTAGATCATGGTTCCCCAACTCCAGTTCTCAAGGCCCACCAACAGGTCATGTTTTCAGCATTTCCCTTGTATTGTACAGGTGATGCAATTATCACCTCAGCAATACTAAGGAAATCCTGAAAACATGACCTGTCGGTGGGCCTTGAGGACTAAAGTTGGGGAACCCTAGTCTAGATAACACACTTAGGAATGGGATCATTCTGGACCTGCTTCTGGAGGAGCTGGTAACACCCTGAATAGTGTTTTCCTGTTCTGTTCAGAGAATACAGTACACGTAATGCCACAACTGATGCCATGCTCACTCTCTGCCGGAACCTCAACCTTCTTATTGCTTCGGCCTTCCCGTACCGACACACGGTACAATTCAGCAGTGGCATGGCTCAGCTGATAGCTGCACAATAAAGCTACATCTATTTATCCCATACATGCCTTCTTATTATCTGTCCCATATCTATTTTCTCACACTTAGCTATCCCATATCTATCTATCCAATATACAGTGGGTACGGAAAGTATTCTGACCCCTTTAAATTTTTCACTCTTTGTTTCATTCCAGCCATTTGGTAAATTCAAAAAAGTTCATTTTTTTCATTAATGTACACTCTGCACCCCATCTTGACTGAAAAAAAAAACAAAATGTAGAAATTTTTGCAAATTAATTAGAAATATAAACTGAAATATCACATGGTCATAAGTATTCAGACCCTTTGCTCAGTATTGAGTAGAAGCACCCTTTTGAGCTAGTACAGCCATGAGTCTTCTTGGGAATGATGAAACAAGTTTTTCACACCTGGATTTGGGGATCCTCTGCCATTCTACCTGGCAGATCCTCTCCAGTTCTGTCAGGTTGGATGGTGAATGTTGGTGGACAGCCATTTTCAGGTCTCTCCAGAGATGCTCAATTGGGTTAACGTCAGGGCTCGGGCTGGGCCAGTGAAGAATGGTCACAGAGTTGCTCTGATGCCACTCCTTTGTTATTTTAGCTGTGTGCATAGGGTCATTGTCTTGTTGGAAGGTGAACCTTCGGCCAAGTCTGAGGTCCAGAGCACTCTGAAATAGGTTTTCATCCAGGATATCACTGTACTTGGCCGCATTCATGTTTCCTTCAATTGCAACCAGCTGTCCTGTCCCTGCAGCTGAAAAACACCCCCACAGCCTTATGCTGCCACTACTGTTGGGATTGTATTGGGCATGTGATGAGCAGTGCCTGGTTTTCGCCACACATACATCTTAGAATTATCAACAAAAAGTTCTATCTTCGTCTCATCAGACCAAAGAATCTTATTTCTCAAAGTCTGGGAGTCCTTCATGTATTTTTTAGCAAATTCTATGCGGGCTTTCAAACGTCTGGCACTGAGGAGAGGCTTCCGTCTGGCCACACGCAGAACATAGAAAAAAAATCCTGGTTTTTGTTCATTCTGCCTCCACAAAAATCGGAACAAAAAGCGATCAAAAAATGTCATGTGCCCGAAAAAGATACCAAAAAAAACAAAAACGTCAACTCGTCCCGCGAAAAACAAAACCTCACATGACTCTATGGGCTGAAATATGAAAAAATTATAGCTGTCAAAATATGGCGATGCAAAAACTAATTCTTACAAAAAAAAAGCATCTTTTAGTGTGTGACAGCAGCCAAAAATAAAAAACCCAGTATAAATCTAGTATTGCTGTAATCGCACCGACCCAAAGAATAAAGTCACCTAATCACTTATACCACACAAGGAATGGCGTTGAAAATATATAAAACCAATTCTTCACCTGCTGTTGATTTGTTCATTCTGCCTCGAAAATATCGTAGTAAGGCTTGGCGCGCATTTATCCTGCGCTCTACACCGAACGCTTAAACAGGGGTTTCCGTGTAAATCTCTGAAATACGTGATAGAGATAGAACCGCCGGGGGAAGATTCCCTATAATGAGGTAGATGGAGGAACTGTGAACACCATAGGACCTATGATCCGGCAGTGTCAGTCTTTTTAGGCTTGGATAAAAACGCGGTCCACCATAGTTTTGGGCACCTCTAAAATTAAGGACAACGCTGAACAGAGGACAGACAGAGTCCAGAGTAATGAATGAGAAAAATCCAGCTTCCAAAATGTACAAAAAGTTTATTAGGGCATAAAAACAGAGATATCATGGACAAGTCGCACCAGTGCGAAGTGGCAGTAGCAACGCGTTTCGAACAATAAGTTCTTTTTTTAAGAAAAAACTAATTGTTCGAAACGCGTTGCTACCGCCACTTCACACTGATGCGGCTTGTACCTGGTATCTCTTTTTTTGCCCTAATAAACTTTTTGTACATTTTGGAAGCTGGATTTTGCTCATTCATTGGATTTCCTTACGTGTGACTACACGAGATCCGTGCTTCCATGGTCAGCTGATTATTTACCCTATTGCACAGAGTCCAGAGTAACTCTGCAGCCTCATAGTGATGGAATCCCACGGGGGTTTTATCTGTCATGTCACTCGGAGATTTTGATGCAAACCCCAAAGTAAGTGCTCAGCGTAGAGCGCCTGATAAATGTGATGCCAAACGTTATGAAAAATGTTCCCAATAAAAGCTTCAACTCAATCCACGCAAAAAAGCAAGTCCCTCTCAGGTCCATCATCTGTAACAGAAATATATACGGAGCTTCCACATTACTGGTAGTACAATGGTTCAGGAAAAATAAAATGGCTCCTTGTCCCTCAAAAGAAATTCTGCAAATTCTACACTCCCAGTGTCTAAACCACATATAGCGTCGACGTTTGGCATTTCTGAAGCAATGACAGCCCGCCTAACTTACGTGTGCATGTCTCCAAAAGCATGAGCTGGGCCTAACGTACTGGTCACTACAACATACTGGTCGCTACAACGGCAGTTTGCAATTTTCACTCGACAACATTCATTGCTGATTGTTTGTAGAAAACACCCATGGAGTCAAAATCGTCACAACAACAGTAGATAAATTGCCAAAGGGGTATCATTTCCAAAACGGGGTCACTTGAGGGGGGTGTCTGCTCTTTAAGCACTTAGGGGATTTGTATATGGAGACTGCAAACTATTCTAGAAAAATCTGCGCTCCGGGAGGCAAATAGCGCTCTGTCCCTCCAGAGTCTCTCCGTATGGCTAAGCAGTACTGTATAGCCACACATGGGGTACTGCTACGTTCAGTAGGAATTGTGGGACAAATTTTGGTGCAATTTTTACACACCTCTTATGTGAATATGTAAAATCTGGAGCTAAAACTAAATTTTGGTGGTAAAATGTAGTTACTATTTCTTCACTGCCCAATGGTATAACATTCTGTGACACACCCGGGGTGTCAGTATGATCACTGCACCCCTGGATGAATTTGTTGAGAGGTGTAGTTTGCAAAATGGGTTCACTTATGGGGAATTCTGCTGTTCTGGCAACTCAGGGCCTCTCCCAGTGGGTTATGGCACCTGCAAACCATAACAGTAAAATGTGCACTATAATATGGCACTCCTTCCCTTTTGAGCTTTGCACTGTGCCTGAAAAATATTTCAAAATATTGGCGCACTCAGGAAAAAATGGACCTCAGTTTGCTTTAAGAAAAATTTCCTATTAGTCCTTAGAAAAATTAAAAACTTGCAGCTAAAAAAAACATTTTAGTGGTAAAATTTTAATTTATTCTATCTTCACGACTCACTGGTATAAAATTCTGTGAGGCAAAATTCATTGGGGAGTGTAGTTTGTAAAATAAGTTCACATATGGGGGGGGGGTTTCTGTTTTTCTGGCATCTCAGCTGCTCTGTCAATGTGACATGCCACCCTCAAACAATTCCAGCAAAATCTGAACACCAATATGTCACCACTTCCCTCCATCAGAAGTATAATTCCCCCACATATGGGGTTATCGACGTACGCAGGAGAAATTGCACAACAAATTGCATGGTGCAATTTCTCCTCTAACCTTTGTGAAAATAAAAAAATTGTGGCTAAAATAACATTTTGTCTGGAAAATTTGATTTTTTTATCTTTACGGTTCAACATTATAAACTTCTGTGAAGCAACAGGAGGTTCAAGGTGCTCACCACACATATAAATACATTATTTGAGGGGGCCTAGCTTCCAAAATGTGGTCACTTATTGAGAGTTTTCACTGTTTAGGCACATCAGGGGCTCTCCAAACGCAACATGGCGTCCGGTAATTGCTCCAGCAAATTTTGCATTCAAAAACTCAAATGACGCTCCTTCCCTTCCAAACTCTGTCGTGTGGCCAAACAATTGTTTTCCTCCACATATGCGGTATTTGCATGCTCAGGAGAAAATGCACAAATTTTGGGGTCCATTTTTAATTGGGTCTAAAGTAAACTTGCGGAAAAAAAAATTTTTTTTCCACATTCCAAAAATTCAGGTGAAGTACCTGAAGGGTTCATCAACTTCTTGAATGTGGTTTTGAGTACCTTGAGAGGTGCAGTTTTTACAATGGTGTCACTTTTGGGTGTTTTCTATCACATAGACCCGTCAAAGTCAATTCAAATGTGAGGTGGTCCCTAAAAACATGGTTTTGTAGATTTTGCTGGAAAAAAGAGAAATAGCTGGTCAACTTTTAACCCTTATAACTTTCTAACAAAAAAATTGCTTAAAAAATTGTGCTGATGTAAAGTAGTCATGTGGGAAATGTGATTTACTAACTATTTTGTGTGACTTATCTCTCTGATTTAAGGGGATAAAAATTCAAAGTTTAAAAATTGCAAAAATTTACAAAGTTTCACTAAATTTTCATAAATAAACGCAAGTTATATTAAAGAAATTTAACCACTCATGAATTATAGTATGTCACGAAAAAACAAACAGTCTCAGAATCAGTGGGATTCGTTGAAGCATTCCAGAGTTATTACCTCATAAAGTGACACTGGTCACAATTATAAAAATTGGCCTGGTCATTAACGTGCAAACCACACTGGGGTTAAGGGGAAACGTGTATATGTTTTGGGGTGGCCCAGACCGTCATTCAATTGAAAATCTGTGGTCAGACTTGAGTGCTGCTCACCAGAGGAAACCATCTACTGTAACTTGAATGGTAGGCTCAGTACTAATTAAGGAACGTGCCTATGACTGTGGAGCCCATATGTCTCAAGCTAGAATAAATACAGTTCAGTGCCCAATCCCCACCCCCACTACCCCCCCAGGAGATGCACTAATTGGGATGCCCAGCTGTCCAATGGGATTAAAGGGGTAGGGTCCTATAGTCACACCTACAGGGGTTAAATCCAGGTGCCTGGATCAGTAACTTCTTTT
Organism: Dendrobates tinctorius; assembly: GCF_039654945.1. Taxonomy (NCBI): domain Eukaryota; kingdom Metazoa; phylum Chordata; class Amphibia; order Anura; family Dendrobatidae; genus Dendrobates; species Dendrobates tinctorius. The sequence continues at coordinate 101,489 of NW_027361726.1, read as the reverse complement.
TCCTCAGGCTCACCCCGGAACCTTTTTTCCCCAGAGGATCCCAGATCCCCCTGCGGCTGTGTCTGATGTCCTGGTGGAGGCCCTGTGGCAGAGGGCAGCACAGGAAGGTGAGCATTGGCTTCATTCCCCTTTTACTGGCCTCGGTGCTCATCTCCCTGTGTCCTCTCCTGACCCCCTATTCGTGCCTTCGGTCGGGCATCACTCTCCTCCCCTGGGGCACCAGCCACTTCTGCCCCTCCTGGCCTCTCCCAGTACTGTGCTGCCCAGTCCCCGGTAGCCTCCCCTTTGGCTGGGTCCGTCAGTGCCCTGTGCCACAGCGCCGCCTCCCCCGTGTCGGTCACCGATGTGGGCCCACTTGTCTTCTTCCTGGAGGGCCGGCGCTTGTGTGGGCAGTCTGCCGGCCCCCCATCCTCACCCGGCACTCGTGCTGTACCCGGACGCTGTGCGGGCCATGCTACTGACTCCACCCCCTCAGATTTCACGGAGGCAGGCCAGGACGTGCTGGGCTCGGGCCGTCGCGTCATGGCCAGCTTTCCCGCATCACTTTTGATCTTCTAAAAGTCACTTCCGGGTCATCACGACCTCGGCCAACATCGTCCCTCCTGCAGGCGCAGCCTTAACGCCTGCACAGGGGGACGGGGACAACGGGGCAGTGGTCATCCGAGGTGGCTGTAGGGATCGCTGATCGGTCTAACCCAACCGTTGAGCGCACTGCTCTGCGGCCACTCCAATCCAGCTGCAGTACATAGACTGTGGGTGCACCATGTGGCAGTGTTGCACCGGCGCCATTGCAGCGGCAGCATTTGTGTGTGGGGCTTCATCCTCTCATTTTGGTCCTTTGCATCCAATCCATTTTGGATGTTGGGGACCAAGCTGGGAGTGTGGGGTTTTGCGTTTTGATACTGCCGCAGTGGTGGCGCTGGTGCGGGGCTGCACTGCGGTTGTGCTGTCGCAATAGTACCGCAGCGATTGTGACGATGCAATGCTGCCATAATAATGGTGCTGTAATAACGGCAGGCACCGTATTAAATAAAGAACATGCCTCTGACAGCATCCCCCCCCCCCCATCACTTCCCAGACAGGAGCTAATAAAACAAATAGAATTTCCACCGCTGTTGTGATTGGGTCACCGAGGAGGAGAGCAAGCCCAAGCTAAGCCACAGAAAACCAGAGAGGTTGGTAACTAAGCGGATTGCAGACCCCTGATCCTATCCACACAACTAGCAGTAGCCATGGAGCGTACCTACGATGATCCTAGCCGCCTCGGCACAGCCGGAGAGCTAACTAAGCCTAAAGCAAGAAAGGGGAAATCTAAACTGCCCCAGAGCAGACCCAGGTCCTATTGCTCAGGTCCTATTGCTGCTCCCATTGGACCACTAGGAAGGTCCCGGAAGGGCGCTGCTATAAAAGAGTCGCATGGCCGCACGGCCATGCGCTAGTATAAGCAGTAATTGGTAGTGATGTGTGTGATGATGGATGCTTGTGAACTGCTGAATGACTCATTATGAAACGCCCCCTTCCCTTTGATACACGTTAGTAGGGTTTAGAGTTCAGAGTCAGCGCCGAGTTGTGGCACTGACTAGCGCTGCAGTGCTCCCGACTCCTCACACATGCTAGAGCCTAAGTGCGCCACTGTACCTAAGGCACTACGCTACCGCAGGTACTGCAGCATCCGTTAGTGCGGCACCATGCGCGTCATATGCGCTTTTCAGGCCTGAGTTTAGGCCGGTTAGTGGCGTCCGCCAGAGCTGCGCTGTACACACATAGTGCGGTAAGCAACGTTCAGCTGCACCCTGTGACTTCTAACAGGGCACAGCATTCTATAGGTGTCCGCGGTTGTGGTGCTGAGCGCTAGTGGGGCTAGAGGGGCTCTAATCCAGAGTCCTTGGGGCAGAGTCCTGTGTCTTAGCACTAACGCTCCCCTGCCGAGTCCTGTGAGGATAAACAGGCTCTGGCACTTGTTCCAGCAGCTCTGTGAGGTAACAGAGTCCGCTCCTGTACACACCGGTTCAGCGGTTAACCCCCTGGTGTCTAGTGCTCTGCCATTACTGAGCAGCAGTTTCCATCTCTGCACGGTGGACCCCGGGTTGCGATCGTACTTCCTTATATTTTATATTTAATGCGATCCGCAACCCTAACTGTGTGTTTGTCAATGATATGGGGAGATGGCGAATGATGGGGAGATGGCCAGTGTTGGGGAGAGGGCCAGTGATGGGGAGTGACAATGATGAGGGTGATGGGGAGAGGGCCAATGATGGGAGTGATGGGGAGGAGAAAATGATGGAGGTGGTGGAATGGGCAATTTCTACATGAAGGGGATCATGATGGGGCATATTTCTACATAAGGGGATAATGATGGGGCATATTTCTGCATGAAGGGGATCATGATGGGGCATATATCTACATGAAGGGGATAATGATGGGGCATATTACTACAAGAAGGGGATCATGATGGGGCATATTTCTGCATGAAGGGGATCATGATGGGGCATAATTCTGCATGAAGGGGATCATGATGGGGCATATTTCTGCATGAAGGGGATTATGATGGGGCATATTTCTACATGAAGGGGATAATGATGGGGCATATTACTACAAGAAGGGGATCATGATGGGACATATTTCTGCATGAAGAGGATCATGATGGGGCATATTTCTAAATAAGGGGATATTGATGGGGCATATTTCTACATGAAGGGGATCATGATGGGGCATTTGGCACGTGTTGGCACTTCGTCATAAATAATTGGCTTTTAGGTTGCAGTTTGGGCACTCGGTCTCAGAAAGGTTCGTCATCACTGGTGTATAGGTTCTCTCCATGGACAGAGCAGTTTTATTAGACTTTGATAGCATTTGCATTCATATTTACTATCGATACACCACATATATATCTGTATTTGCACCTGCACCTTGTGTAATAATATTGTGTACATATAATATTATATGCTGTCTCACCTTAAGCCATACCCACCTCAGGGACAGGGATAAATCACAATATCAGCCATACAAAATACATTCCACAAACAAAAGAGTGGGACTCAGAGGAATTAAAAGAAGGAGAAACCAAAAAGAAGAGGATGTACACAAAGTCAAACCTCCAAGCAACAATTTCCTGAATAGATCTCCAAATGTCAACTCCAACATGAACCAAATCTCCAACTTCAGAACCAGGCAGTAAGAACTAACACTGGCAATCCCTAAGTGCAAGAGGAGAACATATATAGCAAAGGGGAGTGGCCAACACTGAACAGCTGAGTCAATACAGGTAGGAAAGCTACAGGAGCTTCAACTGACCAAGCTAACCCTTGCACTGCTAGCAAATAAAAATAACTGCACTGCTTAACAAGATGGTTAAGTACTGCTAACCAGTGCAGGAGTTCATGAAATCAGACACCGTCTTCTGGCCCCTCTGATGCGGTATCCCCGTGACAACTGCTCGCTGAATGAGTCAGAAGTATATTTCACAAAGTAAGTCCATGGAGCCCCATTGTGAAACTCCATAGGCTTAAATTGTAATAGCCACGTATGGGTCATACAAAGCGCAGTATGATCTAGAGAGTCTGAACAGTCATGTGGTTAATAAAAGGAACAGATGCCGGGGAAGATGGTGAGAGGGGAGTAAATTAACACACTGTCAATACACAAACCATTTTCATTTTCACTAAACCTGTGTAAGTGTTAATGTGAGTGCTTCTTTAAGCAAAAAACTTCACATACAAATTAAATAAATAGAAAAAACAGAACAATGATTCAAGACCTACCGTCTCCAGCTGGTATCAGGGGGAGGTGATAAATACACTGTTCCATAGGGACAGCTGTCAACGTATCATGCAAGTTAAGGATTGATGCCATAATATTATTACCTTCCTACCCCTCCCAAAAAAAAGTGAACTCAAGTCTTAATAAGTAATACATTTAAAATGTCTCAAGCTAGAAGTAAACTTCAGCTTAGCTGCTAATAAAATATTGACGTCCATATTTTGCTTACTAAAATTGAGACTGCAGAGGTTTTTGGTTTCTTCAATTCTGGCGATTAAGTTTAGAGAGAATATACATTATGGATAGTCTACGTACAGTGGGTACGGAAAGTATTCAGACCCCTTTAAATTTTTCACACTTTGTTTCATTGCAGCCATTTGGTAAATTCAAAAAAGTTCATTTTTTCTCATTAACTCCTTTACCCCGAAGGGTGGTTTGCATGTTAATGACCGGGCCAATTTTTACAATTCTGACCACTGTCCCTTTATGAGGTAATTACTCTAAAATGCTTCAACGGATCCCATTGATTCTGACAATATTTTCTCGTGACATATTGTACTTCATGATAGGGCTGAAATTTCTTTGATATGACTTGTGTTTATTTGTGAAGAAAAAAAAAATTGGCGAAAATTTCGCATTTTTCCAACTTTGAATTTTCACGCCCTTAAATCACAGAGATATGTCACACATAAAAACTTAATAAGTAACATTTCCCACATGTCTACTTTACATCAGCACAATTTTGGAACTCAAATTTTTTTTGTTAGGAAGTTATAAGGGTTAAAAGCTGACAAGCGATTTCTTATTTTTACAGCAAAATTTACAAAACCAATCTTTGAGGGACAACATCACATTTGAAGTCACTTTGAGGGGTCTGTATGATAGAAAATACCCAAAAGTGACACCATTTTAAAACTGCACCCCTCAAGGTGTTCAAAACTACATTCAAGAAGTTTATTAACCCTTCAGGTGCTTCACAAGAATTTTTGGAATGTTTTTAAAAAAAAAAAATGAACATTAAATTTTTTTCACAAAAAAATTACTTCAGATACAATTTTTTTTATTTTACCAAGGGTAACAGGAGAAATTGGACCCCAAAAGTTGTTGCACAATTTGTCCTGAATACGCTGATACCCCACTATATGCAGGTACATCACTTTTTGGGCGCATGACAGATCTCTGAAGGGCAGGAGCGCCATTTGACTTTTCAATGCAAAATTGGCTGGAATTGAGATCGGACGCCATGTCGCGATGGAGAGCCCCTGATGTGCCTAAATAGTGGAAACCCCAAAATATAACACCGTTTTGGAAAGTAGACCCCCTAAGGAACTTATCTTGATTTGTGGTGAGCACTTTGAACCCCCAAGTGCTTCACAGAAATTTATAATGTAGAGCCTTAAAAATAAAAAATTATATTTTTTCACAAAAATGATCTTTTCGCCCCCAATTTTTTATTTTCCCAAGGGTAACAGGAGGAATTGAACACCAAAAGTTGTTGTGCAATTTGTCCTGACTATGCTGATACCCTACATGTGGGTGTAAACCACTGTTTTTGCACATGGCAGAGCTAGGAATGGAAGGAGCGACGTTTGACTTTTCAATGCAAAATTGGCTGAAATTGAGATCACACACCATGTCGCGTTTGGAGAGCCCCTAATGTGCCTACACAGTGAAAAATTGTTTTTCCATCACCACATTTTGAGAGCTATAATTTTTCCATATTTTGACCAACAGAGAGAAGTGAGGTCTTGTTTCTTGCGGAACGAGTTGACGTGTTTATTGGTACCATTTTCGGGCACATGACATTTTTTGATCGCTTTTTATTTCGGTTTTTGGGAGGCAGAATAAACAAAAACCAGCAATTCATGATTTTTTTTTTTGGGGGGGGGGGGGCTTTATACCATTCCGCATGTGGTAAAATTGAAAAAGCAGTTTTATTCTTCGGGTTAGTACGCTGACAGCGATACCTCAGTTATATCATTTTTTATGTTTTGGAGCTTTTATACAATAAAACTATATTATATAAAAAATAATTATTTTTACATCGCTTTATTCTGAGAGGTATAACTTTTTTATTTTTCTGGTGAAAGAGCTATATGGCGGCTTATTTTTTGCAGGACAAGATGATGTTTTCAGCGGAACCACGTTTATTTACATCCGTCTTTTTAAACGCAAGTTATTCCACTTTTTGTTCGGCGGTATGACGATAAAGCATTTTTTTTTCGCCTTTTTATTTTTAATGGTGTTCACTAAAGGGGTTAACTAGTTGGGCAGTTTATAGATCGAGTCGCTACGGACACGGTGATACTAAATATATGTACTTTTATTGTTTAAATTTAAAAAAATATATATATTTATTGATGGAATAAATATTTTTTAAAAAAATATTTTTACAATTATTTAAAAAAATTTTTTTTTAATTTAATTCTTACTTTTACACCTTGTCCCACTATGGGACACGCATTTTGTGCAGCCTGATCACTTCTATAGCATGCAGAGCTGCATGCTATAGAAGCTGTCAGCGCTAAATGGATTTCTCACTGACCTTAGAGACTTCCTGACATGCACTGCACATGACAGGAAGTCTCAGCTTGGGAGACCCGGATGTCATGACATCGGGTCTCCATCGCAGCGATCGGGACCCCGCTGACAGCCCCTCTGCCTGTTTCCAGAACGCTGTGATGATTGATCGCAGTGTTTCGGGGGTTAAAGTACCGGGAGGGGTCCGAGTGTCGGGTGTCAGCTGTGAGAATCAGCTGAGACCCGGCCGCGATCAGCCGCGCCAACCCCCCTTTGAGCGCAGCTGATTGCGTATGATGTACTATCCCGTCCATGGGCATTAAGGCCCAGGGCACATGGACGGGACAGTACATCACGTCAGAAAGGGGTTAATTTAAACTCTACACCCCATCTTGAAAAAAAATGTACAAATTTTTGCAAATTTATTAAAAAAGAAAAACTGAACTACCACATGGTCAAAAGTATTTAGACCCTTTGCTCAGTACTGAGTAGAAGCACCCTTTTGAGCTAGTACAGCCATGAGTCTTCTTGGGAATGATGCAACAAGTTTTGCAGATCCTCTCCAGTTTCCGTCAGGTTGGATAGTGAACGTTGGTGGACAGCCATTTTCAGGTCTCTCTAGAGATGCTCAATTGGGTTAAAGTCGGGTTTCTGGCTGGGCCAGTCAAGAATGGTCACAGAGTTGTACTGAAGCCACTCCTTTGTTATTTTAGCTGTGTGTTTAGGGTCATTGTCTTACTGGAAGGTGAACCTTCGGACAAGTCTGAGATCCAGAGCATTCTGGAATAAGTTTTCATCCAGGATATCTCTGTACTTGGTCGCATTCATGTTTCCTTCAATTGCAACCAGTCGTCCTGTCCCTGCAGCTGAAAAACACCCCCATAGCATGATGCTGCTGCCACCACCATGTTTCACTGTTGGGATTGTATTGGGCAGGTGATGAGCAGTGTCTAGTTTTATTCACACATACCGCTTAGAATTATCACCAAAAAGTTCTAACTTCGTCAGACCAGAGAATCTTATTTCTCATAGTCTGGGAGTCCTTCATGTGTTTTTTTAGCAAACTCTATGTGGGTTTTCATATGTCTGGAAACAATGAAAAGAAAAAATGTAGCACTCACCAGCAGGAAAAACCAACCAAAAGTCCTTTATTCACATAAGTGCCATGGACAGCAAATGGACAAACAGGACATGTGAGACGTGCGGAGGAAAAGGGAGGACGACGGCCATTTCATGATTACTCGCTTCCACGGGTCCAGGTTTTTCCTACTGGTGAGTGCTACATTTTTGCTTTTCATTGTTTCCTTGGATTTAATCGGATTTCGTGTGCACCAATACCAGCTGTTTTTATCGCAGAGTTCAGATGTATGTGGATCCTTGTCTGAGAAGTGGTGATTTGTGCTCTCTAGTGCCATTCGATTTTTTCTTTGCTTTGGAATCCACTGATTTTCATATGCCTGGCACTGAGGAGAGGCTTCCGTCAGGCCACTCTGCCAAAAACGCCCGAATGGTGGAGGGCTGCAGTCATAGTTGACTTTGTGGAACTTTCTCCCATCTCCCTAGTGCATCTGTGGAGATCAGCCACAGTGATCTTGGGGTTCTTCTTTACCTTTCTCATCAAGGGTCTGTTCCCACAATTGCTCAGTTTGGCTGCACGGCAAGGTCTAGGAAGACTTCTCTTGGTCCCAAACTTCTTCCATTTAAGGATTATGGAGGCCACTGTGCTCTTAGGAACCTTGAATACTGCAGAAATTCTTTTGTAACCTTGGCCAGATCTGTGCCCTGTCAAAATTCTGTCTCTGAGCTCCTTGGCCAGTTGCTTTGACCTCATGATTCTCATTTAGGCTGATATGGACTGTGAGCTGTGAGGTCTTATTTAGACAGGTGTGTGCCTTTCCAAATCAAGTCCTATCAGTTCAATTAAACAGCTGGATTCCAACAAAGGAGTAGAACCATCTCAAGGAGGATCATAAGGAAATGGACAGCATGTGACTTAAATATGAGTGTCTGAGCAAAGGGTCTGAATCATTATGACCATGTGATATTTCAGTTTTTCTTTTTTAATAAATTTGAAAAAATGTCTACATTTCTGTTTTTTTTTTCAGTCAAGATTGGGTGCAAAGTATGAATTAGTGAGAAAAAAAATGAACTTTTTTGAATTTACCAAATGACTGCAATTAAACAGTGAAAAAGTTAAAGGGGTCTGAATACTCTCCGTACCCACTGTATATTCTTTCCTGTTTTCCAAGATGACGCTTCAGCCACTGTGTGTGAGATAGACAAAGACATTCCTGAGGGTCCTTTGCTAACAGACAAAGAGAAAACATAGGAAAGTTGAAGAATCGAAACCAAGTGAGAGGAAACACACCTAGATTATCAGCGGAGTGTAGACAGAATCACCTTTAGGCTATGTGCCCACTTTGCATGTTAAAACACACATTGAAAACCGGACTCCTTCCAAGAAATCGCGCGTTTTTTTCTGCGTGATTTCACCGCTATTTTACAGCGATTCTGTTCGCGATTTTGCCGCGATTTTCTCAAGCATCGCTTGGAAAGTGATTGACAGGTTGGTCACACTCGTCAAACATAGTGTTTGACAAGTGTGAGCAGCTTATTACTATTGAGGCCGCCTATGCGGCATCAATAGTAAAAGATAGAATGTTAAAAATGCTAAAAAAATAAAAAATCGGGGTATATTTACCTTCTGACGTCCCACGCGCCATCCCGGGCCTCAGCGTTCCCAGTAATGCCTTGCGAGACCTGTGATGACATTGGTCTCGCGTTACTATAGCGATCTCGTGAGACCGCTAGTAACGAGAGACTACGTCATCACAGGACCTTGCCGCAAGGCATTACTGGGAACGCTGAGGCCCGGGAATGCAGCGCGGGACGCCGGAAGGTAAATATACCCCGATTTTTTATTTTTTATTCTTTTTTTTTTACAGGGGTATGGTACCCAGGGCCTGGAGGACAGTCTCCTCTCCTCCACACCGTGGGTACCAACCGCACATGAGACGCTTAACTTCCCGCATAGTGGGCATAGCCACATGCGGGAAGTAAGCAATTCTCATGCATTCCTATGGGTGCGGAATCGCAGCAATACTTTGTGATTCCGCACAAAAGAATGACCATGCTGCGATTTTTTCCGCGATACGATTCCGCCGCGGAAAAAAGCGCAGCATTAGCACAGCATGTGCGGAATGCCATAGGAATGCATGGGGGGCGTTCTGTACACGATTTTTAAACGTTTTCGCGCCGAAAATCGTGGCAAAAACGCTTAAAAATTGCTACGTGGGCACACAGCCTTAGCCAATGAGATGTATGTACAAGTATTGCTCACTAAATTAGAATATAATCAAAAAGTTAATTTCAGTTCTTCAATACAAAAAGTGAATCTCATTATATAGTCATTATTAAAGCAGAATGATCTATTTCAAGTGTTTAATTCTGTTAATGTTGATGATTATGGCTTACAGCCAATGAAAACCCAAATTATCTCAGTAAATTAGAATACTTTATAACACCAGCTTGAATGATTTTAAAATCCCAAATGTTGGCCTACTGAAATGTATGTTCAATAAATGCACTCAATACTTGGTTGGGGCTCCTTTTTCATCAATTACTGCATCAATGCATTGTGGCATGGAGGTGATGAGCCTGTGGCACTGCTGAGGTGTTATGGAAGCCCAGGTTGCTTTGCTGGCAGTCTTCAGCTCGTCTGCATTGTTGGGGCTGGTGTCTCTCAACTTCCTCTTGACAATACCCCATGGATTCTCTATCGGGTTAAGGTCAGGCGAGTTTGCTGGCCAATCAAGCACAGTGATACTGTTATTTTTACCCACTTAATGACAGAGCCAATTTGGTACTTAATGACCGGGCCAATTTTTACAATTTTGACCACTGTCACTTTATGAGGTTATAGCTCTGGAATGCTTCAACGTACCCCACCGATTCTGAGAATGTTTTTTAGTGACATATTCTACTTCATGTTAGTGGTAAAATTTCTTTGATATAACTTGCGTTTATTTATGAAAAAAAAGAAAATTTGGCAAAAATTTTGAAAATTTTGTAATTTTCAAACTTTTATTTTTTGTACACTTAAACCAGAGAGTGGTATCACACAAAACAGTTCATAAATAACATTTTCCACATGTCTACATCAGCACAATTTTGGAAACTTTTTTGTTAGGACATTAAGGGTTAAAAGTTGACCAGCGATATTTCATTTTTTCAACAAGATTTACAAAACCATTTTTTTAGGGACCACCTCACATTTGGAGTGTTTGGGGGGTCAATATAACAGAAAATACCCAAAAGTGACACCACTCTAAAAACTGCACCTCTCAAGGTGCGCAAAACCACATTCAAGAATTTTACTAATCCTTCAGCTGCTTCACGAGAACTAAAGCAATGTGGAAGGAAAAAATGAACATTTTACTTTTTTCACAAAAAAAATTACTTTGGAACCATTTTTTTTTTTTTTTTTTTCCACAAGGGTATCAGGAGAAAATAGAGCACAAAATTTGTTGTGCAATTTCTCCTGAGTATGGCGATACCCCATATGTAGGGAAAAGGCACTGATTGGGTGCATGGCAGGGCTGGGAAAGGAGGGAGCACCATTTGACTTTTTGAACGCAAAATTGGCTGGAATCAAAAATGTCGCGTTTGGAAACTCTCTGATGTACCTAAACAGTGGAATCCCCCAATTCTAACTCCCACCTTAACCCAACCCTAACACACCCCTAATACTAATCCCAATCCTAACCATAACCCTAACAACACCCCTAAACCCTAATCCCAACCCTAACCATATTTCCAACCATATCACAATCTATCTTTAGCCCAACTCTAACCCTAGTCCCACCCTAACTTTAGTCCAACCCTAATATTAGCCCAACTCACTTTAGCCCAACTCTGACCCTAATGGAAAAATGGAAATAGATTTTATTTTATTATTTTTACCTAAGGGGGTGAGGGTGATAAAGGGGGTTTGATTTACTATTTTTTTTTTTACTTTTAATCACTAGTGTATATCGGTATGATCAAAATGAACCAACAGGAAAAATTTACAATAGTTGCCAGGTGACAAATCTCAGTGAGCGCACCGCACACGCGCCCACCACTTTCTCCCGGAAGACGCCGGCGGCTCGGGGGACTTAACGGGGGGATTGCAGGTACACCATAGGTACCAGGGTGGGGGGGGGGGGATTCAGGGAAACCTATATCGCTCTCCTCTGATGTGCAATCAGAGGAGAGAACTTAAACGGAAAATTGGACCTTTTTTTGTGGTCGCAGTTATACTGTTAATAACTGCAACACTGGGGTCAGTAAAAACCGCCCGAATCATATTCTCTGGGGTCTCAGTTTCCCCCAGTAGCCAGTACCCTGAAGAAATTCAGACTCTGGGGGGGGGCGCTTATTTCTCAGCGCTGTTAAAAAGAGGAGCAGAGGCATAAGTACCCTTAACTGCCGCCTTTAAAAGGCGAATCGGCGGTCGTTAAGGGGTAAAACCAGGTATTTGTACTTCTTGCAGTGTGGACAGGTGCCGAGTCCTGCTGGAGAAAGAAATTTTCATCTCCAAAAAGCTTGTCGGCAGAGGAAAGAATGAAGTGCTCTAAAATTTCCTGGTACACGGCTGCGCTGACTTTGGTCTTGATAAAACACAGTGGCCCTGAACCAGCAGGTGACATGGCTCCCCAAACCATCTCTGATTGTGGAAACTTCACACTAAATCTCAAGCAGCTTGGATTGTTGCCTCTCCACTCTTCCTCCAGACTCTGGGACCTTGATTTCCAAATGAAATGCAAAACCTTACTTTCATCTGAAAACACCACCTTGGACCACTGAGCAACAGTCCAGTTGTTTTACTCCTTGGACCAGGTAAGACGCTTCTGGCATTGTCTATTGGTCATGACTGGCTTGACACAAGGAATGCAACACTTGTAGCCCATGTCCTGGATACGTCTGTGTGTGGTGGCTTTTGAAGCAATGACTCCAGGAGCACTCCACTCCTTGTGAATCTGCCCCAAATATTTGAATGCCCTTTTCTTAAAAATCATGTCTGCAATTATCCCGGTTGCTTCTGCACCTTTTTCTACCACACTTTTTCCTTCCACTCAACTTTCCATTAATATGCTTAGATATAGCACTCTGTGAACAGCCAGCTTCTTTAGCAATGACCTTTTGTGGCTTACCCTCCTTGTGCAGTGTGTCAATGACTGCCTTCTACATATGTCAAGTCAGCCGCTGCCCCATGATTGTGGAGCCTAGGGAAACAGACTAAGGGAACTTATTAAATTCTTAGGAAGCCTTTGAAGGTGTTAATTATTATAATTTACTGAGATCATGACTTTTGGGTTTTCTTTGACTGGAAGCCAGAATCATCAACATTAATAGAAATAAACACTTGAAACAGATCACTCTGTAATGACTGTATATAATATGCGAATTTCACTTTTTGTATTGAAGAACTGAAATAAATTAACTTTTTGATGATATTCAAATTTTGTGAGAAGTACATGTATGTACATACTCTGCAGACCAAATATTTATACACAGTACAGGTTCTCACCAGTGTTCTGCAGACCCTATGTGTGTACTGTGCATTTCTTCACCATTGCTCTCCAAACCCTATATGTGTGTACTGTGCATTTCTCCACTATTGTTTTGCAGACCCTATATATGTTATACACAGTGCAGGTTCTCACCAGTGTTCTGCAGACCCTATCTGTGTGTACTGTGCATTTCTACATTGCTCTAAAGACCATATGTGTGTACTGTGCATTTCTTCACCATTGCTCTGCAGACCCTATATATAGCTCTGGGAAAAAGAGCCCACTGCAAAATTTTCAGTTTGTCTGATTTTTCTCTTTATAGGTATATTTTTGAGTAAAATGTAAATTGCTCTTTTATTCTATAAACTACTGACAGCATGCCTTCGAATTTTCAAGCACTAAATTTTGTATTTATTTTCAGAAAATGAGAAATGGTCAAAATAACAAAAAATGCAGTGCTTGCAAACCTCAAATAATGCTAAGAAAACAAGTTCATAGTCAAAATAAAAAATGCAGTGCTTGCAAACCTCAAATAATGCTAAGAAAACAAGTTCATAATCATTTAGAAACAACAATACTAATATTTTAACTCAGGAAGAGTTCTGAAATGAATATTTTGTAGAATAACCATGATTTTTAATCACAGCTTTCATGCGTCTTGGCATGCTTTCCACTAGTCTTTCACACTGCTTTTGGGTGACCTTATGCCACTCCTGGTACAAAACTTTAAGTAGTTCTTTGATTGATGGCTTGTGACTATCCATCTTAATCCTGATTACATTTCAGAGGTTTTCAATGGGGTTCAGTTCTGGAGATTGGGCTAACCATGACAAGGATTTGATGTGGTGGTCCTTCATCCACACACTGATTGACCTAGCTGTATGGCATGACACTGTCCTGCTGGAAAAATCAGTCCCCAGAGTTAGGGAACATTGGCTGAGCAGAAGGAATCAACTGTTTTTCCAGGATTACCTTGTATGCGGCTTGATTCATATGTCTTTCACAAAGATTAACCTGCCCAATTCCAACCTTGCTGAAGCATCCCCAGAGCATCACCGATAATCCACTAAATTTCACAGTGGGTGCAAGACACTGTGCCTTGTACGCCTCTCCAGGTCCCTATCTAACCATTAGACGACCAGGTTTTGAGTCTAATTTTCAGCTTTGCCCATCAGAGAAGATTACCTTACTCCAGTCCTTTATGGTCCGATCCTTGTGGTCTTTGGCAAAGTTCAGCCTGGCTCTCCTTTGCTTCTCATTGATGAAAGGCTTTTTTCTAGCTTTACATGACTTGAACCCTGCCTCTAGGAGCCCATTATGAACAGTTCTTGCCAAGCACTTCACCTCAGCTGCCATTTGCCATTCCATTTGTAAGTCACTTGATGACATCCTGCGGTTGTTGAGTGACATTCGAATAAGACGATGGTCATCCCTGTCAATGGAGAGTCGTCTTCGCCCTCTGACGGTCTGGAGCTTTGTGGTCCCCAATATCTGCTGCTTGACCATGTTGTAATGGACTGCTGTCTTAGAAATTTTAAGGATGGAGGCAACATGACGCTCACTGTATCCCTCTGCTAGTAAAGCCAGAATTGAGCCCTTTTCCTCACTCAAGACTTTTTTCAACTCCTTTGGTACGGCTGAAAGTTATTTTTTCCTTCCTATTACTTTTACTTTTTGGATATTACTAGCACTTGCCATCCAGCTTGTCCTATTGCAAGAGAAGTGTGATCACCACAGCAAGGTTTTTTATACTTTCCTTTGTTAAATAAGATTTGGTTCAGCTGACCACCTAATCAGAAGCACATTAAGTAGAATGAGGTGTACTCTGGTAGGAATTCAATTGACACTGAAATGGAATGGCTGTCAGACATGTAGAGAAGCTGATTTTTATAAAACTGTGCAGTGGTCTCTTAATTTTTGCCAGATCTGTATGTATACACTGTGCAGGTTCGCACCAGTGCTATGTAGATCATTTAGCTGTTTATATGGAGGTTCTCTAAAGGTGGTTTCTTTTTTTTTATCAGATAAATTTTTATTTATGATAACAATTACATCAAGCAATTGTTCACATATAACCATGTTTTTATAAACAAAAACAAAACTCCTCCCTCCCTTTTCCCCCTCTATCCCCCCTCCGAGATCCCTTCAGTGCCTTCCCCGTTCCTCGTCCAGTACTCTTTCCAACATCCATATATAGTTATGTAATGTGAATATCTTCCATATCCCAATACGTCCCTCCCACCCCTCTAACTCCATTCTACCCATGGCTGCCATATCTTGTGAAACACCTCAAGTTTATTTCTCTTAGTGTAAATACTTTTTTCCAATGAAATTATATGCTCCGCCTGCGCAAGAAAGTCCCGTCTAGTCGGAGGCTCCTCTCTGATCCAAAACCGGGCAATCAATTTCCTTGCTATGAACAACAGTCTAGCAATCGCCAGTTTGACCATAGCCGCCGCTGCCAATTCTTCCACAAAGCCTAAAATACAGATCAAAGGGTCCCTGGGGATTACACATTTATATATCCATTCGATCCGATTCAGTACAACTGTCCAGTATGTAGACAATCTAGGGAAACACCACAACATGTGCATCATATCTGCCCGTTCCTGCGAACACCGTGGACAATCGGAATCAGACCTCAAACCCATCTTGAACAATCTATCAGGAGTTCTGTAAGCTCTATGAATTACGTACAGCTGAGACATCCTCCCAGGTTCGCTCATAGAAATCTTAGGCACATATTCTAAAATAGATTCCCATCTATCATCACTTATTTCTCCCAATTCAGCCTCCCATTTCACTCTAGCCTTGATGGGATGACTGACTAGAAATGTAAATAATAAATCTCTATACACTTCTGAGATTGCCCCCTTCGTCTCGCTGTTCCCCAAAATGGAGGCCAGCGTGACATCAATCTGGACCTCAACAGGCCTCCTCCGACATTGCGACCGATACGCATGCTGAATTCTTTTATAATGATACATACACTCACTGGCCACTTTATTAGGTACACCTGTCCAACTGTGTGTTAAGACTTAATTTCTAATCAGCCAATCACATGGCGGCAACTCAGTGCATTTAGGCATGTAGACATGGTCAAGACAATCTCCTGCAGTTCAAACCGAGCATCAGTATGGGGAAGAAAGGTGATTTGAGTGCCTTTGAACGTGGCATGATTGTTGGTGCCAGAAGGGCTGGTCTGAGTATTTCAGA
Source organism: Dendrobates tinctorius (assembly GCF_039654945.1). NCBI lineage: Eukaryota > Metazoa > Chordata > Amphibia > Anura > Dendrobatidae > Dendrobates > Dendrobates tinctorius. Next base: position 85,440 of record NW_027361726.1, on the reverse strand, counting down.
AACTGCTGATCTACTGGGATTTTCACGCACAACCATCTCTAGGGTTTACAGAGAATGGTCCGAAAAAGAAAAAAAATCCAGTGAGCGGCAGTTCTGTGGCCGGAAATGCCATGTTGATGCCAGAGGTCAGAGGAGAATGGGCATACTGGTTCGAGCTGATAGAAAGGCAACAGTGACTCAAATTGCCACCCGTTACAACCAAGGTAGGCAGAAGAGCATCTCTGAACGCACAGTGCGTCGAACTTTGAGGCAGATGGGCTACAGCAGCAGAAGACCACACTGGGTACCACTCCTCTCAGCTAAGAACAGGAAACTGAGGCTACAATTTGCACAAGCTCATCGAAATTGGACAGTAGAAGATTGGAAAAACGTTGCCTGGTCTGATGAGTCTCGATTTCTGCTGCGACATTCGGATGGTAGGGTCAGAATTTGGCGTAAACAACATGAAAGCATGGATCCATCCAGCCTTGTATCAACGGTTCAGGCTGGTGGTGGTGGTGTCATGGTGTGGGGAATTTTTTCTTGGCACTCTTTGGGCCCCTTGGTACCAATTGAGCATCGTTGCAACGCCACAGCCTACCTGAGTATTGTTGCTGACCATGTCCATCCCTTTATGACCACAATGTACCCAACATCTGATGGCTACTTTCAGCAGGATAATGCGCCATGTCATAAAGCTCGAATCATCTCAGATTGGTTTCTTGAACATGACAATGAGTTCACTGTACTCAAATGGCCTCCTCAGTCACCAGATCTCAATCCAATAGAGCATCTTTGGGATGTGGTGGAACGGGAGATTCGCATCAGGGATGTGCAGCCGACAAATCTGCGCCAACTGTGTGATGCCATCATGTCAATATGGTCCAAAATCTCTGAGGAATGCTTCCAGCACCTTGTTGAATCTCTGCCACGAAGAATTGAGGCAGTTCTGAAGGCAAAAGGGGGTCCAACCCGTTACTAGCATGGTGTACCTAATAAAGTGGCCAGTGAGTGTATTTGAGTGTGGAAGCTGGAACTCTGATTGTAGCTCCATGAATGATTTAAGTCTCCCCTGACCCACAAGCTGACCCATCCGTCTAATTCCTGCCTCTCTCCAAAGCCCAAATCCCTCCATTCGCTGGAATTCTTGTAAATTTATGTTATCCCACACTGGAGAGTATTTAGTAAGGCCCGTGACACCCCTAATCTGTTTAACTTTCTCCCATACCTTATGAATAAGGAGAACCGTAGGAAACCTAGAGCCAAATTTTAAAAACTGCCCCCCTTCCAGGCTCTCTCCCAAAGGCCATTTCCCAAACAGCTTTCTCAAACTACTGGGCGATTGTTCCTGTCCCGTCTCCTCCCCCCATCCTCCCATATGTTGACATTGTGCTGCTAAAAAATATACCCAGGGATTAGGAAGTGCCACCCCCCCGTCCTCTTTCGGCCTCTGCAACGTTTCTTGTTTAAACCGTGGGCTTTCCCCCCCCATATTAGGTCGCCGAACAGCGATTTAATTTTACAGAACCTACTCTGTGGGATGCAAACTGGAGAATTATGCAGTACATACAGCAGCTGCGGCATCACAATCATTTTTAAAAGATTTACCCTTCCAATCACCGAAAGATGTAATTTATTCCACGCCGAAATCTTGGTACGAACTTTTTGTAGCAGAGGGCTTAAATGAAGTTCTTCAAAACTACTCAAAGGGAGGGCGATCTGTATCCCCAGATATTTAAATCTCGAAACTACTCTCAATTTCGGTGATATTCCAACCTCCCCAATATCTCCATCTACTGTATCAATGGGCATGATGCACGATTTATCCCAGTTAATTTTGAGTCCAGAAAATTCTCCGAATTCCTCAATTAATGCCATCGCATTATCCAAGTTCTCCCCCGTGTCCCCCAGGTATAGCAGAATATCATCAGCGTACAGAGACACCTTCTCCTCCTTCCTTCCATAAACAAATCCCTTTATCTCCTGTGTATCCCTTATTTTAATAGCTAGGGGTTCCACGGCGAGGGGAAACAGCAACGGAGATAATGGGCATCCCTGTCTCGTACCCCTATGTAGTGAGAAACTATCAGATAATTTATTGTTTACTCTGATTTTTGCCGTCGGAGAGGAATACAGCAACCCCACCCAAGACATAAACCTAGGCCCGAACCCAAAGCCCAACAGGACCGACCACAAGTACTTCCATTCTACACAGTCAAAAGCCTTATGGGCATCCAAAGACACTACCACTCTTTTTCCAGCATTATCGGCCGGAATTTGCATATTTAAATATAATCTTCTTAGATTGATTGCTGTAGATTTATTGGGCATAAAACCCGATTGATCTGGGTGAATTATTTTAGCCACCACACAGGTCAACCTGTTGGCCAAGGCCTTTGCCAATATCTTAATATCTGTCGTAAGAAGTGAAATCGGTCTGTAGGACTCTGGATCCAAAGGGTCTCTATCGGCTTTAGGAATGACCACAACAATGGCCTCTCTCATAGAAGTAGGCAGCTGTCCCCTCTCCAACGACTCATCAAATACCTTCACCAATTTAGTTATTACTTCTTCATTTAGTATTTTATAGACCTCCGTTGGAATACCATCTGCCCCCGGGGCCTTATTACCCGCCATGTCCGCCAATGTCACCCTCAACTCCGCTGCCGTAAGCGGCCTATCCTTCCACTCTCTATCTTCATCCCCCAATCTAGGAAGCTCAATCGTCCCCAAATAACTGTCCATCTCCTCTTGACCTTTATGTGTCTGTGAGGAGTATAACTCACTGTAAAACTGTTTAAATACTTCCAAAATTTGATCCCCCTGTGAAACCACGGTACCTTCCTTATTTTTAATTGCATATACATGGGAAGATTCCCGTTGTGCCGACGCCACCATTGAGAGCAGGTGCCCCACTTTTTCACCCTCCGCGTAGAATGCCTCATTCTGAAACGCCCGCCGTCTCTCCGCCTTACGGATATGAAGTTTATTAACTTCCAATTGGGCCACTTTCATGCGGGTCTGCGTATCTGTATTACACTGCGCACCCAATGCCTCCTCCGCTGCCCTTAGTTCCTCCATCACTGCTTTGTCTTGATTTTGAGACTTAGTCTTATATCGAGATACTTCTCTGTATAAAATCCCTCTCAAAAAGGCCTTCATAGTATCCCAGACTATATGGCCCTCAGCACTGCCTTCATTTATCCTAAAAAATTCTCCCAATTATTCTCCCACCTTTCCCATATCCAGCAACCGTAACCAAAAAGGGTGAATTTTCCATCCCATTCCTGTCAACCTCCCTTGCCCTCCCAATTGTAGAGACACCTCCAGTGGACAATGATCCGATAGGACCCTGGGCAGATATTCCACTTCCTGTACCAAGTCATCCATTCCCTCATTTCCTAAAGCCACATCAATACGAGATAAAGATCCGTATGTCGCCGAATAACATGAATAAGTATATTTCTCCATATTCCGAACTCTCCACAAATCTATCCAACCAATCTCCCTCATGTAGTTTCCAAAAGGTGTCACCTTCCCCCCCTTCCCACCCCCCGTATGTTTACCTTTATCCCAATGATCATTTGCAATATTATTTACATCACCGATTAAAAGCAGCGGGACTCCCATCCATTTCCCAGATAAGTCCAGAATTTCCTGTATCTTTTTTCTAGAGAATGGTGGAGGGATATACAAGGACACAAAACATAATAATCTATTCAAAATTCTGCATACAATAAACACGTATTGCCCGTCCCTATCTATTATAGCCTCCACTTCTTCGTATGGAGTAGAATTGTGGATTAACACCGACACTCCCCTTGCATAGGCCGAATACGTCGAGTGATAAGCCTTCCTCACCCATCTTTTTTGTAGCATTGCAACTTTATCCTCTACCAGGTGTGTCTCTTGGAGGCAAATCACTGAGGGCCTCAGCTTCAGCAGATATTGTAAAATTGCAACCCGTTTTGAAGCGTTAGCGAGACCCCTAACGTTCCAGCTTAGAATCTTAATTCTATCCCCCATAATATGTTGCAATCCCAAACATTAGACACGTTATAGGTAGAATCTCGATCGAACCCCCCACCTCCCCACCTCTACCCCCTTTCTCAACTTCCCAACTGGAATAAACTCCCCTCCCTCCCCCCCCTCCCCCTCCCAAAAAATTAGTTGTCTCCCACAGCCTTTAAGCTGATAAGAATTCTCTCTCCCTCTCTATTTGAGAAACAGTAGCGCGTTTTAACAGCCTAACGATACAAGCTCTGTATTCCAACTACCCTCCCGTCCACATTAATCCAACTGCAATAAGCGTTGCGCCGCCAAACACAACCTTCTTAAACCAACATGGCATTGCTTCATCTCAAAGATGAACATTAACTTAGTAATTTCAAACTAAATCTCAGTTAGTCACTGTTTCAACATCACTCAGAGTATGCTTCAACGGGTCCGTCCCGCTCTGATATTTTGTATATTAGAGTCAAGCCAGAGTGTCGCCTCCTCTGGGTTCTGAAAAAAGTGCACCCGGTCCAAAGCTGCGACTCTCAGTTTAGCTGGGTAGATCATCGAGTAGCGCACATCTATGTCTCGTAGTCTTCTTTTAACTTCTCCAAACGTCATCCGGAGCTTCTGGACTGCTGCAGAATAATCTGGGTAAATGGAGATGCGATTGCCAGCTATGGTAAGTTCCGCATGGGTCCTGGCTTTCCTCAGCAGTGTGTCTCTGTCTCTATAATTCAAAACTTTAGCCAAAATGACTTTTGGAGCTGATCCTGGGGGCAGGGGTCTGGTGGGCACCAGATGCGATCTTTCAACAGAAAACATTTTGGTAAGGCTATTCCCTCTCACGGTATTCTTCAACCATGACTCAATGTACTCAGTGGGATTATTGCCCTCTGCTTTTTCTGGCACCCCCACAATCCTCAAGTTACTCCTGCGGGAGCGGTTCTCCAAATCATCAGTTTTAAATTCCAGCTCAGCTATACGTTGCATATACTTCTTTTCCCTTTTCAACAGTTCATTAACCTGGTCCTCCGCACTTCCCACACGTTCTTCCACCACCTCCACTCTCTGTTCAACTTTGCGCACTGCAGCGTTAATCGCAGCCATCTCCCCCTTTAAATCATCCACACGACCATTCAGGGCTGCAAGGGCAGATTTGTTGAACATTACCACAGAGAATATGTCCTTGAGCGCCGGGCTCTGCTACATCCAGTGTGTCCGGCTGCTCAAGCTGGCCAGTACATGCAGCCACCTCAGGGGATCTCCATTCCTCCCCACCACTCTGTGGCTGGCCCCCTCCTTCCTGCTGTGTCCCAGGGACATGTTCTGGGTTAGGTCTCTCCCCTTCAGCCTCTGACCGCTCATTAGCAGCCTCCTCTGACCTTGCAAAGCGTTCCAGCCGAGCGATCACCTCCATCTTCCTCTGATATGCCGCGCTCGCCCTTGCCGCCTCCTCTGCAGCCTCGGCGCCATCTTGGGCCTGAGCATTTCCAGACGCTGCCAGCTCCTTCTGTCTCCTGCGCGTCATCCCGCTGCGGGGCTCTTCTCCACCCGACCGCACTCTACTCCCTGCTACTCCCCAGGTTTCTGCACACTCCGTGGGGGAATTTCAGCGTTCGGCGGCGCTGCAAATAGCTATAATCAGGGAGATTGTGGCAGGAGAGCTCCTCTGCAAGTCACTGCCTCACATCGTGCGCTAGGCCACGCCCCCCCCTCTAAAGGTGGTTTCTTATTCGTGAAGTAATTGGTCCATCTACATATGAATGCGTTCACATGTTCATTGTGCTGTATTCTGTACAGGGCAGGTGCAAGAAACGAGTTAGAAGATTTTAATGTTTTACCTGAATTAGTTCGTCGCTTCATGGATTTTCAATAAAGCCCTTTTACTTTTATCTACTTCTGTTGTGACGCACCAAATTTCTCAAATTTTGTCTACTACTGCTGAGCACACTAGCAAAATTCCTGGCACCTAAGGCAGTTAATTCATCTATCCCGCATCCAGCTAATTCACCAAGAAGGTGATGAACCCTTTTCTCTCTGTAATGTTTTAACCCATTTACGACATATAAAGTACATGTACATCATATCATTCCTCTGACTTTGAAGTAGGCTCAGACGCCGAAACTACATCTTTCGTGGCAGATGATAGCCGATTTAAATAGCCATCATGTGCGTCTTAACAGCCGCAGGTGGAGCGTAGATCTGCCCATAGCAGTTGTCCTGTCAATCTCCAACAGCAGCATTTAATATGCGCCGGCAGAGGGATGGGGCGCGTCATTCCAAGCACCCATCAGAGCACCCGTGATGTAATTGTCGGGTGCCGATGGGTTGCCATGACTTCCGGGGTTCTTCTAAAAAAACTCCATGCTTTCTCATGAAAACGCTCCTGTGAAAGATAGTATTTAGCTGGAGTTCATAGGAGATTGTGATTTCCACTATACATAGCAGTGCAGATGCCCAGCTATGTATAGTATAAGTGATCAGACGATTGCAGCTTCAAGCCCCCTAAGGGGACGAATATAGTAAAAAGTAAAGGTTTTTAAAAATTTGAAAAATAAAAATACAAAAGTTCAAATGACTTTCCTTTTGCCCAATTAAAAATAAAATTTAAAAAATATATACATACTGTATTTGGTATTGCTGCAGTTGTAAGAGTCTGATCGATCAAAACATAAAATAAAGTAATCTGGTCAGTAAATGTACCAAGAAAATAAATAGAATGCCAGAATTAGGTTGGTCATTGCAGTATTGCAAAAAAATGTGACCAAAACATCGTATCTACCCCAAACTGGTATCAGTAAAAATGTATGCTAAGGGCACAAAAATATAACGCATCAGAGGGCCTTATATCCGGAAAATCAAAAATGTTACGGGTCTCTCATTAAAAGACAGTTTTATTTATTACAAATTTTCGAATTTCTTTCATCATTTAAATAAAAAAAAAGCTATATATGTTTGGTATTTGCACTGTACTTGTATTTTCCCACTTTCCAGTGCATCTCGTGAGAAACTTAATGCGGTCATTTAAAACTACAACTTGTCCTGCAAAAAACAAACCCTCATATCGTTATGTATACAGAAAAATAAAGTTATGGCTCTTGGAAGAAGGGGCGAGAAAAACAACGATGGCAAATATCCTAGTCATGAGGCGGTTTAGAGGTTAATCCAATGAATGCACTAGCGCTCTGCCACTGTGTCAAGTGCCAACGCACCTTCCTGCCTTTGTGCGTGGCAAATTTGAATGCAATGAGTATTTAGTGATGAGTTAAATACACTTGATGACACTGAAATTAGTTGTCAAATGCTGACCTGTGTTGCTGGGTAGACCCAATGTGGGATACACGTGCCTTCATCCAAGTGGGGCGATAATGAAATGGAAGGTAAAGCCATGCTGAGTCCTGGATCCGGCTGTGCTCAATGATGCAGTGTCTGCAGAGTTCCGGCCGGCTACGCTACCTGTGACGCCTACTTCAAAAGAAAAAAGCTGCCGCTCTGTGTCTGCGTGATGTCAATACACTACGGGCTCTCTTCTGTGGCAAGAAGGAAGAGTGCTGATATCCAACGAGTTTCCGAGGTATCGTCCTTCGTCAGGGTTAACATTCCACAATGATTGTCAGCTTTAGATAGGTAGGTATTGCAGCACATTGGTACAAATAGTGATTGACCATTTTTTTTAGAAAGCAAACAATTTTATCTCACTAACTAGACCTGTTATAGGGTTGAGGTTTCCCGCAAAAATTACTAGTTATTAAAGGGAGGCGACTCCTGCACCTTAGTTGAAGTCCGATATTATTAATATCAAATTTGACTTGTAATTAATATACAACTTAGTGATGCCTTAACGTGATCTGTCCCTTATACGGTGTACTATCAGACAAAATTGTGTAGTAATAAAGAATATGTATTACACACAAGTCACAGTCTATTATATACATAAAACATCCTAATCAGAGATGGAGGACTGTTTAAAAATTTATAAAATCTTTTATTGAAGCAAAATATAATACAGATATACAGACAAAGGATTTTATGATTTAATTGAAAAGAAAGCACCACATCCCGAGATCATGTACAAACATTTGTGGAGAAGCAGCAGTATGACAAACCTGTGTTCACATAGAGGATTTTACTCAGATTTACAAATTCATTATAAAAATACCCAATTTTTATCTAGTAAAAAAAACCAATGCAAATATATTCAAAAGATCTTAATTGGATACTTGAGTAAAGTGCCAAGTCCATAAAGACTGGAATACTATTTTTAATGTGCAAAAAAAGAGCCTTCAAGTTAACAATATCAATAATTACATTATCAACATTCTATTGCCACCTAGCGGTGAAGGCAAAAGCCAGCTCCATTTATAGAAATGCATTAATTCCTGACAGCATTATTCTGAATCCCAGATATTTCTAGCACATTGCTGCACAAACGCAAGCTATAAGTTTTAAAGGAACATAAAGACATCTCTTCCCCATATGTAAAGTACTGACAAAGTGCTATATCCATTGCTCTATCAGATATCCATAATTCCCACAGCTCAGTATTTGGTCAGCCACGTTCTGATTCCCCTTAACGCATGTTTCGCGTTGGCTTCTTCTGAGGGGCTGTGCTATGGCTAGGATCAGCGGTCTTTTATATGAAATATTAATTTACCTCCGCTGCAGCGAGATTGCAGCGCTGACGTCATGGTAATGAGCATCGCCTGCCTGAGTCTCGGTGTCTCAGACCCACAATCCCCTGCTTGAAGCGTGAGAGCAGGAGGAGGGGTGTGCAAAGTCATGGGGATGCCTCCATTACCATGGCTGAGTCTCGATCACATACAGAAGCGCACCCTAATGGAGTTATTCTGAGTTGTCACCCAGAATTATTAGAATTTAAATGTTACTGAATAGTTTGAGTCTAATGATTATGTAAATATGTATATTCTATAGCCTCATAAGAACTTGAGTATTTTTACTTAGATATTTACACTTGAAACCAGAAGTTGACACTATATAAAAAGACACATCTGCATGTTTTTCTCAATCTCTGACATGAAATCAGATTGAACCTTTCACATTCTTGGTCAATTAGGATTTCCATAATTATTAATATTTGTCCAGTGTCAGAATAATGAGAGAGAGAATGTTTTAAGGCATTTTTATTACTTACTGCAAAGTCAAAAGTTAACATACACTAAGATTACTTCGCATTTGAACAATTCTGGACCGCCCATATGATGATTGTTCTCCGTCCTTGGCTTCGATTTTTCAATATCGCGAACATGCTCACGGATTCTTATTCTGAGCTCTCTCCTATGTAAATTTTGTTGCATGGGCAACTAGCATAATAAATCTATTCGTAGTGCTTATAATAAAGTGCAAAATGTATCACGAGATCAGTTGCTATGCAAGAACAACTGAAAACCCTGCCAAGACATTTTAGAATGTTTCATAATTAAAAAGCAGGTGGTCTTCATGTTTTTGCAATTGATCCCTGGGTGTGAGGGGTGGTGACCTTAGAATTCTATCACAAGTGGAGAGTCGAAGGATTTAAAGACTCAATACTATGATTCCTCAGGGGATGAACAAAAATAATGGTTTTGGTTCCTTTCTATAATTATCTATGGGATTTTTATTGTAATTGTCTGGTTTTAGTTTTTTAATAGATCTTTCTAAAATATTTTTTTTATTTTTAGACTGCAATGGAATTGATGATCTATGATGATTTCATCACGATGATCCTTCATGGCAAAATGTGGAATCCGACATTTGTTGAAAATCATGAAGCCTATATTAGAATTGTATTATTGTCTTAAGAAATTGCGGTTGTGACACTATCACATTAATTGTCTTTATTAATTTAGTTTTATTATTTTTGAATAAATTTATTTATTGTATTATATATATCAATTTTGCAATACACTATGTATATTTTTTGACATTTGTTGAAAATCATGAAGTCTACATTAGAACTATATTAGTATTGTCTTAAGAAATCATGTTTGTGTCACCATCATACTAATTATTTTATTAATATTATGACTATTTTGTTTATTCATTACATAGTTAATTATTTTTGTATAAATTTATTTTGTAATTATTAAATGTAATAATTTTTGTATTATACCATGTATTTTTCATGTATTTATTTTGTTATATTATTTTTCATTTATTTTAGTTTGTTGTGTCTTTAGGCTGTGTTTTAGGTCGGTTCCTAGGTGTTTTATGCAGGCTGGCAATCCAATAGTTGCATCCGCTGTATGCCTGATTCTGTCCCCACTAGAGGCTTTCACAACGCGCTCAGTTGGTCTGCGAGTGGTGTCGCGCTGCTAGGCAACGTGCCCGCTTGCGTTCCGGAAGCGCCGAGTGAGGGCTTCCGGTTTTAGGTGTGGACACATCCACGCATGCGCCGACGGTCTGCAGACGTTAATCAATGGACTTCATGTTTTTATGTGGGCTCTGATGCGCGTGCGTTAGGTTGCACGCGTCATAACACTGAATGACATGTCTCATTGGTTTCCCTGATTATAAATACTAATGCCGGATCACAATTAGGCCACGCCTCCTGAAGAAGCTGCGGCGTAACGCGCGTAGGGGCGGCAGGCGCCGGGGCAGCGTTACTTCATACTATATGTAAGTTTTGCACATTATAATGGCACCTTATATTTTATAGCACTTTTTTCATTCCTACGATAGGATAATATGGCTCATCGCTATATGTTCTGCAGGCCTAATGCACTTTATTAGTGCTTTGAAAAAGCATACAGCCTGATCCTTTTTTGGCACCTAGAGCACTGAGGCACTTTCTTTCAGTGTTTTCAGTAGGCATACAGCCAGGTGCTTTTAAGCATTAAGTATTAGGAGGAACTATTGCATCTTATTCAGTGACTATATACTTGGCAAACAGCTTAAGTTTATTACAGCACGTGTGCACTTTATCTTTTGTTTATGTTTTATTTTAATAAATTTACACCTGATTCATTATATGATATAATTTTTTCTGTGCTATTGTGTGATTTATAAGGTACATCAATTTTGCCCTGTGTCATCGTATTAGCATTTATGCTCGTTTTTTGCTTTATGTAGAATAAAATTTGATATTTTAGCTTTAAAAACTCTTGATATTCTTTTTTCTTAATTGATACCTAGAGGACATGGATGTATTATATTGTATTTGAGTTGTGCTACTTTCCAGTGGTAGGGAATTTATTGTACCTATTCTATAGATATGTATAAGGTTTCAATTTTGTAATAACCATCAAATTAACATCTGTTTCCATGTAGCGCAAGGTGTGGATAAAATTTTTTATTTCCTCTTATTTTTTTTGCCTTATATACAAGTCATTATCCTGGAAAGAATGTTTCTTAACATTTTTACCAGCAAAATCCATTTTGTCTTCGGTTTTGTATGTTTTATTGTCAGTCCATAAAAGTGGCGTAATACTCTGAATCCCAGGTCGCTGCTGGGAACAATGTTGTCAGAGACACTTTCCATCGATGTCACAAAATTTAAGAACTCACCCTCCAGACCTCCGGGGTGGACAGGGGAGCAGGAAAAATGCTTGAGTTTCCCATTTACTTCTAATACACTCGTTACTCAGGTCAGGCACCCTAGCATTACGATTTGATCGAGTAATGAGTACCCAAGCATCTTAGTACTCGCTCATCACTAGTCTGTGATAGAAAGCAAATGGATTTTCACTTTGAACACATTAAGACCAATGGGTCTCAAACGTGACAAAATTGTTTGCTTTCTAAAAAATGATCAATCACTATCTGGACCAATGTGCTGCGATACCTACCTATATAAAGCTGACAATCACTGCGGAATGTAATCCCTGACGAAGGACGATACCTCAGAAATGCATTGGATGTCAGCACTCTTCATTCTTGCCACAGAAGAGAGCCTGTAGTGTATTGACATCACACAGACACAGAGCGGCAGATTTCTTCATTTGAAGCAGGCGTCACAGGTAGCGTAGCCGGCCGGAACGCTGCAGACACTGCATCATTGAGCACAGCCGGATCCAGGAAACAGCACGACCTTACCTTCCACTTCATTATCTCACCACTTGGATAAGTCACGTGTACTCCACATTTCCACATTGAGTGTACGCAGTAACACAGGTGAGCATTTGGAAACTAATTTATCAGTATCATTAAGTGTATTTAGTTTATCGGTAGTGTATGATTTAAAAAGGTAGTCTATGGTAATCACCTATGGGGAACAAAAAACAGTGTCAAAATGGGCTTTTTCACTATACTTTGTAGATACAGATTTGTCTAACCTACCATCAACACTTCCTCACTCCTGACTAGGGGTATGTGCACACATTGAGTAAAATTTCTGCACCCCTTGGGAGGAAAATTGCGTATTTGTGTCAGAGTAGTTAATGGTGAAAAACGCACAGAGAATTGACATTCTGAAATTTTTTTCTGCAACAAATCTGCAAATCAAAAAATACTCAACGTTTGCGTGACACGATAGGTTTCTCATTCATTTTACTGGCTTCAGGATTGCTTCAGGTTGACACAAATCTGAGATGAAAAAAAAAAAACACATAAAAACCACACCAAATCTGCAACGTGTGCCTTAGTGTCAATACTAGCACCAGCTGCTTGTAAAGACACTAAAGGTATATGCACACATTCAGTTTTTGATTGCAGAAATTTCTGCATCTCTTGGCAGGAAATATGCAGCTGCAAATCTGTGTGTTTTTGCATGCAGGGTTTTTTTTACCTGTGTTTTTCTAGTATTTTTTAGCCAAAAAATGCTGCAAAAATGCTGAAAGAATTGACATGTTTTTTTCTGCACCATATCTGCAAGTCAGAAATAAAGCAACATGTGCATGACACTTCAGGATTCTCACTGAATTTGCTGGCATCAGGAATTCCTTCAGGTTTTTGTGACAAATTTGCAATCAAAAACACATTAAAAAAAGCTGCATAACGCAATGTGTGCCCATAGCCTAAGAGTCACTGTAGTAATGTCATTACAAACGATGCTCTGGATCTATCCCAGGAATTCGCGAACAAGGCTTCAAGACCTGGGTAGATCCAGAGTGTTATATGTTATGAAAGCTGCTCACAAGATGATCATCACTGCTGAAGGTCTCCTCTCTCAGCACTGTCACGTAATATAAACGCCAGGAGAGGAAAGTTTTGGCTTGCGATAGATAGATAGATAGATAGATAGATAGATAGATAGATAGATAGATAGATGCAGAGAGCTGTATGCAGCTTTCTTTGACCACTAATTTGTTCTCTGTGAACATCACATAAACATGAGCAGATTAAAACTATGCCATATCAAAATGTAGCATTCTTCCTAAGGATATTTGACGTCCATGTTTATCGATAGACAACGGTCTCCTATGTGGAGATCCAAGGCGATTTCGATCTCGATATACTCTGTCTACTAGACCATGATGTCGAGTTGTCCTGCTTGTGTCTAATCCAGAAGATGGAAATGGCGTCTGTAAAACAAAAAAAAAGTAAACATTATAAACTTATGTAGAAAACTGAACTTAATTTTAGTTTATTTCCAAAATTACCAATATTTCACTTTAGATGATGGGTACTTTTAATTAAATGCTATCTATCTAATATATAAAGCTCAATGTGGATGCGTATGTATGTATGTGTGTGTGTATGTCCGGGATTGGCATCCGCACCGTCGCAGCTACAGCCACAAAATTTGGCACAGTCACATATTAGGACCCCGAGAGCGTCATAGGCTACGTTGTGAGGCAAAATTTTAACCCTGCGAGTTCCAATTCACCAAACAATTTTGCCCCTATCTACATAATGGGGAAAAAGTGTATGTATTGGCATCTGCATCGTCGTAGCTACAGCCACAAAATTTTGCACAGTCACACGTCTGGACCCCGAGAGCGTCCTAGGCTATGTTGTGAGGTGAAATTTTCACCCCGCGCGTTCCAATTCACCAAACAATTTTGCCCCTATCTACATAATGGGAAAAAAGTGAAAGGAAAAGTGTTGGAGGCAAATTGACAGCTGCCAGATGTGAACAAGGGGGACTTAAAGAATGAGAGCAATGGCGCCAAAGAGTATATACCGTACAGGTGCTAAGGTGGGGCCCTGACATGAGATGCTCACCACACACGGGGATATGAACACACACACAAAATGCACCACACACTACCACGTGCTTCACCACATATACCACCCTCAGCACACATTGCACCACACATACACCAACCTCGCCACATAAAAGTCGAAACCCAAAAGTCGCCACTCAAAACTCGCCACGCTGTCCCAGAGCTGTTTAAAAGATGAAAAATGAGCTGTGATTGGTTGCCATCAGCAACAGTTTTCTTTGTAGACAGTTGTGGTAACTGCGGCCCATTATTCTTATCATTTCTATGGTGTTATCATCCTTCTGTAAAGCTGGAAATAACACAATTTATTACCGTGCCAACACAGACCACCCTCTGACACAGACTGCAGAGGGAGCCCAGTATCACACAGGATAGGATTAGATACACGGCTCAGCAGTCAGTATCACACAGAATAGGATTAGATACACAGCTCAGCAGTCAGTGTCACACAGGATAGGAATAGATACCGCAGCTCAGCACACAGTATCACACAGAATAGTATTAGATACATGGCTCAGCAGTCAGTATCACACAGGATAGGATTAGATACATGGCTCAGCAGTCAGTAACACAAAATAGGATTAAATACATGGCTCAGCAGTCAGTATCACACAGGATAGGATTAGATACATGGCTCAGCAGTCAGTATCACACAGGATAGGATTAGATAAATGGCTCAGCAGGCAATATCACACAGGATAGGATTAGATACACAGCTCAGCAGTCAGTATCACACAGGAGAGGATTAGACACATGGCTCAGCAGTCAGTATCACACAGGATAGGATTAGTTCTACAGCTCAGCAGTCAGTATCACATAGGACAGGATTAGATACACAGCTCAGCAGTCAGTATCACACAGAATAGGATTAGATACACAGCTCAGCACACAGTACCACACAGGATAGGATTAGATACACGGCTCAGCAGTCAGTATCACACAGGATAGGATTAGATGCACGGTTTTTATGTGCAATATAATCATTATAATTTGTTATAACTAACCACAGTTGATTACTATGCCTGGGCAAAGCCGGGCTCTTCAGCTATTGTGTATATATATATATATATACACACATACACACACACACACACACACACACACACACATATATATACACACATACGAACACACATACATATACAGACAGGTCCATATATATTTGGACAGAAACAACATTTTTCTCATTTTGGTTCTAGACATTACCACAATGAATTTTAAACAAAACAGTTCAGATGCAGTTGAAGTTCAGACTTTCAGCTTTCATTTGAGGGTATCCACATTAAAATTGGATGAAGGGTTTAGGAGTTTCAGCTCCTTACCATGTGAACATGTGAACTTCAACTGCATCTGAATTATTTTGCTTAAAATCCACTTGGAATCTCCTATACACACCAGCTAGTTTCTGGAAAGGGTAACACCCAGAAATCCTGTGTTTTTCCCTGGCCTCATACTATATATGCGGTTTTGATTCATTCCTCACTTGGACCTGGAGGAAGATACATGTAGTGTCGAAACATGTCGTCCAAAAGGGATTGACCATATGCAAAATTGTCACTGAAGAAACATGGAACCTTTTTAATGGAAAAATAAAAGTTATATTTTACCCCACCATTGGACTGATCGCTGGAGAACCAACACTATTTCTTTTACATACAAGGATTTATCCCAATCCGTTTCCGTGCGAACTCCTACCACAGGCTGGACTTATTCCTGGTTTTCTTCAAAGCGGTGAGCTGGCTGTGCCAAAAAATCTTTTTTTCATTTTTTTGTGTGGGATTTTATAGTCTTGCTCAAAACCGCTTGAAACAGATTGCTTTATAATATTAAACAACATGGATCTTTCAAATGAGGATTTAGTGGATACCGATAATTATACAGCTAGATTGCATAAATCAGCAGATATTTTTAATGAAGATAATGAAACCACAGCAGAAGGTGGGAATGATTTGAAAACCATTATGAGAAAGCTGGAATCTGCAAAGAGTAAGGAGCTCAAGCTCTGGAGGGATCACAATTCACTTAGTAACTATGCAGACAAGAACATGATCCCCAGAGGCTTAAGAATAAAAAAAACTAACAACTGCATATTATGGAGAAGTGTTCAGATTGAAATGGGAAGAAATTTTAAGCAACTGCTCAATGGATCTTATTCACCTTATTATTGAAGAGGAAGAAAAAGAATAAATATGATTAAAACCACGATTAAATCTCTGCAAGATCAGACTTTTGGTTTTGAATTTTAAACAAAACAATTCAGATGCAGTTGAATTTCAGACTTTCAGCTATCATTTGAGGGTATCCACATTAAAATTGGATGAAGGGTTTAGGAGTTTCAGCTCCTTAACCCCTTCACCCCCAAGGGTGGTTTGCACGTTCATGACCGGGCCAATTTTTACAATTCTGACCACTGTACCTTTATGAGGTCATAACTCTGGAACGCTTCCATGGATCCCGGTGATTCTGACATTGTTTTCTCGTGACATATTGTACTTCATGTTAGTGGTAAAATTTCATTCAAATAACTTGCGTTTATTTGTGAGAAAAACGGAAATTTGCCGAAAATTTTGAAAATTTCGCAATTTTCCAACTTTGAATTTTTATGCCCTTAAATCACAGAGATACGGCACACAAAAAACTTGATAACTAACATTTCCCACATGTTTACTTTACATCAGCACAATTTTGGAACCAAAATTTTTTTTTGTTAGGAAGTTATAAGGGTTAAAAGTTGACCAGCGATCTCTCATTTTTACAACACCATTTTATTTTTAGGACCACATCACATTTGAAGCCACTTTGAGGGGTCTATATGATAGAAAATACCCAAAAGTGACGCCATTCTAAAAACTGCACCCCTTAAGGTGCTCAAAACCACATTCAAGAAGTTTATTAACCCTTTAGGTGCGTCACAGGAATTTTTTTGAATATTTAAAAAAAAATGAACATCTAACTTTTTTTCACAAATAAAAAACTTCAGGTTCAATTTTTTTTATTTTACCAAGGGTAACAGGAGAAATTGGACTGCAAAAGTTATTGTGCAATTTGTCCTGAGTACGCTGATACCTTATATGTGGGGGGGGGAACGACTGTTTCGGCGCATGGCAGAGCTCAGAATGGAAGGAGCGCCGTTTGACTTTTGCAATGCAAAATTGGATGGAATTCAGATCGGACGCCATGTCACGTTTGGAGAGTCCCTGATGTACCTAAACAGTGGAAACCCCCTACAAGTGACCCCATTTTGGAAACTAGACCCCCCAAGGAACTTATCTAGATATGTGGTGAGAACTTTGAACCCACAAGGGCTTTACAGAAGTTTATAACGTACAGCGGTACAATTAAAAAATCATATTTTTTCCACAAAAATGAACTTTTCACCCCAATTTTTATTTTCCCAAGGGTAACAGGAGCCTAAAAGTTATTGTGCAATTTGTCCTGAGTACGCTGATACCCCACATGTGGGGGTAAACCACTATTTGGGTGCATGGCAGAGCTCGGAAGGGAAGCAGCGCTATTTGACGTTTTTGGCTGGAATTGAGATCGGACACCATGTCGCGATTGGAAAACCCCTGATGTACCAAAACAGTGGAAACCCCCCCACAAATGACACCATTTTGGAAACTAGACCCCCTAAGGAACTTATCTAGATGTGTGGTGAGAACTTTGAACCCCCAAGGGCTTCACAGAAGTTTATAACATAAAGCCGTACAATTAAAAAATCATATTTTTTCCACAAAAATGATCTTTTCACCCTCAATTCTTATTTTTCCAAGGGTAACAGGACCCTAAAAGTTATTGTGCAATTTGTCCTGAGTACGCTGATACCCCACTTGTGGGGGTAAACCAATATTTGGGCGCATGGCAGAGCTTGGAAGGGAAGCAGCACCATGTGACGTTTTTGGCTGGAATTGAGATCGGACACCATGTCGCGACTGGAAAACCCCTGATGTACCTAAACAGTGGAAACCCCCCACAAATGACACCGTTTTGTAAACTAGACCCCCCAAGGAATTTATCTAGATGTGTGGTGAGCACTTTGAACCCCCCAGTGCTTCACAGAAGTTTATAACGCCCGGGCGTGAAAATAAAAAATTCGTATTTTTTCCACAAACATGATCTTTTAGTCACCATTTTTTTATTTTCCCAAGGGTACCAGGAGAAATTGGACCCCAAAAGTTGTTGTCCAATTTGTCCTGAGTATGCTGATACCCCATATGTGGGAGAAAACTACTGTATGGGCACACGTCGGGGCTCGGAAGGGAAGTAGTGACGTTTTGGAATGCAGACTTTGAGGGAATGTTCTGCGGGTGTCATGTTGCCTTTAGAGAGCCCCTAATGTACCTAAACAGTGGAAACCCCCCACAAATGACCCCATTTTGGAAACGAGACCCCCTAAGGAACTTATCTAGATGTGTGGTGAGCACTTTGAACCCCCAAGGGCTTCACAGAAGTTTATAATGCCCGGGCACGAAAATAAAAAAATCGTATTTTTTCCACAAACATGATCAATTAGTCCCCAATTTTTTTATTTTCCCAAGGGTACCAGGAGAAATTGGACCCCAAAAGTTGTTGTCCAATTTGTCATGAGTACGCTGACACCCCATATGTGGGAGAAAACTACTGTACGGACACACGTCGGGGATCGGAAGGGAAGCAGTGACGTTTTGGAAAGCAGACTTTGATGGAATGGTCTGCGGGTGTCATGTGCGTTTGGAAAGCCCCTGATGTACTTAAACTATTGAAACTCCCCACAAGTGACCCCATTTTGGACACTAGACCCCCCACGGAACTTATCTAGATGTGTGGTGAGCACTTTGAACCAAGTGCTTCACAGAAGTTTATAACGCTCAGACGTGAAAATAAAAAAATCATTTTTTTCCACAAAAATGATATTTTTGCCCCCAATTTTTTATTTTCCTAAGGGTAACAGGAGAAATTGGACCCCAAAAATTGTTTTGCAATTTGACCTGAGTAGGCTGATACCCTAAATGTGGGGGTAAAATACTGTTTGGGCGCATGGCAGAGCTTGGAAGGGAAGGAGCACCATTTGACTTTTTCAACTCAGAATTGGCTGGAATTGAGATCAGACGCCATGTTGCATTTGGAGAGCCCCTGATGTGCCCAAACAGTGGAAACCCCCAATTCTAACTCCAACCCGAACCCCAACACAACCCAAACCCTAATCTCAGCCCTAACCCTAGCCCTAACCCTAGCCCTAATGGAAATAAATACATTTTTTTTATTTTATTATTTTTCCCTAACTAAGGGGGTGATAACGGGGGGTTTGATTTACTATTTATGGCGGTTTTTATATTAGGCAGCTGTCGCACGCTAAAATACGCTTTTTACTGTAAAAATAGTTTTTTGCATCACCACATATTGAGAGCTATAATTTTTCCGTATTTTGACCAACCGAGTCATTTGAGGTCTTATTTTTTGCGGGACGAGTTGACGTTTTTATTGGTACCATTTTCGGGCACGTGACATTTTTTGATCGCTTTTTATTCCGATTTTTGGGACGCAGAATGAACAAAAAACAGCTTTTCATGAATTTCTTTTGGGGGGGTGCGTTTACACCGTTCCGCGTGCGATAAAATTGATAAAGCGGTTTTATTCTTCGGGTCAGTACGGTTACAGCGATACCTCATTTAGGTCGTTTTTTTATGTTTTGTCGGTTTTATGCAATGAAAACTATTTTATATAAAAAATAATTATTTTTGCATCGCTTTATTCTGCGAGCTATAACTTTTATTTTTTCGCTGATTAGCCACCATACAGCATCTTTTTTTGCGGGACAAGATGACGTTTTCAGCGGTACCATGGATATTTATATGCGTCTTTTTGATCGCGCGTTATTACACTTTTTGTTTGGCGGTATGATAATAAATCATTTTTTGCTTCGTTTTTTATTTTTATTTTTTAAGGGGTTCGCTAAAGGGGTTAACTAATAGGACAGTTTTATAGGGAGGGTCGTTACGGACGCGGCGATACCCAATATGTGTACTTTTGTTTGTTTGTTTTTTTATTTCCAAAAAATGGATTTATTTGGGGGAATATTTTTTTTTTTTTTCTAATTTATTTGGCGATTTTTTTTTATTTATTTTAACACTTTTATTTTTTTTTTAACTTTATTAAAATAGTCCCAGGTGGGACATCACTGTCCTGTGACAGATCGCTGATCTGTCACATCACAGATCACTGTGACAGATCAGCGATCTGTCACAGGCAGTGCAGAAGGCTTCCTCATGCCTGCGCTTTGCAGGCACTGAGGAAGCCAGCTTCCTGCAGGCCCCCGTCGCCATCTTGGATTCGGGGGCCTGCAGGAAAGGAGCCCCCCGCAGCAGCGCTGCACATTGCGCTGCCGTGGGGGGCTCAGGGAAGGACGGAGGGAGCCCCCTCCCTGCCGATGCTTCCCTTTAACCCCCGGTACACCGCGATCATGTTTGATCGCGGTGTGCAAGGGGTTAACGTGTTGGGGGTAGTCCGTGACCGCCCCTGACACATTGTGCCGGGTGTCAGCTGTGATAATCAGCTGACACCCGGCCGCGATAAGCGGCGCTCACCACGTGGGCGCCGCTGATCGCGGTAGACGTACTATCCCGTCCATGGGCATAGGGGCCCGGGTCCCATGGACGGGATAGTACGTCGGATGTCAGGAAGGGGTTAACATGTGCCACCCTATTTTTAAAGGGACCAAAAGTAATTGGACAGATTAAATCATTGTACATAAAATGTTCATTTCTAGTACTTGGTTGAAAACCCTTTGTTGGCAATGACTGCCTGAAGTCTTGAACTCATGGACATCACCAGACGCTGTTTCCTCCTTTTTGATGCTCTGCCAGGCCTTCACTGCGGTGGTTTTCAGTTGCTGTTTGTTTGTGGGCCTTTCTGTCTGAAGTTTAGTCTTTAACAAGTGAAATGCATGCTCAATTGGGTTGAGATCAGGTGACTGACTTGGCCATTCAAGAATATTCCACTTCTTTGCTTTAATAAACTCCTGGGTTGCTTTGGCTTTATGTTTTGGGTCATTGTCCATCTGTAGTATGAAGCGACGACCAATCAGTTTGGCTGCATTTAGCTGGATCTGAGCACACAGTATGGCTCTGAATACCTCAGAATTCATTCGGCTGCTTCTGTCCTGTGTCACATCATCAATATAGACTAGTGACCCAGTGCCACTGGCAGCCATGCATGCCTGTTGTGAGTTCATTTTCCCCTTCACCGTCGATGTCTGATGAACTCCCTCTTCTGGTGAAGGAAGGTAGTGAGGTTGATTACCAAACACCTGATCTGGTAGATGATGACTGGGTTACAGGAACTGTTGACTGGATATAAGGCAGCCGACGCCCTTCTGAGTCGCTGGTGATTTCTCTGCTGGATTCTTGGAGACCAGTCTGATTCCTGTTTCCGAAAGATAAGTTTTTGCTCTGCTATTGAACTT
The DNA here is from genome assembly GCF_039654945.1 of Dendrobates tinctorius. Lineage (NCBI taxonomy): Eukaryota > Metazoa > Chordata > Amphibia > Anura > Dendrobatidae > Dendrobates > Dendrobates tinctorius. The sequence goes on along the minus strand of NW_027361726.1, from coordinate 63,918 downwards.
ATTAGTTTTGTTTTGTTTACCTTGTTTTTTGGAGTTCAGCCATCCCCGGTCGGGGGTGTGCTGAGTTCCATTTTTGTCTCTGATCAGTTTGTCTCTTTGCTCTGTCTTCAGAATTTACCTGAGTGCTGATATAGTCATTTTTGAAGTCCTAGCGACTTTAGGGCCTGTTTTTCCTATCAGACGGTTGGGACATTTTTTAGTAGGGTTTTTTGCGGATTGCAGACAGCAGCTTTTCTATCCTGTCTTTTTTAGTTAGCTTGGGCCCCATCATTTGCTCAACCTATCTTTCTATCTGTGTTAGTGTTTTCATCTTGCTTCACCGTCATTATGTGTTGGGGGCTGCCTATTGCTTTGGGGTCTGCTCTGGGGCAGTTTAGATTTCCCCTTTCTTTAGGCCTATTTAGTTCTCCGGCTGTGATCGAGGGGTCTAGGGCATCGTAGGAACCCCCCCATGGCTACTGTTAGTTGTTGAGGATAGGATCAGGGGTCTGCAATCCGATAGCTACCAACCTCTCCGGTTTTCTGGACTTAGCTTGTAGTTTTGTTTTTTCCTCCTTCGGTGACTCATTCATAACACATGCCCAAGCCATCACACTGCCTCCATGTTTTACAGATGATGTGGTATGCTTTGGATCATGAGCTGTACCCACGCCTTCGCCACACTTTTCTCTTTCCATCATTCTGGTAGAGATTGATCTTGGTTTCATCTGTCCAAAGAATGTTCTTCCAGAACTGTGCTGGCTTTTTTAGATGTTTTTTAGCAAAGTCCAGTCTAGCCTTTTGATTCTTGATGCTTATGAGTGGCTTGCACCGTGCAGTGAACCCTCTGTATTTACTTTCATGCAGTCTTCTCTTTATGGTAGATTTAGATATTGATATGCCTACCTCCTGGAGAGTGTTGTTCACTTGGTTGGCTGTTGTGAAGGGGTTTCTCTTCACCATGGAGATTTTTCTGCGATCATCCACCACTGTTGTCTTCCGTGGGCGCCCAGGTCTTTTTGCATTGATGCGTTCACCAGTGCTTGCTTTCTTTCTCAAGATGTACCAAACTGTAGATTTTGCCACTCCTAATGTTGTAGCAATTTCTCGCATGGGTTTTTTCTGTTTTTGCAGCTTAAGGATGGCTTGTTTCTCCTGCATGGAGAGCTCCTTTGACCGCATGTTTCCTTCACAGCAAAACCTTCCAAATGCAAGCACCACACCTCAAATCAACTCCAGGCCTTTTATCTGCTTAATTGAGAATAACATAATGAAGGGATTGCCCACACCTGTCCATGAAATAGCCTTGGAGTCAATTGTCCAATTACTTTTGGTCCCTTTAAAAAAACAGGGTGGCACATGTTAAGGAGCTGAACACCTTAAACTCTTCATCCAATTTTAATGTGGATACCCTTAACTGAAAGCTGAAAGTCTGAACTTCAACTGCATCTGAATTGTTTTGTTTAAAATTCATTGTGGTAATGTCTAGAACCAAAATGAGAAAAATGTTGTCTCTGTCCAAATATATATGGACCTAACTGTGTGTGTGTGTGTGTGCGCATGTGTATGTATGTATGTATGTATATATACATATACATACACACACACATACACACACATCTAATATATAATGCTCAAGTGTGTGTATGTATGTATGTATGTATGTATGTATGTATGTATGTATGTATGTATGTATGTATGTATGTGTGTATGTCCGGGATTGGCATCCGCACCGTTGTAGCTACAGCCACAAAATTTGGCACAGTCACACGTCTGAACCCCGAGAGTGTCCTAGGCTATGTTGTGAGGTGAAATTTTAACCCCGCGCGTGCCAATTCACCAAGCAATTTTGCCCCTATCTACATAATGGGGAAAAAGTGTGTGTATCAAGCCCCGCCTCTCATTATGATGTCATAATGGTTGCCATGGCGACGCTGATGTCTTCATAGGTTGCAAGCCTCGCCGCACATTATGATGTCATAATGGTTGACTATGGGATGGAGGATGTGTGATGGGTATATGGGCACTGGACTATGGGATGGAGGATATGTATGACGGGTATATGGGCACGGGACTATGGGATGGAGGATATGTATGACGGGTATATGGGCACTGGACTATGGGATGGAGGATATGTATGATGGGTATATGGGCACTCGACTATGGGATGACGAATATGTATGATGGGTATATGGGCATGGGACTATGGGATGGAGGATGTGTGATGGGTATATGGGCATGGGACTATGGGATGGAGGATGTGTGATGGGTATATGGACACTCGACTATGGAATGGAGGATATGTATGATGGATATATGGGCACGGGCCTATGGGATCATGGATATGTATGATGGGTACATGGGCACAGGACAATGGGAAGGAGGATAATTATAATTTGCTATAACTAACCACAGTTATTTACTATGCCCTGGCAGCGCCGGTCTCTTCAGCTAGTATACATATATATACATACATACACACAATGGCAAAATATATTTTGCATAATTGAGAAAAAAGTTATGCACAAAAAAAATAGCAGGAATAAAAACTTCAACTTATATTGCAAATAATAAGCCCTTACTTGACGATCAGCAGGAAATTTTAAGCTCTCAAAATATGGAGATGCAAAAAAAAATTTTTTTTTAAATGCATTTGGCAAGTAATAGAAAAATCTAATAAAAGCAAATATAAACCAAGCATTGCTGAAATTTTACTGAGCCGAGGAATAAAGGAGTCATTGAACTTACAATGAACGATGAATGGAATATAGAAAAACAATGAAAACAAGTCTCATACTACTTCTGATTTGTTCTTTCTGCTTCATAAAGACCAAACTAAAGCTCTGTCCACATTTATTCTATGTTTCATGATGAGCCCTTATATTTGGATTTGAATTTCTGTGTAAATCTTGGAAATGTGAGATTCAGACAAAACCCCAGTCATTATAATGAGGCAGATGGATTCACTATTATCATCTGTTCTGGTATGCACAAAAACATGGTCGACCAGAGTTTTCTGCAAAACTGAAAAGATGGACATGGCTGAACAGAGGTCAGACAGAGTCCAGAGAAACTATGCCTCCCTCATTATAGTGAATGTATAGGTCAAGGGTTCTGTCTGAATCACGTATATAGGAGAGAGATTTACATGGAAACACCACTGATGTGATCAGAATAGATCACAGAATAAATGAGAACCAATCCTTAAAAGTGATCCAAAATGTTAAGTATGCCAAAAACCGGATTACTTACCGGTAATACTCTTTTGTAGAGTCCACGACAGCACCCACTGAGAGAGGGGATCCGCTCCAGGAACAGGAAACCTACAGAGAGATAAATGGGGCAGTCCCCCTCACTCCCTCAGTTTGTATTACCGAGAACAACGGAGGAACCGCCATACATGTTTTAGTCATTTTGTTTGGGCGATTCATATATCTTACCCATATAGCCTTTAGATTCGCTAAGTTTAATCATATATTAAATTCTAATTACAATCTCCACCACCAAGGAGACCCATGTGTGAAACATTTTTACGGGGGGGAAGTGAGCGGGTGCTGTCGTGGACTCTACAAAAGAGTATTACCGGTAAGTAATCCGGTTTTTCCTCTTCGCCACGACAGCCCCCACTGAGAGATTTCCAGAGATAATCACTTGGGAGGGCACACCGTGTTAAGGACCGATCTACCAAAGGTCAAATCCTCTGTAGAGGACAAATCTAGTCTATAGTGACTATAGAAGGTAGATGGAGAAGACCAGGTTGCAGCCTTACATATTTGTTCAATTGGGACGTTTGCCCTCTCGGCCCAGGAGGATGATATGGCTCTAGTAGAGTGCGCCTTAATCCCCAGCGGAGGTTCTTCTCCTTTAGCCAAATATGCCATTGTGATCGCATCTCTGATCCATCTGGATAATGTGCCTGTTGTGACTCCAGACCCCTTTCTGCTGCCCTGGAAGGAGACAAAAAGAGACCTACTCTGCCTCCAGGGACTGGTCCTATCAAGGTAGGCTAGTACCGCTCTTCTTACATCTAAGGTGTGATATTTCACCTCGTCCTGGTTTGACGGGTTCTCATAGAAGGAGGGTAGGCATATCTCCTGAGACCTATGAAACTTAGTTGCCCGTTTGGGAAGGTAGGACGGGTCTGTCTTCAAAATCAGTCTGTCTCGAGTTATTGACAGGAACGGAGGGTCTACTGATAGAGCATGAAGATCACTTACTCTTCTAGCTGATACTAAAGCTACTAATGTAGCAGTTTTTAATGAGAGGCACTTCACTGATGCCGAGCTTATGGGCTCAAACGGGGCCTGAGTAAAGGCATCCAAAACCAGAGTAAGGTTCCATGCCAGAAGCCGAGGAATATGCACCGGTTCTGACCGTTGACAAGCTGAAACAAAACGGTTTACCCATCTATTTGCTGCCACGTTATAGTTAAATAGGGCTCCTAGGGCCGATATATGGACCTTTAGAGTATTAACTGAGAGGCCCAATTCTCGGCCTCTTTGAAGAAACTCTAAGATGGGCGTAATGGGTACTTCACCGGCTAGCTCTGCTGGGTGAAAGGCCAGGAATTTCCTCCACACCTTAGCGTATATTCTTGTAGTAGACTCTTTCCTACTTTGTAGCAGGGTATTAATTAGGTTTTCCGAAAAGCCCTTCTGCTTCAATAGTTCCCTTTCAAATTCCAGGCCGCTAGGTGTAGGGCTTTGGCCTGTGGATGGTAGCAGGGTCCCTGCGAGAGAAGATCCTGGTGCAGCGGCAGGATCCACGGGTCGGTTATTGACATGGCTCTCAGCCATGAAAACCACGGCCTTTTGGGCCAAAACGGGGCTATCAAGATGACCCTCGCCCTCTCTTGTCTTATTTTCCTGATTACCGATGGAAGCAGAACCATTGGAGGGAAGGCATAGGCTAGCCGGAATGCCCAGGGTGCTTGGAGGGCATCTAGAATGTCTGGGTTGTCTGACCTGTAGAGCGAAGCGAACCTCTTTACGCGTCTGTTGGCTCTGGTAGTAAACAGGTCTATTTCCGGTATGCCCCATTCTGTCGCTATTGTCTCGAAGACGTGCCTGCTGAGGACCCACTCGCCCTGATATAGGACCTGGCGACTGAGATAGTCTGCTTGAAAGTTGTCTACTCTTATGTGGAGTGCCGACAAGGAGTGAAGATGTACCTCGGCTATCTCTAGGATCTCTTCCGCGATAGACATCAACAGTCCCGACCGCGTACCTCCCTGTCGGTTTATATAGGCCACTGCGGTGGTATTGTCTGTCTGGATTCTCACGTGGGTTCCTCTTAACTGCGGGAGAAATTGAGATATCGCATAGTAAATTGCTTTTAGCTCCTTTACATTAGAGGAGGTTTCTATCTCATGTTTACCCCACCGGCCTTGTATCATGTGCTCCTCCAGGTGGGCCCCCCAGCCCCAGGGGCTAGCATCCGTGGTGAGCACCTTGGAGGGAGTTACCCACCATTGCACTCCCTTAGACAAATTGGTAGGATTTAACCACCACTTTAGGGATTTAACAACTTCTGGCGATAGGGACATCCTCCCTTCCAACCGCCCCTGCAGTCTCTCTGTTTCCTGCAGAATAGCCCACTGTAGTGTTCTAGAGTGGAACTGGGCCCATTGCACCGCTTGGATGCACGATATCAGGGACCCCAGCAAAGACATACCCTGTCTCAATGATATTACGGGTCTTTCTGTAGTATTCCGTATTTTATTGATTATGGCCACTGCTTTAGCGTCTGGCAGAAAGCACTTCTGACTTACAGAATCTACTTGCAGGCCTAGGAACCTCTGACAGGTAACTGGTTCTAGTCTGGACTTCTCCCAGTTGATTAGCCATCCTAGCGTTTGTAGGGATGAGATAATCTTGGTCATTCTTGTTTTGCACTGAGAAACAGAATTCCCCACTACGAGCAGGTCGTCCAAGTAAGGGACCACTAGTGTGTCATTCAGCCTTATATACGACATCACTTCCAGCATCAATTTGGTAAATACCCGAGGAGCCATGGATAGCCCGAATGGCATTGCCACATCTGGAAATGCTGAATCCGAAGCCTTGAACCAGACCGCTACCTGCAGGAACTTCTGGTGCTCTTGGTATATGGGTAGATGGTAATAGGCATCCTTTAGGTCCAAAATTGCCATGTAACACCTGGGAAACAAAAGTTTTATTGCAGAATTTATTGACTCCATCTTAAATGGCCTCAGCCTTAAGAAGGTATTAAGCTTCTTTAAATTTATTATGGTCCTAAAAGAGCCATCTGGTTTTGGGACTAAAAATAGAGAATAAAAGCCCATTCCTTCTTCGTCCCCTGGGACCTCTATTAGGACCTGTTTAGTTAGTAATACTGCAATCTCCATCTCCAGTGCTTCCTGCTGTATCTGGGACTTCATGGAAGTCAATAGGAAGAAGTTCGGTGGATGCCGAACAAATTCTAGCTTTAGGCCTGATGAGACGATATCAGTGGCCCATGGGTTTGATGTTACCTTCCCCCATTGGTGGCTGAATTTCAGTAGTCTGCCACCTACCGGTGTACTGGTATTAGCGGAACCTGTCTCCTCTGAAGGGACGCTTCCCGAATAGATTGCCCCTCTGTTTGGAGTCCTTATTTCCCCAGCGATCCTGGGGTTTAAAGTACTTCTTTTTGCCAAACGGCGGCTTTCTGTAGGACCTCCTATTGAAGGGAATATACGGGTTAGGAAAACCTTTTTTTCTCTCTCCCGCTTTCGTTAAAATCTCGTCCAGTTCCGTGCCAAATAGGTACTTACCCTGGCAGGGTATAGCACACAGTTTAGTTTTTGTCTGCGTGTCCCCTTTCCACCCCTTCAACCATAAGGCCCGCCGGCCTGCATTGGTTAGCCCCGCTGCTCTAGCCGATAAACGGAGAGAGTCCGCTGAGGAATCGGAGAGGAAGGCCGCTGCTCCTTTTATGAGGGGCATAGAGGACAGGAGTTTATTCCTGGCCACTCTGTTTTTAATATTGTCCTCTAGGTCATTTAGCCATACCAACATTGATCTTGCTGTGCACGTGGCTGCTATTGCGGGCTTAAAAGCTGCCGCACATGCTTCCCAGGATCGTTTAAGGAGTGTATCGGTCTTACGATCTGATGAGTCAGCCAAAGTTCCTGAATCCTCTACCGGCAGGGAGGATCCACGAGAGGTAGAGGCCACCGCCGCATCCACATTGGGGGCTCTCGACCAAGCTGTCAATTCCTCATCGTCAAACGGATATTTACGCTTTGACGTTAAGGGCAGGAAGGTTTTCTGCCCGTTTTTCCCACTCCCTTTTCACCAGCTCTTTTATAGCTGGGACCACTGGGAATGCTCGGACCTTCCTACGGGAAATGCCTGCAAACATTATGTCTTGTGGAGTCTTGGGGTCCTTACTCTCAGGTAGCCCCATGGTATTTCGGACAGACTTAACCAAGTTACTGACGCTGTCCGTAGGGAAACACGCCTGCTCCTCGTCCTGTGAGGAAGGGTATTCCTGGGATCTATCAGAGTCTAGCTCCCGGATTCTGATGGCGACCTTGACGCCGGCGAAGCTCCTCCTCTTGGTGAACTTATCTGTCTCACGGAGGAGTGACCCCCCAGACTACTGGTGCTGCCCAAGGCCCGTAACTCTTCCCTAATTATCGCTCGGATATCCTCCTTTCTTCCGTGAGGATTCCTCCTGTAAGGCCTCCTCAATACACGCTTGGCATAATCTTTTAGGGTGGCCGTCTGGGAGGGGCTGAGAACATAAGGCACACTCTCTATTTTTCGCCTTCTCTGTTCTTTTGGCCTAAAAGGGGGTATGGACCAGAAAAAAGAGGGCCATCAGTTATTTAATCTGACTAAACACACTCACCCGTGAGTCTCGTCAGCAAACTACCGGCTGCGGGGTCCGCGCCTCAAGCTGAGGCGAGGCGTGGGATGATTTCTTCTCCTTCCGTTTTTTCTCCAGGGGCTCAATTTGCCTGGAAGGTCCGCCAGATTCCTTCCTGGAGCTGCCACTTCTTCTGGTCTTGCTGCTTCTCCTAGTAGCACCGCTTTGTCTGCTGCCATGTGGGGATTCCACTGGCTGACTTAGCGGGAGCGAAGCTGGGTCATCTATGGATGACATGACTGCGCACTGGCGCTGCCTCCGTGGCTTCCTTTTATAACCTTACCACTTTTTTTTTTTTTCATCCTCCATTTTTTCCTCTTTTTTTTTTTTTTTTTTAGCCCCTTCTGCGCATGCGCGGGCGTTCTCTCGCAAGCGCCGCCTCCTGCGCTGATCCCGGAAGTCTTCCATGCCCTTACTTCCGGGTTGCCTGCCTGGGAGCGCCGCTGGAAGCGCTGATGCCGCAGCCCCGACAGTGACACCACGCACACGGCCCACACGTTAACCCCTGCAGGTATGACCTCCGGTAGCGCTGCCTGGCACAAACGCTCAGGCTCTTCTGTTTCTCTCGGGGGAGGGGGAGGGGGGGGCACGGCCACCATCCATGATATGCCTAATAGCATTGTGTAATGCGTTCGTCCCCTTCCTGGGGGGGGGGAGAATATACGCCCCTGTCCCCTCAGTGAGCCTTGGCACCTTCTTACCTCCGGCCTCACCTGCATTACCAGCTCTGGGGGGGGGAAACCATCACCTCTCCGCCCGACGCTGCCTCCAGTTCTGGGGCCCCTGCTGCTCATATTATGCAGGCAGGCGGCTACCAGACCAGGTATCCTCTTCTGCGGGTTCCTTCCTAGGAACAGGAAACCAAACTGAGGGAGCGAGGGGGACCGCCCCATTTATCTCTCTGTAGGTTTCCTGTTACTGGGGCGGATCCCCTCTCTCAGTGGGTGCTGTCGTGGCGAAGAGGAAAATGGTAGCAATAAATTCTTCAAATTAACCCACAAAAAATCAGGGCCCCCCACGAAGGTCCATCTAATGGAAATATATGAGGTTTCCATGGTTAGCATCCATATGTTTGGCATGCATGTAGCAAAGAGAACTCATTTAATTTGCAGCTTGTCCAAAACCACAAGATGGGCATAATGTATAGCCAATGGAATATTTGCAACATTCACTCTGTAACACTGTGTGCTTGTTTCTAGAAAACATCTAAGGAATCAAAATATACACTGCAGCCATAGATGAATTCCCAGACGGGTGCAATTTGTAAAATGGGGTCACATGATGGGAAGCGGGGTGTTCTGCAGAAGTGGCTCTTAGGGACTCTCAACATCGAGTCTGCAAACTATTCTAGGAAAATCTGTGCTCAAAAAGTCAAACAGCATCTTTCCTTATGAGCACTATACTAAACAGTACTGTACCGTTAGGCTGAGTTCACACGTGGCTTTTTTTCGCGTTTCCGCGGCGGCTTTAACTGCGCGATTTTGCCGTGAAAACGCGAAAAATAAGCATCCCATGCATTCCTATGGGATTCCGCAATGCTGTGCTAATGCTGCGTTTTTTACCGCAGCGGAATCGCTTCGTGGTAAAAAACGCAGCATGCTCATTAATTTTGCAGAATCACGGCGATCCCGCACGCATAGGAATGCACTGTTCCGCTTACTTCCCGCATGTGGCTGTGCCCACCATGCGAAAAGTAAGCAGAACATCTGCGGATGGTACCCACGGTCCGGAGGAGAGGAGACTGTCCTCGGGGCTTTGGGTACCATATCCCTGTAAAAAATAGAATTTAAAATAAAAAATATTGCTATTCTCACCTTCCGACGTCCCGCGCAGCCTTCCCGCCTCTCTCCACGCTCCCGTTCCCAGTAATCCTTTGCGAAAATGCCCGCAATGGCGTCCGTTCTCGCGGGATCGCGAAGTCTTGCGGTCATCGCGAATTACCGTGAGACGTCGCGATCCCGCGAGAACGGACGCCATCGCGGGCATTTTTGCAAAGGATTACTGGGAAGGCTGCTCGGGACGTCGGAAGGTAAGAATAACACCATTTTTTATTTTTTTTTACTTTTTATCTTTTACTACTGATGCTGCATAGGCGGCCTCAGTAGTAAAAAGTTGGTCACACTTGTCAAACACTGTTTGACGAGTGTGACCATCCTGTCAATCAGTTCTCCAAGCGATGCAACAGATCGCTTGGGAAAACGCTAGCATTTTGCAAGCTAATTACAGTACGCTTGCAAAATGCTAGTTTTTCCGCGGGAAAATAGCGGGAATTTAAAATGCGATTTTCCCGCGGAATGGAATTCCAGAATTCTAGGGGTAATTTCCGCGAGAGTTGCGGTACGTGTGAACTTAGCCTTACATATAAGTATTGCCACGATCAGGAGAAATTGTGTAACAAATTATGGGGTCATTCTTACCCATTTCCTCTTGGGGATATGTAAAATCTGGGGCTAAAACAATATTTTAGTGGCAAAATTATTTTTTAATTGCTTCAAATTGTTATTTTAGTTTGTAAAATGGGGTCAGTTATGGAGGTAAAGAAGGAGGGTCTGCTGTTCTGTGACCCTACCAGCTCTCTAATGTGATTGGGAACCTGGAAACCATTCCAGCACTCAGGAGAAAGTGGACCACATAACGTGTTATGCAATTTATCCTATTAACCATGTTGAAAATTAAAAGCTAGGGGATAAAGAAATATTTTAGTAGAAAAAGTGTATTTTTTCATTTCCACAGCCTGACGTTATACAATTCTGTAAATCACCTGTGGGCTTAAAATATTCACTACACCACTAGATGAATTTCTCAAGGAGTCTAGTTTCCAAAATGGGGTCATATGTGGAAGAATTTTGTTGCTTTGGAATCCTAGAGGCTTTCCTAATGTTACATGGCATCCACAACCTATTCTAGCAAAAATTGTGCACTCCAAAAGTCAAATAACACTCCTTTCCTTCTGTGCTATAAAGTGTGCTCATATTGTAATTTCTCACCACATAAAGCAGTGGTCCCCAACTTTTCTGACCTAGAGAGCCACATTCAGCTTAGAGAGGGTTGCGAGCTACATCCAGCTCCTGCCCCCCTCACAGTAGTGGCAACCAAATCCACAATTACGGGTATAATGATAATAACCAAAGCTTTTCCACAGAAATCACCCCAAAACAGTATACCTAGATCCAAGGGTCCCCACAAGGCCCCCATTCAGTATTCTCCCACCCACCACTCCCAACACACTATCTCATCCAGCTTCAGGCACCTCTTCTGACCGGTAGTATCATCCTGTCTCCAGCGTACCATACTTAAATTATCTCTAAACCCCTAAGACCAGTATATGTGCATCCAGATCTGCTCTTCTGTGCAGGGCTACTAATAAAATTCACCAATTTTAGATTTGCTCCTCATACCTGTTTGCTAAACTTGGGAATAAAGCACCAAGCTGGCAGACAGCCACGAGCCACAAATCATTGGGCTGCAAGCCCCATGTGGCTCCCGAGCTACAGGTTGGGAACCCCTGACATAAGGCATACTCAGGAGAAATTGCACAACAAAACATGTGGTCTATTTTTCCTGTTGCCCTAGTGAAAATAAAGTATTTGAAGCTAGAGCAACATTAGCATTTTCATAGTAAAAAAAATATTTCATTTTCACACTTTAATATTAGAAAATTCTGTCAAACAACAGTGGGTTCAAGCTGCTCAGCACACCCATACAAGAATTACTTGAAATGTGTAGTTTCCAAAAATGGAGTAATGTGGGGTTTGCTGTTTTGATACGTCGTATTTGGAGAGCATTCGGAGAAGATAACTGCAATCCATTCCTGTGAAATTTTCACTTCAGAAATCGAATAGCTCTAATTACCTTCCGAGCACTTCCGTTTGCCCACGTTAGATTCCAACCACATAGAGGGCATCATCGTACTCAGGAAAATTTGCTCAACAAAAGAGAGGGGTCCATTTTCTCCTGTTACCCTTGGGAAAATGAGAAATTTAGGGCTGAAGTAAAATTTTAGTGAAAAAAAAGGCAATTTTTCATTTTTACAGCCCAATATTATACAATTCTGCAAATCGCTTGTTTAAATGCTACAAAAAATAAACAAAATGCACAGAAATGTAAAAACGACATTGCTGTGCACATGATCAGCGTATTCTTATTTATCTAACCACTTGAAGGTTTAGAAACTGCGAAGTGTTTATAAGAAGTGACATGCTAATTGTTTGCTGAAGCCGCTCTACACTACAGTGGAAAATGGAGAGCAGATGCTAGCGTCATAGCAGACAAAGTCAAAGTAACTAATGAAGCCTCTTCAGGAAAACGATCGACATCTTCTTTAAGGTGGCTTCGACTAAAAAAAAAAAATTTGGCTCAACAGATGTTGTGTGGACATAACCTTAAGGTGGTTTTTGTCAACCTGCCAATGATTTGCTAACTGTTACCATTTCCCTCTATTCCCAGTGAAAATTTGGTCAAGTATGCGACATGTAGAGTTGCAGTCAAATGCTTATCAGTTTCTCTCAATGCTTTGCTGAAAGAAGCAGCTGAGACTATAGTTGAGATGTGGCCACAGCTATGCAGATCGCACACTTGCGGATACAACACTGGGAATTGAGGGGAATCATGACAGTGTGCATAGCACGCTATTGCGGTTTAGTGACTGCAGTGAGAAAGTGGCTATAGAAATCTTACTTTTCCAGGGGAAAAAAAAGTAGTAGTTAGCACAGAGTAGTTTAAAAGGCAAGACATTAGGGGAGAAGACGTAGCAGTGTTTTTGACGTCTATGTTTGTTTTCCAGTACAAAAAAAAAAAATATATAGTACCAAGTAGTTTTATAGGTAGCGCATTAGTGAAAGCTGCAGTAAATTTTTCTTATAAAAATTTTTTTATCTACTTCTACAATTCTTTTTTCCCTTCTAATTTTTTTCTTCTAAGTTTCTTCCAAACTTTTCTTTTTTAACTTTTCTTTTCTCTACTTTTTATAGTAAAATTCATAAAAATAATACCTTTTACACAAGCTCCACACAATACACAGATGAAAGCACCACTTACATACACATCCTGTAATTAACTTAAAATCAAATGGTCCAGTCGGCAAGAATACGCTTTTCTGAAGAGGGGGCATACGCTTTCCCTGCCTCCAACACGGATTCAGACAGTGAGGAAGATCCCACAATCCATTTTTGTTATTCTTTTTCATCTAGTTATGTGGAGCTCCCAGCAAGGTGCCTTCAGACCGAAGCAAACCATTAGGCTTTGTGCACACGTAGCGTTTTAAAACGCTCGCTAAAAACCGGACTCCTTCCCAGAAATCGCGCGTTTTTTTCCACGCGATTTCACCGCGATTTTCGCATGCGTTATTCAAGCACTTTCCAAGCGATATGAAGCATCGCTTGGAAAGTGATTGACAGGTTGGTCACACTCGTCAAACATAGTGTTTGACAAGTGTGACCAGGTTTTTACTATTGAGGCCGCCTATGCGGCATCAATAGTAAAAGATAGGATGTTAAAATGCTTAAAAAAAAAATAAAAAATCGGGGTATATTTACCTTCCGGCGTCCCGCGCTGCATTCCCGGGCCTCAGCGTTCCCAGTAATGCCTTGCGAGACCTGTGATGACGTAGTCTCGCGTTGCTATAGCGATCACGCGAGACTACGTCATTACAGGGCCTTGCCGCAAGGCATTACTGGGAACGCTAGGCCGGGAATGCAGCGCGGGACACCGGAAGGTAAATATACCCCGATTTTTTTATTTTTTATTCTTTTTTTTACAGGGGTATGGTACCCAGGGCCTGGAGGACAGTCTCCTCTCCTCCACACCGTGGGTACCAACCGCACATGAGACGCTTAACTTCCCGCATGGTGGGCATAGCCACATGCGGGAAGTAATTGATTCTCACGCATTCCCATGGGTGCGGAATCGTGGCAATTCTTTGCGATTCCGCACAAAAGAATGAGCATGCTGCGATTTTTTCCGCGATGCGATTCCGCCGCGGAAAAAAGCGCAGCATTAGCACAGCATGTGCGGAATGCCATAGGAATGCATGGGGGGCGTTCTGTACACGATTTTTAAGCGTTTTCGCGCCGAAAATCACGGCAAAAACGCTTAAAAATCGCTACATGTGCACACAGCCTTAGAAATATATTCCAAATGGACAACACCCCCCCCCCCCCCCACGGGTGAGGGTTCCCAGACCACATGTCTCTGAATTAATACATTTTGATAACATTTGGCTTTGCCCTGTTAACACAACACCCTTTAAAATTACGATGTACTCCACAAAACTCACACATACTACATTATGAATTCACACATCAGTAAAATTAAAAGCATTATTTTCAGAATTTTGCTCTTAAATTCCTTGAGTGGTTTAGTTTCCAAAATGAAAAGGGGGCGGGGGCTTTCAGCTGTTTTTGTACCTAAAACGCTCTGTCAATGTGACATGGTGCCATAGAGCATTCCAAAGCCTGCACTCCAAAACGTTGCTCCTTCCTTTTGGAGTTCAGTAGTGCACCCAAACAGTTGTTTTCCATCACATATGGGTTATTGACACACTCATGAGAAACTGCAGAGCTCAGATTGACCCGACCTATATAACGGTCTCACCAGTTAACCCCTTCAGTGAACACCATTGAAAAAAAAAAAAAGACTGAGGCAAAAAAGACTAACGTAAATCAAAATGATATTGCTGAAAACGCCATCTTGTCTTGCAAAAAAACCAAGCCGCCATACAGCTCATCTAGTGGAAAAATAAAACTTAGAAAGCGATGCAAAAATAATGTTTTTTTTCTATAAAATAGTTTTTATTGAGTAAAAGTGCCAAAACATAAAAAAAAAAAAAACAATATAATTGTACTGACTTCGAAGAATAAAACTTAATTATCAATTTTACCACACGGAACGGAATTACAAAAAAAAATCCTGAATTGCTGGTGTTTGCTCATTCTGCCTCTCAAAAAATGGAATAGTAAGTAATCAAAAAATGTCATGTGCCCAAAAATGACACCAATAAAGATGTCAACTCGTCCCGTAAAAAACAAGCAGTCACATGACTGTTGGCAGAAATACGGAAAAATTATAGCTCTTCAAATATGGTAATGCAGTTTTTGCAATAAAAAGCGTCTTTTAGTGTGCTAATTGTGAGTCAATAGATTTTACCTTTCTGCATAAAAAATTACAAAATACACGAAAATTTGGGAAAAATTCGCTATTTTTGAACTTTGAAATTCTCTACTTTTTACAAAAATGCTGATACCCCCGATAACAGTTATTAGTTTACATTCTCCACATGTCTACTTCACATTGGCATCATTTTGGAAATGAAATTTTATATTTTTCGGATGTGATAAGGCTCATAGTTTTATACGCAATTTTTAAAGTTTACGACTAAATTTCCAAAACCCATTTTTCCAAGGACCAAGTCAGTTCTGACGTCACTTTATGGGCCTTGTATAACAGAACCCACCCATACATTACCCCATTTTGCAAACTACACCCCTCAAGGTGTCCAAAACGGATTTTCAAAACTTTGTTAACCCCTTAGGTGTTGCACAGGAATTCAAGCAAAATGACAGTGAAATATCAAAATTTCAATTTTTTGGCAGATATTCCATTGTAATCCAATTTTACCTGCAACCCAGCAAGGGTTAACAGCAAACCCAAACCCAAAATTGGTTACCCCAATTCCGCAGTTTATAGAAACACCCCACATGTACACGTAAACTGAATTATGGGCGCACAAGAGGGCTCAGCACAGAAGGAGAGCTAGGCGGTTTTTGGGATAATAGATTACACTGGAAGAAATCCAGTGGGCCATGTCGTATTGGAGAGACCCTGAGGTACCCCCAGAGTGGAAACCCCCAAAAGGTTACCGCATTTCGGAAACTACACCCCCTAAGGAATGTTTTAGGGGGTATAGTAACCACTTTGACCCAACAAGCGCTCCATTGGAGTTTCATGCACTTGGTTGAGGAAATTGAAAAGTACGTTTTTTTTACCGGAAAAAGTCGCTTTAGTCCCACATTTTTCATTTTGAAAAGGGGGACCAGGAAAAAGTACACCCCACTTTTTATTCCCCATTGTCTCCCGAACACGGCAATACCACAAGTGTTGTCTAAAACTACAGTATTGGCGCATATGGGAGGGGGAGGGGGGGATGTGTAGTATAGTGTTCCTTCAGCGATGACACCGGATTCAACACACAGATCTCTAAGGCCTGCATCCTGAAATCTCTTACCTATGATGGAGAGGAGATTACAGATTGTGTGGAAGACACCCATTCTAATTATAATGTTCTTGAACTTCTCCTGTTTCCAGATAACCTCGGCAGCTTTGGCATAGAGTGCTTGATCAAACACGCACACAATTCTGTTAAGCTTCAGGGTCTGCATGATGGCATGTGTTTGCTCCAAGACTTCATTCACAGTGGACATGGCTGTTGCAGGAGCATTGATAGTGGGCAGGTAGCTTACAGTGTCCTGGGCCACTACAATGTCGCTGCGGATTTGGATGTTGAACCCAGTCCAACTGCTAATGGTCTGATCCTCATGGTCTGACATTCTAGCCAGAAGCCAGATATGGTTCTTG
Source organism: Dendrobates tinctorius (assembly GCF_039654945.1). NCBI lineage: Eukaryota > Metazoa > Chordata > Amphibia > Anura > Dendrobatidae > Dendrobates > Dendrobates tinctorius. Next base: position 47,493 of record NW_027361726.1, on the reverse strand, counting down.
GTTTTTGAATCCTGGACCTCCTCGGTAGTGTTAACATTCGCAGTCTCAATCCTGGGTGGCCCTCCCCGCCGCCCAACATTGCATATTGGTAGCATTAATTCTGTCGGAATTATGCTTCTTTTCTTCGACTTGGTTACATCTGGCAGGACTTTTGTCACAGAGCATGCAACATTGGACTGAACAGCGATGCCATTGACTCTATGAGATGTACCTGCTCCACTTAGTGTCTCCTCAAGTCTGTCAATGTTATCCCAGGCCAAGGTTGTGAACACACCAGGGTAGATATTTGCTGGCATTGGGATGTCATCCGTTGAACATTCCAACTTCTGGATACAAAGGGCTGTATCGATCTCCTCAGCCGTTGAATATGACACACAGTGGCCAAGACGATTCAGAGTTCGAACCAGTTCTGTATTGCCGGTCAAAGACTTAATTGCAAAGGACAGCAGTACGTGCTTGGGTGGCTTTGTCTTTCCATTGGTAACAGCAAAAACCAAGTCACTGCCGAAGGATGTGGCAAGACGTTGAGCTCTTTCAGAGGGAGTTTGGCACTCACAATCTCCTGTAAGCAGGGTTTGCAGGAATTGAGTGACTAATGCAGGAACGACATTCTGATCTGTATGCGCCAATACTGTAGTTTTAGACAACACTTGTGGTATTGCCGTGTTTGGGAGACAATGGGGAATAAAAAGTGGGGTGTACTTTTTCCTGGTCCCCCTTTTCAAAATGAAAAATGTGGGACTAAAGCGACTTTTTCCGGTAAAAAAACGTACTTTTCAATTTCCTCAACCAAGTGCATGAAACTCCAATGGAGCGCTTGTTGGGTCAAAGTGGTTACTATACCCCATAAAACATTCCTTAGGGGGTGTAGTTTCCAAAATGCGGTAACCTTTTGGGGGTTTCCACTCTGGGGGTACCTCAGGGTCTCTACAATACGACATGGCCCACTGGATTTCTTCCAGTGTAATCTATTATCCCAAAAACCGCCTAGCTCTCCTTCTGTGCTGAGCCCTCTTGCGCGCCCATAATTTAGTTTACGTGTACATGTGGGGTGTTTCTATAAACTGCGGAATTGGGGTAACCAATTTTGGGTTTGGGTTTGCTGTTAACCCTTGCTGGGTTGCAGGTAAAATTGGATTACAATGGAATATCTGCCAAAAAATTGAAATTTTGATATTTCACTGTCATTTTGCTTGAATTCCTGTGCAACACCTAAGGGGTCAACAAAGTTTTGAAAATCCGTTTTGGACACCTTGAGGGGTGTAGTTTGCAAAATAGGGTAATGTATGGGTGGGTTCTGTTATACAAGACCCATAAAGTGACGTCCGAACTGACTTGGTCCTTGGAAAAATGGGTTTTGGAAATTTAGTCGTAAACTTTAAAAATTGCGTATAAAACTATGAGCCTTATCACATCCGAAAAATATAAAATTTCATTTCCAAAATGATGCCAATGTGAAGTAGACATGTGGAGAATGTAAACTAATAACTGTTATCGGGGGTATCAGCATTTTTGTAAAAAGTAGAGAATTTCAAAGTTCAAAAATAGCGAATTTTTCCCAAATTTTCGTGTATTTTGTAATTTTTTATGCAGAAAGGTAAAATCTATTGACTAACAATTAGCACTACCATGAAGTACAATATGTCACGAGAAAACAATCTCAGATGGCGTGGGTAGGTGATAGCGTCCCAAAGTTATTACCGCATGAAGTGACAGGTCAGATTTACAAAAAATGGCCTAGGCATTTGGGTACAAATAGGCCTGAAGGGGTTAAGCTACTGATGTGCAAGGGCTATCATATCAAAACATAAACTACAGACATGCATCTACCTAAAAACACCAAAGAGAATTAGTCACTCCGGGTAGTACCGATATCTGGGCCGGCTCATGGACTACATGGCAGTTTTGCATTGTTTACTTTTTGCAGATTTTTTGCTTCTGAAAAAGTGTTAAATCCTGCACATGGAGGTGTCAAACAAGAAAATGCTTTTCATGCCAGAAGTTTTTTTTTGGATTCTGAAACTTAGTATCAGATTCCCCCTGGGTATTAACGTTAACCCCTTAATGTCCAATGACGGACACAGTCCATCATCAGACATCTCCCCTGCTTTGATGAGGGCTCCGGCGCTGAGCCCGCATCAAAGCCGGGACATGTCAGCTATTATGAACAGCTGACATGTGAACAGCTGACATGTGCCCGCAATAGGCGCGAGTGGAATCGCCGTCCGCCCGCGCCTATTAACTAGTTAAATCCCGCTGTCAAAGCTGACAGAGGGCATTTAAATAGCATTTCCGGGCCGGAAACGACGTCATCGACGACCCCGTCACGTGATCGGGGGTCGGCGTCATGTTGCCTGGACAACCAAAGGTCTCTATGAGACCTCTATTGTTGTTCCAGGCATATGGCTTTCAGTGCCACACGGTGGTCAGCACTGAAAGCACAGAAGTAAATCTGTTACATATAGGCGATCTGCTCATCGCCCATATGTAGCAGAGCCGATCGGGTTGCGCATGCTTCTAGCTTCCTATGGAGGCTATTGAAGCATGCCAAAAGTAAAAAAAAAAAATGTTTAAAAGTAAAAAAAAATAAAGAAACCTAAAAGTACAAATCACCCCAAACAAAATAAAACAGTAAAAAAAAAAAAAATCGCATACACACATATTAGGTATCGCCGCGTTCAGAATCGCCCGATCTATCACTAAAAGAAAAAGCATTAACCCGATCGCTAAACGGCGTAGCAAGAAAAAAATTCAAAACACCAGAATTACGTTTTTTGGTCGCCAAGACATTGCAATAAAATGCAATAACGGGCGATCAAAAGAACGTATCTGCACAAAAGTGGTATCATTAAAAACGTCAGCCCGGCACAGGAAAAATAAGCCCTCACACAACCCCAGATCATGAAAAATGGAGATGCTACGGGTCTCGGAAAATTGCGCAATTTTTTTTTTACGCAAACTTTGGAATTTTTTTTCACCACTTAGATAAAAAAGGACATAGACATGTTTGGTATCTATGAACTCGTAATAACCTGGAGAATCATAATGGCAGGTCAGATTTAGCATCTAGTGAACCTAGCAAAAAAGCAAAGCAAACAACAAGTGTGGGATTGCACTTTTTGGCAATTTTACCGCACTTGGAATTTTTTTACCGTTTTCGAGTACACGATATGGTAAAACCAATGGTGTCATTTAAAAGTACAACTCGTCCCGCAAAAAATAAGCCCTCACATGGCCATACAGACGGAAAAATAAAAAAAGTTATGGCTCTGGAAAGAAGGGGAGGGAAAAATGAAAATGCAAAACCAAAAATACCCCTGGTTGTTAAGGGGTTAAAACTGATTGTATTTTTATTGAGTTGTTATACATGCGATTTAATTTATTTTTGTTCATGAATGAACGGCTATACATCCATTGATCTGTTCTACATGCGATATAACCCATTAATTTGCCTTTCAGGTGGTTTCTCACTTTGTCTATTGCACATGTGTTTTTCATGATTGTGTTTTTTCATTGGTTAATTTATGTGTATATAATTGTGGCTGTACCAGTTTTATGTATCCTATGACTAAGAGTGCACACCAGGCACCCGAAACGCGCCAGGCAACTTGATTTTAATATGGCTTAATTTGCCACAATAAAATATTTTTTTCTTTATTCCTGGAGTGCCGTCAATCTCCTTTTTTCCTATATAAATCTGGAATCGCTGTATGCGCACCTACACAAAAAAGTCGTCTAATTTACTAAACAGCATGAAAAATGGCATAAAAAATGTAGAAAAAAAACAATTCTTCACTTGCGGTTGATTTTTTTTTTTTTTTTTTTTTTTTTTTTTAATTCTGACTCCCAAAGATAGCAGTAAGGCTCAGCTTACATTTATACATTTATCCTGCACTCTACTCTGAGCACTTATACTGGGATTTCCATGTAAATCTCTGAAATACGTGATTCAGACAAAACCTCCGGAGGAAGATTCCCCCTAATGAGGCAGATGGAGGCACTGTGGACGCTGTCTGGTCTGTGATTCAGCAGTGTCCGTCTTTTTAGGATTGCATAAAAGTGCTGTCGGCCACAGTTTTGTGCACTTCTGAAAAGAAGAACAACGTTAAATAGAGGCTGGATAGAGTCTAGAATAACTCTGCTGCCTCATTATAGTGAATGGCTCCCTTGGGGGGGTTTCTTCTGAATCATGTCACTAGGAGATTTAGATGGAAACCCCAAATTAAGTGCTCAGCGTACAGCGCAGGATAACTGTGATCTCAAACGTTATGTAAAATGTTCCCAATTAAAGATTCAAGTCAATCCACAAAAAAAAAAAAAAGACCTCACGCCGATCTGCTACCTGTCAATGGAAAAATACGTGGCTTCTACGTTACTGGTAGTACAAAAGCTCTGGAAAAGCTAAATGGATATCACCTCCCAAAAGAAATCCATCACATCCTCTCAAATCCAAATGCCCCCCATCCCTTCTGAGCCCCAGTGTGTCTAAACCACATTTAACGGCCATGTTTAGCATTTCTGTAGTGATGAGAGCCCGCCTAGGTTATGGGTGCATGTCTCCAGAAGAATGAGCTGGCCACAATGCACTGGTCACTATAATAGCAGTTTGCAACTTTCAGTCAGCAATTTCCAAAATGGGGTCACATAGGGAGAGAAAAGCGAATTAAAACATCCTTTTGAAGCAGGGACTGCCTGTGGTGACTAAATGCTTATAGCAAGCAACATTTGCCAGGATAATTCAGAAAGTAAACAAGGGAAAGAGAGAGAGAGAGACAATGCTCTAACCTCTCTGAGGCAGAGACTCACTGCAGTGTCCAGGATATTAAAACAGGATATCTTTTGTGCAAAACAGACACCCATAGTGAGATTTGTAGATTCAAAGAGGAAGGAAATCTAAAATCTAGCACTTCCAGAGGCAACTCTCCCTCCCACCAAAAAATCCTGATGAGAAGGATCCAGCCGTGGAGTCTCCATTTTCTGGGTATGATTTTTGATTTTTAGAATTTTGTATCGATCCAATATTTACAGGATATAGATTTACAGCGTTGTAGCAGAGGGACGTACGTGACGCATTAACTCACATCACTGTAAGGCCACTAGAATCCCTCCAACTAAATACTGGTCTGATAGATGGTGCGAATAAGGTCAAGGATGGTGGGACATCACTATAGGATGGAGAACACACCTACAGGATATGGCTTGGTCAAGAGACATTATTACAGAATAGGTGCCCAGATGGGGGACGTTATTGCAGGATGGGAGTCAGAACAGAAGACATTATTACAGTGGCCCATATGTCATGAACAAAATCACTGGAATGCTTTTACATATCTCAAGAGATTTTGAGTTATTACCACATGATGTGATAAATTAGATTTGAAACATTATGCCAGGTCATGAAGGTGAAAGCGGGCTTTGGTATGAAGGGTTTAAAGATTACCTTTGAGTTTAACATGCTTAAAGGGAGTCTGTCACATTTTACTTATGTAAACTATTAATATGGGCATACAGGCTATAGAATCCTGAAAAAGTCCTACTTGTAGGTCTCATATTAGATGTCTTGTTGCTGAGAACTCATCATTTCTTCCTTCTCCTATCGCTTCCTCAAGCTAAATGTTGACAAATCTGAACTCATCCTCTTTCCTCCATCTTACGCATCTTCCCTACCTGATCTATCCATTACAATAACTGACAATATGCTTTCCCCTGTACCAGAAATAAACTGCCTCAGAGTAACTTTTGACTCTGCCTTGTTATTTGCCATCTCCAGTTGTCTCCAGAATCCATCCTTTCTTCAACCCTTACTCTAGTAAAATGATTGTGCATGTCCTCATTATCTCCCGCCTCGACTACTGCAATATCCTCCTCTGTGGCCTACCTGCTAACACTCTCGCACCTTTCCAGTCTGTCATTAACTCTGCTGCTCAACTAGTTCATCTCTCTCCTCGCTACTCCTCTGCTTCCCTTCTTTGCAAATACCTTCACTGGCGCCCAATTCCCCAGCATATCCAGTTCAAACTGCTAACACTGACCATTCACAACCTTTTTCTTCCATACATCTCCTTTTCAAATATATTAACATTTTAGAACATACAAATTTTGGGGAAATAAAGGGTCAGGCAGGACCGGGGAAGGGGAAGGAATGATAAAAGTGAAAATTTGGGAAAAAAAACAAGAAAGGACTACATCGTCCAAGCAGGAACATTTCTAATAAAGAAAACCGGATTACTTAGCGGTAATACTCTTTTGTAGAGTCCACGACAGCACCCACTGAGAGAGGGGATCCACCCCTAGGAACAGGAAACCTACAGAGAGATAGATGGGGTGGTCCCTCTCGCTCCCTCAGTTTGTATTACAGAGAACAACGGAGGAACCGCCATACATGTTTTAGTCAATTTGTTAACACAATTCATCTGTCCTTATATATAAACAATTCTATGCTTGCTATAGCTTTCTACATTTTAAGTCCTAATTCTAATCTCCACCACCAAGGAGAAACAAATGTGAATTCTTACGGGCGGGAAGTGAGCGGGTGCGGTCGTGGACTCTACAAAAGAGTATTACCGGTAAGTAATCTGGTTTTTCCTCTTCACCACGACAGCACCCACTGAGAGATTTCCAGAGATAATCACCTGGGAGGGCACACCATGTTAAGGACAGATCTACCAAAAGACAGATCCTCTGTAGAGGACAAGTCTAGTCTATAGTGACTATAGAAGGTAGATGGAGAAGACCAGGTTGCAGCCTTACATATTTGCTCAATTGGGACGTTCGCCCTCTCGGCCCAGGAGGATGACATAGCTCTGGTAGAGTGCACCTTAATACCCTGTGGAGGGTCCTCTCCCTTTTGCCGAATATGCCATTGTGATCGCATCTCTGATCCACCTGAACAACGTGCCCGTTGTAACCCTAGCCCCCTTCTTGTTACCCTGGAAGGAGACAAAAAGAGACCTACTCTGCCTCCAGGGACTGGTCCTATCTAAGTAGGCTAGCACAGCTCTTCTTACGTCTAAAGTATGATATTTAACCTCGTACTGTGTTGTTGGGTTCTCATAGAAAGAAGGTAGGCAGATCTCCTGAGACCTATGAAACTTAGTTGCCCGTTTTGGAAGGTAGGAAGGGTCTGTTTTCAATACCAGTCTGTCCCGTGTTACTGACAGGAACGGGGGGTCAACTGACAGGGCGTGAAGATCATACTCTTCTAGCTGATACTAAGGCCACTACCGTAGCAGTTTTTAATGAGAGGCATTTCATTGATATTGAACTTATGGGTTCAAACGGGGGCTGAGTGAAGGCATCTAAAACAAGACTAAGGTTCCATGCTGGTAGCTGAGGAATATGAACTGGCTCTGACCGCTGACAAGCTGAAATAAACCGGGTCACCCACCTATTACCTGCCACGTTGTAGTTAAACAAGGCTCCTAGGGCCGATACATGGACCTTTAGAGTATTTACTGAGAGCCTCAGTTCTCTGCCCTTCTGAAGGAATTCTAGAATGGCCGTAATGCGCACTTCACCAGATAATTTTGCTTGGTGAAAGGCCAGGAATTTCCTCCACACCTTAGAGTATATTCTTGTTGTAGATTCTTTCCTACTTTGCAGAAGGGTATTAATCAGGTTTTTTGAGAAGCCTCTCTGTTTCAATAGTTCCCTTTCAAATTCCAGGCCGCTAGGCGCAGGGCTTTGACCTGTGGATGGTAGCAGGGACCCTGCGAGAGAAGGTCCCGGTGTAGCGGCAGAATCCATGGGTTCGTTATTGACATGGCTCTCAGCCATGAAAACCATGGCCTCTTGGGCCAAAACGGGGCTATCAAGACGACCCTCGCCCTCTCTTGTCTTATTTTCCTGATCACTGTTGGTAACAGAACCATTGGAGGAAAGGCATAGGCTTGCTGGAATGTCCAGGGTGCTTGGAGGGCATCTAGTATGTCTGGGTTGTCTGCTCTGTAGAAAGAAGCGAACTTTTTTACCTGCCTGTTGGCTCTGGTCGCGAACAGGTCTATCTCTGGTCTGCCCCATTTTGCTTCTATCATCTCGAAGATGTGGTGGCTGAGGACCCACTCGCTCTGATATAGGGTCTGGCGGCTGAGGTAGTCTGCTCGAGAATTGTCTACTCCTCTTATGTGGAGCGCAGACAAGGAGTGAAGATGCACCTCGGCTATCTGAAAGATCTTTTCCGCGATAGACATCAATGGTCCTGATCGCGTACCTCCTTGCCGGTTTATGTATGCCACTGCGGTGGTATTGTCTGACTGGATCCTCACGTGGGTGCCTCTTAACTGCGGGAGAAATTGAGATATAGCATAGTAAACTGCTGTTAGTTCCTTCATATTAGAGCTTTCTGCTTCTTCCTCCAGCCACCGGCCCTGTACCATCTCTTCCTCTAGGTGGGCTCCCCACCCCGAGGGGCTAGCATCCGTGGTGAGTACCCAAGAGGGAGTAACCCACCATTGAACTCCTTTTGATAAATTGGTAGGATCCAACCACCAACCTAGGGAGTTACCGTATTTTTCGGACCATAAGACGCACTTTTTTCCCCCAAAATTTTAGGGGAAAGTTGGGGGTGAGTCTTATGGTCGCAATGCACGGTACCTGGTGCGGTGGTGGCAGCGGGCGAGGCTCTGCGATGCGGTGGTGGCAGCGGGCAGCGCTCTGCGGTGCGGTGGTGGCAGCGGGCAGCGCTCTGCGGTGCGGTGGTGGCAGCGGGCAGCGCTCCGGTGCAGGGGCGGCGGCTCCGCCTGCGTTTCTTCCCTTTCTTGCTGGGTGCCGCCATGTTGCTGTGGCCTCCGGGAGCATGGACGCCGGCAAGATGGCCGCCGGTCCGGGGACGGCGCATGCGCAGCTTCAGATCTCGTCCCGAGATCTCGGGGGACGAGATCTCGTTGCAGAGATTTGAATCTCGTCCCACGAGATCTCGGCACAAGATCTGAAGCTGCGCATGCGCCGTCCCCGGACCGGCGGCCATCCTGCTGGCGTCCATGCTCCCGGAGGCCACCGCAACATGGCGGTGCCCAGCAAGGGGTGTGCGGGGGCCTTCGGGATGCGAAGAAACGCCGTCGGAGCCGCCGCCCCTGCACCAGAGCACAGCCCGCTGCCACCACCACCGCGCCGCCCGCTGCCACCACCGCAGAGCCCACCTGCCCCAGCCACAGCTGCCCCTGCCACAGCTGCCCCTGCCCCAGCCACAGCTGCCCCTGCCACAGCTGCCCCTGCCACAGCTGCCCCAGCCCACCTGCTCCAGCACAGCTGCCCCTACCCCAGCACAGCTGCCCCAGCCCCAGCACAGCTGCCCCAGCACAGCCCACGCGCTCCAGCCCCAGCGCAGCTTCCCCAGCACAGCCCACCCGCCCCAGCGCAGCTGCCCCAGCACAGAGCCGCCGCCACCGCACGAGCCTGGACCACTGAATGACCCCTGTGACTACTTCTCCACCTGTGCCGGATCCCTTCCCAGGTAAGCTGAATTCGGACTGTAAGACGGACCCCCATTTGACACATTATTATTCTTTTCCCTATTTTCCTTCTGAAAATTGGGGTGCGTCTTATAGTCCGAAAAATACGGTAATGACTTTGGGCGATAGGGACATCCTCCCTTCCAACCGCCCCTGCAATTTGTATGCCTCCTGTAAAATAGCCCACTGCAATTTTCTGGAGTGGAATTGGGCCCATTGCACCGCTGGAATGCATGATACTAGGGACCCCAGCAAGGACATACCCTGTCTCAATGATATTACAGGTTTGTCAGTGATGATCCATATCTTATTAACTATGGCCTGCGCCTTAGCATCTGGTAGAAAGCATTTCTGCCTTACGGAATCTACTTGCAGGCCTAGGAACTTCTGACAGGTTACTGGTTTTAGCCTGGACTTCTCCCAGTTGATTAGCCAGCCTAATGTCTGTAAGGATGAGACAATATCAGCTATTCTTTTTTCACATTGGGCAACAGAATTTCCCACTATGAGCAGGTCGTCCAAGTAGGGGACCACTAGGGTGTCATTCAGCCTTATATATGACATCACCTCCAACATCAATTTGGTAAACACTCGAGGGGCCATAGATAGTCTGAACGGCATCGCCGTAAACTGGAAATGTTGAATCTGACCCTTGAACCAGACTGCTACCCGCAGGAACTTCTGGTGCCCTTGGTATATGGGGAGATGGTAATAGGCATCCTTTAGGTCCAAGACTGCCATATAGCAACTGGGGAACAAGAGTTTTATTGCTGAATTTATTGATTACACTTTAAACGGCCTCAGCTTCAAGAATGTGTTAAGCTTTTTTAAATTTATTATAGTCCTAAAAGAGCCGTCTGCCTTAGGGACTAAAAATAGGGGAGAATAAAAGCCCCCTCCCTTTTCGTCCCCCGGGACCTCTATCAGAACATGCTTAGTTAACAGCGTTGCAATCTCCATCTCCAGTGCTTCCTGCTGTGCTTGGGACTTCATAGAAGTCAATAGGAAGGAGTTCGGTGGATGCCGAACAAATTCTAGTTTCAGGCCCAATGAGATGATATCAATGGCGCAGGGGTTGGATGTAATTTTCCCCCATTGGTGGCTGAATTTCAGTAGTCTGCCACCTACCGGTGTACTGATACTAGCGGAACCTGTCCCCTCTGAAGGGATGTTTCCCAAATAGGCTGCCCCTCTGTTTGGGATCCTTATTTCCCCAGCGGTCCTGAGGTTTGAAATCTCTCTTTTTTCCGAACAGAGTATTCCTGTAGGCCCTCCTATTAAAGGGAATATACGGGTTAGGAAAACCTCTTTCTCGCCCCCGCTTTTGTTAGGATCTCGTCCAATTCCGTGCCAAATAGGTACTTACCCTGGCAGGGTATAGCGCAAAGTTTAGTCTTTGTCTGCATATCTCCTCTCCACCCCTTCAACCATAAGGCCCGCCGGCCCAAGTTGGTTAGCCCTGCTGCTCTAGCAGATAATCGGAGAGAGTCCGCTGAGGAGTCAGACAGGAAAGCCGCTGCTCCCTTAATGAGGGGAATAGAGGAAAGGAGTTTGTTTCGGGATACTCCGCTTTTTATTTTCTCCTCTAGGTCATTCAGCCACACCAACATTGACCTTGCTGTGCACGTGGCTGCTATTGCGGGCTTAAAAGCTGCCGTGCATGCCTCCCAGGATCGTTTAAGAAAGGCATCTTTCTTACGATTTAACGAGTCAGCCAACGTCCCTGAATCTTCCACCTGCAGGGAGGATCTACGAGAGGTAGAGGCCACTGCCGCATCTACTTTGGGGGCTCTCGACCAAGATGTCAACTCCTCATCGTCAAATGGGTATTTGCGTTTTGACGCTAAGGGGAGGAAGGTTCTCTGACCCTGTTTCTCCCACTCCCTCTTTACCAGCTCCTTTATGGCTGGGACTACTGGGAATGCCCGGACCTTTTTCCGGGAAATGCCTGCGAACATCATGTCTTGCGGAGTCTTGGGGTCCTTACTCTCTGGCAACCCCATGCTATTTCAGACAGATTTAACTAGGTTATTAACACTGTCCGTAGGGAAACAAGTCTTTTCCTCCTCCTCTGAGGAAAAGTATTCCTGGGATCTATCTGAGTCTAGTTCCCCAGTTTCTGACGGCGATCCTGACGCCGGTGAAGCCATTCCTCTAGGCGAAACCATTCCTCTAGAACGACCCCCCAGACTACTGGAGCCGCCTAAGGCTCGTAGCTCCTCTCTAATTATAGCACGGATATCCTCCTTTCTCCCTGAGGATTCTTCCTGTAGGGTCTCTTCAATACAAGACTCGCATAATCTTTTAGGGTGGCCATCTGGGAGGGGCTGAGAACATAAGGCACACTCTCTATTTTTCGCCTTCTCCGTTCTCTTGGCCTAAAAGTATGGATCAAGGGAAAGCCATTAGCTATAAGTCTGACTAAAAACACTCACCCGTGAATCTCGTCAGCAATTACCGGCTGCGGGGTTCGCAATTCAGGCTGAGGCGAAACGTGGGACGGTTCTTTCTCCTTCCGCTTTTTTTGCGTGGGCTCATTCTGCCCGGAATGCCCGCTGGACTCCCTTCTGGAGCTGCCACTTCTCCTAGTACTGCTGCTCCTTCTTGTAGTGCCACGCTTTCTGCTGCCCTGTGGGGACTCATTCGGCTGGCTCAGTTGGAGCGAAACCGGGTCATCTATGGATGACATAGCTGCGCACCGCTGTAACATTACCGGTGCTTCTTATGCAGCTCACCGGTTCCGCCTCTCTTTCTCCCTTTCTTTCTTTTGTTTTTCCCCCCGGCCATTTTTTTTTTTTTTCACTGCGCAGGCACGGCTCCTGTTGCCGCGATACCGCTCTTTCCTGCCTCCTCTGACCCCGGAAGCTGATACTACACTTCCGGGTCGCCTCAGTCTGGGAGCGCTGGCTACCTCCCGACCTCCAGGTATTTCCATACATGTTTTCAATCTGCGCTTTTCCTAGCGCCACCTCTAGCCCCCTTCGCTGTATCGGGGGCGGGGGGCCGAACAACCCCGGTGCTGTAATGTGCCCCGTAATGCGTGCATATCCATCTATGGGGATGGGGGGGCGTTGCTCTGCCCTTGCCCCATTAAGTGAGTCTCGGTACTCCCCACTGAGGCCTCACCTGCATTACCAGCTAGGGGGGACCTCATCTCTTCCTCCCGAACGCTGCTTCCAGTCCTGGGGCCCCCGCTGCTCATATCATGCACGCGGGCGGCTACCAGACCAGGTATCCTCTTCTGCGGGTTTCTTCCTAGGAACAGGAAACCAAACTGAGGGAGCGAGGGGGACCGCCCCATTTATCTCTCTGTAGGTTTCCTGTTCCTAGGGGCGGATCCCCTCTCTCAGTGCGTGCTGTCGTGGCGAAGAGGAAAAGATGATTTGAAAAGAAACATAAAAGAGTCGAGATTATTTAAACACTCTCAACCATTTAACCAGGGTGTAATTCCAGCCATTTGGTCCATTTTTGGGTATATTTGTTAAAATAATTATTAGTAATCGCAAATTTATACTCATAAGATCTGTGCAGATTAATTTTATCTACAACGTCAGAAAATAAGGGAGGATTAGGATTTTTTCCAATGGTAGGGTATTAAGTTTTTAACAACTAAGAAAATGTGGATTGTAACTGGTCTAATTGTTGGCGAAATATTTTCCATCTCTAAGGATAGTAGAGCCATTTGAGGGGTGATAGTGATATTGCTTACATGGATTATGTTAATCAAATTAAATGTTTGGGCCCATAAAGTTTTTATTTTCCAAAACATATGTAAAAAATTCCCATAGTGTCCACAATTTCTCCAACAGGTGGATGAGTTACTTGGATTAATATGCGAAAGACGGGCAGGGGTATAATACCATCTGGTAAGGATTTTAAAATATGATTCTTGTAGCGCCAAAGAAATATTCAATGAATATGAGTATGAAATGGCATTCTCCCATTGTTCAGATTGGTGGGATAAGTTAAATTCTAGTTCCCATTTCCTCAAATAGGATGTTTTAACCAATTCAGAATCCGAGTTAAACCATTTATAAATACTTTTATTTTCCCAAAAAATGCTATGATTAGGATTGCTAAGGAGCTTAATAATAGCTTCTGAAAATACTGTTTTTTTTTCGACAAGAAATCCTAAATTTGGTCTTTTAGTAAAGAAATCAAAAAATGCCGACGAGGGAATATGAAAATTCTTCTTCAAACCACTAAAAGAGAAAAACAAATTTCCATCATAAATATCTGAGTTTTCTAAACCATATTCTGGCCACAAAGCAGGAAGGGAGAGATTTTGCTAAGATAAAGCGAGGAACAACAGAATTTCCAATAGTATTTTGATTTTATTAGTACCTTTTTTCTTTTTGGAGAGTTTTTTCCATGCGAATAAAGCAGCAGAAAAAATAGAGTGGTTATAAGTGTTAGGATTCTTATTAATCAAATGTTTAAACAACAAATATTTTGGAGAATTATGATAAAAGAAATATTCAAGATCTAACCAGGCAGGGGAGTTCATATCGGTTAACCAATAGGCACTTTGTTTAATTAGATTTTTTAAGTAATAAGCCGAGATGTTTGGAAGCCCTATACTTCCGAAAGCTTTACACTTGTATAAGGAATTGCTGGTAGGGGATCTAGCTCCCCCCTCAGATAAAAAGATTGATTGAAGATTGGATACTAGTGAGAAAGGAGGTGGAAATTAAAAGGGGGGGAGGTTCTGAAAATACATAAAATTTTAGGGAGGGCAAAAACTTTCACCAGAAAGATCCTGCCCCATGAAGAGAAATCCTGACCTTCAAAAAAAAGTAGTCTTTTGTGATAGTGTCCAAAAGAATTTTTAAGGCTAGTTTCAGACTAGCGTTTTTGCCCGCAGCGCCGCTAAGCACCACCCCCTGCCGCGGCCCCTCCGGTCATCTCCGCCTAGTATCGCACATCGCTGCATGCGATCTGCACACCCTATCTTTAGCATAGGGTGCGCAGACCGTGCGCTAGTAGGATTTTGCATGCGCTGTGCCCTTTTGACGGTGCGCCAAACGCACAAAGTTGCATTTTGGTGCGCTCGGCGGACCGTCAAAAAGGTGCGGCGCACGCAAAATCCTACTAGCGCACGGCCAGCACACGGTCTGCGTACCCTATGCTAAAGATAGGGTGTGCAGATCGCATGCAGCGATGTGCGATACTAGGTGGAGATGTCCGGAGGGGGCATGGCTTAGCGGCGCCATGCGCTGCGGGCAAAATCGCTAGTCTGAAATTAGTCTAAGTTAGTAGAAATAAGAGAATTAATATTTTTAGTGATAATTACGCCAAGATACTCAATCTCATTGTCCACCCAACTCAGTGATGATATTTTCATTAGAGAATCACTTACATAAAAATGAAGAATTTTTTATTTTATTTCATTAATTTTGAAATAAGAGATGTGCGAAAAAATTTTTAAGGAATTTTGTAACTCTTTAATTGACTCTAGTGGATTAGTTAGTGTTAAAATCAAATCGTCTGCAAACAAGCTGATTTTAGACTGGCACAAAGGGGTTTTAAGTTAATTAATATGTTGATTCTTTCTTACGGATTGGGCAAAGGGTTCCATAGCTAAAATGAAAACAGGAGGAGAAAGGGGACAGCCTTGTCTGGCTCCATTAGTGATTGAAAAAAGATTCGAGGTATAATTGTTAGAATAAATTTTTGCTTTAGCACTAGAATATAAGGCCAAAATGGATGATATAGAAGAGTCTGAGAATCCAAATTTGGCAAGTGACAATTTCAAATAATCCCAATTGAGACGATCAAAAGCTTTTTCAGCATCTAATGATATTATAGTTGTTGGAGTTTAAGAGGAGTGGATCAATTTAATAGTATTTATTAATCTTCTTGTTCCATCAGTGGCCCCTTAAAGTCAATTTAATCTTTGTAAATTAAATTTGGAAGATTTAATCTATTTGTAATTATTTTAGAGTAAATTTTCAAATCTGAATTTATAAGGGAAATTGGTCTATAATTAATTACTTTGTTGGGTCAGTTTTAGGCTTAGGGATTAAAAGGATTGTGGCTTCAAGCATTTCTGTAGGGAAAGAACCAGAGGTAGAGGCTATATTAAATATTTGGCTTAGCTGGAGAGATAAGATTTTATTGAAAGTTTTGCACTATTCATTATTGTATACATCAGGGCCAGGAGATTTGAATAACTTTAAATGATCTATAGTTTTTTCGATCTCATGGGATGTGAAGGGAGAAGATAATGATTCAAAATTATCGAAACCATAGAAATATCAAAATAAGGGGTATTCCCGAAAATATTTCTCAAAACAACTTATCTGATAATATTAACCCCTTCACCCCCAAGGGTGGTTTGCACGTTCATGACCGGGCCAATTTTTACAATTCTGACCACTGTACCTTTATGAGGTCATAACTCTGGAACGCTTCCATGGATCCCGGTGATTCTGACATTGTTTTCTCGTGACATATTGTACTTCATGTTAGTGGTAAAATTTCATTCAAATAACTTGCGTTTATTTGTGAAAAAAACAGAAATTTGGCAAAAATTTTGAAAATTTCGCAATTTTCCAACTTTGAATTTTTATGCCCTTAAATCACAGAGATACGGCACACAAAAAACTTGATAACTAACATTTCCCACATGTTTACTTCACATCAGCACAATTTTGGAACCAAAATTTTTTTTTGTTAGGAAGTTATAAGGGTTAAAAGTTGACCAGCGATTTCTCATTTTTACAACACCATTTTATTTTTAGGACCACATCACATTTGAAGCCACTTTGAGGGGTCTATATGATAGAAAATACCCAAAAGTGACACCATTCTAAAAAATGCACGCCTTAAGGTGCTCAAAACCACATTCAAGAAGTTTATTAACCCTTTAGGTGCGTCACAGGAATTTTTTTGAATTATTTAAAAAAAAATGAACATCTAACTTTTTTTCACAAAAAAAATACTTCAGGTTCAATTTTTTTAATTTTACCAAGGGTAACAGGAGAAATTGGACTGCAAAAGTTATTGTGCAATTTGTCCTGAGTACGCTGATACCTGATTTGTGGGGGGGGGGGGGGGGAACGACTTTTGGCGCATGGCAGAGCTCAGAATGGAAGGAGCGCCGTTTGACTTTTTCAATGCAAAATTGGCTGGAATTCAGATCGGACGCCATGTCACGTTTGGAGAGTCCCTGATGTACCTAAACAGTGGAAACCCCCTACAAGTGACCCCATTTTGGAAACTAGACCCCCCAAGGAACTTATCTAGATATCTGGTGAGAACTTTGAACCCACAAGGGCTTTACAGAAGTTTATAACGTACAGCGGTACAATTAAAAAATCATATTTTTTCCACAAAAATGATCTTTTCACCCCAATTTTTATTTTCCCAAGGGTAACAGGACCCTAAAAGTTATTGTGCAATTTGTCCTGAGTATGCTGATACCCCACATGTGGGGTTAAACCACTATTTGGGCGCATGGCAGAGCTCGGAAGGGAAGCAGCGCCATTTGACGTTTTTGGCTGGAATTGAGATCGGACACCATGTCGCGATTGGAAAACCCCTGATGTACCTAAACAGTGGAAACCCCCCAACAAATGACACCATTTTGGAAACTAGACCCCCCAAGGAACTTATCTAGATGTGTGGTGAGCACTTTGAACCCCCCAGTGCTTCACAGAAGTTTATAACGCCCGGGCGTGAAAATAAAAAATTCAAATTTTTTCCACAAACATGATCTTTTAGTCACCATTTTTTTTATTTTCCCAAGGGTAACAGGAGAAATTGGACCCCAAAAGTTGTTGTCCAATTTGTCCTGAGTATGCTGATACCCCATATGTGGGAGAAAACTACTGTATGGGCACACGTCGGGGCTCGGAAGGGAAGTAGTGACGTTTTGGAATGCAGACTTTGATGGAATGGTCTGCGGGTGTCATGTTGCCTTTGGAGAGCCCCTAATGTACCTCAACAGTGGGAACCCCCCACAAATGACCCCATTTTGAACACTAGACCCCCTAAGGAACTTATCTAGATGTGAGGTGAGCACTTTGAACCCCCAAGGCCTTCACAGAAGTTTATAATGCCAGGGCATGACAATAAAAAAATCATATTTTTTCCACAAACATGATCAATTAGTCCCCAATTTTTTCATTTTCCCAAGGGTAACAGGAGAAATTGGACCGCAAAAGTTGTTGTCCAATTTGTCCTGAGTACGCTGACACCCCATATGTGGGAGAAAACTACTGTATGGACACACGTCGGGGCTCGGAAGGGAAGCAGTGCCATTTTGGAATGCAGACTTTGATGGAATGGTCAGCGGGTGTCATGTGCGTTTGGAAAGCCCCTGATGTACCTAAACTATTGAAACTCCCAACAAGTGACCCCATTTTGGACACTAGACCCCCCCCACGGAACTTATCTAGATGTGTGGTGAGCACTTTGAACCCCCAAGTGCTTCACAGAAGTTTATAACGCTCGGACGTGAAAATAAAAAAATCATTTTTTTCCACAAAAATGATATTTTTGCCCCCAATTTTTTATTTTCCTAAGGGTAACAGGAGAAATTGGACCCCAAAAATTGTTTTGCAATTTGTCCTGAGTAGGCTGATACCCTACATGTGGGGGTAAAACACTGTTTGGGCGCATGGCAGAGCTTGGAAGGGAAGGAGCACCATATGACTTTTTCAACTCAGAATTGGCTGGAATTGAGATCAGACGCAATGTTGCATTTGGAGAGCCCCTGATGTGCCCAAACAGTGGAAACCCCCAATTCTAACTCCAACCCGAACCCCAACACACCCCTAACCCTAATCTCAGCCCTAACCCAAGCCCTAACCCTAGCCCTAGCCCTAACCCTAGCCCTAACCCTAATGGAAAAATGGAAATAAATACATTTTTTTAATTTTATTATTTTTCCCTAACTAAGGGGGTGATAACGGGGGGCTTGATTTACTATTTATGGTGGTTTTTATTTTTGGCAGCTGTCGCACGCTAAAAGACGCTTTTTATTGTAAAAATAGTTTTTGCATCACCACATATTGAGAGCTATAATTTTTCCGTATTTTGACCCACCGAGTCATGTGAGGTCTTATTTTTTGCGGGACGAGTTGACGTTTTTAATGGTACCATTTTCGGGCAAGTGACATTTTTTGATCGCTTTTTATTCCGATTTTTGGGACGCAGAATGAACAAAAACCAGCGTTTCATGAATTTCTTTTGGGGGAGTGCGTTTACACCGTTCCGCGTGCGGTAAAATTGATAAAGCGGTTTTATTCTTCGGGTCGGTACGGTTACAGCGATACCTCATTTAGGTCGTTTTTTTATGTTTTGTCGGTTTTATGCAATGAAAACTATTTTATATAAAAAATAATTATTTTTGCATCGCTTTATTCTGCGAGCTATAACTTTTTTATTTTTTCGCTGATGATGCTGTGTGGCGGCTCGTTTTTTGAGGGACAAGATGACGTTTTCAGCGGTACCATGGATATTTATATGCGTCTTTTTGATTGCGCGTTATTACACTTTTTGTTTGGCGATATGATAAATCATTTTTTGCTTCGTTTTTTATTTTTATTTTTTAAGGGGTTCGCTAAAGGGGTTAACTAATGGGACAGTTTTATAGGGCGGGTCGTTACGGACGCGGTGATACCTAATATGTGTACTTTTATTGTTTGGGTTTTTTTTTTATTTTCAAAAAATGAATTTATTGGGGAATATTTTTTTTTTTTTTACTAATTTATTTGGCGATTTTTTTTAAATTATTTTTACACTTTTTTTTTATTTTTTTTTTTTACTTTATTACATAGTCCCAGGTGGGACATCACTGTCCTGTGACAGATCGCTGATCTGTCACATCACAGATCACTGTGACAGATCAGCAATCTGTCACAGGCAGTGCACAAGGCTTCCTCATGCCTGCGCTATGCAGGCACTGAGGAAGCCAGCTTCCTCCAGGCCCCCGAAGGCCCCTGTCGCCATCTTGGATCCGGGGGCCTGGAGGAAAGGAGTCCCCCGCAGCAGCGCTGCACATTGCGCTGCCGTGGGGGGCTCAGGGAAGCACGGAGGGATCCCCCTCCCTGCCGATGCTTCCCTTTAACTCCCGGTACACCGCGATCATGTTTGATCGCGGTGTGCAAGGGGTTAACGTGTCGGGGGCGGTCCGTGACCGCCTCTGACACATAGTGTCGGGTGTCAGCTGTGATAATCAGCTGACACCCGGCCGCGATAAGCGGCGCTCACCACGTGGGCGCCGCTGATCGTGCTAGACGTACTATCCCGTCCATGGGCATAGGGGCCCGGGTCCCATGGACGGGATAGTACGTCTGATGTCAGGAAGGGGTTAAACAAATCTTCAAGAATGCCATCCCTACAATGTCCAATTCAGAACTAACTATTGATAGGATCCATAGATTACCTCAACCTCCTCATATCCCACCAGAAGTACAAGAGACACGATTCTTCACATTCATTTTTATAATACGAAGGAAAAGATTCAACAATTCTTAAAAGATGAGAAACACTTCCCTGAGCCGTTTAATAAGTTAAAGATTGTTGCTGACTTATCAAAGGAAACAATCGAAGCAAGAAAAACATTAAGGGTATGTGCACACTTTGCGGTTTCTGCTGCGTTTCCGCAGCGTTTTTGGCTCTGCAGAAACGCAGCAGATTTTGCTGCGTTGTACAGTACCTTTATTTCCTATGGAAATCAAAAAAAGCTGTGCACATGCTGCGTTTTTTTCCGCGCGGTTTTGCTGCGGTTTACAATCCGCAGCATGTCAATTGTCTGGTGCAGAAACGCTGCGGTTTTACACCTCATCCATTATGAGGTGTAAAACCGCAGGGCAAAACCGCAGAAAAAACGCAGATAATCCGCAGAAAAACCGCAGCACTTTGTCCTGCGGTTTTCTCTACAAAATCCGCAGAGACAAAAAACTATGTGTGCACATACCCTTAAAGAGATTACTACTGCCCTCAGAGAAAAAGGTATATTTTACAGATGGAGTTTCCCCTTGAAACTCTTAGGGTACGTGCACACGCTGCGGAATCCGCTGCGGATTAATCCGCAGGGATTTTGCAAAAACCGCAGATAATCCGCAGGTCAAAAGACCTGCGGATTATCTGCGGTTTTGCCTGCGGTTTGGTCCTGCGGATTCACTATCTCCACAATGGTAGAGATAGGAACCCGCAGCGGTTTCCGCAGAAAGAATTGACATGCAATTCTTTCTGCGGATTCAAAACCGCAGCAAATCCGCGCGGATTTTTCCGCAGCGTCGGCACAGCGTTTTTTTTTTTACCATTCATTTGAATGGTACTGTACACCGCAGCTAAAACTGCTGCGGGTCCGCAGCGGCCAAAACCGCTGCGGAAACGCAGCGGAATCCGCAGCGTGTGCACACAGCCTTAGGGTATGTGCACACGCTGTGGATTCTGCTGCGTTTCCGCAGCGTTTTTGGCTCTGCAGAAACGCAGCAGATTTTGCTGCGTTGTACAGTACCTTTATTTCCTATGGAAATAAAAAAAAGCTGTGCACATGCTGCGTTTTTTTCCGCGCGGTTTTGCTGCGGTTTACAATCCGCAGCATGTCAATTGTTTGGTGCAGAAACGCTGCGGTTTTACACCTCATCCATTATGAGGTGTAAAACCGCAGGGCAAAACCGCAGAAAAAACGCAGATAATCCGCAGAAAAACCGCAGCACTTTGTCCTGCGGATTTCCTGCGGTTTTCTCTACAAAATCCGCAGAGACTAAAAACTACGTGTGCACATACCCTTATTCTTTTCAAGGGTAAGTCCATCCCCATTTTCACCCCTGAGAAAAGGCCTTGAGTTTCTCTCTTCATTAAAAATCATTCCTTACCCAAAAACTGACCCTCCTTACAATAACCGCTGATTAAAACTGTTATATTGTAGTATAAAATGTTATTGGTATTTCTAGTCCTGGGGATATTCTCTGTACATCATATAATGTGTTATTTCAGTTATTTTATATTTAAGTTATTGTTATCTACAAGAGGTTACAATTCTGAGCCTTAATTTACATAAACTTTTCCCCAAGAAATAGGAAGGTTGAAGATCTCACAATTTGGTGAGATTCCTTTCAGAGGACTATGTTTGTTTTAATTTATTTTTTATTGATTTTAAATTTTTGCAGGTTCTTTAAAGATTAGTGAACTAATTTGAATTTTGTATGAGTACTCTCACCTTTACACCAATTTTTAATTTTTGGTCATGAGCATTAAATTACCGTATATACTCTTGTATAAGCCGACCCGTGTATAAGCCGACCCCCTAATTTTGTCACAAAAAACTGGGAAAACTTATTGACTCGCGTATAAGTCTAGTGAGTGGCCCCAGATAATGCTGCACAGTGAGTGGCCCCAAATAATGCTGCACAGTGAGTGGCCCCAGATAATGCTGCAGTGAGTGGCCCCAGATAACGCTGCACAGTGAGTGGCCCCAAATAATGCTGCACAGTGAGTGGCCCCAGATAATGCTGCACAGTGTGCGGCCCCAGATAATGCTGCACAGTGTGCGGCCCCAGATAATGCTGCACAGTGTGCGGCCCCATCATGTTGCTGCTGCTGCTTCAGTTGCAAAAAAAAAAAAAAAAAAAACCTGTATACTCACCTGCTGCTCATCAGCGTTGCCGGCTCTGGAACGGGGACAGGTGAATATGCCCCCCCCCGTTCATACTCACCCCATCCTGGCGCTTGTCTCTGCAGCGCATCCCCTGCTTGTTCCATGTTCTCGGCACTGCTGTGCGCTTCCTGCTTCAGCGGTCACGTGGTACCGCTCATTAAACTCACGAATATGCATATATTCATGAGTTTAAAGACCGGTACCATGTGACCGCTGAAGCAGGAAGAGCACAGCAGCGCCGAGAACATGGAGCAAGCAGGGGGGCTGCAGAGGGTGAGTATGATCTCTGACACCCCCGATTCCCCTCGGTATATGACTTGTGTATAAGCCGAGAGGGGGACTTTCAGCCCAAAAAAATGGGCTGAAAATCTCGGCTTATACACGAGTATATACGGCAATGACTTATAATGTCAGAGGTTTAAATAGCCCACAAAAAAGAGTTTCCCTTTGGAAAGAAATAATTCATTCCAATGCAGATTTGATTTGCATTCAAAAGTCCAAATACAAAAAAGATACTTGCCCTAAATTTTCACAAAAATTTTCCCCACATTTTTATCAGACAATGTAAAGAAAAAAGCTGGAGTTATAACTGTTATAATAAATAGCCTATCCTTCGAACTAATTGAAGAACACACAGACACACGAGGAAGATTTCACAACTTAATTTGCCATCTAAATAATAAAATTTGTACAAATGTTAATACATATGCGCCAAGTAAAGGTCATATAAGATTTTTAAATAAACTTTTGAAAAAAAACTTTAGTTAGACAGGGTGACATGATTTTAATTTAGTCCCAAATGATCATATGGATTCCTCTTCACCAAATAGATCCAGGTCCATTACTCTTAATAATTGGTTATTTCAAAACCTTTCGATATTTTTAGATGTATTAACACTACTTCAATAGAATTCACTCATTTTTCTGACCCTCACCAAACCGCTTCAAGAATTGATTTAATGTTAACAGATATTTTTACTTTACCCAAATTTCAAAATATTTTAGTTGAAAAGAAATCACTTTCTGATCATTGTCAAGTCGTAGCAGAAATTCTCTTCAGTCCCCTTTAAATAAAAACTCTTTATGAAAATGTAATTCCAACATCCTTAACAACCCTGAACACAAAAACACTATTGAATTCTCACTAATAAATTATTTTAAAGAAAACAATTCTGAAACTATAGACCAGTTTATCAGTCGGTGGGTGCGCTCATAAAGCTGCTATTAGAGGAATTCTCATTCACATTTCCTCTATATAGAAAAAAGCAAAAATAACTAAAATTACTGAGCTCCAAAATAAATTTAAAATTAAACAAAATGCACAACTCAATTTGCCTTTTCCTTCTGAACCATTAAAATTAGATATTTCAAACTTAAGACAAGAACTAAAATCCTTAGTTTTTTCTTCCTATGATTCTGTCATAAAGAATTCCAAATTGAAACAATATTCCTCACTTAACAAGCCCACTAAATATGAGTCGAGTAAAAAAATCAAGACAAATCAATAGAATTATTATATCTTCAAACAGCAATTTACTTTCTCATCTGCAAGATATTGCAAACGCATTAGCTGATTATCATAATTTGTATAATTTAAACCTTCAACCTTTTTTTCACCAACCAAACAGATATAAAAAAAAATGTATCTTCTATTGAATTACCTAATTTGTCTCTTCCGTACATCTCCGAATTAATCTTCCATTATATTCCCTTACGTAATCTTCTGTCTTCTCAAGACCTCCTTCTCATTTATTCATTCCTCACCGTATCACCTCCAAGACTTTTCCTGGAAAACATCCCCCATCCTCTAGAATTCTGTGCCCCATGATGTCAGATTATCCACCACATTCAAATCCTTCAGATGGAACCTGAAAACCGCTCTCTTCAATAAAGCTTCAAACCTGCAATGAACATGCTACCACCTCAACACCACTGGAGCTACTGCAACCCCCCCCAACCTACTGGTCTCCTACCCCAACATCCTGTAGAATGTAAGCTCACAAGGGCAGGGTCCTCTTCCATCTGTACTTGTCTATCATTGTTCATTTCTTTACTGTGATAGCTGTATTTTTATGTAACTCCTTCATGTACAGCAACAATGGAAACAATGGTGCTACATAAATAATCTTTTATCAATTTATAAAAACAACCTCTTCCAGGTTCTGAGGAGGATGGTGCCTGGAAGATAACTGCTTTCAGAGATTATTTTACATGAAGGAGGCGTTCCCAGTCAGAGACAAGTAACCAACACAGAACAGGAGAAATTAAATTTACCGTATATACTCAAGTATAAGCCGACACACCTAATTTTGCCATGGAAAACTGGGTAAGCTTATTGACTCGAGTATAAGCCAGGTATGCATTGTCCCCTCAGCCCTGTCCTGCTATACCTGGCTCCCCCCGTCCTGCTATGTGTGGCTCGCCCTGTTGTATGCATGGCTCGGCTCCCCCAGTCCCATCGTTGTATGCATGGCTCACACCCCCCCGTCCTAATCATTCTCCTCACGCTGTTGCTGCATCTCTGTTGTCCCGGTAGCTATTCCTGTGCTCAGTGGTCACGTGGTATCGCTCATTAAGGTAATGAATATGCGCTCCACGCTTATGGGAGTGGAGATGCGTGCATATTCATTACCATAATGAGCGGTACCACGTGACTGCTGAGCACAGAAAGAGCTGCCTGGACAGAGATGCAGGGACGGAGATGAAGGGACAGCGCGAGGAGGGTGCTGCTGCAGCTGTCACTGTGCCACGGCCGCCGGCTCCTGCCGCAGCCCCTTTCTGGACAATGACTCGTGTATAAGCCGAGGGGGCGTTTTCAGCACAAAAATATGTGCTGAAAATCTCGACTTATACACTAGTATACACGGTATCTTCATGCAAACACATTTTTTTGCTTCTCTCTCAGCTCTGCTGTATTGAAACAATATTGCTGCTCTGTCTGCTTGTAAGCTGGAAACTGAAGCTGAAAAGAACCTGCAGATGTGTACAGTCATGTCCAAAAGTTTAGAGAATGACACAAATATTATATTTTCACATGATCTGCTGGCCTCTGGTTTTTATGTGTGTTTGTCAGATGTTTTTATCACATACAGAAATATAATTGCATTCATATTATGAGTAGCAAAAGGTTATATTGACAGTTAGAATGAGTTAATGCAGCAAGTCAATATTTGCAGTGTTGACCCTTCTTCAGGACCTCAGCAATTCTCCCTGGCATGCTCTCAATCAACTTCTGGATCAAATCCTGACTGATAGCAGTCCATTCTTGCAAAATCAATGCTTTTATTTTGTCTGAATTTGAAGGTTTTTGTTTGTCCACCCGTCTCTTGATGATTGACCACAAGTTCTCAATGGGATTAAGATCTGGGGAGTTTCCAGGCCATGGTCCCAAAATCTCTATGTTTTGTTCCCTGAGCCATTTAGTTATCACCTTTGCTTTATGGCAAGGTGCTCCATCATGTTGAAAAAGGCATTGTTGATCGCCAAACTGCTCTTGGACGGTTGGGAGAAGTTGCTCTTGGAGGACATTCTAGTACCATTCTTTATTCATGGCTGTGTTTCTAGGCAAGACTGAGAGAGAGCCCATTCCCTTGGCTGAGAAGCAACCCCACACATGAATGGTTTCAGGATGCTTGACAGTTGGCATGAGACAAGACTGGTGGTAGCGCTCACCTGGTCTTCTCCGAATAAGCAGTTTTCCAGATGTCCCAAACAATCGAAAAGGGGATTCATCAGAGAAAATGACTTTACCCCAGTCCTCAGCAGTCCACTCCCTGTACCTCTTGCAGAATATCAGTCTGTCCATGTTGTTTTTTCTGGAGAGAAGTGGCTTCTTTGCTGCCCTCCTTGAGACCAGGCCTTGCTCCAAGAGTCTCCGTCTCACAGTGCGTGCAGATGCACTCACACCTGCCTGCTGCCATTCCTGAGCAAGCTCTGCACTGCTGGTAGCCCGATCCCGCAGCTGAAACACTTTTAAGAGACGGTCCTGGCGCTTGCTGGTCTTTCTTGGGCGCCCTGGAGCCTTTTTGGCAACAAGGAAACCTCTCTCCTTGAAGTTCTTGATGATGCGATAGATTGTTGACTGAGGTGCAATCTTTCTAGCTGCGATACTCTTCCCTGTTAGGCCATTTTTGTGCAGTGCAACGATGACTGCACGTGTTTCTTTAGAGATAACCATGGTTAACAGAAGAGAAACAATGATGCCAAGCACCAGCCTCCTTTTAAAGTGTCCAGTGGTGTCATTCTTACTTAATCATGACAGATTGATCTCCTGCCCTGTCCTCATCAACACCCACACCTGTGTTAATGGAGCAATTACTGAAACGATGTTAGCTGGTCCTTTTAAGGCAGGGCTGCAATGATGTTGAAATGTGTTTTGGGGGATAAAGTTCATTTTCTAGGCAAATATTGACTTTGCAAGTAATTGCTGTTAAGCTGATCACTCTTTATAACATTCTGGAGTATATGCAAATTGCCATTAGAAAAAATGAAGCAGTAGACTTTGTAAAAATAATATTTGTGTCATTCTCTAAACTTTTGGCCATGACTGTAAGTAATAACCACACACAGCTCTGCAGTGAGATCAGGACATCAGAGAGCGGCCATTACATATCACACTGGTAATTATCCATAACATTTAAAACAAGATCTGGGGGCAGAGTTATCTCCTCCCCAGAGCCTGGATGAGGTCATTTAAATAAAGTGATAGATGGATTTATCAACAACACATCTGATATGAGACATACAGGTAGGACTGTTTTCACCATTCTATAGCCTGTATGCCTACATTAATAGTTTAGATAGGTCAAATGTCGTGACAGTTTCCCTTTAACCCCTTCATGAGCAAGCCTATTTTGACCTTAATGAGCAGGCCATTTTTTACAATTCTGACCAGTGTCCCTTTATGAGGTAATAACTCTAGAACGCATCCTAGCGATTCTGAGACTGTTTTTTCATGACATATTGGCCTTCATGTTAGTGGTAAATTTAGGTCAATAATTTTTGCGTTTGTGAAAAAATCAGAAATTTGGTGAAAATTTTGAAAATTTCGCAATTTTCAAATTTTGAATTTTTATTCTGTTAAACCAGAGAATTATGTGACACAAAAGAGTAAGTAAATAACATTTCCCACCTGTCTACTTTACATCAGCACAATTTTGCAAACAAATTTTTTTTTGTTAGGAAGTTATAAGGGTTAAAAGCAGGGCTGTGGAGTCAGAGCTCATTTTGGTGGAGTCGGAGTCAGTATAAAATGGTCCAACGCCGACTCCTAAAATATATAATAAATTGGGTACAGTAGTTCAATGCAGAATGTGATGAATATTTTTTCATAGGGATTTGGGAAAGTTATGAAATGTCCTATAAATGGCTGTTCTATTCCTGATCTAAGGCTACATTCACACACAGCGTTTTTGCTGCGTTTTTTGAGGATACGTTTTTCAGCTGCAAAAGCAGATCAGCTTTTTAAAAAACCGCATCACCTGAAAGGTTTTTGAGCTCATAATGTTTTCAATAGCAAAAGCAGATTAGAAATCTGCTCTATCTATCCATTTATCCATATCTGTCTATCCATATCTTATCTATACCAAAAAGAATGAAAGCCGGGTAGCACACAGACTAACACAACTTTTTTTTTTTTTTTTTTTTTTAGCACCAGTCAGGTACACCTCATAGCTGCCCAAAAGGACGCCCAGGACAGGCATTGCTCGTCTTCAGTAACACATCAACATCAATTGATAGTTGGAATAAATGGATTGCATTCACCACATCTTAAGGTGCAGGCTTTATTTTCAAGTGTAGGGGTGTGCAGTATAAGGTTCTGCAGCAGGTGAGGTGTGCAGTATAAGGTTCTGCAGCAGCTGAGGTGTGCAGTATGAGATTTTGCAGAACAGTATGAGGTTCTGCCCCCCCTAGTTTTGATCCTGGCTAAAACCGTTTCTTATAGATATGACGAACCCTCAGTTAACCCTAAATGAAGGTCAATGGACACAGGTGGCTGAATTGAAGGAATTACTCAATCATCTATTTACAGTGACTAAAAAAATTACAAGCTGAGGATTTAACTCATGGCATTTTCACAAGGGAGCGGAAGAACTTGCTGTTTTTCCTGTCCCAAAGAGGAGATTTAATCGCAGATGGCATTTCTGCTTCAATGAAACGGAGAGAGACACAGCTATTGGAAAATAACATTTTTCTGGCAGCTGTTTATGTGGACCCAAGTCATCGTATATTGCTTGATGATCAACAGCTTACTAAAGGAAAAGAAGCTCTGACTGAGGTAGCAGTTAGGATGAGTGAGCTACAGGAGGACTGCCAAGCGCAAGAGGACTTGGGTCCTGACAGTGCTACTGCTGCCATATCTTCATCCTCATCAGATGAGGAGTTTGACTTTGACAAGAATTTGGATGATATGGAGCAGGCAAAGCGTTGCTGCAAGGAAAAAGATTTCACTCCGTCTCCTATAGCAAACAGATTGACCATATTTCAGCAAAATGTTTCACTGGCTCTCAAAGAAAAATTCAACAGTTCATCAAAACTGACTGTGCATGAGGCAATTCCTTTATACTTGGAAATTGTTAGAGATGTTGCCCATGTGGTTACAGCTTTGCCTCCAACCCAAGTTAGTGTAGAGAGGTTGTTCTCTGGCCTCAAAATTATTAGGTCAGATTTTAGGTCATCTATGAAGGAGGATCTGATGGAGGCAATTCTATTTCTTAGAACAAATGTTATTTAGTATGTTTTTGTTGAAAACTGTTTTTTGCCACTTACATAGTTTATTACATAGTGATAGATAGATATATATATATATATATATATATATATATACACACACACTATATATATATATATATATATATATATATATATATATATATATATATATATATATATATTAAAAAAAAAAAAAATCGATATTACATAGTGTATTACATGTTTACAATTTCTTACAGTTTTTTGTGTTCTAAAGTTGTATTCCAATAAATATATATTATGTTCTAAATGTCTTGATTATTGTATCATAAAAATGATTAAATGTCTGATGTTCACATTGTGCTACAAGAAATTTCTCACTTAAATATAAGCAATATATGTTGGAGTTGGAGTCG
This sequence comes from Dendrobates tinctorius, assembly GCF_039654945.1. Classification (NCBI taxonomy): domain Eukaryota; kingdom Metazoa; phylum Chordata; class Amphibia; order Anura; family Dendrobatidae; genus Dendrobates; species Dendrobates tinctorius. The sequence continues at coordinate 18,322 of NW_027361726.1, read as the reverse complement.
GAGTCGGTGGAAGGGAAATTGAGGAGTCGGAGTCGCAGATTTGGCTTACCGACTCCACAGCCCTGGTTAAAAGCGATTTCTTTTTTTACAACAAAATTTACAAAACCATTTTTTTTAGGGACCACATCACATTTGAAGTCACTTTGAGGGGTCTATATAGCAGAAAATACCAAAAAGTGACACCATTCTAATAACTGCACCGCTCAAGGTGTTCAAAACTACATTCAAGAAGATTATTAACCCTTCAGGTGCTTCACAGGAACAAAAGCAACATGGAAGGAAAAAATGGACATTTTAATTTTTCCAACAAAAATTTTCTTTTACCATCAATTTTTTCATTTTCACATGGGCAACGGGATAAAATGGATCCTAAAATTTGTTGGACAATTTCTCCTGACTACACCGATACCTCATATGTGGTCATAAACCACTGTTTGGGTGCACGGCAGGGCTCGGAAGGGAAGGAGCACCATTTGACTTTTTGAATGGAAAATATGCTGGAATATTTAGCGGTTGCCATGTCGCGTTTGGAGAGTCCCTGTGTGCCTAAGCATTGCAGCTCCCCTACAAGTGACCCCATTTTGAAAACTAGACCCCCCCCCCCCAAGGAACTTATCTAGATGCATAGTGATCAATTTGAACCCCCAGGTGCTTCACAAATTGATCCGTAAAAAGTACTTTTTTTCACAAAAATTTTCTTTTAGCCTCAGTTTTTTCATTTTCACATGGGCAACAGGATAAAATGGATCCTAAAATTTGTGGGGCAATTTCTCCTGAGTACACAGATACTTCATATGTGGTCATAAACCACTGTTTGGGTGCACGGCAGGGTCCAGAAGGGAAGGAGCGCCATTTGACTTTTTGAACGGAAAATTAGCTCCAATCGTTATAGGACACCATGTCGCGTTTGGAGAGCCCCTGTGTGCCTAAACAGTGAACCCCCCCCCCACAAGTGACACCATTTTGGAAACTAGACCCCTTAAGGAACTTATCTAGATGTGTAGTGAGAATTTTGAACCTCCAAGTGCTTCACAAAAGTTTATAACGCAGAGCAGTGAAAATAAAAAAATCACTTTTTTTCCTCAAAAATGATTTTTAGCACGCTATTTTTCATTTTTACATGGCTAACATGAGCAATGGGACCACAAACGTTGTTGTCCAGTTTGCCCTGAGTACGCTGGTACCCCATATGTGGGGAGGAACCACTGTTTGGGCGCACAGTAGGGCTCAGAAGGGAAGGAGCGCCATTTGACTTTTTGAAAGGAAAATTTGCTCCAATCGTTAGCGGACACCATTATGTTTGGAGAGCCCCTGTGTGCCTAAACTATGGAGCTCCCCCCACAAATGACCCCATTTTGGAAACTAGACCCCCTAAGGAACTTATCTAGATGCATAGTGAGCACTTTGATCCCCCAGGTGCTTCACAGAAGTTTATAAAGCAGAGCCGTGAAAATAAAAAATATTTTTTTTCCTCAATTAGTCTGCAATTTTTTATTTTCACAAGGGTAACAGGATAAATTGGACCCTAAAGTTTGTTGTCCAGTTTGTCCTGAGCACGCTGGTACCCCATATATGGGGGGGACCACTGTTTGGACACACGTCGGGGCTCGGAAGGGAAGTAGTGACACTCTGAAATGCTGACTAATGGATTGGTCTGCGGGCGTCATGTTACATTTGCAGAGCCCCTGAAGTACCTAAACTGTGGAAACCCCCTACAAGTGACCCCATTTTGGAAACTAGACCCCCCAAGGAACTTATCTAGATGTGTGGTGAGCACCTTGAACCCCCAAGTGCTTCACAGAAGTTTATAACGCAGAGCCGTGAAAATAAAAAATCATTTTTTCCTCCAAAAAAAAGATTTTTAGTCCGCAATTTTTTTTTTCCACAAGGGTAACAGGATAAATTGGACCCAAAAGTTGTTGGCAAGTTTGTCCTGAGTACGCTGGTACCCCATATGTGGGGGGGAACCACTGATTGTTCACACGTCGTGGCTTGGAAGGGAAGTAGTGAGGTTTTGAAATGCCGACTTGATGGAATGGGCTGCGGGCGTCATGTTGCCTTTGCAGAGCCCCTGATGTGACTCAACTGTGGAAACCCCCCACAAGTGACCACATTTTGGAAACTAGACCCCCCAAGGAACTTATCTAGATGTGTGGTGAACCCCTAAGTGTTTCACAGAAGTTTGTAACGCAAAGCTGTGAAAATAAAAAATCATTTTTTTTCTTCAAAAAATGATTTTTTTTAGCTCGTAATTTTTATTTTCACAAGGGTAAGAGGAGAAAAGTTGTTGTCCAATTTGTCTTGAGTATGCTGATACCCCATATGTGGGGGGGAACCATTGTTTGGCACGTCAGGGCTCGGAATGGAAGTAGTGACATTTTGAAATGCAGACTTTGATGGAATGGTCTGTGGTCGTCGTTATGTTTGCAGAGCCCCTGATGTGCCTAAACAGTAGAAACCTCCAATAAGTGACCCCATTTTAGAAACTAGAACTTCCAAGGAACTTATCTAGATGTCAAGTGCTTCACAGAAGTTTATAACGCAGAGATGTGAAAATAAAAAAAATCATTTTTTTCCCGCAAAAATAATTTTTTAGCCCCCAATTTTTTATTTTCCCAAGGGTAAGAGGATAAATTAGACCCCCAAAGTTGTTGTGCAATTTGTCGTGAGTACACTGATACCCCACATATTGGGGTAAACTACTGTTTGGGCACACGTCGGGGCTGGGAAGGGAGGGAGCACCGTTTGACTTTTTGAACGCAAAATTGGCTGAAATCAATGGTGGCACCATGTCGCGTTTGGAGACCCCCTGATGTGCCTAAACAGTGGAAACCCCTCAATTCTAACCCCAACACACCCCTAACCACAGCCCTAACTCCAACACACCCGTAACCCTAATCCCAACCCTAACTATAACCCTAACCACAAGCCTAACACTAATCTTAACCCTAATTCCAACCCTAACTCTAATTCCACCCTAACCCTAATTCCACCCTAACCCTAATTCCACCCTAACCCTAATTCCACCCTAACCCTAATTCCACCCTAACCCTAATTCCACCCTAACCCTAATTCCACCCTAACCCTAATTCCAACCCTAACGGAAAAATATTTTCTTTATTTTATTATATGTGCTTACCTATGGGGGTGATAAATGGGGGGTTTATTTACTTTTTATTTAATTTTGATCACTGTGAGAGTGATCAAAATGAATTAATCGAATCTACAGTCGGCAGATTCGGGCGCCCGCCATTTTCCAAGATGGCGGCACCCATGATCCGAGACCGCGGGACACCGGGAGCGACAGCAGCACTCGGTGAGCACTGGGGGGTCATCAGACTGCGGGGGGACGGAGGGAAGGCGGGGGGGAAGATGATGACAGCGGTGGCACATCGCCGCTGTCATTCAGTGGCGGGGGCAGATCGCCCCTGCCAGCCGGTGTGTGGGTGGGTCAGGTAACTTTCTCCAGCCATGTCCGATGCTACTGCAGCATCGGCCATGGCTGGATTGTAATATTTCATCAATTTTCATTGATGAAATATTACTATCGCTCTGATTGGCTAGTTCACTTTTAACAGCCAATCAGTGCGATCGTAGCCAAGTGGGAGCAAAGCCACGCCCCCTGTGGTGAAGTACAAAGCCCCCTGTATCTGCAGGTAGGGTGACCTTTCAGTGACCCCGATCACCCGACCCGCAGGGGGGCTTTAACCCCTTCACCCCCAAGGGTGGTTTGCACGTTCATGACCGGGCCAATTTTTACAATTCTGACCACTGTACCTTTATGAGGTCATAACTCTGGAACGCTTCGATGGATCCCGGTGATTCTGACACTGTTTTCTCGTGACATATTGTACTTCATGTTAGTGGTAAAATTTCATTCAAATAACTTGCGTTTATTTGTGAGAAAAACGGAAATTTGGCAAAAATTTTTAAAATTTCGCAATTTTCCAACTTTGAATTTTTATGCCCTTAAATCACAAAGATACGGCACACAAAAAACTTGATAACTAACATTTCCCACATGTTTACTTTACATCAGCACAATTTTGGAACCAAAATTTTTTTTTGTTAGGAAGTTATAAGGGTTAAAAGTTGACCAGCGATTTCTGATTTTTACAACACCATTTTATTTTTAGGACCACATCAAATTTGAAGCCACTTTGAGGGGTCTATATGATAGAAAATACCCAAAAGTGACACCATTCTAAAAACTGCACCCCTTAAGGTGCTCAAAACCACATTCAAGAAGTTTATTAACCCTTTAGGTGCGTCACAGGAATTTTTTTGAATATTTAAAAAAAAAAAATGAACATTAACTTTTTTTCACAAAAAAAATACTTCAGGTTCAATTTTTTTTATTTTACCAAGGGTAACAGGAGAAATTGGACTGCAAAATTATTGTGCAATTTGTCCTGAGTACGCTGATACCTTATATGTGGGGGGGAACGACTGTTTCGGCGCATGGCAGAGCTCAGAATGGAAGGAGCGCCGTCTGACTTTTTCAATGCAAAATTGGCTGGAATTCAGATCGGACGCCATGTCACGTTTGGAGAGTCCCTGATGTACCTAAACAGTGGAAACCCCCTACAAGTGACCCCATTTTGGAAACTAGACCCCCCAAGGAACTTATCTAGATATGTGGTGAGAACTTTGAACCCACAAGGGCTTTACAGAAGTTTATAACGTACAGCGGTACAATTAAAAAATCATATTTTTTCCACGAAAATGATCTTTTCACCCTCAATTCTTATTTTTCCAAGGGTAACAGCACCCTAAAAGTTATCGTGCAATTTGTCCTGAGTATGCTGGTACCCCCATGTGGGGGTAAACCACTATTTGGGCGCATGGCAGAGCTCGGAAGGGAAGCAGCGGCATTTGACGTTTTTGGCTGGAATTCAGATCGGACACCATGTCGCGATTGGAAAACCCCTGATGTACCTAAACAGTGGAAACCCCCCACAAATGACACCATTTTGTAAACTAGACCCCCCAAGGAACTTATCTAGATGTGTGGTGAGCACTTTGAACCCCCCAGTGCTTCACAGAAGTTTATAACGCCCGGGCGTGAAAATAAAAAATTCGTATTTTTTCCACAAACATGATCAATTAGTCCCCAATTTTTTCATTTTCCCAAGGGTAAAAGGAGAAATTGGACCCCAAAAGTTGTTGTCCAATTTGCCCTGAGTACGGTAGTACCCCGTATGTGGGAGAAAACTACTGTATGGACACACGTCGGGGATCGGAAGGGAAGTATTGACGTTTTGGAATGCAGACTTTGATGGAATGGTCTGCGGGTGTCATGTGCGTTTGGAGAGCCCCTGATGTACCTAAACTATTGAAACTCCCCATAAGTGACCTCATTTTGGACACTAGACCCCCCCACGGAACTTATCTAGATGTGTGGTGAGCACTTTGAACCCCCAAAGTGCTTCACAGAAGTTTATAACGCTCGGACGTGAAAATAAAAAAATCATTTTTTCCACAAAAATGATATTTTTGCCCCCAATTTTTTATTTTCCTAAGGGGTAACAGGAGAAATTGGACCCCAAAAATTGTTTTGCAATTTGACCTGAGTAGGCTGATACCCTAAATGTGGGGGTAAAATACTGTTTGGGCGCATGGCAGAGCTTGGAAGGGAAGGAGCACCATTTGACTTTTTCAACTCAGAATTGGCTGCAATTGAGATCAGACGCCATGTTGCATTTGGAGAGCCCCTGATGTGCCCAAACAGTGGAAACCCCCCAATTCTAACTCCAACCCGAACCCCAACACACCCCTAACCCTAATCTCAGCCCTAACCCTAGCCGAAAAATGGAAATAAATACATTTTTTTATTTTATTATTTTTCCCTAAGGGGGTGATAACGGGGGGTTTGATTTACTATTTATGGCGGTTTTTATATTTGGCAGCTGTCGCACGCTAAAAGACGCTTTTTATTGTAAAAATAGTTTTTCATCACCACATATTGAGAGCTATAATTTTTCCGTATTTTGACCCACCGAGTCATGTGAGGTCTTATTTTTTGCGGGACGAGTTGACGTTTTTATTGGTACCATTTTCGGGCATGTGACATTTTTTGATCGCTTTTTATTCCGATTTTTGGGACGCAGAATGAACAAAAACCAGCGTTTTATGAATTTCTTTTGGGGGGGTGCGTTTACACCGTTCCGCGTGCGATAAAATTGATAAAGCGGTTTTATTCTTCGGGTCAGTACGGTTACAGCGATACCTCATTTAGGTTTTTTTATGTTTTGTCAGTTTTATGCAATGAAAACTATTTTATACAAAAAATAATTATTTTTGCATCGCTTTATTGTGCGAGCTATAACTTTTTAATTTTTTCGCTGATGATGCTGTGGTGGCTCGTTTTTTGCGGGACAAGATGACGTTTTCAGCGGTACCATGGATATTTATGCGTCTTTTTGATCGCGCATTATTACACTTTTTGTTTGGCAGTATGACAATAAATCATTATTTTTTGCTTTGTTTTTTATTTTTATTTTTTTAAGGGGTTCGCTAAAGGGGTTAACTAATGGGACAGTTTTATAGGGCGGGTCGTTACGGACGCAGCGATACCCAATATGTGTACTTTTATTGTTTGTCTGTTTTTTATTTCCAAAAAATGGATTTATTAGGGGAATATTTTTTTTTTTTTTCTAATTTATTTGGCGATTTTTTTTTTTAATTTATTTTAACACTTTTTTTATTTTTTTTTTTTAACTTTATTAAATAGTCCCAGGTGGGACATCACTGTCTTGTGACAGATCGCTGATCTGTCACATCACAGAAGGCCCCCCCGAAGGCCCCCGTCGCCATCTTGAATTCGGGGGCCTGCAGGAAAGGAGCCCCCGCAGCAGCGCTGCACATTGCGCTGCCGTGGGGGGCTCAGGGAAGCACGGAGGGAGCCCCCTCCCTGCCGATGCTTCCCTTTAACCCCCGGTACACCGCGATCATGTTTGATCGCGGTGTGCAAGGGGTTAACGTGTCGGGGCGGTCCGTGACTGCCCCAGACACATTGTGCCGGGTGTCAGCTGTGATAATCAGCTGACACCCGGCCGCGATCAGCGGCGCTCACCACGTGGGCGCCGCTGATCTCGGTAGACGTACTATCCCGTCCATGGGCATAGGGGCCTGGGTCCCATGGACGGGATAGTCTGATGTAAGGAAGGGGTTAAAGTCATGACGCCACATAGACGTCACTGGTCATAATGGCACAGGTTTTCATGATGCCCATGTGGCGTTATTGGTCAGGAAGGGGTTAAACTGGTGAAACAATGCATGTTAAACAAAAAAGACTCTCCTTACAGGTCTCAAGGCAAAACAAAACTATACTCCTTGCATCTCATTGCAGTGTGGAGACGGAGATGCATCAGAGCTAAATAATTATGTCTTCAGCTTTCATCTCAAAGTAATTGGCGTGGGGGAAGGGAGAAGAGCTACAACTGATCTGACAGCATTGAGAAAGGAGAGCTGCAGAAATGTTTGTAATGAGACACCGCCAATAACAGCTCTCCTACTGAAATACTGCCATGAGATGAAAGTGGAAAGGTGTATGCAATTATGAACGGATCTGTAGAGAGACTTGTGTAGAGCGCAGACTCATTTCATGTCTGACATTAAGAATCCTCTTCTGAGCTTTTGTGGGGGCATGTTCTTCCCCCTGTAGGTTGCAGTCTGCTTATGATTGGTCAACTTCATACAAGGAAGAAATACATGCCCCCAGCAAAAAAAAAAAAAAAAAAAGTCTTACGCACTATTGGACATAAAATATAATACAAATTTTGCATGCCATTGTCTCCGCAAAGGAGAGGAGAAATTAAAAATAAAAACTGGCTAGTTTAACCTGCTCAAACTGGTAAAATTTCCTTTTTAAGAAGCAAATGATTTCTTAAATTGTATTTTCTTGAACTAAGGGTACCGTTACACTTAGCGATGCACCAGCGATCCCGACAACGATATGGATCACTGGTGCATCGCTAAGTGGTGGCTAGTGAGCTGCCACACATGCAGATCTCACCAGTGACATCGCTGGGGTCGGGGGTTGCTACTTACCTGTCATACGCGGCGATCCTGACGTCCTCCCGCCCGCGTCCACGCGTCGCTCGTTGGCGCCACAGGAAGCCCAGCAGGAAGCGCCCGACGAGAAATGATCCAGGACGTTCTCACGCGACCAGCGATAATCAGCGGGGGAGCCGGTCGGAGGTAAGTATCACATGTAGCGATATCGCTAGCAATATCGCTGCTACGTCACAAAATCGGTGACTTTACAGCGATATTGCTAGAGATATCACTATGTGTAACGGGGGCTTAAATGTTCGGCCCCGATTAAATAGTAAATCCTATACTCCCCCCTTCTTTTGTCAATGCCGTTACAGCGGTGTCAGCACTCGCGATCCCAGGGCTGTGATGCAGAGGACAGATGATGCCCAATCAGTGCTTGCGTCGCCATCTCCGAATTTGGACAAACTGTACATGAAGAAGTAGTTTGGGATCAGCTGCAACCCTGGCTTCCGCTTCATGTTCAGTTCATACGAAGGCGGAGACAGTGACACCAGAGCTGGAGTCACATGTTAAAACCGCATCACAGCCCCGGGGAGAGCAGGAACGGCGACAGCACAGGAGTCTGTATATGTTTATTGATTTTATCGGGGCCGAACATTTAGTTTAAGAAGTGGACAACCCCTTTAAGTCACACATGAACCAAACATATAATAGACACCAAAATAAAAGGACAGTCATTTACAGTTACCCAATCAAACTACATTTGTAAACATTCTCTCTCCCCTAGCAGAGTACACAAAAACTATTAACCACTTTATGTAGTAATAACTTTGGAATGCTTGAGTCATACAAGTGATTTTAAGTTTGCTTAGGTTGGGGCTACACAGCGAAAAACGTGGCACGATCAAAGTTCACAGCACAATGCAAGTAAACGGAGTTCAATTGCAACATCAATGCTAATGTGACAAGCTAGTTGAAAAAATGTGATGAGGTCTGACTTCCTTGCTTGCTATGACCACAGTGCGACCTCACTCACTTGCACTGAACTGCAATGTAGTAGCGGCACCAAGCAAGCTCTGGTTGCACAACAGATGTTGTGGTCAAAGTGACCGAGTAGCCTCATCTTGATATTTTATTTTGCACTTTACTTTGTAAAATGATGCTTGTATGTTTTGCTTTTAAACCCAAAAGGAAAAAATTATAGAAATAGACAGTGTGAACAGCAGGCAAATATTGTGCACAAATCCTATTCCTAATCAGACAGCTTAACCCCTTTACATCGAAGCCTGTTGTCACCTTTTCTAGTAACCTTCACGGCCAGGCCAATTTTGTATTTATTCTCACATTTATTTATGGGGTTATAACTCTGGAACACTTCAACGGATCCCATTGATTCTGAGACTGTTTTCTTGTGACATATTGTATTACATTATTTGTGAAAATATAAAAAATTTGGAGAAAATGTTTAAAAAGGTCACAATTTCAAAGTTTTATGCCCTTAAACCAGTGTTCGGTCACCCAAAATAGTTAATAACATTTCCCACATGTCTACTTTTTTTTTTAAACCAAAGATTTTTATTATATTCAAATGTCGTTATAATTACATTCAAGCAAAGCTTTCAAATCATCTCCATTGCATATAGAAGAATACACGACATTCAATTTCCTCCCCGTCATAAAAAGAAAAGATAACCTAACCCGACCTCCTCCCTCCCCCCCCTTCCCAACTGCAATACAGACTTTCTCAATGTGATTGTCTCCACTGTAACCACATGGCCCAGAGTTTTTCAAAGTGAGTTTCCGTATGTCGCCTTCTATAAATTCTCTCCTCCAATCGGATTACGTTATTCACACGGATAACAAACTCCCCAGTCGTTGGGGGTTCAGCATCGATCCATTTTTGAGCTATCAGCTTACGGGCAATATACAAGAGTTTTGCATGATGGACTTATAGGCATTCCCCACCGACACCTCCTCCACATACCCCAACACACACGTTACTGGGTCCCTTCCTATATCACATCGGTATATCTTCTCAACAAGCCCTATAACCTCCTCCCAGTATAATGAAAGTCTTGGACAAGACCAAAGCATATGGAGCATTCCCGCAGGTTCATACCCACATCTTGGACACTCCGCATTATCCCTCAAGCCCATTTTCCTCATAAGTTCTGGAGTCTTATATGTTCTATGTACAATATATATTTGCGATATCCTACCTGGCTCACTCAAAGAGAGTTTAGGTATATACTCTAAAATAGATTCCCATGTATCATCTACTATTTCCCCCACTTCTCTCTCCCATTTAGATTTTACTGTTAGAGGAAACCCAGTCAAGTAAGAATATAATAAATCTCTATAGATGGTAGATATAACACCTCTCGTACCCCCGGACGCACACACATAGTCCAATACCACATCCCTCTGCACCGTCATATTCATTATCTGTTTCTGCGCTTGAAATGCATGCCTGAGACCAAAATATCGAAATTCCCCACTACATGGGAGTCCAAACTCTTCTTTCAAAACAGTAAAAGACTTGATCTCAGACCCCTCCAATAGTTGCCACACATATTGCAAACCTCTCCTTTCCCAATCAATAAAGTCCTTCAGTTTGTATAGTTCAGAAAGGTTCACATTATCCCAGATAGGTGTGTATGTCGTCAATTCCTCAACTCTTCTAAGAATTTTGATATGTTGCCATATTTTGTGCATTAGTCCAAATGTGGGCATGTCCTTCCCTAATCTCCCAAAGTTTCCTGCTTCTAGACTCTGTACCAATGTTCTCTTGTTGGTCAGTTGGGCCAAAACTCTCCCCATAACGCTCAAGTTCCCCTCCTCTCGCCAACCCCTAAAGTGCTGCCCCTGCGTTGCCACAAAGTATATCCATGGATTTGGCGCCGCCAACCCACCCTCTTCCTTCCCCCTTTGCAGTATTTCCAATTTAATTTTTGCTTGTTTTTTCCCCCAAATCAATTCTCTAAAAATGGTATTAATTTTGTAAAAAATTTTCTTGGGAATCCAAACCGGGGCATTATGGAGGACGTACATCAACTGAGGCATCAGAATCATTTTAATTAGATTTGTCCTCCCCACTATTGATAGTACTAGCTTACACCACGCTGTCATCTTAACTTTAAATTTAACTAGTAATGGGTCCAAGTTTAGTTCGAGAAATCTAGATATAGGCATAGATACCCATATTCCGAGGTATTTAAATTCCTTAACTACTTTCAAGTGTCTAACTACCCCCCCCCCCACATCTTGATCTCCCAGCTCTCTATCAATCCCCATGATACATGACTTGTCCCAATTAATTCTCAATCCGGAAAAGTATCCAAATTTCCCTATAAGGCCCATGACCTCAGTCAGTGCTTCTCCGCTGTCTTTTAAGAAAAGGAGTATATCATCCGCGTATAGGGCGATCTTTTCCTCCAATTCCCCATATCTAAAGCCTTGTATTTCTTTGGAGTTACGAATTTTAATCGCTAACGGTTCCATCGCTACAGCAAACAATAACGGTGACAATGGACATCCCTGACGAGTTCCTCTGAACAACCCAAATGCCTCCGAAGTCTCCCCATTAATCCTAATATATCCTTTCGGGTCTACATACAGTAACTTAACCCAGGAGATAAATCTATGCCCAAATCCCATACATTTCAGTACTGCCCATAAATACTTCCACTCTACCCTATCAAATGCCTTTCGTGCATCCAGTGAGACCACCACCCTTTCCCCCCTATTATCTGCTGGAATTTGAATATTCAAAAAAAGTCTTCGCAGATTAATGGCGGTGGATCTATTTAGTAAGAACCCTGATTGGTCTGGATGTATCAATTTGGGGACAACTCTAGACATTCTTATCGCCAACATTTTGGCTAGTATTTTAACATCTGATGTCAATAACGAGATTGGTCTATAGGATTCTACGGATGAGGCATCCTTCCCTTCCTTAGGAATCACCACGATTACAGCCTCCCCCCACATGTCTACTTTACATCAAAACAATTCAATTTTTGAAACAATTTTTTCTTTGTTAGAAAGTTTTAAGTGTTAAAAAGTTTCTCATTCTTCCAATAAAATTTACAAAACCTTTTCTTCTCTTTTAGGGACCACATCAGATTTGAAGTGACTTTGAGGGGTCTATCTGCCAAAGTACCCAAAAGCTACACCATTCTAAAAACTGAACCACTCAAGGTGCGCAAAATCACATTCACAAAGTTTATTAACCCTTCAGGTGCTTCACAGGAACGTAAGTAATGTAAATGGGAACAAAATGAAAATGTTACATTCCTTTCACACAAATTTTACTTTAGATCCATTTTTTGTTAGATTTCCAAAGTTAACAGGAGAAAATGTACATTAAAAGTTCTTGTGCAATTTCTCCTGACTGCGCAGATACTCCCAATATCAAAGTTAGTATAATCTTGGGACGTACACTGCGTATTATTGCTATAATGCAAACAATTTTGGATCACTTCAAATCGTGGCCTTGTCATGGCCATACGGACTACCAATGTGCTGCAGAGAATATCCGCACTACAGTATTTCTGAAACTCTTTGTGACTATGCCCATGAACATCACAATGAGTATAAATGTCATGATTTCTGCTGCATTTACAGGGTTCCATATGGCACATGATGAAGTGGGATTTGGGGGGAAACATTCATGGGCATACAAATTTGCCTGGGCCAATATAAAATGTATTTCCTCACTTTAAGCGAATTTGAAAAAGTCATTTTTAGTGAAGTCTAACTTGAAATCGGATTCCTGAGATGCCAATGAAATCCGGAATAACAGGCTTCTCGGGGGGGGGGGGGGTGTCCAGATAGGAATAATTGATGCAGGTGTCGCCTGGGTCCTAGGGTGCCTTGAAGAGGTCACTTACTAGATGAGGAGAAGGAAGAGAAATGTGGGTTCTTCCTCGCCACAAAAATTCTCAGGTCTTCTACCAGAGGCCTGGGATTTTGAGGGTTCTGCGCAAAATCTTACTTGTCCCTAGTACTGAGCTTTTCTAGACTGAGAGTTCAGATATTGCTCCCGGGATCTGTTGTACTGTTGTAGCCGTTCCTCCAACTTAGGAGTCACTGCTCCAAGTGCTCCTGTCACCACTGGAATAGTTGCTTCCTTCACCTTCCACATTTTTTCTAGCTCTCCTTTGAGGCCACATTCTCTCATATATATACAGATGTGGCAAAAATTAAGACACCACTGCAAAATTATCAGTTTGTCTGATTTTTCTCTTTAGAGGTATATTTTTGAATAAAATGTAAATTGCTCTTTTATTCTATAAACTACTGACACAACATGTCTTCGAATTTCCAAGAACTAAATTTTGCATTGCTTGCAGACCTCAAATAATGCTAAGAAAACACGTTCATAATCATTTAGAAACAACAATACTAATGTTTTAACTCAGGAAGAGTTCAGAAATCAATATTTTGTGTAATAACCATGATTTTTAATCACAGCTTTCATGCGTCTTGGCATGCTTTCCACTAGTCTTTCACACTGCTTTTGGGTGACCTTATTCCAGTCCCGATACAAAAATGTAAGCAGTTCTTGTTTGTTTGATGGCTTGTGACTATCCATCTTCCTCTCGATTACATTCCAGAGGTTTTCAATGGGATTCAGGTCTGGAGATTGGGCTGGCAATGACAGGGAATTGATGTGCTGGTCCTTCATCCACACATTGATTGACCTAGCTGTGTCTCACAGATAATGCACTGTGCAGCATTATCTGTGAGTGGCCCCAGATAATGCGGGGCCACACACTGTGCAGCACCCTCTGGGGCCACACACTGTGCAGCACCCTCTGGGGCCACACACTGTGCAGCACCCTCTGGGGCCACACACTGTGCAGCACCCTCTGGGGCCACACACTGTGCAGCACCCTCTGGGGCCACACACTGTGCAGCACCCTCTGGGGCCACACACTGTGCAGCACCCTCTGGGGCCACACACTGTGCAGCACCCTCTGGGGCCACACACTGTGCAGCACCCTCTGGGGCCACACACTGTGCAGCACCCTCTGGGGCCACACACTGTGCAGCACCCTCTGGGGCCACACACTGTGCAGCACCCTCTGGGGCCACACACTGTGCAGCACCCTCTGGGGCCACACACTGTGCAGCACCCTCTGGGGCCACACACTGTGCAGCACCCTCTGGGGCCACACACTGTGCAGCACCCTCTGGGGCCACACACTGTGCAGCACCCTCTGGGGCCACACACTGTGCAGCACCATCTGGGGCCACACACTGTGCAGCATCATCTGGGGCCTCTCACTGTGCATTATCTGGAGCCACTCAGTGTGCAGCATTATCTGGGGCCACTCACTGTGCACCCTAGGCTTATACACGAGCCAATAACTTTTCCCATTTTTTTGTGACAAAATTAGGAGGGGTCGGTTTATACACGAGTAAATATGGTAATATCCTCATCTGTGACTTGTTGCTTGTAATCAGTGTGAGTGTGCATAAAAGCTGAGTGAGTTTCTGGGATCCAGACAGACTCTTGCATCTTTCATCCAGCCACTGACGTTTCTGGATTGTGAATCATAGGGAAAGCAAAAGAATTGTCAAGTGATCTATGGGAAAAGGTAGCTGAACGGTATAAAACATTAAAAGGGATACAAAAAGATATCCACAGAATTAATAATGCCAGTCAGCTGCATTCAAACTGTGATTAACAAATGGAAACAGGAGCTCTGTAAAAACAAAACCATGGTCAGGTTGACCAACAAAAATTTCATCCACAACTGCCAGGAAAATTGTTCAGAATGCAAAGAAAAACCCACAAACATCAGCTGAATTACTGGACTCTGAAAACTAGAGGTGTGGCGGTTTCAAGATGCACAATAAGGGTGTGTACACACCCTGCAGATTCTGTTGCGGATCTGCAGCGGATTTGGCCGCTGCGGATCCGCAGCAGTTTTTGCTGCAGTGTACAGTACCATAATATCCTATGGATATCAAAAACCGCAGTGCAGATGGTGTGGATTTTTCCACGCGGATTTGCTGCGGTTTCTAAACCGCAGAAAGAAATGAAATGTCAATTCTTTCTGCGGATTCCGCTGCGGTTTACCATCTCCTCCATTGTAGAGATGATAAACCGCAGGGCAAAACCGCATGCTAATCCGCAGGTAAGACCGCAGGTCTTTTGACCTGCAGATTTACCTGCGGATTTTACAAAATCCGCGCGGCCAAATCCGCAGAGCATTCCACAGCGTGTGCACGTACCCTTAGGAGGCACGTGAAGAAAAATGGGCTGCATGGTCGAGCCGCCAGAAGAAAGCCTTTACAGCGCAAATGCCACAAAGTATCTCGCCTACAATATGCAAAACAGCATAGAGACAAGCCTCAAAACTTCTGGAAGAAGGTAATTTGGAGTGATGAGACCAAAATGGAACTTTTTGGCCACAACCATAAACGATACATTCCTACTTTTCTACTGTAAAGCACAGAGGTGGATAGCTGATGTTTTGGGGATGTGAGAGCTACAAATGTACAGGAAACTTGGTCAAAGTTGAAGGAAAGATGAATGCAGCACGTTATCAGCAAATACTGTAGGCAAATTTGCAATAATCAACCCAGAAGCTGTGCATGGGACATACTTGGACGTTCCAACATGACAATGATCCAAAACACAAGGCCAAGTTGACCTGTCATTGGCTACATACAGCAGAACTAAGTGAAGGTTCTGGAGCGGCCATCTCAGTCTCCTGACCTCAATATCATTGAGCCACTCTGGGGAGATCTCAAGTGCGCAGTTCATACTACACAGCCCAGGAATTTACAGGAACTGGAGGCTTTTTA